>NC_044311.2:41364730-42060081 GCF_007474595.2 Lynx canadensis | reverse complement strand
AGATTCTTAAGCAGGATCCCCACCCAGCATGGAGCTTGATCTCAGGACCATGAGATCATGCATGACCTAAGCTGAAATCAAGAGTTGGATGCCTAACCAACTGAACCACCCAGGCACCCATACCATTTTAATTTATAAATAACTATCTCTTGAAATAACCATTTCAAAGGCAGATAAGAATTTCGCACTTCATTTTATCTATTAAATCATGATGAATTATTTGTTTCCTCTAAGAGAAGTTAAATTCTTATTATTTTAGTACCAAGTCAAACTATTAACTTTGTATTATTCCACAAAATTTTTCTCACAACCCTTTGTTATAAGTAAAACATAGATACAGAAAAACACACAAATGTTTGGCTTCATACATTCTGTTAAGGAGAACATCACCTTAACTACCAATCTGGTCAAGAAATAGAGCTTTCCTCCCCACCTCAAGAGCTCCTCCACTGGGACTCACAACTTAATCCTCTTTCTCTCTGAAAAGCAACCACTAATTTGACTTGTTATAGTTATCACATCCTTATCACTGAAGTGTTCATCCCTGACCCGATGATTAATTTTGCCCAATTAAAATTTAAGTTTTTTTTTTAAATTTTTTAATGTTTCATTTATTCTTGAGAGAAAGAGAGACAGAGCATGAATGAGGGAGGGGCAGAGAGCAGGACACAGAATCGGAAGCAGGCTCCAGGCTCTGAGCTGTCAGCACAGAGCCCGACGCGGGCTTGAACTCATGAGTGGTGAGATCATGGCCTGAGCTGAAGTCAGACGCTCCACTGACTGAGCCACCCAGGCGCCCCTTCACTGTTTCTTCTTTATCCAATATAACTATGTTCCTTCCAGGTTCATCTTTTTCCCCAGACCTGGAATGACCTCTTTGTCTAAGAAGTGCTAGTTTCTGGGCACTGGGGAAACTTGGTTAGTCATTGTTTCTAAGCATCTTCATGGAGAGAGCTAGGATATTTCTCTCTCTCTCTCTCTCTCTCTCTCTCACACACACACACACACACACACACACACACACAGCATACAGTACTACATATGATGAACTCATATGGGCATTTCCTATTCAAATTCAGGACTACAGATTTTTTAAAATATAATTACTTTATATTTTACTCCAAGCTGAGAATATTCTTTGCCAAGTATACAACATATGACAGAATTGGAGTAACCCATAATTACTTTTGCCTTTGACGTACATTATTTCTGGAGGAATTTTTGGCTTAATAATCTCCTTCTAGGTATATTACCATTTATAAATGTTCCAGGAAATAACTGCATCAAATTTGTCCTGAATTTCTTTGTCAGATTCCTATAATTTTTGTTTTTTTAGAGTTATTTTATATTTTAGTTCAAGGCAAGTTTTGCCATCTTCCCAGATCTTTGGTCTTCTCATTCTTCTGTTTCTTCAACATGTTAGCCCCAGGAGATCTTTCTACAATCCTACATAAGCATTTCCTTTAGAATGTCATCAGCTTAGGGTCTGTTACTCAGATAAATATTGGATTGGCACCTGTTGTACACTTTACTGAGCTCTGGATGGTCAAATAATTAATTAGAAGTGAGTTCTGTCACTGTGATCAGCAGGTGTTAAACAAGAAGAGGAATCAGATAATTGCGAAATAAAATTCTTTGCATAGCACAATTAGTGGCTCTTGTTTAATTTATGAAAGAAAGATTCCTGTTAGTTGATAAAAAAAAATACCTTTGTTCCCCTGCAATGGTGGGCTTTCCTAAATATTTGCATTTCAACATATTTTATTACTGTAACTGGCACAACTTGGTTGTATCATTCACAAAATAAAAGGGAAGGGAAGTAACACGATATTTATATGTGTCATTACAATTATCCAGACGCTTTCCCATCATAATAGTTCTGCATAACTGTTGTGACCAACTCTTCTATAGAGGCAAAGAGTTTATTTCCATTTTATAATATAAAGATTGTTTTTCATCATAAAATCCAATTAAGACCACGTCAACAATTATGTCTGGAATGACTTATTGCTATATACAATTTAGATCTTCAGTGTTTTCATATTGAATTTTATGTTCTGAGTTTAAAATAAAATTTTTGGAGTTGTCAGAATATTATACATTTTAATATAAATATATCTTGAAATTCTTTTTAGAGTATTGGCTAAGTCCTTAAATTAGGGATACGAAATGACTTTTACTCCTAAAATTTTAAACCTATTTATTACATCAAGTAGAGAGTGACTGGAATTATACTATATTTGCTATTACTGCAGAAATGGGTTTTGAATAGTAAAAAAAAAAAAAAGTACCTAAGAAAGAATATAGAAAAGTGTATCAAAGGAGCTTCTGAGGTGTTCCAAGCCTGTCTATCCCAGTGATTCATCTGCTACGTCCCAACACTGCATTCTATTATCGTGACTTGGTGTTCACTGAGCCCTCACACAAGAGTCCTCCCTCTACAAACTGATGCTAAGGATACCATTAGGACTCTGTAAACTGCTCCTTGAAACAGCAAAAAGTTTAAAGCAAGTTAAATAACTTTGAAAAAAGTTTTAAAAACTTGACAGCAAGCCTAATATTCTTCTCATTCAAAGGCTTTTAGTGCTAAAAAAAAAAAATCAAATGTATGCCGCTGATGTCAAAGTCACATTACAATTTCAATAAAGATACTCTCCCATAATGTGAAAACATGATACATTTTTTAAAATTTATTTATTTATTTTGAGAGACAGACAGACAGAGAATCCCAAGCAGGTTCCCTGCTGTCAGCACAGAGCCCAAAGGGCACTTGATCCCATGAACGGTGAGATCATGACCTGAGCCGAAATCAAGGGTCAGATGCTTAACTGAGAGCCACACAGGCACTCCAAAACATGACACGTTGTTAATCTCTTTTGAACAGAAAACCCTAGTAGTTTCATTATTTTTAAAAGGAAATACTGGTAACTGATAAATGAATGAGTGATTAAAGGAAAATTTAAATACCACAGCAACTTCAAAAGTTTTGGTGCTGGATTTTGGATAGTTAAAATATAAAAAAAAAGTTTGGGGAGATAAGCCAACACCTGTTTTATGGTGAGTAGACATTATCAAAGACACATAAAAATGCAATGTAAATGATGATTAATTAGACTTGAAATGACTAATTTCTTTCATCTTTTTGGTTTTTGTGACAGACAAGTTGTAGTTACCACAAATAAAGTATAGGGAATATGGTAGGGACTTATGCTGAATGTGATGCCAGCAATTGGTTAAGCCTTTTTTTTTTTCAAGTTGACATTACTGAGGTCCGGGAAATAAGGTGACTTCTCCAAGGTTACACAGGTAGTTAGAAGCATGATTAGCAACCATGATATCTGACTTCCTTTTTTAGTGTTATTTTTCTAGCACCTGTATGCCTCCTAATGTTTCTACATACTGAAAACCCTATGGGTGAGATAGGTTGATGTACACAGAGATTGGAAACAAGCCAGGTATAAGACAGGAGGGAATAGCAACTTCTTAGGAAATGTGAGGATATTTTGTCTCCTTGAAAGTATGAAGATTTGAATATTTAAAACATTGTGACATCCAACTAGAATATGCGTGCAGGCTAGCCAGTTGCCCTTTTGATGCTCTGAAGGCATTTTTTTTAGCTGCTTAAATATATTCAGTATCTAAAATGGGTTCACATAGGTATGTTTATAAACAGGAATACAATTTCAATTATAGGTTAGACATTTTGTTTTGTGGAATGGATTATAAATAAAAGGTTTTATAAAGAGCACTGAGTAGTTGCCAGTGTGCCCATCATTGATAGGATTCATTCGTTCATTCATTCATTCATCCATTTTATTGATGGCTTTGGAAGAATTTCAGGAAGTTTGTTTAAATCCAATCAATCGCTAGTCTCATGATTTGATCACTTTTCATAGGGCTGTGTGGTGCCTGACAGAGCTGTAAAGCCTTATGTTTTTAGATGCTAAAAAAAAAAAAAAAAAAAAATTGATGGTTGAAAACCTGCCTACAGAAAGTAAATAATGGTTCTCAAAGTGTTTTGCTAGCCACCTACATAACTTGAATTTTCTGTTCAAACACAAAAACATTAAAAGTCCTAAAGCACAATAAAAATAACCCTCAATATATTTAATCTTCATCTCAAACACTAGAATCTATTTCCACTATGAAATATGTCCTAATTATATATTTAACCTTTGTGTTGACGCAAAAATCAAACCAGTTTCTCACCAGGGCTTTTATTCTAGAACAAGCATAAAGGGGGAGAGAGGTAGGACAAATATTTAGTGATTTTTATTTAGAAACATGTACTATTTATATACAAGACCTCATAGATGCAAAGCAGTATGTTAAAGAAGTTAAGGAGTCTACTGTTGGTTGGGGAGACAACATGAGTTCACAGAAAAAAAAATAGCAATAGATGCTAGTGAACTAGAAATATCAAATGTCTACTGTGGGGTCATGGCTATTAATACATTTGAAAGCTTACCTCATCCTGGTAAAAGCTAAGATGGTTTTAGATAGGAAGAAGAAATTTAGGGTGAAAGGGGGAAAAAGTATCTACAAAGGCATAATCATGGGAATCCATCTGAGCTCTCAGGGATATGGGAGAACCTGTCTTTATCCAGAGTGTACTAAACCACTAAGAGCATTGTGTAAGAAAGGCCAACATGTTTTGTGTATGTGTAATATGCCCCAAAACTTTTCAAACACTATTTTACTTCAAATAAATTTATACATAAGTATTAAGACCATCCTCATTTTATTGATTCAGGAAACTGAGTGAGGCTTAAAGAAAGTGAAAAGATTGTCTTGGGGTTTCTCGGTCTATGGCTAATAGTCTTTGCATGGAAATACATCAGCGTTTCTTTGTCTGACTTTGAGCTGGAAATGTAGAAAATTTTGTTTTGATTGTCTCCTATTCACCGTATTGGTGAGGAAAGACTCTCACCCTAGGGTTATGGGGATGGCCAAACACACTACACTCAACACAAGACATGAAATTGATAGCAATTTATTAGTCACATAAACACACAGTCTGGGGGTGGAGGAACACACAGTCTGGGGGTGGAGGACATTGCATACTATATATAGCTACACATTGGTTGTACTCAGAAGTGGAGTGAACCAGCAGAAGCTGTGGAAGGCAGGCTTTGTAGTATTAAGAGGGTGAAGTGACCTCTGGTTCCTTTGAGAAGCTACAACTGGCTACATAGAGTAATTCTGAGGGCTGCAGGGTACTGAAACTTGCTACTCAAGGATAAGCAGGAGGTGCATTTTTGGTCCAATTGACAAGGAGACATTATGCATAGGAGAAGAGTGGGGAGAAGCACTTGACTTGAGGGCAAGCAACCAAGACTCCCCTTGTTTCAGATGGCAAGACAGCACATAATATTAATTTAGGTCTTTCCCCACACTTATAAAACTGTAGGCTGGGTTTATCTTTCTCGCTTTATGTTCCTCAGAAAGTTGTTTTCAGGGTGTGTGTGTGTGTGTGTGTGTGTGTGTGTGTGTGTGTGAATGTAGGAGCTTCTGACTATTTGTAAGTATGCTCGTTTCCTTTTGTATTTCTGGTACTTGACATTCTCCTCTTACTATTTTCTTGTTTATGTTTAAGATGCTTTTTTCCTTCAAGGCTACCCCCAAATAAGGTAAGCTCCATAAAGGCAGGGAAACTTTTAAATTATCTTAGTCATTGCTGTGTTCCCAATGTCTACAACAGTCTCTGGCACAGAAAAGATAAATAAATAAATTTTGTCAAATAAAACAAATAAATATAGTTATAAATTAGAGACTTACAGGTAGTTTTTATTTGATGTTGAGGCTTCCCTCAATCAGGTTTACACACCAAACATACATCAAGGACCTTACTTGGACCAGCTTCTATTCTTAGAATACAGTTTCTACCATCAAATAACTTACAGACCCAAGGAGGAGACAAATTAGTAAAAATACAATCGCAGTATTTGGTGACAATAACTGTGAGAAAAAAGAGCACAGGCATTTGGTGGCTTTAAGGTGAGGTGGTACTTGAATAACCAGAAAAGGATCCCTGATTTTTTTCAATCCAGACAAAGGAACCCCCCAACTTTTCTTAGCTACATATTCCTGTTTTCTGAACTTCTTAAAAACATGAAATATCAACAAAAACATGTTGTGATGGAATTTGTGGAGATGAACGACAAGTTACAAAACTTAGGGGGGTTGTTTTTTTTATGAGTTTTGTCCACATACTAAATGAAGTAGGAAATTAAAGTGAAGTAATTAAAATAAGTAATGAAATGTGTGTCTAGTATATGTAGACACTGTTTGTTACCTATTTCATTTATATCTGTGGAACTGTAATATTGATTTGTTAGTTAGTCAGAATGGTTTTTATGGGGTAGAAGTTGCTTCTCTTCCATTCCATAGAGTTGAAAAATATTTTTCCTCATCTGTTCCTGTGCACTTTACAGAGGTGTGTGTTTACAAATAGAATGTGGAGTGTGAGATCCTGTTCAGTATAATTCCAATTCCTTTATGGCCCTTTTTATACCCTTTAGCAATACAGACTAGCACAGAACCATCACCAAAAGGTGGGTTTATGTTCTCATATGTATCCCTGGTTTCCCCTGTTTGAAAATTTAAGCAGGAAATTTATAGGATTTAAGTCAAAGTGCCCTATTGGGAGTCTTAACAATCTTCATAGTGTGATAGAAACATATTGAGGCTGTGTTCCTTCTGTTTGAAGGTGATCTTGGGATTTTACTATTTTGTAAATTAAAGAAAGGGATTGATGTCATAAATTTATCCTGGAATTCAGTAAAGGTAAAAGTGCTTGCTACAAAGGAGGTATCCCATATAAAAGAGGCCTTTATATTGATCTGAAATAGAAGCTGTAAATTTTTTCCCCTTGTGTTCACAGTACATTGGCTAGGTCGGCACCAGCTTCATTACCATTTATTTGGGAGCTGGGGAGTTAGGTTCTTAATTGGACATGGGTCTATTTGTTTTGCCAGTTTTGAAGATGGCAGAAATGGAGTAAATGGACTTCATAAATGGAGCATACATTTAAAATCCTTTAAAACATCAAGTGATGTAAAGAACAGGAGGATTTGGTATATTTTTCTCTGTGTCTGAGATCCATTTTTCTTCTGATTTTTTGTTGTCATGGCCTTAGGTAAGAAGCAAGTTGTGTAGGTAAACCAGAAAGAGGCCAGTTAGGTAAGGGTAGACTTTGAAGCCATAAAATTGATCCTATGCTTTTCAAAGAGTAACACATCCCTGATTCTTTTTCTGTCATATTTTTTTAATATATCATAAATCAGAATTTCAGATGAGACTTTCCTTCTTATTTTCTCTGTGCTTCTTTCTCCTTTCCTGACCACCGCTTCTTTCTTTCTCTCTCATTTTTTGACCAGGTACCCTAAAGACTGCTAACGGATAAGGACTAATTTTGAGATTTTCAAACTAAACTTCGTAAAACTTTAGTGATTTTCTTCTTTTATACGTAACTACTAGCACCTTAACTTCTTTATAGGTGGCTGCTTTCATCAAAGATACAAATTATTTCTACAATTCACTTTTTTTTGGTAAATTCCTCTTTTGAAATCAAAATTAAACGGTAGCTCTTTCTTTTTTCCAGGGTTAATTTTGGGGGCTATATGATTTTGGTCTCCACAATTATTCTTTTATGCCCTCTAATGGCAGCCCGAGGAAACTCCTATTGGATCCAGTTTCAAGAAAATAAACTTAAAAAAAAATAAACAAGCAATCACTTGAAGATTTTAATACAAATAACTGTCACACACCAGATATTTTCACTGTAGGAAAAAGATCATATGTTCATTTGCTGAACCTTAGAAAGTAGATTTTCTGGTTGATTTTTCATAGTTTTAAAAATATTTATTTGGGTGATTATTTAAAAAAAATCTACTTCTAGTTATTAGAATGTTTATATAAGTGTATTAGAGTGATAGATATTTTTCCTAAGTGCTTATTTGCTTTGGAATTAGTAAATAGGCTTGTATATTCATGTATAGATAGATACACTTTACAAAGCAACTTTGTATTTGTTGTTGGATATGAATGGGAGGAGGAAGATCCAAATAGGGTGAGGAATAGGAAGATCATAACCTTTTACTCTTTTAGCACTATATGTGCTAGTGAAGGTGGCCTGAATCTCAAACATCATGGACCCTCATAGGAGATTCACTTTCAAGGTTAAAACCTTGAAGATAGACTTTCACCACATCTTAAAAATGTGCTTATGTTAGCTGGTTCCGGGTTTATATTATAAAATCTTTTTATTTTTATTTTTATTTTTGAGAGAGAGGGGGACGCAGAGAGAGAGGGAGACACAGAATCCGAAGCAGGCTCCAGGCTCTGAGCTGTCAGCACACAGCCTGATGCGGGGCTTGAACTCAAGAACCATGAGATCATAACCTGAGCCCAAGTAAGATGCTTAATCGACTGAGCCACCCAGATGCCCCCAGGTTTGTATTATAAGGAAGGGTGATTTGTTTTCTTGATTCCACCTTTTAGTCCCCGTTTTTGCTATTCTCTTTTTCTTGCTTTCTTCTTGGCTCAAGACTGTTGCCTTATACCCAGTTGCAGTTTTTCTGCTTCAATACCAGTCTCGAAATGGAGCTTTTGTTCTTGATGATGGAGGAAACAGAATGGAGGCATCTGCCAGCTGATTGGAGAATAACTTTGTCTCCACATGTCAGTGCACCTTTGTTCATTGCCCCATAAGAACTACATTGTTTTTGCAAAATGCTGTTAGAAAATTTTCTTGCCTATAGTGTTTACCTAGAATAATACTTAAAGACATCACTATAGCTAAATATCATTATATACATATCCTAAAAAAGATATGTTCATAAAATTGTTGTCTCCTTATAAAAATTTAAAACCTCTATGATATGATATTCTACCAATATTGAACTATTCTCCAGAATTACATGCAGATATAAAATAGGCTGAACACACAAAAGCTCTTTGAGCCAGGGACTATAATCCTAATTATAATAGCTCCTGTTTATTGAACACCTACCACAGTTTACCTAGTCTTCGCCTCAGCTCTACACAAAGAAGTCTCTGTTCTCATTTGACTCACCAGAAACTGAGGCTCAAAGAGTGGGAATAATTTGCCAAGGGTCACAGTGACATCAGGAGGCAGAACTGGGCTTCTGACTCCCCTATGACCTTCGTGAGAAGGTTGTAGGAGGAGAATAGAGAGCTGAATGTGACTTTTCATTTTCTCCCTACTGTTCTTCAAGATGTTTGAATGATCTTAATCTTTAAAATTTCATTTGAGAGAAGAGACAAGTGTCGCAATAGAGCTTGATGAAGTAGTGCTTTGCAGCTAGACCAGGGTTCAAATTTAGGCTGGGCCACTTCCCAAGTGTGAGACATCCAGTATGTTATCTCTTTCCATCGATAGAAAAAGATAATAGTAGCCATTTCATAGGAGTTTTGTGAGGATTAAATAATATACACTGCCTAACTCACAAAAAATCCTTTGTAAACAAAGGTTATCTTGTTGATATTTTTGAATTCTGGTGTCTTATTTTAAGGATTAATGATTCAGTTTTAAAAGGAGGGACTAAAAAATACATGCTGTATGTGAATATTATTTTCTAGATACTTCTTTATAACTGTAGGTATTGCCATACGCATTTTATTCTACTTCACTGAATAAGTGAAAGCACCAAAATATATTTTACTCTATGTTAATAAGTGAAAAGGTTTTTAAATAATAACAATAATAAGTAACACAAATAAATAATAAGTGAAATAATTACTGTTACGTAAAAAATGTAAAATTCCAACAAACTGCTCATCTAACAATAATTTTTTAATGCAACTGAATCTTTGGGCCAAAAGTGTAGCTTTTACATCTGGAACTCTGGTTTTATACTGGTTTGGTTTGGAACAAGTGAAGAGATGGAAATGTTTCCTGAAATTGAGGGATACTGTGCTGGGCATTTTAAATGTATCGTCGTATTAGAAACTCACAATCCCTGTTGGATATGTTTTTCTTTTTTAATCACCCAGTTTGCAGATGAGAATCTGAGACTTTTTAAAATTCTTTTTAAATGTTAATTTTATTTTTGAGAGAGAGACATAGCATGAGTCGGGCAGGGGCAGAGAGAGAGGGAGACAGAATCCAAAGCAGGCTCCAGGCTCTGAGCTGTCAGCACAGTGCCTGATGCAGGGCTGTAACTCACGTACCATGAGATCATGACCTGAGCCAAGTCAGACGCTTAAGCAACTGAGCCACCCAGGCACCCCAAGAATCTGAGATTTAAGAGTAGCTAAATAACTTGCCTAATGTCACACAGCTAATAAGAGACACAGCTAGATGTTTACCTCCAGAGTTGATAGTAATAACATCGCCACATTCTTCTAATTGGTCAAGCCATTTCCATTTTAAAATAACCACTTACAGAAACAAGCATGAAATAAAAGGGATACAGACACTGCTTCGACTAGGTTTGTTGGAATGAACAAAGGAAGGACAGTAAAAATGAAGCTTTCTAGGATTTGGTACTGCTAACCTTCCAGCACACATGCTTCTTGAAGAATCATTCCTTTAAAGGAATTGTCATATTAAATTAAAAATCATTAAGTGACAGAGAACTTAAAAACTGCATGGCAAATTATTTTCTCCTTTTGCTGTATCCTGGGGGGCACCCAGAATGATAATGCTATAATTTTTTTTTTAATTTTTTTTTTTCAACGTTTATTTATTTTTGGGACAGAGAGAGACAGAGCATGAACGGGGGAGGGGCAGAGAGAGAGGGAGACACAGAATCGGAAACAGGCTCCAGGCTCCGAGCCATCAGCCCAGAGCCCGACGCGGGGCTCGAACTCACGGACCGCGAGATCGTGACCTGGCTGAAGTCGGACGCTTAACCGACTGCGCCACCCAGGCGCCCCGATAATGCTATAATTTTAAGTAGGCTTGCATGTGGCTTATGGTAGGTAACCATATTATCATGCACCCCCTTCATTTGAATAAATTACTTTTTTTTTTTCATTTTATGTCTGAAAAGCTTACTGCTATCCATTCTAAGTATGCAGCTGTCTTATTGATTCCTCCTGGAGGAACTTGCTGACTTCAATAGGTGATATAAGAATAAAAGAATTTAGCTGTTCCTATTCCTCAAGGGCAGAGAAGTATATGTCTTCTTTATCCTCCAGCCATGCAGACCCCTAAGCATTTTTCATAATGCATCTGGTTTTTCTATTTGAGTCATTCTCTTATCTTCAAATACCTTGTAACACTTCCCCAATGGGGCTGCAGTTTGCTGCCTCAGCAAGTTAACTGTAAAACTAAAAACTTTTTATGTTTAATAGTGTGAGGCCACTTGGGTCTTTCTCCGAAGTGATGAGTATGATAAAACATGGCATTTTGTTAATTTCTGGTACTATTTACTGGCTGTTTGATTAGAACAGGAAATAAGTCTTAACAATAAAGTCCAGATCTTAGAATATAAGATTTTAAGTTTTCATCTGAACCTTAAAGAATGGGTTCACTTACATTTTAATCTGGGTTTTAGAAACATCATTATTAGCTTTGGGGGCCTTTCAGCAATCATGGGGGAAAAATCATGCACATGGAGTTAAAAAAAAAAAAAAAGTACCAGTTTCTGGTCCTGGTCCTGCCATTTCATAGCTTCAGGAAGTAATCTGCCCCACTACGTCTTAGCATCTTCATTTATAAAGTAGCCTATCTTTCGATCTCACAGGGTTGTTGTAATGGTTAAATGAAGTAGTCTGTAAAAACACTTTATAAATCACAGTTCTATGAAAGCATAAAGTGTTTCTATTTTTTTTTTTTTTAAATTTTTTTTTTTTTTCAACGTTTATTTATTTTTGGGACAGAGAGAGACAGAGCATGAACGGGGGAGGGGCAGAGAGAGAGGGAGACACAGAATCGGAAACAGGCTCCAGGCTCCGAGCCATCAGCCCAGAGCCCGACGCGGGGCTCGAACTCACGGACCGCGAGATCGTGACCTGGCTGAAGTCGGACGCTTAACCGACTGCGCCACCCAGGCGCCCCAAGTGTTTCTATTTTTTTATGACAGCCACACATACCTGGTTTTAGAAACTTCAATGGCTTTATTATGCCCAGTTAACAAGAAGAGTTTATAAGCATGCACTGAACTCCGATTAAAGAGCAGCAAGGTGCTAGATACCTAGGAAAGTTTCCCAGCTTCCATGTTTTGACTTGGCCTTCAGAAGGGCAGGTCCTGGAGTAGCCAGAAATGTGACCAGGAGCAGTCGCATACACTTAATCAAGTACTGTATAAATTATATTATTTTCTGTGTGTGCCATAACGTGAGAAAGTTGGGAAGTCCTGCCAGGATGATGAAGAACTAAAAGCACATACATCCCCTGTTTCTTTGAAGTTTATAATCTGATGGGGCAGCATACCAGACACTTGAGATGACTTAAGAACAATTACAAAGCACAGTACTGAATCTGAAAAGCTAAAGCACTGTTTGGATACAATTGTAATGAGAAAGATTTGAACTGGTAAAATGAATTTAGAAATTAAGCTTTCAGTAGGCATTGGTGATGAATTGCATACAGAAAGAGACGGTTTATCACTAGAATTGGAGATAGGTAAGAAAAAATGTAAAAGGCAAGAAGGTTGTACTGATTATATTGCTGTTTTGTTTTAAACATTTTTATTTTTATTTATTTTTTCTTTTTAGAGAGGGAGAGAGGGAGGGAGGGAAAGGAAGAGAAAGAACGAGCAGGGGAGGGGCAGAGAGGGAAGGAGAGAGAGAGATTCCCAAGCAGGCTGCATGCTGTCAGTGTGACCCCACGAACTGTGAGATCATGACCTGAGCCGAAACCAAGAGCTGGATGCTTAACCGACCGAGCCACCAGGAGCCCCTACACTGCTCATTTAGATGGGCCAAGTTAGGCTGCCATGGGAGAGCTGCACTGTGATCGTTTGGAAGAAAGCTGTGAATGCTACCCTGAAGAGTTTGGATTTGCCAGCTGTATTAATTTCCTATTGCGGCTGTAACAAATTTGGTGGCTGAAAACAACTCAAATTATCTTAGAGTTTTGGAGGTTGGAAGTCTTATCAAATGGGTTGAGAAGACTGTGTCCCTTTTGGAGGTTTTAGGGGGAGGTTCCACTTCCTTTTAAAATTTCTAGGTGCCACTTGGATTCCTTGATTCATGATCTCTTCTGTGAATCACTCTGACCGCCCCCCCCTTCTTTGATCATCGTATTGCCTTCTGTCGGGCTGTGACCCTCCTGTGTTATTAACTTAGGCCCACACATCTAATCCAGGGCAATCTCCCAATCCCCAAATTCATAACTTAATCACATTGCATAGTCGCTTTTGCCATTCAAAGTAACGTATTTGCAGGTTCCAGGGAATAGGATGTGGACATCTTTTGGGGAGGGCACTCTTCAGTCTATTGCATCAGTATAGTTAATATGTAGTTCTAGGTTTTGAAAAGGAAGGTTAGGTGATTTTGTTTCTGGTATATAATATTTTCATGTGTGTGTGTGTAACCACTCATGTGCATATATACAGGCAATGTTTTCAAAAAAAGTATTTTACATCTGACCAAATACACTATATATCAATACCTGTATTGTATGAATGAATTGTATTTATTTTATTCTCCATTCTATAGCCATTGTCTGTTGAAATGTCAGGCACATAGTATATTCATAATACTTCAATGAGGTATATTGGGTAAGGAGCTTCTCTCTGACAAGAAAAATGGTATTTACCAGCTAGAATAAGCCGCTCTATCGTATGAATGATTTAGACTAATTATTTCGGGGAATAAAAACCTGTAAAGACTGCAAAGAGAGTGGATAGATAGCCATGACTCATGAGTTCACCATCATGCCCTCTGTCTCATACCTTACCACATTCTGATGTTATCATTGATTTACACAACAGCGTCACTGATCTAAATAATGGGCAACTTAAATTAGCACTTTCTCTTCCACCTCCTCCTCCACATTCTTCTCCATCTTCCATCTCTAGTGCCTAATAAAATTACAAGTTCATAGTAGATTGTTTTTTTATTTTTTAATGTTTATTTTTTATTTTTTAGAGAGAGAGCGCCAGCAGGGGTGGGGGCAGAGAGAGAGGGATACACAGAATCCAAAGCAGGCTTCAGGCTCTGAGCTGTCAGCACAGCAGCCGATGCGGGGCTCGAACCCACGAACTGTGGACATCGTGACCTGAGCCTAAGTCGGATGCTTATCTGAATGAGCCACCCAGGTAGCCCCATAGTAGATTCTTTATTCAGCTTTCCTATAGATTGCCAACAACAAATTATAAAATACAGTGACAAAAGAATCCCATTTATTTAGCAAAAACATCTGGAAATAAACCGTGTATCTAATAACTACTAATAGACTATAAAAGATGAAGAAATTTCTAGTTCAGAAGTTTCAATTAAAATTGAAGATCCTAGTCCTGACTAAATTAATACCCAAATAAGGCATTTCCAGCAACTTTTCAATGGGGTTATTTTTGTAATTTGACAAAATGATTAAAAAATTTATGTGAGAATAAAGCAACGAGAACCAATTTTGCTTATGAAAATAAAGATGGATAATTATATTATCAGATATTAATAAGTAATATAATATTAAAGCAGTGTGGTTCTGACATTATAATAGATAAAGATGGAACAGAAAAGAGACTCCTAAAATGTGTGTGTGAGTGTGTGTGTGTGTGTTCATGTCACAGATATTATTTCAAATCAGTATAGAAAGGCTAGATGATTCCGAAAACCGTTTTGGGACATGTGAAGAATCGTATAGGACAAAAATTAGATCCCTACCTACCACTATAAAAAAATGAGATTATCGTATTTTGGAAATTAAAATACATGAACTAGTGAATAGTTAAATAATCCTGTAGTTGGGAAACCATTTATATGCAGGCCATATCTACATAAAATCACATTATAAAAGACGAGGAGATTTAATTATGGAACAGAACAGGACAAAGGTGAGTAATTTGGGGGCACCTGAGTGACCCGACTTCGGCTCAGGTCATGATGTCCACAGTTCGTGGGTTCCAGGCCCATGTCAGGTGTTGTGCTGACAGCTCAGAGCCTGAAGCCTGCTTTGGACTCTGTGTGTCCCTCTCTCTCTGCCCCTCCACTGCTTGCACTCTGTGTTTCTCTGTCTCTCTGTCACAAAGAAATAAACATTAAAAACATTTTTTTAAAAAAAGTGACTAATTTGGGAATATGTTTAATTTAGGCATCATACCTTTTCCAGATTATCAAAGAGAACCCATAATTGCCAGCCAAATTTAATTTGTCACCCCTTTCTCTTTTATAGAAGTTGCATATTTCTTCTTTGAAACAGTCAATGTGCTGGGGCACCTGGGTGGCTCAGTTGGTTAAGCCTCCAACCCTTGATTTCGGCTCAGGTCATGAACTCACAGTATGTGGGATAGAGCTCCACATTACGTGGAGTCTGCTTGGGATTCTCTCTCTCCCTCTCTCTGCCCCTCCCCTACTTGCACTCTCACTGTCCCTCAAAATAAAAATTAGTCTCTGTGCACAATAAACTTGAGATTGAGAGCATGCACGCAAACGGGTGCACCTAAGGGAACTTTTGTACAGGAGAAGAGGAAAGAAGAAGGAAGGGAAGGTGGGATAGGACAGGGGGAAGGCAAGGTAGTGGGGAAAGAAAGAAAAGTGGCAAGCTCTGAGATCTCAGTAGTGGAGGAGTATCTTTTGGAAGGTGCATAAGGAATGTCACTAAGGCAGCTGCTGAGTTTGAGTTTCATTTATTGGGAACACGAATGAATATGAGGTGACAGTCTGCAGCCCCATATTTTATTGCAGGGATGCATGCATCTCAAGAGGGTGTAGAGGAGAGAGAAAAATATGGAAGCAACGTGTCACCCTTTAATATCCCTCTCTTCACTTCCACTGTCATCCAAGTGACCCAATCTCTTAGCCACTCAATATTTGGCATGCTTCCTCTCATACAGCTCTTGATATTCATTTCAAACACTCTTCACTTGGGTGTCAACTTTGTGGTAGCACGGAATGAGTTGTCCCCAGGCCCACGTCACTTTGGAGATGGCTCTATTGCTAAATCCTTGCTCTAAGAAGCAAGAACGGAACAAGCAACGTTAGGTCCTAGAGATCTTACTACACGAGTGAGCGCCCCACAGTTTGCTGCTTCTTTTAAAACTATGTGAACATGATACACCAAATGAAACCCCAAGGCCAAAGTCTCATCTCAATGGAATCTGTGGTTTTAGACTTGTGAAACTTATTTAGGTGAAACTTGGGTTTCCCACAGCTGCGCCTGAATCTTCCCATGGCAAGAGCCTTTACATCACTGAAGACTGAAGCTTAGGGAACACATCTGCTTAATTTATTGCTATGGTCAGTTCTGTCAGCAGAGGGAAGAATGGAGATAAACCTATTAGACTATAGCTATAGAATAAATCAAAATAGTCATTTTAAAAGCTGAGTTTTAAAACATAGACTGTAAATCAGTGTGATGATGCTAAGTATAATGAATATTTACAGGAAAGAATACCAAGGAAATTCATTCTTTATAAAATGATTCTTTTAGTTATGGCCACTGCCGGAATAGTAGAAATATCACCTTATCCTGTCTCATGTCCATAAAAAGATTTTGTGAAGGGCTTGTTTATGGAGAAAGGTAATACACAAGTGGTAATTAAATAGAATTACAGCTAAGCCAGTGTATTTAAGAGCTGGTATTGCTAATGTTTGATAGAGTACTAGAGATTTGTTTTAATTATTAATCCTTAATGTAAAGTATCATTTTGACATAGGGTTTTTCAATCGCTGGAATTAATAGATTAATTATTTAAAACAAGCTTTACCATCTTAAACTTTTATAGTTGCCACATGATGTCACAGAGTTGGATCTTTGAACAAATCACCTCACCTCCCTGTGCCTCCGTTTTACTTTTATTGAATACGAGTATGAAGTAGTTTATCTCTAACTTTTTTCTCACCTCTAAACTTGAACAGTTCCAATGGTCTTTGAAGATACAGAGCACTCTGTATATCTCTGCTGTTACTAACCAAAGAAAACAAAGCAAAACAGAAGTCTAGAATTTCTCTGAGGACGTTTATGGTGTGTGGCTCATTTAACACATATTTATGGGATTCCTACTGCCACAGTGCAATTTTAAGGGAAACCTTTTCCCCACATTTTAACACGTATGAATTTGAGATTAGTTTTACATGTGATGGCATGCAATAATTATATCTTTAACAGCATTTCCCCCCTTATGGGTACCTAAATAAGGGCTCAATTTATTCTTTATTGAGTCTTAGGGTTGGTGAAATTCCAAATATGCCAGGCAATGCGCTATGTGCTGAGGATGCCTGGTCTCTCCTCTTAGAAAGCTTTCATTCTAAACGTAGAGCCACAGAAAGAAGTGTTAAAACCGCAAGGGTGTTACACATGTTGTGAGATTATATCACCACAACTGTCCTTGTCCAGTACCAGCCTTATTTCCACCCTCTGCTCTTTCTACTTCTCTGCTATAGGCTGTTCTATCCACATCATAAATAATCTCTATGCTAAATTGTGTGTGCTTCAAGAATACAGAATAATTTTAACATATTATTTCTGGATTAATCTTCTGTACCAGTGAGATACCCATCTGACCTGGATGGGGGGGGGGAATGTGAATGATTTCTTTATAATAATATCTGTCAATAATTGCGTACTTGTTTTCCAGCTTCCACCCTAAATTTAGTGTTTTTTTTTAAGTTTATTTATTTATGTTGACAGGGAGGGGTGGGGGAAGGGCAGAGAGAGGAGAGAGAGAATCCCAAGCAGGCTCAGTGCCATCAGCACAGAGCCCAATGTGGGGCTCAATCAATCCTGCGAACCAGGAGATCATGACCTGAGCTGAAATCAAGAGTCAGATGCTTAACTGACTGAGCCACCCAGGCGCCCCTAGTGTCCATTTTTATGGACCAATTTAATCCTCAGTTGATTTTTAAAAAAAAGTTCACAATTTATGTTATTCATTGTCTCAATCTGTAAATAGTTACCACTCTATAATATCTTTCCGATTTTTAAAAATTATGACTTTGGCAACAGGGTTTGGCACTGTGGACTTGTATTCAGAAATGAGATGTGTTACAAGATGAGGTCAGAGGTAAAAATCACACTTTTCCTTGGGAACCATAGCCATGGTACGAGATGTATGCCAGTTACAGGTAGAGCTGCTCTGCCTGGTAAAATCAAAATGATTCATTCTTGTTATTGAAAATGCTGGGAGACGCAGAATAGGTGGACATGAGAAGGGAAAGGGGGGTAGGGAAAGAATAGAGGAAGTGGCAGGTGGGTGGAGCCTTAGGCAATCAAAGCTTAGTACTTGACTTAAAGATGAGGAGATGAGCCTCAGACTGACAATGCGGAGTCAGATGCACAAGGCATAGTCCCTCATGCACACGACTGGTTTTGGTTCTCTTTATGGAACATGACAGACGACTTGTAAACAGAAGTAATCTTCACTATGTTTGTATTCATTAATTATTTTCCACCTTCTAATGTATTTTTCCATAGCAGCTATAGACAGATTTCTGTATTTACTTTGTTGCTAAACTTTGTACGTTGTACCAAAAAATATTTTTGTCATTTCATTCCACAGGGTTTCAAATTATAATGCTCATGGCTGCACCATTCATTCATTCAACTGATACATTTTGAGTGTCTACTATATATCAGAGTTTGCTATTGGTACTGAAAAAAAAAAAAGCCATGACTTGCATACGATTTTAAGTGGAAAACGAGCTTAATTAATTATTCCCACATTGCTAGGCATTTAGGTTGTTTAAAATTTCCCCCTACGGGAACCTCTTTGATATATATATGAATACACACACACACACACACACACACACACACACACACACACACACATATTTCTTTCCTTTCTGTTGTCTCCTTAGAAATAGAATTGCTTCCAAAGAGCATTTGAGGGTGGGGGGTGGGGATAAGTGGGCTCTTGATTTACAGTAACACATTTTAATGTTTTGACATCAAAATTATTTGCTTACAAATAATGACAAAACTTTACTATTGTTTTGCTAGCGTCATTTAAGATGGAGATATAGAGACATTTTATAACTATGGGCCTTTGGTAAATAATTGGTTTGAATTAGTTATATTATCTTAATTGTGTTTACAGTCTTCTAATTAAAAATGTAGTTTTAGTTCTTAAAGGAATTAATGGGTATGGGTTCCACTTGTGGATACCTAGAACTAATAAGATGGAAATGATCAAATAAAAATAGACATGATTTTTAGAAATGCTACTTAAGCAGAGTCAGTGACATTATGGAAAATGGAGAAATGCTCATTACCAAAGAAACCTGAACTTTAAAGAAGGCCTGGAAGACATCCTCTTGGAATGAATCCTAATTTTGTGAGGGATGTAACAGATGATCTAAGAAGTCCTTTGCTTTCTGGGACACTATAATAAAAAGATAATTCATGTTCTCATTGTGGTACATAGGGATTTAGAAACATTACTCATACCCATCACCTGCTCATTGGTGAAAGATTAAAATCCTTGTAAATAATACGCACATGTATGTAAGCATCATACATTCCATATAACTGCTTCTGATGCAAGCATCTCCCTCTGATAAAACCACCTCCAAAGCTTTATGGACATTCTTTCTAGTTATTCGCATGGGATATGGGCATGAACGTATCAGTTACCTCTTTCAGCAGACAACCAAAACTGAGTAAAGAAAGTTAATACAGCAGCTTTAATTTTTAAAAAATATAAAATCAAACTGACAAGACAATTAAGCTGTTAGGAAAGGCCTGCAAACAGTGGATACTGTTTTATAAACAAAAACCAATAAAAAATCTACTTAAATATCAAAGAGATATCGATCATAGATCATAGACTTCCCTTTAACATGGTAAATTGGTCTGTTTCATTCTTTATTAAAGAGAGATAAAAAGGTTATTCAATATTTCCAAATATAATTTTTTTTTACTTCAGTGATATTAGTTCCCAAACCACTAAACTGCTTACTTTAGTAGAATTCCAGTATTATCAATGTTTCAGAGAGAGAGAAAATAAGAGAGCACATTTCAGCAGGGAACATGACTGCACAGATACGCCATTTGAAGATACTATAAAACAGTGTTTTTCAAATGACCTAATCTAGTGTGGGTCCTTTTACCTTGCAATTTGCTTTCAAAAGTTGCATACCCACATCTTTAAAGTAGAAACTCTGTATAGTTCTACTTTAACTTTCTGGCAAGAAGTTGAGTTCTGAACCATTTAGAGATGTTGTGTATGACTCCATAACTAATTGAGGGAAATACCTATCCCACTTAAATAGTGGGTAGACCTCAGCTTGCTCGAGCATCTGGAACAAAACCTAGTGTTTGTACCTGTTGTTTCTCAGAGGTCTCTCACTATATTTACTCTCTCTTCGTGATAGTTCCATATGTGTGTCACTTTAGCTTTGTGAAAATCTTTCACTTTGTGAAAATCTTGATGGTAAACTTATGGTGTGATTAGAGGGCTATTTTATTGGTAGGGTTTTAAAGATCAAGTCATATTTATGTATGTCAAAATCTATTTTCCTTGAAAGTCTAAAAATGGGAGTGCCTGTGCTGATTATGTTTATCACCATGGTTGTGTCAGATAGCTGTGATAGGTCCCTCAAATGAGAAGCCAGACAGGAGGAGGGTCACAGGATGACTAGAACGTAGAAACTTGGTCTTCTGGCTTTGAATACTGCAAAGACAAACCAATGAGCAGATTATTTAGGAAAATGGAAGTAAAGATGCCACCTTCCATTCCCACCTGCGATACTATGACTTCCTCCTGACTCTAGCCTCTGGCTTCAGTTTTATTCTCTTCATTCATTCTCCAACCGGCATTCACAAATCCAATTCTGACTCTGCTTAAACCCTAAGTATTTCCCCATAACTACTCACCACTGAGTAAGTGTCAACTATAATAACTTATATACTCCATCTTTCTTCATTTCACCACTTCAATTGTTGAACTCCAGCCACACTGGATTAGTTGCAGAGCCCAGGAAGCACTCTACTCAAGATGGTGCACATGCTACTTCCTCTTGGTACCAGTTAAAGATTTCTAGGCTACAATTTGTAGAAACCTCAATCCAAACTGGCTTCGACAATAAACGTATTATTTCACATATTGAGACACTCGGGACAGCCCCCATAACAAAGAATTCATTCGACAAATGTCATCAAAGACAGTTTTTTTTTTTTCTACCTTCTGTCTATTATCTTTGGTTATTACATTTTTCTTCAGGCTGGAAACAAGATGGCTGAAGCATTTCCAGGACAAAGTTCCAGCACAAAAATGTGAATATCAGCAGAGTCAGAATTTGATCACATATGCATTCCAGAACCATTGGACTTATCCTTAGATCTGTGGTTCTCAACATGGGCTGGGGGGTGATTTTGTCCTCCAGCTGAGTTTTAGTAATGTCTGGAGATAATTTTGGTTGTCACAGTGAGGGGAGGAGGGCGTACTAATGCCATCTAGTGGGTGGAGGTCAAGTATGTTGCTAAATATTTTACAATGGACAGAACAGTCTTCCTCCTTCACCTTACAAAACCCAAAACAAGGAATTATCCAGCACCAAGTATCAATAGTTCCATGGTTGAGAAACTCTACCTTAGACCAATTAGAACCATGCATGGATCTGGGGATAGGGTTTGCTTCTTCTGAGGCATATGGTTGTGTATGGGAATGTTGGATGTCTCAGCAAAACTAGAGTTCTGTTAAGAAGGAATATGAATGGGAAAGGATGTTGGATTTGTAACCAACAGAGTCCACTATACCCTGCCTGGGTTCTTTTTGTTCTTCATCAGTTGTCCAACTCATATCTACACTACAGACAGTACTTTCTTTGGAACATCTCCTCTGAATATCGTCTCCTCTTCCCAAATAGTTTCTCCTGGCTGGGTTACATATTTCCAGTGGACTCTTTTTTTTTTTTTTTTTAATGATTTTTTAACGTTTATTTATTTTTGAGACAGAGAGAGACAGAGCATGAACGGGGGAGGGTCAGAGAGAGAGGGAAACACAGAATCTGAAACAGGCTCCAGGCTCTGAGCTATCAGCACAGAGCCCGACGCGGGGCTCGAACTTACGGACCATGAGATCGTGACCTGAGCTGAAGTCGGACCCTTAACCGACTGAGCCACCCAGGCGCCCCTCCAGTGGACTCTTAATATGGGTGCTACCTCATATCATTATACTCATTCCTTGGAATTTCAATTATCCTTTTTCTAAATCTTTCAACAGTGTGTAATGTTTTCAAGCTGTAGGGACTACGTCCTTTTTATGTAAAAAAGGTTCATCAGGAAGTGAAGTATATACTAGATAGTAGACGAGCAAGAAGTGGTAGTTCAGTGAAGAAAATGACTCACATTCCTAAATTTATCTCCTTGTGACCTAAACCTCTGGGGAGTTCCTGAAGTTCCCTAAGTCAACCCTGGCTTTGACACTTCAAACCTGACACAAAAATACCATGGTGTGACTGATTCTAGACTTGCTCTCTGGCTTCTATCACTACTCCCAAATGGCTTTTAAACATGTTGACTCTTCTGTGTTTAGCATATGGGTCATTGTATTCACTACTGTCATGAAAACATCATGAGATATCATTCAGGCCTCCACTGAGGGAATACTTCTGTCGTCATATATTCATGGTAAGAAAGGGCAAAACAGAAGAGATGTTCTTGATAATCAATACTGAAGGGTTAAGCTGTAAGAGTTCTATAAGAAAACTGGAGCTTTGCCTTTTTTAATGTAATTTTATTTTTTACTTTCACCAATTGGTAGAAGGGGAAAAGGAATATTGTGACATGCAGTAGGTACTTCGATTAGATCCTGACAGAATCAATTGCTATTTTTGTTGAAGTAATGAAAACAGCATTTTGATTTGAACCTCATATGATACGAATGTAAACAGCCATGTTTCATGTTCCTTCACAAAAGCTTTATTTTCTAAAACAATTGGTAATATCACAGTGTATCTCGCCTTTCAAAAACAGAGGGTTCATAATGGATTTGTATTCATATAATTTTATTGTATATCAGAAAGCAGAATATATTCTCATTAAAACAGCAGGAGAAAAATAAAGAAATCTCAACTTAATTAAGGTGATGTTAAAGTTGATGTACTTAGAGATATATATGAGTTTTCAATGTAAACGTCTACTTTCAGGGGTCTGTAAGATGAGGGTAAAGTCTTCTTAAGCAGAAAGTTTTAATAAAGCCACAAACCAATTTACCATATTCCTGGGAGAAAATATTAAAGAGAAAGGAAGGATATAGGAAATTTATTTTTAGTGCACTATTTGAAATTGCTTTTTCTACATGTAGTACACTTAACATAATATTCTTTGAAATAATGCATATTTGAATCTTTAGGTCAGACACCACTGGCTTTTTTCAAACTACCATAAGATCGTTAATCTGTTAGTTTTCTCCATCATCACCATTATAATTTTGCTTACAGCGTTATTGCTTCCTCTAGAGCTCCTGCTGGGGCCTTCCGACTGCTCACTCTCCTTCCATACTTGTTTCCCACACAAGCCCTTCACCCGCTGAATCATTGAATTGAGTATGTCACTCATTTTCTTGATAACCTTCAATGATTTCTCATGGCACTAAACCATAAATTCGTTAGTCTAAAAAGACCCTCATGATTTCGTCCACCTCTCCAGGTTCTCTCACTCTTGCTATGAGGGTTCTTGAGTCCCCCTCAGATGTAAACTGCACGTTAGGGCCGTAAGGCTCACCTTAATAAGCTGTTCTAACGTTGCTCTTCTCTCTACTCTGTTTCAGCCGTCCTGGCTTTTGATTATTTGTTGCCTAAATGCACCAAACCCATTTCCATCAAATTGCTCTTTCCTCCGCCTGGAATCTTCTTCCCTCAGATCTTTACTTGGCTGGCCCATTTTCATTAGTCAAAATACAGTTAAAATATCACCTCCTCAGTATGTAAGTATCGCCTACATACTTTCAGGCGTAAATTGTATGCCTGAAACTAATACTACACTGTATTTTTTTTAAATAAAAACTTAAAAATATCACCTCCTCAGAGGAGCATCTTTCCTAACCTCAGTTACTTTCTATGACATATTCCAGTATTAAAAAACATGTTTTTCCTTATCCTAAAATTGTAATCTCCCACTCTTCCCTCGTCTTACCTCCCTTCTTCTTTTATGTTTATTGTTTCCCCTACTGGAGTGTGAGCTTCAGGAAAAAACCTTTTTTTTTTTTTTTTTTTTTTTTTTGTTTATTTTTTTTTGAGAGAGAGAGAGAGAGAGAGAGAGAGAGACGGAGACAGAAACAGAGTGCGAGTGGGGGATGGGCAGAGAGAGGGAGACACAGAATCCGAAGCAGGTTCCAGGCTCCGAGCTGTCAGCACAGAGCCCAACAAGGGGCTCAAACTCACTGACTGTGAGATTATGACTTGAGCCAAAGTTGGACGCTGAACCAACTGACTGAGCCACTCAGGCGCCCCCCACCCCACCTTATTTTTAAATATCGGTACCAAGAATGGAAGTTGGCCTATAATAGACAATTACTGTTTTTTGAATCTTGGATATATAAAGCTTCTCTTTGAACAGGAATTCATACAAATCGATTCGGATTCTTCGCTATACAATATTATTCTCCAACTTTTCACCTGGCTAACTCCTACTAATTTTTTTCACGTAAATTTAAAAAATGACTCTTAAAGCTTTGCAGTCGTGTACTTAGTTAAACTTAAGGCCAAAATTTTTAGAATTTCAGTATTACATTTTTCTCTTTCCATTCTCATCTATTTATAACCACCCTGCATAATTCCGAGGTTTTTCTTCAGTGCATATGTTCAGTGAAGATTCATGCATATTTCACTTAATAGGATTAATTATCAGCCTTCCACTAATTATAATTAAAGTCTCCTCAGGTAATTGTGTAAGTTAACTTCAGTAATTCACACATACAGAAGAGTATTTTGTAGAATAATAATAGGGCATTGTGCCGCGAAATACTGTAAAGAGCATAAAGGGTATGAACACAAAATAAAAGAATGCAGAGTTCTAATATATTAAGCTTTCTTATGTGTGTTGCATTGTATCTAATTGCAAATTGTGCTACTAAATATATTGTCTATATATAGCAACGATGCCTTATTGCAAACCTTATGACAGTAGGTATTTCTACTAAAAATTACTTCTAAAACGTATAACTATTTCCCTCCTCTTAATAGATATTAGTATTCTAAGTTCTTGTTAAATAGCTTATGATTTAGAAGATAAATGCCCTGAAAATTGGTAATTTATATGCAAAACAAATGAAAAAGGCTTTCTTCAAAGCATCCATCCCTGAATGTACAAATTAAGGCTTTCTCCGTTTATGAAGCTTCTTTTTTAACTTTTATTTATACCTAATGGCTAGTTTATATGTTACTACATTAAGAAGTCAGTGTTTTGAAGATGCCATATGACACTG
This sequence comes from Lynx canadensis, assembly GCF_007474595.2. Taxonomy (NCBI): domain Eukaryota; kingdom Metazoa; phylum Chordata; class Mammalia; order Carnivora; family Felidae; genus Lynx; species Lynx canadensis. The sequence continues at coordinate 42,034,576 of NC_044311.2, read as the reverse complement.
AAATGGCCATCTTTTGAAATTATGGGATGCTTCATTGCAGAGTCAGACTGTAATCTGCAACCAATTTGTGTCAGCTTTCTGCATAGAAAAGATCTCAAATCCTCTCTTAAACCGGGAATCAGCTGAAGGTTTGTCTTGGTTTCCTGAGCCCAGTGCAATTAGGCAGCACGTGAATGTGGGCCACATGCGTTTATTGCTCTTCCTAGCATGTGTTACTTTGATGTGTTAGGTCGGAAGGCTCACTCTTTTCTGGGCAGCCTTCCTCCTGGGTCTTTATACTGCTTAGCAGTTGAGTCCAGACTTTGAAACACAGCCTAATTTAGAGGCGGATGCTGCAGCTGCTGCTGTCATTTCAGATGATTTTTTTTTTTTTTTGCTTTGATGTCAGCTTAGAATCTTGGGTGTTGTATCAGTAAAGCAGTGTCTGCGATTCACAAAATAGAAAGCGCACCATTTAAGCTTTTGTTTTAGCCTTTAAATTGAATTTCAGCACCTCCTAAATGATCAAAAAATTGTGTCTGAGCAAAAATACGTGGAATTTTGCATGCTATTAATTGAAAGAAAGGTATGAATAAAGGATATGTAGCTCCATTGGTATTAATTTATACCCGAATTGCTCAATATCTGCTAAACGCTGATGATAAAGTGTGTGAAATATAAATAAAGAAACATCTTCGTCTTCTTCCCTCTCTATCTGATCAAGGGTGGCACAGAGGTTTTCCTTCCAAATGTTTGTCTGACTCCTCTTTCAAGCACTTTGTATTAATTATTGTTGTTTTATTATTGTTGAACCTTAGCAGAGAGCTTACTAAATCCTCTAGGGACAAGACCAATCATGGACCTGCTTATCTTTAATTTCTCTAATTGAAAACCCTACGTCTGAGAAACTGTAAATCTACTGGCCTCCTAGATAGGAAATAACTTCAACATCTCCAGATTGTCTGTTACTTAATAGGAAGAATAGGTTTAAAGCCTAGAAGAGGTGGACATTTGGGAGTTAAATGCTAGGGAACCTACAAGGCCATACGGGTAGGTTTCCTCAGCTGACTCAAGACCAAAAAGGCATATGGAGAACTCCTTTCTACACTTTCTCTGTTGACAAGAAACATGTATCATAGAGGGGTTTTAGAACAGCACCTGCCTATGTATACAGAGGCTGGTTTTTCTAATAGGTTGGGAAAAGGTAAATTGCTACTGTCTGTGAGCAAAAAGAGGAAATACAGTGTTTCTCTGTGTGATATAACTGCATGTGCATTTACAGAGAAAAACTGAAGGTGACTTTATTGTGGTATTTGGCAATAACAAAAGTCAAAATTTTAGTTACCTAAACAAATTTTGTGAAAATCCCTCCTTTCTTCCTTCTGTCTAGAAATTGTTATTATAATATATTCTACAGAAAGTTCTTTCAGAAAAGGGCCAACGTAAGTTTTGTCTAAGAACAAAAACCATATTTATTGTTGATAGTAACAAACCACTTTTAAAAGTTAGTGAATGAGGGGCATCTGGGTGGCTCAATCGGTTAAGCGCTTGACTTTGGCTCAGGTCATGATCTCACAGTTGGTGGGTTTGAGCCCCGCGTCGGACTCTGTGCTGACAGCTCAGAGCCTGGAGCCTGCTTCGGATTCTGTGTCTCCCTCTCTCTTTGCCCCTCCTCCACTCATACTCTCTCTGTCTCTCAAAACTAAAAATAAACATTAAAAAATTGGTGAATGATAGCCTTATTTTAACATGAAATACTAGAAATAATATTAGAAATATTAGAAATAATTAGAAATTAAATGTTGCACAATCACTAAATGGAATATTATACAGTCATTTAGCATGTCTATGAAGAATTTTTAGTAATATTGCCCAATTACACAGGAAAACATAGCAAATGTAGGTGAAATCATAAAGGAAACATACAATGATGATAGTGGCTGTGTTCAGTTAATTGGGAGATGGAGTTTTTCTACTTTCCTGTATATTCAAAACATTTTTATATACTACAGTGACATAACTTTATCAAGTATAATGTACAGTTATTTAAAATATCTACAAATGTCTCATTATATACGATGTAATGCATTTGTAAAAATGGAATTTATTTACTGTGTTTTGTAACTTAAAAAATGAAAAATCCCATTTAATTCCTTAGATTTGGCAGGGATACGAAATGTTCTTTTCTTCTACTATTTTTGGGCATTTTCCAAACAGAATTTTAGCCTTCATATTTTTGATTAGGCAAGTATTTTGGTACTATCTTGCATTGTAATATGACTTTATTTTATTTTAAAAATTGTGTTGGACTTTCTAAGTATGTTTGGTAATAATAACTATTATCCCTTGAAAAATCTTATAAATTATTAGTTTTTTATTATAAAATTATTTTAATAATAATAATAACTTATAGCTAAGCATTTATATGGAAGTCACCCATGGTTATCTTGAATTCAGGTCAGATTTGAATAGACCTGCATTGTTTAATAGGGTTGCTCATAAACACAAGGCAGATTTTGACTAAATTTAAATTCATTGAAAGTACAAAAATTAAAAATTCAGTTCTTCGGTCACATCAGCTTCATTCCAAGTGTTAAATAACCCCATGTGGCTAGCGACTATGGTATTGGGCAATGCAGATATAGAACATTTCCATCATCACAAAGAGTTCTATTGGAAATGCCAATATAGACCCTATTCTGAATAATTAGTGCTGTACGCCTAATTTTATCCTGTGTAGCATGTTTCAAGAAGCAAAATTCTAGATGATTATCTCAACTTTCTTTTTTAATTTTGTCCTTATACAGACAATTTTGAGAGAGAGAGAGAAAAAACTCTCTCAGTGTGTTTTGTTTGCCATGTGTGTTTATGTGACAAAAGAAAGTCATATGACTGAACAATAGTCTGTACTAAAATAAAATCCATCTTTCATGCCTTTGTTCTTACAATATTTGCTTTTTTCAAAACCCAGATGTTTCTTTTTTCCTACTTTAACACGAGCAATAGGGCACAGAGCCCTGTGCAAATAGGAAGTGTGGGAAAAACCTGGAGGCTACCAGCCACTTAAAATGAAAGGTGAAAGGAGGAGGAACCTTAATCCGTAGAGGATAAGAGAGAAGATAAATCCCACTATGAAAATACTGCTTTAAGTGGAAAAAAATAAAACATTGGCATAAATATAGCAACCATCTTTTAGATTGTTATGTGTAATCATTTGTAGCACGCTAGAGATCTTTTTCTAAAGACAACTGTGCTGAATGTTGTACAGACAGTGAAATTTAAGATCAAAGTAGAGAGCAGAGTAGTATTTTTTAAAAGAACACTTTTCTTTAAATCATAAATATAATATTTCCCAATAAAAAAATTAGAGAATACAGGAAAGCAACAAAAAGGAAGTAAAAACCATTCATTATATTTTCACTTAGTTATTATAGTGCATAATTCAGATATATTTTTACAAGAATGCTTTGTTCTAAAGAAATTCTCATTTAACTTTCCATCATAAGCAGCTATCAAAACATTAAGAGTTCTTCATAAAATGTAATTTTAATTATTTTACTTACATACAGAATTTATTTAACTAATCGATCACTTTGGAATACTTGGGTTATTTTGCATTTTGTTGTTTAAACATGCTGCTATAACCAGTTTATTTGCTTGAATCTTTGTCCACGTCTGTCATTATTTCCTTAGAGTAGCTTTCCAAAAAAGAATGACTAGATTATACAGTGCAAATTTGTAAGTCTCTGCTGCTTATTGATAAATTTCTTTACAAAAATGTGGCAATGTACATTCCCACTAGTGACTATAAATATCTTTTTCCTGACATACAGTTATTAGAATGACAAGTAATGGAGTACTATTTATAAAGTTGGAAATTATTCCATATAAACTTATATTCATTCATTACAATAAATTCCAAAGGAGATGCTATCAAATGTATTTTGACATGATAAAGCATCACATATTAAGTTTTATTTTTAAAGGATAAAATACTACCAACTAATAAACAGAAATGGAAATAATTTCCTTTCCTATTTATTAATCCAAATCTCTTAAAAGTATGGAATACATATCAAGTAAACAATAGCATTATGGTGTAGCATTAATTTTTCTCCTGCAGCTTATTGAGGTATAATTGACAAAAGTTGTATAAATTTAGACTTTTTATATAGATCTATCTATATGTACAGATAGTGAAATAATTACCACAATCAAGCTAATTAACATATACATCAACTGACAGTTTTTATGCATGTGTGATGAAAACATTGGAGATCTACTTCCTTAGCAAATTTCAAGTATATAATACATTATTACTATTTACTAGCATTACCATGTTATGCATTATGATCAAAAAATTATCCATCTTATAACTGAAAGATTGTCCACTCTGACCAACATGTCCATTTTTAACCCTCCTTACCTCCCCTAACCCTGTAGTAACTACCAATCTTCTGTTACTGAGTTCAAGGGTTGTTTGCTGTTGTTTGTTTGCTGTTGTTGTTGTTTGTTGTTTGTTTTTGACTCTACAAATGACTGAGATCATGCACTATTTGTCTTTCTTTGTCTGGCTGGTTTTAGTTAGCATAATATCCATAATATTTCACTTACTTTGAAAACATACCCATTAGTGGATCATCTGGTAGTTCTATTCTTAATTTTAGAGAAACCTCCATTCTGTTTTCCATAATGGCTGTACCAATTTTTATGCCTTGATATCATACAAGGGTTCCTTTTTCTCCATATCCTTGACAACACTTGTTATCTTTTATATTTTTGATTATGAGCCACCCTAACAGGTAAAGATGATATCTCATTGTGGTTTTGAAATGATAAATTATGTTGAGTATATTTTTATATACATGTTGGTTGTATGTCTTCTTTGGAAAAATGTCTACTCAAGTACTTTGCCCATTTTTCAATAGTTATTTTTGTTTTTTTACTATTGAGTTATAGGAGTTCCTCATATATTCTAGATATTAACCCTTATCTGATATAAAGTCTGCTAATATTTTCTCCCATTGCATAGGTCGCCTTTTCATTTCATTGTTCCCTTTGCTGCTAGCTTCTTAATGACTTTACAGTATAGATGCTGATCATTTTTCGAAGTATGTTAATGAGACCAATTCCATTCCATTCCATTCCAAAATAGAAAGTTTTTTAACTTTAGTTTCACTTGTTTATTTTTGTGCCTGTGTTTTGGTGTCAAATACAAAAAAATCAATACTAAAGCCAATGTCAAGGAGCTTTGCCCCTTATGTTTTCTTTTAGGAGTTATACAGTTTCAGGTCTTACATTTAAGTCTTTAATCCACTTTGAGTTGATTCTTTGTATGGTATAAGATAAGGGTCCAATTTGTTCTTTTGCATGTAGATATCTGGTATCTTGACCATTTATTGATGAGGCTATCCTTTTTCATTGTTTTCCATTTCCATCTTTGTCAAAGATTAGTTGGTTATACATGCATGTGTACATTTCTGGACTCTATATTCCATTGACCTAAGTATCTGCATTTATGCTAGTCCAATATTGTTTTGATTACTATAGTTTCATAATGTAATTTGAAATTGATCTTTTTTCCCCTATGACAGATTTTTTTTTTAATTAAAGAATACTTGACACACAAGTTACATTAGTTTCAGGTGTATAACACAGTGATTCAACAATTCTATACATTAAGTTACACTCACCAGGATAAGTGTAGTTACCATCTGTCATCATACAATGTTATTACAGTATTATTGACTAAATTCCCCATGCTGTTCTTTTAATCTTTGTGACTTATTTTATAACTGAAAGTTTATACCTCTTAATCACCTCCACCTATTTTTTCCTTCCTCCAAACCACCTCCCCACTGCAAACCAAGTTTGTTCTCTGTATTTATGAGTCTATTTGTGTTTGTTCATTTGTTTTGTGTTTTAGATCACACATATAAGTGAAATCATATGGCATTTATTTTTCTCTGACTTTTTCACTTAGCATAATACCCTGTAGTTCCCACCATGTTGTTGCAAATAGCAAAATTTCATTCTTTTTTATAGCTAAGTAAATCTGTTGTATACATTGACCACATCTTTATCCACTCATCTATCAATAGACCTTTGGCTGCTTCCATATCTTGGCTATTGTAAAAAATTCTGTGATAAACATAGGGGTGCATATATATTTTCAATCTAGTGTTTTCATTTTTTTTTTTTTTTTTTTAGTAAAAATCCAGTAATAGAATTACGGGATCATGTGGTATTTCTTTAATTTTTTGAGGAACCTCCATCCTCTTTTCCACAGCAGTTGAACCGATTTACATTATCACTAAAAAGATATGAAGGTTCCCTTTTCTCCACATGCTCATCAACACTTACTATTTTGTGTCTTTGATTCTAGCCATTCTGACAGACATAAGGTGATATCTCATTGTGGATTTGCATTTCCCTGATAATTAGTAATGATGAGCATCTCTTCCTACCTATATGTCTTTAGAAAAATGTCAGTTCCAGTCATCTGCCTACTTTTTAACAGATTGTTTTGCTTTTTGATGTTGAGTTGTGTAAGTTGTTAAATCTGTTTTGGATGTTAACCCCTTATCAAATATATCACTTGCAAATATATTCTCCCATTCACTAGGTTACTTTTTACTTTATTGATGGTTTCCTTTGCTATGCAAAAGGTTTTTATTTAGTATAGTCCCAATAGTTATTATTATTATTTTTTGTTTGTTTTTGTTTCCCTTGCCTGAAGAGACAAGCCAAAAAAAAAAAAAAATTTGGCCAATGTCCAAGAGATTATCTATGTTTTCTTGTAGGTGTTTTACGATTTTAGGCCTCACATTTAGGTCTTTAATCCCTTTTGAGTTTATTTTTGTGTATGTTGTAAAGAAAGTGGTCCACTTTCATTCTTTTGCATGTTGCTGTTGAGTTCTCCCAGCACCATTTGTTGAAAAGACTGTTTTTGCCCCATTGCATATTCTTGTCTTCTTTGTCATAGATTAATTAACCATTTAAAAGTGTGTTTTGTTTTTTTGTTTGTTTGTTTTTTGTTTTCTGGCCTATTCTCTTTCATTGGTCTATGTGTGTATTTTTGTGCCAGTACCACATTGTTTTGATTACTACAGTTTTGTAGTGTATCTTGAAGTCTGGAATTATGGTACATCCATCTTTGTTCTTTTTCAAGATTTCTCTGGCTTCTCTGGGTTTTTTGTGGTTCCATACAAATTTTAGTATTATGCGGGGCGCCTGGGTGGCTCAGTCGGTTAAGCGGCCGACTTCAGCTCAGGTCACGATCTCGCGGTCCGTGAGTTCGAGCCCCGCGTCGGGCTCTGGGCTGATGGCTCAGAGCCTGGAGCCTGCTTCCGATTCTGTGTCTCCCTCTCTCTCTGCCCCTCCCCCGTTCATGCCGTGTCTCTCTCTGTCTCAAAAATAAATAAACGTTAAAAAAAAAAAATTTTTGGGGCGCCTGGGTGGCGCAGTCGGTTAAGCGTCCGACTTCAGCCAGGTCACGATCTCGAGGTCCGGGAGTTCGAGCCCCGCGTCAGGCTCTGGGCTGATGGCTCAGAGCCTGGAGCCTGTTTCCGATTCTGTGTCTCCCTCTCTCTCTGTCCCTCCCCCGTTCATGCTCTGTCTCTCTCTGTCCCAAAAATAAATAAACGTTGAAAAAAAAAAAAAAATTAAAAAAAAAAAAAAATTTTTTTAAAAAATTTTAGTATTATGCTATTTCTGTAAAAATATTATTGGTAATTTGATAGCAATTGCATTGAACTTGCAGACTGCTCTGAGTTGTATGGACATTTTGACAATATCAATTCTCATCTCTGAGCCTGGTGTATCCTTTCACTTATTTGTGTCATTTTCAATTTCTTTCATCAATGTTTTATAACTTTTGGAGTACATGTCTTTCACCTCTTTGGTTAAATTTATTTCTAGTTATTCTTTCTAGTGCAACTGTAAATGGAATTGTTTTCATAATTTCTTGCTACTTTGATTTACTGTATGGAAATACAACTTATTTTTATTGATTTTGTATCCTGCAATTGTACTGAGTGACTAGTTCTAACATTTTTTTGGTGGAATCTTCAGAGTTTTCTATATGTAGCATCATGTCATCTGCAAATAGTGACAGTTTTACTTCTTCCTTGCCAATTTGGATGCTTTTAATTTTTTTTTCTTGTCTGAATTCTGTGGCTAGAACTTCCTGTCCTATGTTAGATAAAAGTGGTGAGAGTAGACATCGTTGTCTTTTTTCTGATTTTGAAAGAAAAGTTCTCAGTTTTTCACCATTGAGTATGATGTTAGTTATGGGTTTGTTATATATGGCTTTTATTATGTGAAAGTATATTCTCTCCAAACTCACTTTGTTAAGAGTTTTTATCATGAACACACTGAATTTTGTCAAATGCTTTTTCTGCATGTACTGACATAATTTTATGATTTTTATCCTTTGTTTTGATAAATACGATCTATCACATTGGTTGATTTGCAGATGGGTAACCATCCTGTATACCTGGCATAAATCCCACTTGATAGTGATGAATGATCCTTTTACTGTATTATTGAATTTGGTTTGCTAATATTTTGTTGAGAATTTTTGCATCTATGTTCATGAAGGATATTAGTCTGTAGTTTTCTTTTTGTGTAGTGTCTTTGCCTGGCTTTGGTAGCAGAGTAATGCTGGCCTCATAGAATGAATTTGGAAGACATACTTCCTCTTCTATTTTTTAGAGTAGTTTGAGGAGAATAGATGTTAATTCTTTAAATGCTTGGTAGAATTTACCCATGAATCCATCTTGCACTGGGCATTTGGTTGTTGGGAGTTTACTGATTACCAATTCAATTATGTTACTAGTAGTTCATCTGTTCAGATTTTCTATTTCTTCCTGATTCAGTGTTTAAAGACTGTATGTTTCTAGAAATTTATCCATGTATTCTAGGTCATCCAATTTGTCGGCATATAATTTCTTGTTGTAGTCTTATATAATCCTTTGTATTTTGTGATGTCCATTGTTCTCTTCTTTCATTTCTGATCTTATTTGAGGTTTCTCTTTTTTTCTTGCTGAGTCTGGCTAAAGGTTTATCAATTTTGTTTATCTTTTCAAAGAACAAGCTTTTTGTTTCATTGATTTTTCTATGATTTTTAAGTCCTATTTCATTTATTTCTGTTCTGATCTTTATTATTTCCTTTTTTTCTATGAACCTTAGGCTTTATTCTTTTTCTGTTACCTGTAGGTGAAAGGTTAGGTTATTCATCTGAGCTTCTTCTTGTTTCTTGAGGTAGGCCTGTATCTCTATGAACTTCCCTCTTAGAACTTCTTTCATTGCATCTCAAACATTTTGGATTGTTATTATTTTAATTTCTCTCCATGCATTTTTGATTTCCTTTTTGATTCCTTCATTGACCCATTTGTTTAGTAGTCTGTTGTTTGGCCTCTACATTTTGTGACCATCTCCCCCCCCCTTTTTTTTTATATAGTTTTTTTCTTGTAAGTTATTTCTAGTTTCATACCATTTTGGTCAGAAAAGATTCTTGATAATTTCAATCATCTTAAATTTATTGAGAGATTTTTTTGTGCCCTAACATTTGATCTATCCTAGAGAATGTTCTATATGCACTTTAAAAGAATGTGTATTCTGCTGCTTTGGGATGGCATGTCCTGTATATACAGATGAAGTCTATTTGGTCTAGTTGTCACGGTTTCCTTATTGATTTCCTCTTGGATTATCTCTCCATTGATGTAAGTGGGGTGTTAAAGTCCCCTACTATGATTGTGCTACTATCAATTTCCCCCTTTATGTCTGTTAACAGTTGCTTTATGTATTTAGGTGCTTCATTTTTGGGTGCATAGATATTTACAATTGTTATATCCTCCTACTGGACCGATCCCTTTATCATTATGTAATGCTCTTTTTTGTCTCTTATTATAATCTTTATAATTTGCTGTTGATTCCCTCTAGTATATTTTTCATCTCAGTTATTGTGTTCTTTAACTGGTTCTTTTTTTATTATTTTTTTATCTCTTTGTTGAAGTTTTCACTGAGTTTATTTACTCTTCAGTCTGGTGAGCATCTTTATGACTATTACTCTGAACACTTAATCAGGTAGATTGCTTATCTGTTCTGTTTAGACTTTGTTTCCAAGTTTTTTTCTTATTCTTTCATTTGGAGCACATTTCTCTGTCTTCTCATTTTGTTTGACTTTCTGTGTTTATGTTTATGAATTAGATAGAATAGCTACTTCTCCTAACCTCAAAGGAATGGCCTTGTGTAGTTAAGTTCTTGTGCAGACTGTATGCCTGGTAGTTATGGCTGGTTGGCTGGAGCTATAGGCGGGCATAGGCTAGGGGTCTCAGAGCACTCCAAGGTGGGGCTGCCTTAATCGGATGGCTGAAACTGAAGTGAGAATGAACTTCAGGTGGTTCCTAGGGCTCTCTACACTGGCAGGACAACTGAAGTGAGTGCAAGCTGGGGTGTCCCGGGCATTCTATGTAGGGAATACCCTGGAAAAAAGTCTGGAATTTAGGTGGGCCAGGTGGTCTTATGGTACTCTGTGCAGGGGGATCTCTGGTAGAACAGCTAGAGCTGAAGCAGGCATAGGCTGGAGGTCCTGGGGTTCTCTGCCAGAGGGTACCCTTGTGAGTCATCTGGGACTGAAGTGGGTATAAGCCTGGGGTGTTTTGGGTGCTTTGCATCTGTGTTACCTTGGCAAGATGACTGGAGCTGTAGTTGACACTGTCCAGGGATATCCCAGTACACACTGTACTAGGGCTGCCTTCATGGGAAAGCTGGGGCTGTTGTATGCCAGGGGCCTGGGACTCACGAAGATAGCTGGCCCGCCAGAGCACTCAGACCCTGCTCTCTTCTGTCCCTTCAAGTTAGAGCAAGAATGTAAACAAAGGCATTCATCTGTCCCTCCAAACCTGGAGAGAGTGCCAGCAACTCTCCTGTCATTTGGTAGAGTTCTAGGGATGGTTCCTATATATTCTGGTTGCTTTTTAAAAACTGCAGCCCTTTTCCTGTGCCCCAGGGTTTTCTGTGTCCAGGGCTGGTGTGGGCCAGGGGCTCAGCCTCACTTGGGTGGCAGGCTGGCTACTCTGCTCCCCTCTGCATTATCAAGATGGAGGAGAATCATAATCAATAGCACTTGCCTGCCCCTCCAACCCCAGAGAGAATTTCCTCCATTTGGTAGAGGGCTATTCCTTTATATTCTAGGTGTCCTTTTAAACCATGGTGCTTTTTTTTTTTTTTTTTTGCCCGAGGGCGGATCAAGCTGCTCCTGTTTCCTCAGTGTCACTTCTCCCACTGCAGTTTTCATATTGTTGGTATGGGGTTCCCTTCATTACCTGTCTCCATCTCTCCTGCCATAGTCTATGCAATCGCTCTACTCTTTGTTGTGCAAATCTGTTCAGTCAGCCCTCAGTTCTTCTTCAAGAGGAATTGTTCTATCTATAGGCACAGATTAGGAATGTCCATGGAGGTGAGTTCAGGGTCTTCCTGCATCACCATCTTAAACCTTTTGATCTTGAGTTTTTAAAAGTGAAATGTAATAACGTGAAATTATGGAACATTTTTGAAACTGATTTTGAAGATTATTAAGAAAACAAAGATATTAAGAAATAGATTTGGTATATCTGTGATTATTACCCAATCTGTCTTTTTTCAGTGGATTTTTATCTAATTAAGGCAAAAAGTATATAGAAAACAAGAAAGGGTATAATATCATTACACCATTAAATTCTTTCAAAATAGCTTCTGATGATGCATCTCAACAAAGAAATAAGAAACACACAGGTAAAACCAATTTGTGATGAATTACAAAAAAACATTTTTTAGCTTGCTTCGCAATTATCTATAAATTTTATAGTATACACTTAGAAGTAGCATTTATGAAGTAGCTGGTATGCATAAGCACTTTATGTGTAAAGATTGGGCAAAAGTCATTTGATCAATAAGAATATGAGCTGAGATTTGAACTACTGTAAGTCTATCTTCTATCCTCATATGAAAATACTTCTTACATACCATGAGTATGCATAGTGTTGTCATTATTTTTTTTCACGTTTATTTATTATTGAAAGACAAAGAGAGACTGGGCATGAGAATGGGAGGGGCACAGAGAGGAGGAGAAGGGGAATCTGAAGCAGGATCCAGGCTCTGAGCTATCAGCACAGAGCCCGGTGCGGGGCTCAACTCAAAAACCACGAGATCATGACCTGAGCCGATGTTGGATGCTTAACTGACTGAGCCACCCAGGCACCCCTATAGTGTTGTCATTATTGAGATATATGCTTGGAAGTGGAGCTTCCAGGAAGTAAGAGTCTGACCTCAAGAAGCTTAAAATAAATTTGAGCAGAGATAAACGGAAAATTTTAAATTGCACTAATTTTGTTATATCGACCAAAGCTTAAAATGAAGATTATAAATAGAAATTAGTCCTACCATAATAATAAATAGTAATTGCTTATTTTGATGAAATAAAAAAAAAAACCTTTTGATTAAATACATGTTGTGGGCTTAGCTACTGTATAAAAACCATGGCTCAGAAAAGTTCTATGTTTACTTAATATTTGTATAAAACTCCTGAGGTAGTTGGGTAGTTTGAGAAAGAACTATCTAGGCCACAAAGTCATCCAAAGAACCAAGTTTCTTCCATACTGGTGTTTCACCACCTTCTAGGACATCTCTATGATTTGTATAGTCAATGCTAACTCAAGAAAAGAGCCACATCTGTTTTAGGAGTATGCTTTCTTTGCCCCATAAATTGTATATATATCACTTCTATTCATATCCCATTAATAAAATCTTTAGCCATACCCAGTTGCAAGGGAGCCTGGGAAACATAGTATCAGCCTGGGCAGTCATGTTTCCTGTTAAAACTTGGTGTCCAATTATGAAAAGAATGAAGAAAAGAATGGATAGTGGAGGGGGCTATTTTATACTCAACTAAACCTACTGATTCCTCATTTCCCCAAAGATTTTAATATTTAAACAATTTTGGTTTATCCAGTTTTTTTTCCTTTCTCATAGTATGTTGGAACTTACTGCCTATGTAATAATAGTTTCCCTTTACTTCCTCCCCTCCAAAAAAAACACCCAAAAACAAACAACAAAACTGGAGGTGACCATACAAGTTATCTACTCCAATTCTTATGTCTTATTGATGAGAGGAATTTGGCTTTGAGTAGTATATACCCCAAATTTCTTCTGCTAGTTAGTGTTAAAACTAAGACATCAATTTAAACTCTGCTTTAAAATTTAAGCCCTTTTATTCCTTTTAGTTTATTTTTTAAGTTTAAAAATATAAAATTATAAAAAGATATATTCATATTTTAAACACTTTAAGATATATTTAAAAATGTGTGGAAAAGCTGTTTTTGTTTATGTTGTGGATGGGCTGATTGAAGGTTCCCAACACCTTTCTTGAATAAGTCTCAACACATTTGAATTATCTATAATTTCTGGTGTCATTGTCTTTGAACTAGAGCAAGAACTTAACACATTTGAAGTAATCAAAATCAGGGTTCTTACCAGGTTAATTTTTTTCTCTAGCCTTTTATGGTTATCTTGAATAGATCTAAATCAACATTTTTTTCTTTTTCTTTTTTTTTTTTTTAAATTTTTTTTCAACGTTTTTTATTTATTTTTGGGACAGAGAGAAACAGAGCATGAACGGGTGAGGGGCAGAGAGAGAGGGAGACACAGAATCGGAAACAGGCTCCAGGCTCTGAGCCATCAGCCCAGAGCCTGACGCGGGGCTCGAACTCACAGACCGCGAGATCGTGACCTGGCTGAAGTCGGACGCTCAACCGACTGCGCCACCCAGGCGCCCCTCTTTTTCTTTTTTTTTTGGTTTGCCATTGGACTTTCCAAAGTATTTAACTTTCATGGAAATAACAATTGTCTCTCTCTCTGCACTTACATTCTAAAATATTTAATTAAACCATGAAATTCAGTAATAAGCTCAATGAAATAAACAGCTTGGGTCCACACATAACTGACTTTTATTAAACATACAATTCAACCAATGAGCAGATAGGGGAGGGAGTGCTAAAGAGTCATTTATGAGCCCAGTGCTCTGGATGCTGCATGCATCAATACATACATTGTACCAACAGCACGGAGAGCTTTGAAGAGAGCTTCAGTGCTATTACGTGTCTAGTCAAAACGAATACTTGTTGATTGTTCATATTTTAAAGTTTACCATTCCTTTCTCTGTTTTCACTATCATCCTCACCATTCATAATTTGAAGTTGTAATATAGAGAACGTTGTGCTAGAAATTATGGAATCCCCGAAATTTGATATATGTTCTCTAATTCAGTGGAGGAAAGAACACCAAAAGTAGAGCTCTGAAAGCCTGGGGTAAAATCAAGGAGAATTTGGGGTGATTAGGTAAATTTTTCTGCATTCTTTTTGATATTCCTTCAGACCTTTTAAGAAAAGCACAATGTACTTATTTTAGTAAAACTACCAAATTCTACACAGTGCTCTTGACTCCCACATCAACAAAACGACCAGACCTATAGAGGTACTATATAAAACTGGTAATATAGTTTAACCACAGCTCTGTAAAAAGAGTAATGTCAAACCCTGAAAGGACATACACTGTAGAGCTGACTGGTGATTTTAACTTTTCTTTACGACTTGTCATCAGTTAAAGATTATTTTATATAAGAATTCTATGTACTTCAGTTTTCCCTAATGTACCATTTAACAGATATATTTTTTAAATCTCCCCAATAATTTATAAATTTACATAATTTTTATGGTTCTTTAATCTTAGGATAAATTTTAGGCACAGGTAGCTATGGAATATGCATGGTTCACTCATGGCAGAGGACAAGAACAAGGCATTAACATTGTCACCTGTCCATGTCCCATAAAATGGCCTGTGCTAAATTTATATAGCTTAGAAAGCAATATACACTAGTAAATTTTTTTTGCTGCAAGGAATGGTATTAACATATTAAAATTAAATGAAAGATCTATTTCCCTACAGATAACATAACTCAAAGTTTTGTCTATAGGATCTATTTTTCACATATGTGGTAGTAAATGAAGACTTGATTACATGATAGTTATCAACATTCATTCCAGATAATCAAAAGTTCATTTAAGTTGCTTACTTTGTAAAGGTTAAATAACATTTTTATGTGCTACTTTGTGAGAGAATTCTGTGGTAAAGGTAATGGATTTCATAAAAATGGAAAAGAGAAAATGTAACTAGTAATGCTTGCCCAAGTATTGAATAGGTAAGCAAAAAATAAATTACTATTGCCAACCTGTTTATTGTGTATAGTTTAGTTCCTGTGCCTCACCTATATTCTTCTTGCCTGACTTTTGTGAGAAAAGGTCAGATTTTGAGTAATTGACTGAAAGTATAATTAAAGCTAATTAACAAGTAATGCTCGCAAGACTGCACAATTATAGAAATGAATTTTACAGTGATAAACTATAGCAGTTCCTAAACTACATTTTTCCCAAAGCCCTGTTTAAATTTTTTCTATGAGATAGAATCAAGAGCAGGTGTGAAATTGTCTCTGTATTTCACAATAAAGTTTTTTGAATATTGTTATTTCACCATCAAATTAACCCAAACCATCTATCCCTACCAAATTTAAATGGACCACGAAGTTCATTTTACAAATGACACCTCAGAAAATATTGCGTTTTATAGGTAAATGAGCTACCTAGAATAATAAATTCATATTTGATTTTTTTAAATGTATGTATAAAATTTTTATGGCTGAAGCTTAAAACCTTTAATGAAACCAAATTATATTATAAACTATCTGCAAAAGTTTTAAATATGTTGAGGAAACAGTTTGAAAAATACTAATTTATAATATGCTATTATTTTGATTGTTCACAACTTTATATGTATATAAGTGTCTAAAATAATACTATCCCCAATAAAAATGCTTCCCATGCATGAAATTCATTTATATATTCATTTATATATTTATTGGGTTCCATTAGACCCTAAGCATGGACTTTTTCATTGCAAATTTTTATCAACCACATGTGTTCCAAATAGATAAGCAGAAAGAATAAAGAGAAAGTTATCATACTACATACTTCAGCTTTATTTTGTTAAAGTGGATTTAACGATAACAAGTAGCAAGGGTACAAAATTTGGACAATCTTAACACTTCTGCATGCACAGGTGTGAATAGTTAATGATGATATTTTTAGGGAGAGGTTGAAGAAATACTAACTATGTTGTTTTTTCTATTAACATTTCATGCACATGACTTTCAAATACCTAACCTTGTTTTCTACTTTCTCTGGTCATCAAATGGAAATTGTCCAGAAACTTAAAGTAACCCTCAGCATCTTATTTTTTTCAGGATCATGGCAATATTATGCATGAAGGCAGTAGGCTTTGGAGGGCAGTGGGGGTTTGGTAGCTGAAATCTATGCTTTGCATCATTTCTCTGGTGTTTTTTTCTACCTGTTTCCCCCCCCCTTTTGTATTTGTTCTCTCAGTTAATTCTCTCCAAGAATCATTAGTGCAGTCATTTTCAAATTCCTCACAGCCTTTCCAGAATCTATTGATGCTCATCCTCCAAAATTTTTCAAATTCCATTTCCTCATTTCACTTCTAGTGATACTTCCTTTGTTCAGACCCATATAGATTCTCAGTCTATTTCAGTAATCTTTGAATTCTTCTTCTGTTTTGCAGTCCCTACAATCCATTCTTCTTTTTTTTCTAAAGATTTTTAAATTTTTTAAAAATTTATTTTGGGAGAGAGACTGTGCGTGCCAAGTAGGGGAGGGGCAGAGAGAGGGAGACAGAGAATCCCGAGCAGGCTCAGCAGTGTCAGCGCAAAGCCTGATGTGGGGCTCGATTTCACAAAGTGTGAGATCATGACCTGTGCCAATATCAAGGGTGAGATGCTTAACCGACTGAGCCACCCAGGTGTCCCCCTGTCTTTTTCATGAAAAGCTTTCATCTATAGATCTCTTCTTACAGAGACTTTCATAATTTCTTTGTATAATTTTGAGAACACTCTGACAGGTCTTTTTCACATTGCATATAGAGAACATAGTGATTACAAACATGAATTAGAATATAGCATCCGATATTGAATGCTTCTTCATTTTTGCCTCATAGTAATGCTAATATCTTTGTATAAAAACAAATTTCCCTTTCTTGATTACTGTGTGCCTCCTGGATTCCTCTGTTTCCATCAGTCACCCAGGACTGAGAACAGTGAGCCTTGTTGTCTAATGTATGTGACTTAATGAATGCTAAATACTAGAGTCACTTGCAGACTTTTTTACTGTAAAATATATGAACTTTATACAGTGTTCTCAAACTTTAAGGGTCTACTAATATCCTAGGATCTTTGTAAAATGCAGATTCTGATTCAGTGGGTTTGGGGTGGGTCCTGAGATTCTAATTTCTAACAGATTTCCAGCTGGTGATCATCTTGACACTATCAGTTGCTTGAGTATTACTGTCAAAGATTATCTGTGTATATGGAACCCAGGGAACTACTACTACTATGCCAAATGAGCTTTCAATTCAAAAAATATCTATGGAACATCAGTGGCTACAAGGGGCACAGAGTTGAACAGTACCTGCCCTTTGTCCTCAAAGAGATCACAATTTGATAAAATAGACAAGCCCAGGATAAAAACTGCTCTAATACAGGATAGAAAGTGGTATATATAAACCAATAGAAAGGCACGGAGTAGATCACTTTTCCACTTTGTATTGGGAAAGCTATGTGCCAATTATGTCTGAGGAGAGAAAGAAAAAAAAAAGCTTCAGGAGGGACGTGGCATTTAAAGCTCTTTGCAAATAGAATTTCAAAAGGAACAATATGGACAGTATGACAGGAAACAGTATGAATAATAAAAAGAGTATTCTAGATTGAGGAAATTACTGGAACATGGGCACAGGGGTAGAACACTGTAAGGCACTGGTAGGAATCATCAAGAAGTCCTGTTTGATAAGAGACTCTTAAATATGGAGAACAAACAGAGGGTTGCTGGAGGGGTTTGGGGAGGGGGAATGGGCTAAATGGGTAAGGGGCATTAAGGAATCTACTCCTGAAATCATTGTTGCCCTATATGCTAACTAACTTGGAGGTAAATTAAAAAAAAATAAATTAAAAAAGAAAAGTCATCCTGTTTGGCTGTGCTGTTAGGTGAGTGGGCTATAGAAGAGCATAGGAAGCAAACTCAGAAGTCAAAGAGACAGAGACTATTTTAAAGGTCACCAGATGGGAACTGGGACTATATTCCACATGAGAAAGATCAGTATGATACTCTGCTTAATGCATAGCTTAAATATTTTCAGAATATTTCATATTTATATATTTTTAGACTAATCTAGACCAGGTCGCTCCCTTGAAGCAATAGAGCTTTTTTTTTTTTTTTAGGTTTCTCTATACAGTTAAGCAAACATATAAGGTGTAAGATACAAGAATGAAGTAATGAGCCACCAGCAGATCCTAAATAACTACGAATCAGATGGATAAATTGTTGACCACAAAGATACCAATGTACGAGGACTGGCAAAGTGACTATAGTTATAAACACGATTGATATTATGTAAGGGACTTTTATGTAGTAAATATGGCATATGGATGGCAGTAGCTAAACTTAATATCCTTGGGGCGCCTGGGTGGCTCAGTCGGTTAAGTGTCCGACTTCAGCTCAGGTCATGATCTCACGGTCCGTGAGTTCAAGCCCCGCGTCGGGCTCTGTGCTGACAGCTCAGAACCTGGAGCCTGCTTCTGATTCTGTGCCTCCCTCTCTCTCTGTCCCTTCCCTGTTTACACTGTCTCTTTCTCTCTCAAAATAAATAAAGGTTAAAAATTAAAAAAAAAAAAAAAGAATATCCTTAAAGATTCCAATTCTCAGTCACATACAAGTTCTTATAATAGTATTTCTGTATAGATATTCTGATTCAACAAGTTCAGGCACATAATCTTTCACTTACCTTAATTTCCCAGGAACCTCTCTGATCTTCTTAATTCTTTATACATCAGAGTCCTTCACTGTAAACCTTTTCTCCCTTAAGTCACCAAATAAAGACAATTCCACGTTAAAAACAGTGCTTGCTAAGCAAATTAGATTCAAGCTGTCCCAAATAAATATGTAATCCCGTTAAACATCATGCTTTTTTTTTTTTTTTCACTCCTAGACAATCCCTTTATTCTCATATTCAGACGATTGCCCCTTAGATTCTTCCATATAAAATTCTGGCACTGGCATTGGCAAAAAGAATCTGGCACTTTAGTAGGATTCCCTACTCTAAATTCCTGATAGGTTAATTGCCATTTCCTTGCATCACCTTGACTCAGTATTATAAATATGTGCCAAATAAATATGCCTTCTGTTTATTGAGCAAAGGAAGGTTCAAAAGGGCACAAACAATGCTTCAAACTCTTCATGAAAGTGATGTAAAAATACCAGCTAGAAAGCTTTTGGGGAGGCAGTGGTTCAGGATCTGCCTTCCTGGAGGCTTTACAGTGACACAAAGTAACTCTAATTCAAACACCTTCAGAGTGAGCAATAGAACTGAAATAGATTACTCCCTTTCAAAGGCCCTTTAAAATGTTTAGGTATTTTTCTCACTCCATATATTTTTTATTTACAATTTCTTTGCTAGCCTTGTGAAGTAGGCATCCGTGAGTTCTCTCTAGAGGCTCTGGTATCTCCAGTTACTACTAGACGATGGAATGAGTCATTTCCCTCAAGTCAACTAGAAATTGAAAATTTAAGAGTCTTTGCTACGTCTGGGATGGTCTTTATTTTCTTAGAAGAGATTTATTTGAAATCTTCACATTATGAGTGAGCACACATTTGAGACCAATTTTAATGTTTTCCTTGGAAAAATGGTACTTAAGAGTTAAACATTATCCCAGCAACTGTTTTTCATTAGTAAGGAAGTTGAACTTGAAACGTATGGCTCAGGAATAACAGAGCAGAGGAACCAAGTCATGAAGAGGTAACTTCCTTACTACTTAGTCTCTATTTACCTACTCATTTTAATAAACCTTTTTAACCAAAATACCTTGTTAATGCACGGGATATGTATATATAAGTATGCTTATATGTTTGTATAGAAAACTATTTTCCCTCCAAAGCAGAGACTACTGATTTGTGTTATGGTGGCAAATTATAGAAACTAAATTCTTAGAGAATATATATAGAGAATGATGTATAGCTTTTTTTTTAACGTTTGTTTATTTTTGAGACAGAGAGAGACAGAGCATGAACGGGGGAGGGGCAGAGAGAGAGGGAGACACAGAATCGGAAGCAGGCTCCAGGCTCTGAGCCGTCAGCCCAGAGCCCGATGCGGGGCTTGAACTCACGGACCGCGAGATTGTGACCTGAGCTGAGGTCAGATGCTTAACCGACTGAGCCACCCAGGTGCCCCTATGATGTATAGCTTTAAAAGTTAAAGTATTTCCTTTTATACGCTGATAGTGAAAATTAATCCGAACTTTTCCCCTCCCCAAAGAGTGTTGAGGCAAATGATCAATTTCTTATAAATAGTTTCTGGGCACAGTGTCCTATGTTTATGTCAGTCAGAAATACTTGCTACACTAATGGCACCAAATGTTGAAGGAGTGTGAAATGTAACATACTTCTTAGCCAAATGTTCTCAAATTGATCAATCACTTTTCTTAAATTTTTTGAACATTTATTCATTTTTGAGAGGCAGAGAGACAGAGCACAAGTGGGGGAAAGGCAGAGAGAGAGAGGGAGACACATTATGAGAAGCAGGATTCAGGCTCCTCTGGGCTGTCAGCACAGAGCCCCAATGCGGGGCTCGAACCCACAAAGCATAAAATCATGACCTGAACCAAAGTCAGACGCTTAGCCAACTGAGCCACCCAGGCTCCCGAGTCAATCACTTTTAGAGGGAAAGCTTTTCCAATGAGGTCACCATAGTCTCTAAGTAGCAGAAATTGAGGAGACTGTTAACATGTTAGAGAAATAAATTATCTGAAAAAGTTTAAAACACCCTTTGTGAAAACTAAAAAGCAATGTTCTTAATATTACCAATATTTTAAGCAAAGAAGATATATTCTCAAAAAATGTTAACCAATTTTATACACTTTAAATTTAAGAAGTTGTACCCGCTCAATGTTTTTTAACCCCATCTTGCTGAACAGCCCTCAGAGTCAGTCTAAAATAACCACAAACCATGACACCATTGGCTATTATTAATAATGACGACCATAAAAGAGTATGTGTTTAAAGCCTGATTAAAGCATATTCAAATGACCTTTATAAAATTCTAGAATACCGAGGATTATGCATGTTGACAGTGAGATGGAGTAACCAGAGATAAAAAGGATTTTTGATCCTAGGCAAAAAGACATCCAGGAAGAATTTAACCATAAAACATATTTTTTGCAGCTACATAAAACTAAAGAGATTTATAAATCTTTCCCTCTCTCCTCAAGGTTTACCTCAGAAGAGAAATCATTCACAGAAGGTAAGTACAGTCTGAAGAAGTCACAGGGAACATTTCACCTTTTGTAATTATTTTTGAGTTTCAAATTAAAATTTGTGCATATTTTTCCTTAGCTTAAATGGTTGAAGAAAATGAAGTAACAGCTGATAAAGGTTGCGTTCAGTTTTCAAAGAATCTTGTAAGTAACACCACGAATGAATATGTAATCAAACTATATAGTGCCCAAAGAAAGAGTGGTAAGGAGGCATGGTTTGAATTGGAGCATCAAGTTACCTTCTGGGGAAGGTTTAAGCTGAGACCTGAAGAACTTAAGGTGGAAGGAATAGAAGGCTTGATAGCAAAGCTGAAAAAGAGCCCGGTGGGTTTGATCAACGGAAAGAGGCTATGTGGTAAGAGAATGGAGATGTAGGAATGCAAAATTAACTTAGAGACTTAGGGAGGCCCAGATAATAAAGAGAGCTTTATGGGCCACTGACAAGAATTTGGATTTCATTACACATCGAATGGAAAGCTCATAGGGGTTGCATGCAGGGTAGTGACAGGATCTAACAAACATTAAAAATATATGGCAATTGCTATTATTTAAAACAATGAACTGAAAGGAAAGATAAGATAGAAATGAGAGATGCTAGCATGTATGAGTATTAGAATAGACTAAGGAGAGATGCTGGTGTTTTTAGACCAAGGTGGTAGCAACTAGTGACAGAAAAAGCTGCTGGATTTAAGACACATGTTGAGATTTGGGGACGATAGACGTTGAAGGTAAAATAAAGGACGTGTCAAAAATGCTCGGTTTCTGTTTTGGGAAAGTGCATCAATCTAGGTGCCTTTAATTAAGAAATTAAATTGTCCTTCATGCAACCCCTATCAATTATTACAAGTAGGGTAGTGATGTCCCCAACTATTACTGTTTCATTGTTTATTGTTCCCTTTAATTTTGTTAGTTTTCGCTTCATGTATTTTAAGTCTCTGCTGTTAGGTACATACACATACTGTTGTCTTCCTGGTAAACTGATCATTTTGTCCTTATAAAATATCTATCTCTAGAAACAATTTTTGTCTTAAAGTCTCTTTTTGTCTGATATTAATATAGCCCCCTAAGCTATTTTTTCATGAATGCTCTTATATTAATCTTTCCACCCCTTTACTTTAAATCTACTTGTGCCTTTAAAACTTAAGTGTCTTTTGTAAACAGCAAATACTTAGGTGGTTTTTAAATTCAGCTTCTAGTCTCTGCCATTTGATTACAGTGTTACTCCATTTAATGTAACTACGGATAAAGTAGGATTTACATCAACTATTCACTTTCTGTAGGTCTTATGTCTTTTTGTGGTTCCTCTATTCCCTCATTACTGCCTTCTGTTGTGTTAAATAGACTCTTTTTAGTATACCATTTTAATTTTCTTATTCGTATTTTTTGAGGGTTTGGTTTTGTGGTTGTCCTGAAGATTACAATTCGTATCTTAATCTAGTTTACATTGATATTCATTAGATTTCATTTCAATAGCATACAATAGTGTATTCCAATAGAGATCCATTCTTCCTCTTTCTTTGTATTATAATTACCATACAGATTACATTTTGTACACTATAAGCCCATCCACACAGTTGTATAATTATTGCTCTATGTATTTGCTTTTAAATAAGATAGTAGAAAATAGTTACAAACAGAAAGACATTTATTCTTTCTTTTACTTTTACCTATGTAGTTATGTTTATGGATGCTTTTTATTTCTTTATGTGGTTTCAAGTTACTGTCTAATGTCCTTTCAGCTTGACTCTCTTTAGTGACTACGATAGGACACAATTACTACTGGCAGATTCCTTTAGTTTTTGTTTTTTTTTTTTTTCTTTTCTTGTAATTCCTTCTTCATTTTTTGAAGAATAGTTTTGCTGGATATAGAATCCTTAGTTTATAGATTATTTTTTAATCTATATTAAATCTATGGCATCCCATTGCTTTCTGGACTCCATGGTTTCTGATAAGAAGTCAGCTTTTATTCTTATTGAGAAATGGTTTTATACAAGTTATTTTTCTTGCTTTCAAGATTTTGTCTCCATCCTTGTTCTCTATTAGACTATGATATGTCTAGCTGTGACTTTTTGAGTGTATTTTACCTGGAGTTCATTGGTAATCCAATTGGTAGTCTCATCTGATGAGATTAATATTTTTCATCAAATTGGGGAAGTCTTTGACCACTGTTTCTTTAAAAAACTTTTCTGTCCTTCTACTTTTTACTCACCTCGTGACATTCCCAATATGTGTATGTTGGAAGGCTTATTCGTATCTCTCCAGTCTGTGGGGCCCTGTTCAATGTTTTCGCTCCTTCTCTTTCTGCTCCTAACACTGGATAATTTCTCTTGAACTATCAAGTTTGATGATTCCTTCTCTTGCCTGCTACACTCTTGATTTTGAGTCCCTCTACTAAATTGTTCTTTTCTGTTATTGTGCCTTTCAACTACAGAACTAGTTCTATTTAGTTATTTTTTTTTTAATTGTGTTGATCTCTTTTTACTATTCTTGGTAAGGTGCTGTTGTCATGTTTTTCATTATTTCCTTAGTTATTTTTATTCTTTAAACATTTATAATAGATTTAAAATCTTTTTGTACTAAAATGTGAGTCGCTAAGGGACGTTATTTTCAGAATCCTTTTTGCCATTTTATGTTGCACACTTCTTGTTTTGTTTTCATTTATTTATTTAAAAATTTTTTTTGCATGTCTCAAATATTTTTTTAAATTTTTTTAACGTTTATTTATTATTAAGAGACAGAGGGGCGCCTGGATGGCTCAGGTCATGATCTCACAGTCCGTGAGTTAGAGCCCCATATCAGGCTCTGTGCTGACAGCTCAGAGCCTGGAGCCTGTTTCAGATTCTGTGTCTCCCTCTCTCTCTGACACTCCCCCATTCGTGCTCTGTCTCTGTCTCAAAAATAAATAAACATTAAAAAAAATTATTATTAAGAGAGTGTGAACAGGGGAGGGGCAGAGAGACAGGGACACACAGAATCAGAAGCAGGCTCCAGGCTCTGAGCTGTCAGCACAGAGCCCGACGCGGGGCTCGAACTCAAAAACTGTGAGATCATGACCTGAGCCGAAGTCGGATGCTTAACTGACTGAGCTACCCAGGCGCCCCGTGTCTCAAAATTTTTGGTTGAGAACTGGACATTGTAACAACTTTGGTATCAAGTCCCCCCATCCAGATTTTGTTGTTATTGTGATTTTGTTGTCATTGTTGTTTATCTCATTGCTGTGTATTTGTTCAGAGATTTACCTAGACTAATTCAATAGATTTTGTATTTCCTTCAATATGCAACCAACACTGCTGGATTTTTTTTAATAAAAAAAAAATTAAGTGTTTTTAATTTAAAATAATTCTTTAAAAATTTTTTTAATGTTTATTTATTTTTGAGAGACACAGAGACAGAATGCGAGTGGGTTAGGGGCAGAGAGAGAGGGAGACACAGAATCCAAAGCAGGCTCCAGGCTTTGAGCTGTCAGCATAGAGCCTGACACGGGGCTCAAACTCACTAACCACGAGATCATGACATGAGCCGAAGTTGGATGCTCAACCAACCGAGCCACCCAAGCACCCCTAATTTAAAATAATTCTTATTTAAATTGTTAAACCGGGCTTCCTGTGAGTCACCCCTGATTCGGTGTAATTTAGTGGTCAGCCAATGCAATGTTTGATGAGAAGATGTCCTCAAATAACTTGCCTGTATATCTTCTACCTTTACCAAGGGGATCTGTACAAAGGCATCCCTTCAAACTTCAGGACATTTATAAGACAGCCTTAGCCTTAGCTTTCACTTTCTACTTGTTTAGGGCCTTATGTTTGGCCAGAATTTAATGGAGCTTTCTTCTTAACCAGGTCTTTCCAGAGCTGTGTGCATGCTCACACAGTCTTTTAGATGTTCAGAAATAGGTTGGTGCTTTTCAAATTTCCTGACAGCCATTTTGGTCTTGAAGATTTCCTTTTAAATTCTTGGTCAGGCTTTTTTGCTCCAACTGAAATAATAGTTTTAGGTAGTTGCAGTGTTGCTAACAGATTGAAACTGCTTCAGTAATGACCTGGGGGTAGTACTCCTCCCCTCCCCACCCTGATTAGGCCGAAATAGGAGTTAAATAAAACGGCTGTAATAGCACAATAATAGAGATTTTCCAAGGAGCTGGATGTTCAAACATTGTATTGACTGTTTTGGAGATGGTGTTTCTTACAGAGCTACAAGAGTTCAGTCTTGTGAACTGGCTGCAAGACTTGGCTTTTTGAGGCTATTGCACCACTAGGGTCCGGAGAGCAGGGGGATGGGAAGAACCCCGACTTAAAATGTCACACACCCCCCGTCTAAAGAGGTTCAATAATTTCTCTTGCATAGATGATTTTGTTTGTTCTTGTTCTGATCATTCCTGCTCACTCAGTTGCCGAAGAAGGCCGTCATTAGCATAAATAGTACAAGCTGGCTGAACACAATAGCCAACACTGGACAGAGGGGATACACAGTTTATCAGTCACGTTAACTCACAGCCCGTGGGAAGAGGACACTGTGTGCTATGCGTGGTCACACAGAGGCTGTACTTGGAAATAGAGTCAAACAGAAGTAGCTGTGGGAGATAGACTTTGTAATAATGGGGGGAGGCGGGCCTTGTTTCCTCTAAGGAGGATATGACTAGTTTGTTTGAACAGTTTGGGTGGGTGGCTGGCTGGCTGGAAGGTGAAACCAGTTTGGTTGAGGGCCAGGTAGAGTGCAGCTGGTGCAGTTGATGGGGAATTACCTGGGCAGGAAACCTTCCTGGTTGGGCAGAGTGAGAGGCATGTCTGGTAAGAGGAGAGGAACTCATGGCTCAAATTCCACGTGTCTTACACTATTTTAGGCCTGACAGTACAGCTCAGCGGCTTTGGTTAATCTGGAGAGTTCTATAAATGACTACTTTTAATTGTTGTGTCAGTATTTTTGTCTTTGTGTGTGAAAGAATGAGTAGTTGAGAGATTGTTACTTGGCCATTCTAAAAGTTGGTCTCTTGGGGCGCCTGGGTGGCGCAGTCGGTTAAGCGTCCGACTTCAGCCAGGTCACGATCTCGCGGTCCGTGAGTTCGAGCCCCGCGTCAGGCTCTGGGCTGATGGCTCAGAGCCTGGAGCCTGTTTCCGATTCTGTGTCTCCCTCTCTCTCTGCCCCTCCCCCGTTCATGCTCTGTCTCTCTCTGTCCCAAAAATAAATAAACGTTGGAAAAAAAAAAAAAATTAAAAGTTGGTCTCCAATTTTCCTTGATTTCAACATTAGAATTGGGGCATTTGCTTATGGAGGGCCTGGCATTAAATGGAATCAGCCATTGGGACTTTAGGAAAAAACCTTGATCAAAGTGATCTTTCTCAAAGGGCTATCATTCTGCTTGGAATTTTTCCAATGTGCCAGTTCTTTGTGTAGACAAGACAGGAAGTAGGGACACACAAAACACATGTGGTGCATAAAGTTAAAATGTATTATTTTAAAATTATATTTTAAATTATTTAAAATGGAGTTTTCCCTCTGGGTGACTTGGTAAAAGTGAGAATCGTTGCTTGTCTTCATATTATATATTTTAGAAATTCCTATGATAAGCATGTATCATTTGAATAGTCAGAGGGATGAAAAAATCTCTTTTTAAAATTGTTGACAATTAATGATAATTTAGAGTCATGGCATAATGCCATTATCAGACATTAATAATCCAGTCAGGAATAATTTCTAAGAGAGGAAATATAACTTACGAGAAACAGCATGACATTTAGGGTAAGAATATCTCCGTGTCTTAATTCTTAATTCAGTATTTTTATTTTGTATTTGAGTCTTAGTTTCTATGTTTTTAAAAGTGGGAATGAGAAAACTGTATAGGGTTTTTGTAAGAATTAAATAAAATAATGCGTTAGAAAGTAGGCATTTAGTAAATTATCAATACATGTTAGGTCATCTTTCCTTCCACAGCAGAAGTCAAGGAAGGCTGAACTCGCATTCGGTGGTAATATTCCGGTGCGTGAGTGAAGAGAAGGGAAAGCTGTGTGAATTAGGCACAGAACAGCCTCGTGGGGGACTCGGTGGTGGGCACTTGTTCAGAGAGAGGAGCACCAAGGTGTTCAAGACGTTGCAAAAGCCATCACTGATTTTATTTTTGAGATTTTACCCAGACCTGGCTTACTGTCACTACACTATAAATGATCCGATTTTGTTTTTCAGTTTTATTTTTTCGATCATACTCACTCTATCCTTACCTCACATTTACTCTAAAGTTACTCTACACTTCTATGTTTTACCCTATACTTCTTTCTTTTTCATTGTTGTAAGTGCTTAGGTCTTTGACTTTTAATTATTCTACTATCAAAATACTACAAAATGTTTCTATAATTTCACTAGTTTTCTTTCCGTAGATATTTGTGTTTTCTGCACATTTTATGTAGTTTTCCTAAATACACTAGGAATCCCATGGTGGATATCAGATGCCACATGCTTGGAGCTTTTTTCCTTGCCTCTTTTACTTTTGGCATCATTGTTCATCTGACACAATGACTTTGAGAAATAAATTTTTATTCTTAATGAAAAATTTTATCTGTATATAGACCTACACTCTATTTGTATACAGATGAATGTGCCTGTACGTTGTATATAAGGTTACATATAGATATGTATCTATAAATCATAAAGTACAACATGATAAAATTCTAGTTTAAGCTCTGCGTACTCTCTACACCAGTTGTCATTTGACTTGATTTCCAATTTTTAACTTTTCATATTACCGGTGAAAGGGTGTTTATAAAGAAGATAGTAGAGACTTTAACATTTATTTCTATACGTTAGCAAATTATTAAATATTATAATATTTAGTTTTAGGAACTGAGTCCAGTTTTCAGGAACTGAGTAGTTTATAAAAATGTAGTATATATTCTTAAGAATTTAAGTCTGAAATACTAACAAAATTTAATTCTCAACTATATGTGCTTAATGTCACACAAAATTCCTATCTAAAGCTATTCTGTGCTGAGACTGTGGTCAAAGGATGAGAAATCCGGCAGCTTCTCTTGCTGCAGAAGATTTGGAATAAAAGCTCTAAATATGTTTCCCAAAGGAAAAAAATAAATAAACTGTATTCTAAAGGGTTGTGTTTTTTTTTCCCCCCAGTAGGAAGAAAAGTAGCCCTGGAAAAACTTGCGAATGCTTTGTCCTTTCTGCAAAACTGTGAAAACACCAAAGCAGCTAGTTTACTCATCCTTGATTTCCCCAGATGGCTGAGTTCCCATTAACTCACCAGAGAATGAGATGCAGACCCAGTGCCTTTACATGTCATTTTGACAAGACATAATGTCCGATCTTGTTTGTGGACGCCTTTCCCTTCTATCTCAAGACTGCTTCACTACTGGTGGTCTGCCCGTGTGCAACACAGATGTTTCCCTCTCTCCACTGCATGCTTTATTTTTCAAGTAGCTTCGGCGAGCATATGTTTCCATGTGAGGCTGTTCCTTCCTTCTCCCAACACCTTCTTGTGCTACATAAACAATCTTCATCTGCCCCCTCAGATCTGGGGCACACGAGACTTTCACAGATGTCGATTTCTTTTTCAGCCTGTTTGCCTCTGGTGAACACGGTCTTCAGATAATGTCTCCCTTCCTTCTCTGTTCCAAATGACTCGGAATGCAGATTTTTTCCCTCCTTTCAACTCAGTTTCCTTCTGTGACCCCAGCATGTTTTCGTCCCCTTTCTTCTAAGTCTTTCTTTGTACTAGCTCTCCAGATGGGATCAAGGATGAGCTCTTCCTGCTCCTCGTTTTATTCTCCTTACAACTGTTTGGTTTGCAAGAACAGGAAGAGACAAACTTCACACGTTAAATATTTTACATGCATGGCCACCTATGTTTGTCTGATTTGTTTCTTTGACTTTTGATTTTTTTTTCCATACTTCTATGTGGTTGCTTCTATGTGGTTTTTCATTTTTATGAGTTCATTGCAAAGAAGAACTCTGCAAATATATGTATAGAAGCCTATCACATATAATTACATATAAAACATCAGGGTAACAGTTACTTTAATATCAATTTTGTCTTCTTTTGCAAAAAAGGGATTTTAGCTTTTCTTTCACTTACCAACACGTATTGAGCATGTACTATGTGCCAGAAATTCCTCTGGGTAACAGCATTAGGATAGTAAAAAAAATAGAAACGGTCTTTTATTTTTTAATTCTTTTGTTAACATTTATTCATTTTTGAGAGACAGAGTGTGCGTGGGAGAGGGGCAGAGAGAGAGGGAGACACAGAATCCGAAGCAGATCCCAGGCTCCAAGCTTTCAGTGCAGAGACCTATATGGGGCTCAAACCCACGGACTGTCAGAACATGACCTGAGCTGAAGTTGGACATGTAACCAACTGAGCCACCCAGGCGCCCCAAAAAGGGTTCTCTTTTTAAGGAATTTATATTGTAGTATGACAGGTAGATAATAAGCAAGTATATAAAAGATTAAGATAAATATGATAGGATGCCAACTGAGCTAAAATCTCAATGATAAACAGGAGTCTGGATGCACAAATCAGGGTAAGTAGATTTCCACGGGGAAGAAACACGTGCAAAGTCCCTACAGAATGATTTGCAATGGCTTGGGTGAGAAACAGAAGAGAGGTCACGTGACTGAGGGGTCATAATGTACATGGTGGAGAAGGGAAGACGGTGCTCGAGTAGAAGTCTGGGGCAAGATCATTTAGAGCTTTTGAAGGCAGAGTAAGAATTCTCACTTTTATTCCAAATACTCTGAGAAGCCATGGAAGCTTTAAAGCAGGAAGTCACATGATCCAAGTTACATTTCTGAAACATCACTTTGGTGCTGTGATAATTTCTTATAGTGCAGCGACAGATAAGGGAAAGGCCAGACATAGGATGTGGGCTTTTTTTTTTTTTTTTAATTCTTTACATTTCATAATTTTTAAAGACCTCATTTAAAAGATAAAAACAGGGGCGCCTGGGTGGCGCAGTCAGTTAAGCGTCCGACTTCAGCCAGGTCACGATCTCTCGGTCCGTGAGTTCGAGCCCCGCATCGGGCTCTGGGTTGATGGCTCAGAGCCTGGAGCCTGTTTCCGATTCTGTGTCTCCCTCTCTCTCTGCCCCTCGCCCGTTCATGCTCTGTCTCTCTCTGTCCCAAAAAGAAATAAAAAAAACGTTGAAAAAAAAATTTAAAAAAATAAATAAAAGATAAAAACAGTTTTAGATTAACAAAATTGAAGAAAGGTACTGAGACTTACCATGTGTACCTTGCCCCCACACATGCATAGCCTCCTGCATTACTGTATCACTTATATGTGTTATATTAGTTATAACTTTTGAAACTAAATCGACACATCATAATCACTCAAAGCCCATAACTTTCCCTATGCCTCGCTCTTGGCATTGTACATCCTATTGTTTTAGACAAATATATAATGACATTGTATCCATCAGAGCACCATACAGAGTATTTTCACTGCCCTAAAAAATCTCCTGTGTTCCACACAGGAATCCTTTCCCCTCCTGCCCCGAAAACCACCGAACTTTTTATTGTCTCCACAGTTTTGCCTCTTCTGCAATATCAAATACAGTTGACCCTTGAAAAACATGGGTTTGAACTATGCAGGTCCACCGATACATGGATTTTTTTTTTTCTAAATATGGTATAGTAAATGTATTTTCTCTTATGATTCTCTTAATATATTCTCTACCTTATTGTAAGAATGTATTATACATATAACAAAGAAGGTGTGTTACTAGACTGTTTATGTTCTTGATAAGTCTCTGGTCCGAAGTAGGCAGAGTTTTTAGGGGAGTCAAAAGTTATACATGGATTTCGAACTGTGCAGGGGGGTGGTGCTACTAAACCCCCCTCACTGTTCAAGGATCAACTGAGTTGGTATCATGTAGCTTGTCAGACTGGTTTCTTTCACTTAGTAATACACATTTCAGGTTCCTTCATACCTTCTCATAACTTGATAGCTCATATCTTTTTAGCACTGAAGAGTATTCCACTGTCTGAGTGTCCTATGTTTTCTAGTTAACAGCCTTCGTGGTGATCACCCATCAAATGATTTCAGAGAAGATTCTGGGTAACTCTCGTGTTTTTTCCATCTAGCCTTTTAATCCGCCTGCAGTATTTTTAGAATGATGATTACCTCTCCATATGTCAATCTCTTACTTGGGCATACAGAGGTTTCTGAAATTTTACCCTTGAGCCTCTTTCCTTACATCAGAACGTTCCCCTCCCCTCACCGGCATAGTGCACTGTAACCCTCAGCTCTACGGAACCATGTCCTGTTTCTTCACCAGGCCTTGCTAGTCCCCTCTGCACATCCTGCTCCCTCCCCTAGGAATGATCTTCTCGCCACACTGTTTGGGAAGTATCTATCCCCACCCCCACAGAGCTTTCTCTGCTGCCTTGCTGACCACCTTGTATGTGGGCTCTCCCTGTACTCTGCAAGGCTTCTTCTTCTTATTTTTTTTAAGTTTTATTTTTGAAAGAGATAGTGTGTGAATGGCGGAGGGGCAGAGAGAGAATCCAAAGCAGGCTCCAGGCTCAGAGTTGTCAGCACAGATCCCCACAAGGGGCTTGAATTCACAAACTGTGAGATCATGACCAGAGACGAAGTCAGACACTAAACCAACTGAGCCACCCTAACGCCCCTGCACAGCCTTGTTATAAAAGTCCCCAAACATGGGGCGCCTGGGTGGCTCAGTCGGTTGAGCATCCAGCTTCAGCTCAGGTCACGATCTCAGTTTGTGAGTTCGAGCCCCACGTCGGTCTCTGTGCTGACAGCTCAGAGCCTGGAGTCTGTTTTGGATTCTGTGTCTCCCTCTCTCTCTGCTCCTTCCCTGCTCATGCTCTCTCTCTCTCTCTCTCTCAAAAAGTAAATAAATAAATAAATAAACATTAAAAAAAAATTAAAGCTCCCAAACATAAATAATATTTAAGAATTTGTAGAGAAGACTGGGAAACCTGGGAACCTGGCAAGGACAAACATTAGGAAGGGCCTTGAGGGCAGGTTAAGGATTTGTTCACTTTAAATTCTGTGAAAGAGGTCACCTCTGTGGCTCAGTCGGTTGAACGTCTGACTTCGGCTCAGGTCATGATCTCACAGTTCATGGGTTCAAGCCCCGCATCGGGCTCTGTGCTGACAGCTCAGAGCCTGCACATTCTGTGTCTCCCTCTCTCTCTGCCCCTCCCCTGCTTGCACTCTGTCTCTCTCTCTCTCTCTCTCTCTCTCTCTCTCTGTCTCTCTCTCTCTCAAAAATCAGTAAAACATTTAAAAAAATTTTAAAGACTGTGGAGAGACTCTTGAAGAATTCCAGTATGAGGGTAACAAGATCAGATTTGCCCTTCAGAAAGTTCACTCTGGTCATATACTGGCAAGAGGAGCAGGTGAGATGAGAAAATGAGACTGGAAGCCGGCTGTTGCATTAGGCTGGATGGGACATCCAGCTTAAAGCCTTCACATGCACACACACAGAACTATCGGTGGAAACAGAGACAAAAGGATGGGTTCGGAAAGACTTAAACAGTTCCTAACCAATGAGCAGTAGGTAGGGGACAGAAATTCAGTAAGAGGAAGTGAAGGGACAACAGAATCAAGGCTCCCTCCCATTTCCGTTGAGTATCGGGGAGGATAGTGGCACAATTCACTAATGTTGGCACGTGGGATACACACTGGGGAGGGTATGTCTTCACCCATTTCAATAACACTCCTCAATTTTTTCATGTGCCAACACTGTATTTTCCCTATGACAAATTAATCGTTGGTGTTCTCTCTCTCTCTCTCTCTCTCTCTCTCTCTCTCTCTCTCGTTTTGCCTTTAGTTATGCCTTATTACAATTTAAGTTTCCCTTTTTTAATACAAATTAACTTTGGCTCTCCTAACTAGCTGTAGTAGTGCCCAAGGGGAAGTGAGGCGTTTCCTAACTTCCTACTCTATTCCTACAGCTGGAATAGCAGCGTTCCCTAGTGGGCAGGGCTATGGTAGGAGCCAGCTGTATGAGCTGGGGAACGCACTGCTTGGGGACTCAGAAGAAATCAAGGCAGGGGCGCATGCGGATTTGGGTTTTTCCCCCACTACCTCACCATCTCATCATGTCTCTGATGTCCTACTACCTAATACTTTGATTTCCACTTGATAGATACCCAGTAACTATTCCCTTACTATCTCATATTTCCCTCACAAATGGGCCATAGGAAGCTTTCTTCAATTGATGAAAAGAAGCTTTAGATTCTTCAGAGCACGTGAAGCTTTGCCAGGTTTTTTTTTTGTTGTTTTTT
Source organism: Lynx canadensis (assembly GCF_007474595.2). NCBI lineage: Eukaryota > Metazoa > Chordata > Mammalia > Carnivora > Felidae > Lynx > Lynx canadensis. The sequence continues at coordinate 42,000,876 of NC_044311.2, read as the reverse complement.
AGTAAACTTCCTCTTTTGCCAGGGATTTTTCTTAAACTGAAAAAAAAAAACCCACACTGAGATTTATTTACAAAGAGTACATGCTCTTTTTTTTTTTAATTGTTTTGTATCCCCCAACTTAGGTTTGAATTTGACTCCATAAATGAACTTGTCCATTTAAGACGTTTTGCGAGCATTTTCAGAGTATGAATGACATTTAATAGGAGAAAGCAGGGGATTTGGTAATATAAACTAAGACATCATTGCCAAATCATTGGCATTCATTTAAAAATACATTTAACAAATATGTATTGAGCATCTGTAAGGTCCCAAAGCACAAAATCGCTGGCCTGAAGGAGCCTGCATTCTAGAAGGGGAAAAGCAGATAATTAACCAAATAAAGGCTAAAGTAAAAGATAAGGCAGGAAGGGGAACAGTCCTGGTTTATGACTGTTGTGTCAGCATATTTATCAATAGCATCCTTCTCACTTTCCAATTGTGCCAATTGGAAAATAAATTATATGGTCAAACTAGGCACTGGGGTGTTAGATGGGGAGAAGTTGCAATTTTAGCTAGAGTAGCCAGGCAAGGCCTCACAGAGAAAAATGACATTTAAGACCTGAAGAAGAAGAGAGGAAGACTGCAGACATCTCGGGGATGGTTTGCAGCCAGAAGGAACAGCAGGTACAAAGGCCCTGTAGTGCATGCATACCTGGTGTGTTTCAGGAACAAGACAAAAGGCACCATCGCTGAAAGGATTAAGGATGAGAGTAGATGTGGATGGGAAGTAAGAAGTAAGTGAAAGTTAGGGTGGGCAGACCTAAAGCCTTTTGGATCCTTGTACCCTGGATGAGGTGGAAGCCATTGCAGGAGTTACTTGTTCTGATTTATATTTTAGTAGGATCATTGTGCCTGCTGTGTGGAGAAGACTGTAGAGAAGGGGTAAATGCAAGGAGACTTAGAAGCATCCAGACTGGAAATGTTGGTGGCTCAAAATGGAACTGTTAGTGGTTAAAAGAATCAGAAATGGTTGGATTCCTGAATATGTGGATAGAAGTAAAAGGAACGAGTTAAATGTGCTTTTGAGTTTAGGCTTTGAGCCACTAGAGGAATGGGGTTCTTTTTTCACTGACATGGAAAAACTGTGAGATTAGAGTAGGCTTGGTGACAAATTGAGAATCTCAGTATTAGATATATTAAATTTGAGATGTCCATTCACATCTATGTGGATATCAAGTAGGTAAGGTGAACTAGAGAATCATTAATTATACAGATAATATTAAGAGCCATGACATTAGGGGTGTCTGAGTGTCTGACTTCAGCTCAGGTCAGGATCTCACAGTTCGTGGGTTCGAGCCCGACTTTGGGCTCTATGCTGACTGCTCAGAGCCTGGAGCCAGCTTCGGTTTCTGTGTCTCCCTCTCTCTCTCTGCCCCTCCCCTGCTCTCTTCTATCTCTCTCTCAAAAATAAATAAACATTAAAGTAAGAGTCACCACACTAGATGAAATCACAAACAATGAGTAAAAATAGGAAAGAAAAGGTGTTTAAGGATCAATCCCTGGAATACTTCTCTGATTACAGGTTAAGGAGATATGAAAGAATAATCAAAATAAAGATATTTTCAGACAGGTTGACAACAATCCTCAAGTGGTAGGATTATGAATATTTTTTCTATTTTTCCTACTTTCTAAAATTAGTGGGCAATACATTTTTGTATTTTTATAATTTGATTTATACTCGGTAAAACAGTTTGTAGTTTAGTGAGTTTTTATAATTTATATAAGCTTTTATACTAGCATCCAAATGAGATATAGAATACTTCCATTACCTCCCAAATCCTCTTATGGGCCTTTCTGATCGATATCCACCCCCAAACTAATGTAACAATTTTCTGACTTCTATCACTGTAGATTGTTTTGCTTTTCCTCAGCATAATGTCTACAATATACATAATTATGCTTTGTCGTATGTATCAGTTATTGTTCTTATTTACTCCCGGGTAGTGTTCTTTGTATGAATAAAACATGATTGGTTTATCATCCTTCTGATGAGCATTTGGGTTGTTTCCAGCTTTAGGCTATTTTGAATAAGACTGCTATGGACATGATTGTACAAACTTTTTTGTGGATGTGTGTTTGCATTTTGTTTGGATAGTTACCTAGGAGTAGAATTGTTGGATAGAGGGTTGATGTAATCTAACTTTATAAGAAATAGCCAACAAGTTTTGAAAAACAATGATACCATTTTACAATCCACATGTAATACATTTGAAACAGGAAATAGGGCAAATATTTTAGAAAACAACTAAAACTGAGAATTACATAATTTTAATATTCATTATACTCTTTAATACGTATCCCTGCTCTAAAATCTTGTCAAAATACTCTAAGTGGTAGTTTTTGAATGTCTTAGCAATGTATAGAAGATGCAGATTGATAAGTACTGCTGGGATGGTCTCTGAAGAGATTGTTCACTACTTAACTAAGTATTATACGCAAGTCGATTTAATAAACTCTTGGCTCAAGCAGAGATGAGAAGGAACTTCCTCAGTTCCCTGGCTTAGGTGAGAAGTTACATTCCTAACTTCAGTGATCCTAGGCTGTGCTCTGTACCCATCTTTCAACTTCTTCCCCCCTTTTTATTCCAGCTTGACCCATTTGAATGAAAGTATTTAAGACCTAGAGACTGAGTAATACAGACAACCAGGAGAAAGATCTTCCTCACTGACTAGTGGTAAGAAGAACTATAGAAGGTTCTGTTGTTAAAACAAAAGGGGCTGCAGCAGCTGAGGGAAATTAAGCAGAGTACCTCGGGTCTCATTACTGTCTAATCATGACATGTCAGGATAAGAATGTGCCTTCAGATGTGTTTATTTAAACACCCCAATGCTCCAGTGTATTTTAATTTTTCAGTATTTAAATGTGGCTATTTTAATGAGGTTACAGTTTCGATAAATACCAAAAGTTGAATGTTAATTACCATGAGGTCTTAAGCTCTGTACTCTACATAAAACGCAGGGAGAGCCTGTCCTGCGTAGTGTAAATCACTAGTTAGACTTGAATTTCTACCTAGAAACAGAGTAGCCAAAGTGTTAAATCAGTAGGAAGGGAGGGGCTTTCGCCCATGCCCCCCAGGTACACTTCATGTGTCTGGAGATGTTTTTCATTGCTACAACTTGGGGGCAGGTGCTATTGGTATCTAATGCATAGAGGCCAGGGATACTGCTAAAAATCCCACAATGCCCAAGACAGCTCCCCAACAGTAAGGAGTTACCTAGCTCAAAATGTCAATCACGCCACTGCTGAGAAACCTTGTGTTAAAAAATATGTGTAGGTCTGAGGAGAATACACTTAAAATTACAGACCTGATGTTATTTGCATATTAGGAGATTGGGGTGTAAAACCTATTAACTAAAAAAGACCTGGCCTAGGACATTACCCTAGAGGGTAGGACCAATATAAGTAGAAAAAATTTTTTTTAAATGTATGGCGAGTTTTGCTTTGGTTTTAGGGATTTGGAAATGAAGATTCCAGAGGAAATACTGGGGTGTCAGTCAAGCTCTAAGCGCAGGGCAAGTTGCTATTTTAACTTAATCTTAGGGCACAGCACCTTACTAAAATCTGAGAGCATGTTCTCTGAACCACACTATTGAAGTATTTCCTGTCTCATTACTGTCTATCATGACATGCTCTTTTTTCTCTTTTATTTCTTTAAGTTTATTTATTCATTTGAGAGGGAGAGCAAGTGTGACCAGGAGAGGGGCAGAGAGAGAGAGAATCCCAAGCAGGCTCTCTACTGTGAGCACAGAGCCTGATGCTGGGTTTGAACTCATGAATGCTGAGATCATTATCTGAGACAAAATCAAAAGTTAGATGCTTAGCCAAATGAGCTTCCCAGGTGTCCCTCTTCTAACACTATGATTATTGTTGTTTACTATCTGTTCATCCCATCAGACTATTAGTTCCATGAAAGGATCTAAATATATATATATACATATTTTGCATGCCCAGCTCCTACCATTATAAAAGTCATCAGTAAATATTGGTACTTTTGAGTTACATGAATAAATTAAACATTTAATAGAGTTTTAATTCTCACTAAAATCTATCTATATGTAGCATCCCAGAACCTTCATTTCTTATACCATCTAAAAGCAACTTTTCCTGAGAAATTTCATACATTCCTTCTTCTAAATAAGAAAAATTCAGCTCAAAAACACTGTTCCTGTCTTTGTTTTTGAGTAGAAGAGAAAACAAAAATAAGCCTTTGTGAATGTGGGAAGGTGTTAGCTTTGAAGAGAAGTATGGGCAATTTACCTACCTGATGAAAAGGAAGATGGAGTATATAGAAAGGTTCAGTAAGAGAAGAGGGGTATGACTCATTGTACCTCTAATTTCCCAACAAATAAGAAATGATTCCTACCTTCAAGGAGCTCAGAGCAGGGATTCTGGTTTAAGATGGCAACATAAGAGGCTCCTGAACTTACCTCTTCCCACAGACACACCAAATCTACAGCTATGTATGGAATAATTCATTCTGAAAGAAATCCAGAAACTAGCTGAGTGACTCTTACACATCAAATGAAGGAGAAACACACACACACACACACACACACACACACACACACACACATCAAAATGGGTCACCAGTGTCTGGAAAACAAGTTTGTGCATGTATCTGGAGCCCCACATTTTGTGGCTGAAGACCAAAAGACACATCCTTGATAGCCTGGCTCTGTTAACCAGCAGTGCTGTGTTCTTGGGTTTAGTGGGATTGTGGCAAGCAAAGAGACAGTTAGGGGCTGGCTATCCCTCCAAGAGTCAGCATAGAGGGCGTGGGGAGAGTAGATAGAGGAACCTATCTCCTAGTCCTTTCCTAAAAGAGGTCTATTTGCATACTTAAAAGCCACTTCCAGAGGATCTGTCTTCCATTTAGCCTGCATCTATGTGCTGAGTGAGGTCTTCCCCCTTTGCAATGCTAACAAGTCTTGGCACACCCTCAATTACTGGGAACCACTAAAAACAAACAGGGCTGTTTGGACAATCACAAAGTTTTGAGAGACAACAAAGAGCTAGGGTTGGGCTGAACAAGTTTCATTTCCTACACATCTTCCAGACTGGGAGAGCTAGCTGTTTAATCTTTAAACACACACACACACACACATGAAAAAACAGAGCATATGTTCCAAAAGAAAGAACAAGAATAAACCCCAGAAACAGAACTTAATGAAATGGAGATAAGTGATTTACCTGGTAAAGAGTTTAAAGTTTATAAAGATGGTCACCAAGGTCAAAACACCAATGCATGGACAAAATGAAAATTTCAACAAAGAAATTGAAAATATAAGAAAGCATTAAAGCAGAAATCATAGAGGAATACGATACCTGAACTGAAAAAAATCAGTAGAAGGGTTCAGTAGCAGATTAGATGAAGTGGAAGAAAAGATCAATGAACTCAAAGAGCAATGGACTTCGATCAGAGAAGAAAAAAGAAAAAAAAATGCAGTGAAGATAGCTTAAGGGATTTATGCAACATCATCAAACAGATCAATTTTCACATTATAGAAGTCCCAGAAGGAGAAGATAGAAAAGGGCAAAAAGCTTATTTGAAGAAATAATGGTTGAAAGTTTCCTAACCTGGGGGAATGGGGGGAAGAAAACCAGATCCAGGAATTCCAGAGAGCTCCAAATAAGATAAATTCAAAGACTCACACTTGGACACGTTATAATTGTTAAAAGTTAAAGACAAGAAGATAATCTTAAAGGCAACAAAAGTAGCTGTTTATAAGGGAACCCCTATAAGACTATCAGCAGATCTTTCAGCAGAAGCTTTGAAGACCAGAAGGAGTGGTGCAATATATTCAAAGTGCTAAAGGAAAAAACTTTCCAACTGAGAATACTCTACCTGGTAAAGTTGTCTTTCAAAATTGAAGAAAAGATAAAAAGTTTTTTTTTTTAATTTTTTTTTCAACGTTTATTTATTTTTGGGACAGAGAGAGACAGAGCATGAACGGGGGAGGGGCAGAGAGAGAGGGAGACACAGAATCAGAAACAGGCTCCAGGCTCTGAGCCATCAGCCCAGAGCCTGATGCGGGGCTCAAACTCACGGACCGCAAGATCGTGACCTGGCTGAAGTCGGACGCTTAACCGACTGCGCCACCCAGGCGCCCCGATAAAAAGTTTTGCAGACAAGTAAAAGCTAAAGGAATTCATTACCAATAGACTGGACTTATAAGAAATGATAAAGGGAATTAGTCAAGCTGAATTAAAGGGACACTAATTGGCAACAAGAAAATATAAAAGTATAAATCTCATTGGTAAAGGTAAATATTAAATTAAGGATATTCTAATGTTGTAATGGTGGGAACAGTATTTATAAATCTAATATGAAAATGAAAAGACAAAAGTCACAAAACTATACCTACAATAATTTGTTAGTGAATACAAAGGTAAAAAGATAAACTGTGATGTAAAAATGTAGAGCTTTAATATGTGTTTAAATGTAAGTTGCTATCAATTTAAAATACTGTTACAAATATGTTGTTTTTTTCTCAATATATGAAATTTATCATCAAATTGGTTTCCATACAACACCCAGTGCTCATCCCAAAAGGTGCCCTCCTCAATACCCATCACCCACCCCCCCCTCCCTCCCACCCCGCCATCAACCCTCAGTTCTCAGTTTTTAAGAGTCTCTTATGCTTTGGCTCTCTCTCCCACTCTAACCTCCTTTTTTTTTCCTTCCCCTCCCCCATGGGTTTCTGTTAAGTTTCTCAGGATCCACATAAGAGTGAAACCATATGGTATCTGTCTTTCTCTGTATGGCTTATTTCAGTTAGCATCACATTCTCCAGTTCCATCGATGTTGCTACAAAGGGCCCTATTTCATTCTTTCTCATTGCCATGTAGTACTCCATTGTGTATATAAACCACAATTTCTTTATCCATTCATCAGTTGATGGACATTTAGGCTCTTTCCATAATTTGGCTATTGTTGAGAGTGCTGCTTAAATATATGTTTTATATAAGCTTCATGGTAACTACAAAGGAAAGAATTTTAAGCATATTAGAACAGAATATCATCAAATCACGAAGAGAGCAAGAGAAAAAGGGGCAAGGGAACTGTAGAATAGCCAGAAAACAATTAAGAAAATGACAATAATAAGGACCCATTATACCTAGCAATAATTGCTTTAAATGTAAATGGATGAGATTCTACAATACACAGAGTGGCTGAATGGATTAAAAAACAAACAAGAACCAATTGCCACCTAAAAGAGATTCACTTCAGCTTTAAGGATACACATAAATTGAAAATAAAGAGATGGAGAAAGATATTCTATGCAAAAGGAAACCAAAAGAAAGCAGAAGTAGCTATACTTATATCCTCTTGTTGGATTGATCCCTTTATCCTTATATAAGACTTATTATTGAAATCTTGAAGTCAACTTGGTCTGATATAACATTTGTAAGTATTTATGTATCCAACACAGGATTACCTAAATATATAAAGCAAATATTAATAGACCCATAGGCTGAAATAGACAGCAATATAGTAACAGTGGGTGAATTTAATACCCTGCTTTCAACAATGCATAGATCATCCAGACAGAACATCGGTAAGGAAATATAGGACTTTACTCATTAGACCAAATAGACCTAAAAGACATCTATAGAATATTCCACCCAAAACCAGAAGAATACACATTCGTCAAGTGCACATGGAACATTTTCCATGGTGGATCATGTGATAGGCCACAAAACAAATCTTAACACATTTAAGAAGAATGAAATCATACCAACCATCTTTTTTGACCATCATGGTATGAAACTAGAACCAACAAGAGAAAAGTGAGACCTAGAAATTAAACAACACACTTTTTTTTAAGTTTATTTATTTAATTAGAGACTTCAAGTGAGGGAGGGGCAGAGACAGAGAAAGAATCCTAAGCATACTCTTCACCATCAGTGTGGAGCCCCATTCAGGGCTTGAACTCATGAACCTGGAGGCCAGGACCTGAGCCAATATTGGATGCTTAACAGACTGAGCCACCCAGGTGCCTCCTACACAACACACTTCTAAACAACCAGTAGGTGAAAGAAGAAATCAAAATGGAAGTAACTTATCCAGAAACATATGACCATAAAAACAAATACTGTGGGATGCAGCAAAAGCAGTTCTGAAAGCGTATAGCAATAAATGCATATATTAGGAAATTAGATCAAGTAAACAATCTAACTTTACAACTCAAGGAACTAGAAAAAATCTTCAGGTCCAAAGTTAGTAGGAGGAAGGGAATAAAGGATCAGGGCAGAAATAAATGAACTAGAGACCAGACAAAAAGAATAGAAAAGAAAAACAAAATTGACAAACCTTTAGCTAGACTAAGAAAAAAAAGGAGTCTAAAAAACTTAGAAATGAAAGCGGAGACATTATAGCTTATAGTACAGTAAGGCATAAAATCATATGAGACTACTATGAACAATTAAATGCCAACAAATTACATAACCTAGAATAAAGGGATACATTTTTAGAAACACACAATTTACCAAGACTGAATCAGGCAGAAAAACAAAATCTGAACGGAGCAATAATGCATAAAGAGATTGAATTAGTAGTCAAAAACTCTCAACAGGAAACTTCAGGACCAGATGGCTTCACTGGAGAATTCTACCAATTCAAAGAATAATTAACACCAATCCTCCTCAAACTCTTCCAAAATATTGAAGTGGAGGGAGCATCTCCATACACATTCTATGAGGCCAGATACCAAAACCAGATAAGGATACCACAAGAAAAGAAAACCACAGATCAAAATTCCTGATGAATATAGATGTAAAAATTCTCAACAAATTATTAGTAAAGTAACAAATTCAAGACCATAGAAGGATTATACACCACGACCAAGTGGGATTTATCTCTGGGATGCAAGAATGGTTCAACATATAAAAATCAATAAATGTATTACATTATATCAATAAAATGAAAGATTAAAATAACACAATTGTTTTAGTAGATGTGTAAAAAGTTAACAGGATACAACATCCTTTCATGATAAAACTCCTTAACAGGTTGGGTACAGAAGAAACTAATGGTTAACATAATGCTCAATGGAGATAAGTTGAAAGTGTTTTCCCCTAACATCAAGAATAAGGAAAAGATGCTCAGTCTCATCAGTTCTATTCAATATATTACTGGAAGTTCAAGCTAGAGCAATTAGGCAAGACAAAGGAAAAAAAAAAGGCATCTCACTAGGAAAGGATGAATTAAAATTGTCCTTTTTTTCATGAAGATGAGATCCTATTTCTAGAATATCACAAAGAATCCATTAAAAAACTATTAATCAATTGTAGTTAAGCGGCAGGATATAATATCAGCATACAGAAATTAATTGCATTAATTTTCACTAACAATGACACATCTGAAAAAAATAAAAATCATTTCATTCACAATAGTATTAAAAACAATAAAACAGGAATAATTTTAACCAAGGAAGTAAAAGATTTATACAATGAAAACTACAAAACCTAGCTGTAAAAAATCAAAGACACAAACAGGTAGAAAGATATCCCATATTCATGGATTGGAAGAATACTGTTAAGTGGCCATACTACCCAAAGCCATCTACAGATTCAATGGAATCCCCTTCAAAATACATAGGCATTCTTCACAGAAATAATCCTAAAAATTGTGTGCAACCATAAAAGACCCCAAATAGTCAAAGCAATCCTGAAAGAAAGAAACAAAGTTGGAGATATCATGCTTCTAGATGTCAAACTATGCTACAAAGCCATAATAATAAAAACAGTATGATACTGGCACAAAAATAGACACATTGACCAATGGAACAAAATAGCCTGGAGTCAAACCCTGGCATATACAGCTAACTAATATTTGACAAGGGAGCCTAGAATATCCAATGTAGAAAAGATATCTCTTCAATAAGTGGTGCTGGGAAACTGGAGCAACACACACAGAACAATGAAATAGGAACCTTATCTCACACCACTCACAAAAATTAACTTGAAATGCATCAAAGACTTAAACATAACATCTGATAAGCTAAAACTTCTGAAATAAAATGTAGGAAAGAAGCTCAGTGAGATGTCTTGGCAATATTTAGGGGGAAACAATGCCAAAAACACACACAACAAAAGAAAAACTTTCAAAAATGGGAATACATCAAACTCAAAAGCTTCTGCACACCAAGCAAATAAAAAAATGAAAAGGCAACATACAGAATGGGAGGAAATATTTGTATATCTTGTCTCATAAGGGTTAATATCTAAAAATATATTTAAAAATACCTACAACTCAATAGCAAAACAAAACAAACAACTTGTAAAAGATGGGGAAAGGACCTGAATAAACATTTTTTCAAAGAAAACCTACAACTGGCCAACATATATCAGAAAACTTGCTCAACATCACTAATAATCAGGAAAATGCAAATGAAAACCATGATAAAATATTAGGATAACCATTGTAATTGGAATGACCTAAGAAAAAAAGACTGTTGGCAAGGCTGTACAAAAGAGGGAACTTTGTGCACTGTTAGGAATGTAAATTGTTACAGTCATTATGGAAAACAGTATGGAGGATCCTCAATACAAAATAGAACTACCATTTGATCTGGCAAATTTACTTCTGGATATATATCCAAAGGGAATGAAGTCACTATCTTGAAAATATTTATGCCCCTTCATGTTCATTGTAGCATTATTTACAATAGCTAAGGCATGGATATAACCATTGACAGATGAATGAAGAAAGTATATACCTACATTTTGTGCACACACACATACACATAAATATTATTCAGTCATAAAAAAATGGAAATCCAGCATGGATGAACCTTGAGGGAATTATGCTAAGTGAAATGAGTCAAAGACATACTTGGTGATCTGACTTATATGTGGAATCTAAAAAAGAAAGCATTTCATAGATATAGAGAACAGATTGGTGATTGCCAGATTTGGGGTGTGGGAGAAATGGGTGAAAGGCACTTATAAAGAAGTCATAGGAAGGTGATGTAGAGCATGGTGACTAAAGTTAGCAATGCTGCATTTTGTATGTGAAAATTGTTAGTAGAGTAAATCTTAAAGTTCTCACCACAAGGAAAACGTAACAATGTGTGGTGATGATTAAACTGAGTATGGTAATCATTTTACAATATATAAGTATATGAAACACCATGTTGTACAACTAAATCTCATGCAATGTTATATGTCAAGTATATCTCAATAAAACTGAAAAAAAAATGAAGATCATAAATTGACAATGTAGCAGGACTACTTGAAGAAGCTCCTTATTGATTATGTGTAGATACGTTCATTATTGTGTCATCTGGCATATTTTTCTCTTCCTGGGCTCTTTGAAAGAAAGATAATAGGAGTTTAGATCTACATGTTCTCAACTTGAGAGTGTGTCTCAAGAGTAAACAGGGTAAGAAACAGACCTCAGAAGAAGATTGGAAGTATGGGGTTAGAAGAACCAGTAGTAATAAATGAGCTAAGGGGAAAGGATGCATTTTGGATAAATAATGTGAATGACAGTAGTTATACTCATGACAAATTAAGCATGGAAAGTCTAAGAATATTCTTTTGGGAGAACAATCGCACTTATATAGTGATGGAAAAACAAAAAAAGCCAAAACAAAAATATCAGATAATCTTTTTATCACACAGGGGCTTCATACCTTTTGAATTGTGATATTATTTGTAGTTCTCTACGGGGTTTAATGAAATATGATACCAAATTAGCACCTTTGAAATTGGACATCATCCTCGTGTGTGTGTGTGTGTGTGTGTGTGCGCGCGCGCGTGCGTATGCTTTCCATTTCTGTTCCAGAGAGGATTTAAGGTACCTGAATCAATATTCACATTTCATCTCTGGCTCTAACGACAGTCTCTGTGATTTTCTAGGTCTTTGGAACATACTTCACACATTCAGCTTCTCAGAGAAAACCATCAATATTTGCCATAGTGAAGAAAAAGAAGGTCAGAGAAGCATTTTCCAAGCTTTTGGATATTTAGCAGAAGAGTTAAGCAGAGTCAAGTACATCTGGCAGGCCCTAGTGAAATATATGGCTACTAACTCATATATTTTATGATTAAAATTGTTTTATGATTTGTAAACACTTGCAAAGTCACAAATAAATTTATTTACACATTGAATAAATCATTTTCATTTAAGTCACCCTGTTCCTTTATGATACTTACTAAACTTTGTTATAACAAAAATATTTGTTATTTGTTTACAATCCTTGTTCCTATACTTGACTGTAAGGTCCATGAAGACAGGAGTGTTTTTTGTTCACTGCTGTAAACCTAGGGATTAATTTACTGCTATAAACCCAATACTTAATAAATACATGAAATTACTTTGTTAAGACTTGGACATCTAAGTATGATAACTACATTGGATTTTCAAAGTAAAGAACTCATTTCTGGAAATTTCCATTTTAGAACATTATTCATGTTTTCTGAGATGTCAATAGCCATATAGAGGGTCTTATTGACTGATAACTATGCCCTAAATGTTCATATTCAAGGAGTGAACTCCCTTGTCAACCTTTTACAAAATGCAGCTAACATTAAGTCTGGGTTGATACATTAACCCTCAGAATTTTAGGAACTTGATGCTGAGTAAGTTGGATAAAACATTTTCACCGAAAAGTTTGTTTTTTGTCTTAATTAGGCATTCAAACACATTTTTTTTCTCCATAACTAGTATACTCTGCTTGTAACATGATTGACTAGTAGTTAAAAATAATTGGCACATTTCTGATAACTTCACCTTCCTAGTTTCCAGCAGCTCTTAGTAAAGGTAATACAGGGGTGCCTGGTGGCTCAGTCGGTTAAGTGTCTGACTCTTGGTTTCCCCACCGGCTCACGTCTTGATCTCACAGTTTCATGAGTTCAAGCCCCACACAGGGCTCTGTGCTGACAGCATAGGGCCTGCTTGGGATTCTTTCTCTCTCCCCCTCTCTTTGCCCACCCCTGACTCATGCTGTTTCTGTCTCTCTCAAAATAAATAAACTTAAAAAAAAAAAAAAAGGTAATACATTACCCCAGGTGCCCCTGGTAGCTGAGGATCCTGGGAAGTGGGATCATTGATTGATCTAGTTCAGATTTCTCACCTTAGAGTTGATTTCCCTCTGCACAAACATCACTATTGTTAAAGTGCTATTTTGGGCTGCTGTAGAGACATTTGGCATGTCAGTGTTAGGAAAATTTTCCTAAAGCTTGGAAATAAGGAGAAAGAGTAATTCCAAGTCCTTTCAATATCATGTTAAAAAAAAAGTGCTTCTCAAACTTCAATGTGCACCTGAACTACCTGGTGATAGTTTTGAAACATAGATTTTGACTTCACACATGGGGGGTGGGAACCCAGTTTCTGAATTTCAAACAGCTCTCAGGTGAGAGCAGTTCTATGGGACAATGACCTTCCACCCTGCTACTCAAAATGGGTAGCACATTGTTGAAAGCCCTTGAGCAAGGCGATGTCACATCCTAGGGCGGTGCTTCTCAAACATGGTTGCCTGTTAGAATCACTTGGGGGAGGGGGTTTAAAAATCTTGATGCTCAGGCCTCACCCAGTTTCCAATTAAGTTACAGTATTGGGGGGGGGATGGAAGACCTATTCATCAGTGTTTTTTAAAACTCTCCAGCTGTTTCTAATATGCTCTAAGGGAATATAGCTTTTTTTGCCCAACTGATCAGGGCCATTTTACAGTTCTGTAAACTGGTAAGGTGCGATGGTTTTATTGCCTATGGGATTTTAACCAGTTTTGTACTTAATTTGGTACTTCAGCTTTTATATTTTTCCTACTCAAAAAACTTCAGTTTCTTAAATTTTATTTGGAACTGCCTTTTCATCTTTCTAGTTCCCTCATTAATGAATTAAATAAAACTTTTGACACATAATGCTTTGATGGTTTTTGTTTTATCCAGTCTATTAACATAATTACACAGCTAGCAGCTACATTTTCTCTTTTGTTTGAGCAGCAGCCAATGTTTTTTGGAAGTTAGTAATGAATACATAAGTAAATTCATCTGGGGTCTCTCTAAACCTAGCATACTTGATTCAGCCCTCATCAAAGAAAGAATGAATGACTAGTTCAGTAATTGTTGACATTATCTTAAAGTACATTTCTGGAGATCAGATTTACACTCTGACCCATGCCAATTCACTATCATTGGGAAGACAGCTCCCTCTTTTACTAACAGGAGAAATGCTACCACAGCATTATCGGCAGGCCTGGACTTGTTTTCCCACAGTGGGAAGGAGTTGGCGGTACTCCACCCCTACATTTCTCCCAGCTTTTCCTTATGACTGATGGTTCCCATTTGCAGGATGTCAGGCCAGGGTTTAAGGGACTGCCTGTAGCAAAGTAAATTGGCCCACTTAGGGATCAAACCTGTGAACTTGCCTTCATCAGCACACTAATCCTAGCAGAGGCATGAGCCTGCCATTTTATCCGCTGATTGATTTCCCTGAAAGTTAGGATTCTGAACTCGTTCTGCTCTTCAGCTGAAGAAAAAGTTTCAAGTTTAAAAAGTGTATTCTAAAACTTAAGAGTCAATAAAAAAATAGCTAAAAGAGTATGTATTAAAAATAATCTCTCGGGGCGCCTGGGTGGCGCAGTCGGTTAAGCGTCCGACTTCAGCCAGGTCACGATCTCGCGGCCCGTGAGTTCGAGCCCCGCGTCGGGCTCTGGGCTGATGGCTCAGAGCCTGGAGCCTGTTTCCGATTCTGTGTCTCCCTCTCTCTCTGCCCCTCCCCCGTTCATGCTCTGTCTCTCTCTGTCCCAAAAATAAATAAATGTTGGAAAAAAAAATTAAAAAAAAAAAAATAATCTCATACAAGTAAGGGCATTTAGCCTAAAATGAGTTCATATTTGAGGCCTCACCTTTAATATGGCCTTTCAGCTTTAAAAAGTGAAGTGTATTTTACCTACATAGCTATATTTGTTGCTAATTTTTTTTTAAGTTTATTTTTGAGAGACAGTATGAGCAAGGGAGGGGCAGAGAGAGAGGGAGAGAGAAAATCCCAAGCAGGTTCCACACTCAGCACAGAGCCCATGGGGCTCGATCCCATGACCAGAAGAATATGACCTGAACTGAAATCAAAAGACGCTTAACCCACTGAGCTATCCAGGCACCCCTTTTTATTACCAATTTCTATAATGCACAGTAAATATGTAAATATTAAGGGTGACTATAAAGGAATGACATTTCTCAGATGGAAGTTTTTCTCTTTAGCTTTGTCCTTCTTGAAGGTTGGCCACCTATTTTGATGATGTTGTAATTATTTACTTATTCCTATAACTTTCCCCAATATTTAAAATATTTTGATAATCTTAGACAAGAAAAGACTTTTATTTGGAAGTGACTTTCTGTGGCCCATTCTTTTAATGTCTTCTACTGTGGCAAGTCTTCATTTTTTGAGATATGTATGATTATAGGAATTAACTGGGAGTCACTTTGAGTCAAATCTGTTGAGGAAGGTGTGGATTTAAGTTGTTTTAATTAACTACTATCACACACGCAATGTGATAATAACAACCCTGCTTTCTCAAGTGGCTTATAAGCTTTTTAAGTTCATTTATTTATTTTTGAGAGAGACAGCATAAGCAGGGAAGGGGCAGAGACAGAGGGGGGGACAGAGGACCCAAAGTGGGCTCTGTGCTGACAGCAGAGAGCCCAGTGCGGGGCTTGAACCCAAGAACCGTGAGATCATGACCTGAGCCGAAGTCAGACACTTAACTGTCTGAACCACCCAAGTGCCCTTTATAAACTGGTCTTGGGGCACCTGGGTGGCTCAGTCGGTTGAGCGGCGGACTTGGTCTCAGGTCAAGATCTGGCGGTTTGTGAGTTTGAGCCCCACATCAGGCTCTGTGCTGACAGCTCAGAGCCTAGAGCCTAGAGCCTGCTTTGGATTCTGTGTCTCCCTCTCTCTTTGCCCCTCTCTGTCATGCTCTCTCTCTCTCTCTGTCAAAAATAACCATTAAAATTTTTTTTTAAAGAAAAGATAAACTGGTCTTGGCTTTTCCCAAAAAGGGAGCTTCAAAATGTGTTACTATAATGGGAAAGTTAACAGAATAAGTAAAATCTGTTATGGTGAATATACTATGAAGGACATTATTTTGACATTAACTTTTGGAAAGTATATTTTGTTCTGTTTTTAACTCCTTATCCATAGGTACAATAATTGATATGATTGGTTCTAATATTTTTTTTTTGCTGTAATTATTTTAGAAGAAAAAGTCCACATGCTAAGGCTCAGAAAGGGAACAGAAAGATGGCATTTTACGCATAATACTTGAACAGTTGGTTTTCATGTTTTACAGTAAAAAGACACATTATATTTTTGTATATTTTATTCTGACTATGAAATCACAACGCCTATCGCGCATCCTCCATGTACCATAGCAAATGCTTATAATTAGTCAGTTGGTAAGTGGATTCACTTTATATTGAAACTTTAGCTATTAATCAAATGGTTAGCCTCAATGTCTTTTGGGATTAAAGTTAACTCTTAAAATATAATTATATGATATGAAGAATATGTCAAGTCATATTTTCTCACTAGCATTGAAAATAACTGCCTTTTTCATTTTTTTTTAATTTTTTTTAACGTTTATTTATTTTTGAGACAGAGAGAGACAGAGCATGAACGGGGGAGGGTCAGAGAGAGAGGGAGACACAGAATCTGAAACAGGCTCCAGGCTCCGAGCTGTGAGCACAGAGCCCAACGTGGGGCTTGAACTCACGGACAGCGAGATCATGACCTGAGCCGAAGTCGGCCGCTTAACCGACTGAGCCACCCAAGCGCCCCAATAACTGCCTTTTTCAAAGTATTAACTGCCATCAATGAAATCTAAACTCATCAACTAAATAAACAGGGTATTTCATAGAGAACACAGGCCAAAGCTGGCAGAGTGTAATAAGCTGATGAGATCTCAAAAACACTGTTCATTTCATCTACTTAGCATCTCTTCCTTCTATTTTAGTAACACTATCCCTTGTTTCCTCTGAAAAAAAGATCTGTCACTCACTGGTCACTTTCAGTCAGTGGGACTGGGGGCAAATCTGGACGTAATTATCTGGCCATCTACCAACACAAGCTATAATAATTGGCTCAGGGATGGGTCTGCAACTGAAGCTGAGCCAGTAAGGGTCCATGCTAGAATTCCTGCCAGACATTTTGGGCATGAGGTATTTTGCATCTGGATTAGCCAAGTACTGTATTTAAAATAGAACCCTAAAGCGGATGGCTGGCCATTTTTGATGCTGAGGAAGGTCAGTGAGAAAAATGCCAATCCCAGAGAAGCAGGGCTGAGAGGAGAAAGATTGCTGATGTCTTTGGGCACTTGGGTGTAACTCTGCCAATGGCTGCCTTAGCCTGGCTTTTTCATTTAAAAACAATGCATTCCATTTTTGATTAAAGTAATTTGAGTTGGAGTGCTGTCATTGGCAACCAAGAGCCCTGGTTATTAACAAGCAGATGATAAAATCACCACTTATTTACTGGTCATTTTATTACTCGCTTTTAAGTTAAGCACTTAAAGTCTATTCATTTTGATAAAGGAAAAAAAAATAATGAGGACCAAACAGTAAATTTTATGGAAGACTAATTCATTTGCCAACATTCATTAATTGCATCCAATGTAGCTAGAAAAGAAATAGGAGTGTTTTTTATAATGCTCAGAAATAGAAGAAAAACATACACAATGAGATCCATAAAACCAAAAGTACAAAGTACTTTAGAGAATATTTCAGCATGTGCTGGGAAGTTATAGCAAATTATCACTAAGATCCCTCCTAACTATGAGGTTCTATGATTTAAAAAAAAATTGAAAATTATAGACAAATCCAATAATGTTAAAATATTTAAGTAAATTTAAGTATGACAAGTGATCAGAGTTTGGTGGAAATAGAGTTTAAAAGATGATAAGCATTTAGTTGGATTTTGAAGGAAGAAGAGCGTTCAGTTCTTAAAGACATTATTATTTTATATTTAATTCCCTTATTATAGTTTCACCCTTTATAGGTTGCTATACTGTTAGAATATTTAATATTACAAATATTTCTCTTAGATAGTTAATATATCCTTTCATCTAGAATTCTACTTTTTTTTTTTTTTTTTCATGAGAGCTCAAGTGGGGGAGAGGGGCAGAGGGACAAAGAGAATCTCAAACATGCTTCATGCTCGAGGCAGGGCTCGATCCCACCACCCTGGGATCATGACCTGAGCTGAAATCTCAACTGAACAAGCCACCCAGGCGCCCTTGGGATATTGCTATTCTAATTTGGCTTGTAAGGGAAGATCTTGAGCTACAAAACATAGACAACATTAGATGGATATAGAGACTTAAGTGAAGAGGGAAACTGCAGAGAAAAGTAACAGTAATATGCAAAAGTAAAATAACAATAATGTTTCCTCAAAAGGGATTCACTTTAGAATCATCCATGGTACTTGTGACAATGACACGATTAAAGAACCTACCCCCATTACTCCTGTTCAATCAATCTGGGATGTGTTCCCAGCATTGTTATGGAAAGCCTCACAGAGGATTCTGATGAATAGCATTGTTTGAGAACAACTCAGCTAAAGGTAACTTACCACTTGGGTTAACCCTCATATTCAGCAATGCTACTATATGTATGTGTATAATGCCCCAAAGTATGCTTGTGTGACACATTCAATAAAGTGTTTAATGATCATATGCATATTAGCACAGTAAAACTACACCAAACACAAAAAGCAGTGTAACAGTTTTCTCAAACTTGACTACAAACCTATTAGTAATGTTATAGCAATTATCATCCTACTGAGTTAGTTTCCACAGTAACAAGTGTGAATAGAAACTCATGTTAGGGGTTCTCAAATAGGACCATGCAGACTTAAAAATTAAGGTATTTTTCAGTTAACCACTTTTAACCTAGCAACTCGATCATTAACTAGAGTCAACATAGTTTGAAAGATATTTATTTATTATTTTTTTATTTTTTTAAATTTTTTTTTCAACGTTTTTTTATTTATTTTTGGGACAGAGAGAGACAGAGCATGAATTGGGGAGGGGCAGAGAGAGAGGGAGACACAGAATCGGAAACAGGCTCCAGGCTCTGAGCCATCAGCCCAGAGCCCGACGCGGGGCTCGAACTCACGGACCGCGAGATCGTGACCTGGCTGAAGTCGGACGCTTAACCGACTGCGCCACCCAGGCGCCCCGAAAGATATTTATTTTAAAACTCTTTTCTCTTCCAGAAGTATATACTTTTTTCTTCTTTTTCAAAATTTTATTTAAATTCTAGTTAGTTAACATATAGAGTAATATGGGCTTCAGGAGTAGAATTTAGTGATTCATCACTTACATATAACATCCGGTGCTCAACACAAGTGCCCTCCAACTTATGCTATTAGCTAAACGTTGAGAGAAGCAATTATAATTTTGCTTTTCTTGAATGTCTTCCTAGAAATTTTGACTGAAGATTACATTCTAGGGGCTAATGCAAAAGTCCATATCGAAGTCTATATAGAAATATATACTTTTGGATTAGAACGTAATCTTCAGTGTCAAAATGTCTAGAAAGGCATTCAAGAAAAGCAAAATGACAATTGCTTCTCTCAAGTTTAGCTAACAGAATAAATCAAGGTATCAAAAAACAATATATTCCCAAAGAACACACAGGTAGAACACAAAGTGTAAAAGAACATAATTAAATGTGTCAAGTATTTTGTCGTTAATACATTTAATTTAAAACAGCAATTTTTATGGTACAGCAGCTTGTTATTTACTCTAAATTAGAAATAGATGACTTTTTAAGAGATACATGTAATGGATCAAAACTCACGGACAAGAAGCAGGATATTGCTGAAGTGTCAGGGAAGTGACAGGGAAATGGGTTAGGAATGGACTTACACCCCCCGGTTAGCAAAAATCTCAGCTTCCCACCAGCTGTACTTTCTTGCTCTCTCATCCTTGATGCAGTATTATGTAGTGTTTCAAAACTACAGCTTTTGAAGTTTCTGCCATGGTCAGAAGTTTTCATGTGGGTTGCTTCTATACATTTCCAGGTCTTCTTGGGCTAGCTATGCTCTGTGTGTGTGTGTGTGTGTGTGTGTGTGTGTGTGTGTGTGTGTGTTCCAGTTATGCACAGATGTTTGTTATAGTTTTCTGGGTGCTGTGAACAAAGGTGATGCTATATTTCCTGCTGTCCTACAACTTCCATAAAAGAAGTATAACTTCAAAGCACTGTTTCTGGAGTATATAGTTCTACCTTTTTGAGGAAATGAAAAAATTTTGAATCTGATCAGTTTTTATTGTTGGGTTTTTTTTTAATTTTTTAAATCTTTGCAACTCAGATATTACTAATCAGGGCTTTACCTTATTTCAAACCTTCCAAGAAAGTCATAGACTTTCAAATGTCCTATGTTATTGGCAGTATTAAAGAATGATGAAAGCAGACCTATGTATGGTAAAAATACACTTTTCTAATGGAATATATGTGATACTGTGGTAGTATATTATCCAAATGCTCATTTCAATTCTATTACTTTTTAGTAATGCTTGGCTGTTTATTAACGGTATAGACTATGCTAGTGTTTCAGATCCTTCCGCTTCTTCAAGTCTAACCTACACTATTTATTCCATTGCAATATTCACTTTTAAATAATTATGCCTTTAAATAGCTTGATATTCTTTCTTTACACACACACACACACACACACACACACACAATCACACACTACGCACACACTATTCGAAATCCTGGCTACCATGAAGAATAACAGGATATAAGAACACAAAAAGCTATACCAGGCTATTGCCAGGTCTCTCAGAGCATTCTCAAGGGTTCTTTCAGCATTTTTTTGCTTTCCAAGTCCAATCTTCCTGAAATATTTTCCATAACTGAGTGCCCCCATACTATAGGAGCTGTGCACCATGATCTCTAATTTAGCACCATTTTCTGATCTATACGTTATTGTTTACATTAAGCGTGGTATCTTTGGCAATCAATTTTAATGGGCAGGTATTAACTTTCAATAGTGGCCTCCATATAATGACAGTTGCGAAGACCGTTGCAACAGAATGCTCCTAAATTAATCTGCCAGTTTGACCCAGTAACCGACATGCATACTAAAACACTGATGTGAATTGAAAATAAAATAACTGCACTTGACAGAATAGTTTAAGTGATTTCAAATTAACCACATCCCACTGACCGCAAGTGAAGAATGTGTGCTTTCCCCTGCAATGAAACATGCTCTGGGGGCTCATTATACGGAGTGGAGTAAGTAAATCCAGAGCAGAGTAATTGATGCCGGGGAAGAGAGAGTGACAGCTACTTAATGATTCTCAAACCTATACATTAAAGCGATCACGAGCATTTCATATGTTATTTTTCTCTTTTCAGTTTTGGAACATTATCAGCTTAAAACTGGACTGTGTCAAAATTTTAAAACTCGATACAGCTCTTAAAAATTAATCACAACAAAGACACATTGAGTGCTTCAGGTGCACAACTAATAAATGCTGTTTTACTTTTGAAAAAAATCTAACGTTCTCACAACCTTGGTTCTCTTCTATTCCTCTAAGATCTCATGTAATAATTATTACCTGAATTGGTAAACCTCCTTAGTTTTATTAAAAGTGTAAAAATCTTGGGGCTCCTAGGTGGCTCAGTTGGTTGAGCGTCCGACATCGGCTCAGGTCATCATCTCGCGGTTTGTGAGTTCGAGCCCCGCCTCAGGCTCTGTGCTGACAGCTTGGAGCCTGCTTTGGATTCTGTGTCTCCTCCTTTGTCTGCCCCTCCCCTGCTCATGCTCCATCTCTCTGTCTCTCAATAATAAATAAACATTAAAAATTTTTTTTAAATAAAAAAAGGGTAAAAATCTTATTTCATGCGTATGTTGTGTAGATTTGGCTTGTTTTTAGGACATCCAAATATTGTTGTCAAAATATTTTAAAGAGTGGAAATATTGAAATATTTAAAAATTAGGCCAAAATTTTATTTAATTGGCTAACATCAAGTTCATGCTGAGGAACAGTTGAGTAGTTGAATGAAGGAAATCTTCAGCCTTCCATTTGATCTAATGAAAATATAGTTGGCAGAATTTCTATGCAGGAAATGAAGTTACCCAGGCTATTTGGTTTATTCAATCAGGTAAGATTTCTCAGGGGTTGTGTTTTACCATTCAGGGTTGTGTTTTCCATAACATTATGGAAAAAAATGGTACAACAAAATTTGCTCTCAATGAACACGGGATGTGAAAGACATCAATATATAATTTTTATTTTATTTAATTACCCCCCGAGAATTGACTTTCAGGCATTTTAGGTTCATGGCCACATTTATCTACTCTCATTAGATCACTGGAACAGCATATGAGTGACTATGATTGTTGTTCTTTTCCTCTTTCATTCAGTAAGCAGTAATTGATTCTTAGTATTTTCCAGTTCCTCTACTAAATGTTTTAGAGTGGGCATTCTAGAGTGAAGGATGGGGATATGCAAAGGCACACAGGTAGCATAGTATGTAATCCATTTGGAAAACCGAAAATGAATGGGTAACATGCCATCTTGGGCTGTGTGGAGGTGAGGAGGCCAGAAAGAGAGACAAAGTAAAGAAGGCACTTAAAAATGGTTTTCTGAGGAATTTTTCATGCATATATTCATTCATTCACATTTTAGCACATATTTATATGCCATGCAATGTGCCTGGCACTGGAGACACAATGACAAACATAATTCTCAATGACACCAGATCAACGGTATGAGCAACTATATTCTAATTGTTTATTATTTATAGGAGAAGCAGATAATATGTGTTCCTTTACAGGGAAATTTTAGAAACATGGGATGAAACCCCCAGATCACTCAGGGGATTACAGAAAATTTCCATAGAAAATTAGCATACAGAAAGAGATCTGAAATCTACCTGAGAATTAGCCCAATGAATGGGGATGAATAGTGGGGAGAGTGTTCTAAAAAGAGGGAACATTATATGAGAAGGCCTCTAGGCAAGCAGGCATAGTAGATGCTGTATGGCTGATACTTACAGGATTAGTGGCAGAGACAAATGTGAGAAGTAAACCTGGAACGATAATCAGGGATTAGTCCATACAAGCCTTGTTAGCATAAGGAGTTTGGACTTGTGCTTAGCACAGGGAGGGATCTTAGAAAATTTTTATGCTGAGGTATGATAGATGCAAGTTGTGCTTATGCAAGCTTTGAGGCAGCATTACGTATTGGAAGGGCTGAATGAGGGAGAAGAGCAGTTGGTACTTATACTAGTATTTTGTAGTTAGGAGACGATAGGAACTTTTATTATTAAAGAAATAATGATGGAGATGAAGAAAAATGAACAGAATTAGAGGATATAATGGATTAAGAATTGACTGTTTTATTCACTGGTTAGCTATGAGAAGGGTAAGACGGGGTCCTGGATAATGCCCAGGATTCTAATTTAGGTATCTGGGAGGATGATTGTGACATTCACATAGATGGGGGGAAAAAAAGGGAAGTTGTAGCCATGGACAAATGATGAGTTTGGTTTTGGATCTGGTGAGCTGAGGTCACTGGAAGCATGTAACTGTCTAGTAGGCATTTGGGTATATGAATCTGAAACTCTGGAGAGATGTATAGAATAGGAAAGGAGTTGGAAGTACTACGGAGATGGCAATTGAAGCTGAGAGAGAATTCTACTTAGTTAAGTAAGTAGAAGGGGCTGTGAAAGCAACACAGTTACGGCCAGATGTAGGATGAGAATTAAGAGGACACAGACTCACAGGCCCAGAGGAAAAGAGTATTTCAAAACCATCAAGTGCTACAGAACAGACTGAGAAAGGAACACTGGATTTACCAATGATGGTATTGGCACAGTTTCCATTATGTAATGGATGGGGATGGACAGTGGAGAGAGTGTTCTAGAAAGAGGGAATCACACACAAGACGATCAGACATAAGTAGACATAGTACAGGCTTGGAGAACTGAAAAAATATGGTGTGTGCTTAAAGGATGAGTGGAAGAGACAAATGTGGGAAATAAATTTGGAGCAATAACCAGAGAGTAATAAATTAATGAATGTGTGTGGAATGACAAAAGACTGCAAAGAAAACACAAAACTGTGCTACAAAGGCAGAAAGAGACACAGATAGCAGGCATTCCATATGGATCAATAACATTTAGTGTTAAGTCTTTCCAGACAGACTTAAATAGGTTTAAATCTTGATGGGAAGGAACCAGTAGAGAAGGTTGAAGAAAAAAAGTTGACCTATAAGGCTATGGTTGTTGGAGAGGAGAGATGTGAAGCCAGGTAAAGTGAAACCCATGTACCTGCTATTCGAGGGGAAATGAGAGGCTCATGGCAAAAAATGGTATGAGTGTGGTGCCTCTCACCTCAAGCAGAGAGAGGTACTCCATTTATTTGGGTGAAAGCTTGGCTAGAAGACTGGTAGATTGCAGCATAACAGAATTATTATTTTCTAAATAATACCGTAAAAGTCATGTTAAGAGATAAAACATTATTTTTCCCATCAGTCTCACATAGAGTGACTTAGATAATCTTTGAAAAAAAAAAAAGAACTCCTATTTATTGTCTGAAGTAGTAATAGTCATGTGAGGGTTTCATTTCCAACCACTTGAAACTGATGCAAAAGTTCATGGTGAACCAAGAAAGGATGGAGACCTGTATTCCTGTATTTGCCTTTGGGCAAATACATTATCCTGATGGGGGAGGAGGACTGAAACAGAAGATCGCACTAATGATAGGAAAATTAACTGGGGTGGGAGAAGAGTTAAATATTGAGGAAGCATTCACGTACAACTATTTTCTAAAGGTTTAACCTCTGGAGCGATTTGTGATATAAAGCAGATTAGATAAATTAAATACACAATTCTCAAAGACACAAACCCTATGCTTTGGGGTAAGTCTAAATCTATTTCAGCACTTATTTATTTGTTCTGTAGAAGATGACTGAGGTGGCCTTTAGTAAAATGGTTGGCATGCCCTCTTTTGCACCTTGACCATAATTGTTTGGAAAATACCTTCTTACCACATTGTGGAAGACCAGGGGAAGAGAAATACAAACCAATACACTGTATTTTTCAATTGCAATTTTCAAGTTTGGGGAGGATACAGAAGAGATGAAAATTTCATACTGCTGGTGGGAGTATAAAATGACATTAATTCTTTTAGAAAACTGGTAGTTTTTTTAAGAAATTTGAGCATTTACATATCTTAAGATCTTAAAATTCTACTCATAGGTGTTTATCCAAGAGAAAGAAAGACTCAGAAAACTTGTACACAAAATATGGATAGCGACTTAATTCATAATAGCCCCAAACTGGTAAAAAAAAAATAATCTAAATATCCATCAGTTGGAGAATGGATAAACATACCATGTCATATACAATGGAATATGACTTAGAAATAAAAAGAAATGAACACTGCCTTGCAAAATATGGATAAATCTCAAAAACAGGCAGAACACAGACACAAAAATGTGCATACTATATGATTCCACTTCCATGAAGTTCTAGAATAGGAAAAACTAAAATATGATAATAGAAGTTAGAACAGTGACTAGTTCTATATGTAAGTAAAAGACTGACTGGAGAAGTTTTAGAGGGAATTTTTGGAGCAATGAAAATGTTCTTTAACAATGTTTGGGTTATGTGGGTATATGCCTTTGCTAAAACTCATCAAACTACATGTAAGAGCTTTATATTAAACAGTATGTAAATTATTTCTCAAAAATTATACTTTTGAGCACACATATACAGTTTCATTAATAAAATTCACACAGAATTAATGCTATAAGAGACTAATATCCAATTTTTTTTCAAAAT
This sequence comes from Lynx canadensis, assembly GCF_007474595.2. Lineage (NCBI taxonomy): Eukaryota > Metazoa > Chordata > Mammalia > Carnivora > Felidae > Lynx > Lynx canadensis. The sequence goes on along the minus strand of NC_044311.2, from coordinate 41,975,034 downwards.
TAACTGCTGAGTCTTCAAATGAAATCTTACTGATTAAAAACAACATATATAAAAAAAAAAAAAAAAAACAACATATAAAAGTAACCTTAAAGGCAAAGCTGATGAAGGTAAAAACAAACAAACAAACAAAAACACAATGATGTATCACTGCACACATGTCAGAATGGCTAAAATAAAAAAAAATGTAAGAAACAAGTGTTGACCAGAATGTGGAGAAACAGGCACCTTTGTGTACTGTTGGTGAGAATGAAAACCGGTACAGCCACTGTGGAAGACAGTAGTATAAAGGCTCATCAAAAAATTAAAAATAGAACTACCATATAATCCAGTAATTGAACTACTGGATATTAATCCAAAGAATGTGAAAACACAAATTTGAAAAATTTTTAATGTTTATGTGTTTTTGAGACACAGAGAGAGACAGAGCATGAGCAGGGGAAGGGCAGAGAGAGAGGGAAACACAGAATCCTAAGCAAGTTCTAGTCTCTGAGCTGTCAGCACAGAGCCGGACGTGGGGACTCGAACCCATGAACTATGAGATCACAACCTGAGCTGAAGTCAGAAGCTTAACTGACTGAGCCACCCAGGCACCCCTGAAAGCACTAATCTCAAAGGATATATATGCACCCTTATGTTTACTGCAGCATTGTTTACAATAGCCAAATTATGGAAGCAGCCCAAGAGTCCGTCAATAGGTGATATGTATATATATCTATACATATATCTATAGATATGTATATCTATATACGTGTATATCACACGTATATATATGTATCTATCTATCTATCTACATATACATATATCTATGTATGTATATATATGTGTGTGTGTATGTATATATATAATGGAATATTATTCAGCCATAAAAAGAATGAAAATTTGCCATTGGCAACAACATGGATGGATCTAGAGAGTACAATGCTAAGCAAAATAAGCCAGTCAGAGAAAGACAAATACCTTATGATTTCACTCATATGTGGAATTTAAAAAATGAAACAAATGAACAAAGGAGGAAAAAAAAAGAGATAAACTGAGAAACAGACCCTTAACTATAGAGAACAAACTGATGGTTACCAGAGAGATGGGTGGGGGGCATGGGTGAAATAGGTGAAGGGGATTAAGAGTACATTTATCTTGATAAGCAATGAGTAATAAATGGAATTGTTGAATCACTATATTGTACGCCTGGAAACAATATAACACTGTATGTTTTCTACACTGGAATTTAAATAAAATTAAAAAAATAAAGCAAAATTTTCAGAAGCACTTAAATATAGGGTAAATATTAACAGATCTAAGGGGGAAAATAGATAACAATATAATAGTAGGAAAATTTAATACCCCACTTTCATCACTGTCTAAGTGTCATACAGACAGAAAAAAAAAATCAATAAGGAACCATAAACTATGCATTTGACCACATAGACTTAACAGATATAAACAGAATATTCCATTAAAGAAGCAAAAGAATACACATTCTTCTGAATCACACATGAAATATTCTCAGGATAGATCATGTTAGGCCACAAAAGAAGATAACACATTTAAGAAGATCTGAAATCATATCAACTACCTTTTCAAATCACAATGGTATGACACTGAAAATTAATTTCAAGAAAACTGGCAAAATCACAACTATGTGGAGATTAAACAACATGCCGATGAAAGGAAATAGGAGACATTTAAAAATACCTTGAGAAAGGGGCTCCTGGGTGGCTCAGTCAGTTAAGAGTCCAACTCTTGGTTTCAGCTCTGGTCATGATCTCTCAATTTCATGAGTTCAAGCCCCCCATCAGGCTCTGAGCTGAGAGTGTGGAGTCTGCATGGGATTCTCTCTCTCTCCCTCTTTTTCTGCCCCTCCCCCCGCTCACACTGTCTCTGTCTCTTTCAAAATAAATAAACTTAAAAAAACTTTTTAAAATACTTTGAGAAAAATGAAAATAGAAACATATGATACTGAAACTTATGGGATGCTGCAAAAGCACTTCCATAAGGGAAGTTCATAGCGATAAATTCCTACGTAAAGAAAAAAGATTTCAAATAAACAAACTTTACACCTCAAAGAACTAGAAAAAGAAGAACAAATGGAACCTAAAGTTAGTAGAAATAAGGAGGGTAAAGATCAGAGTAAAAATAAATGAAATAGGGACTAAAAAGGTAATAGAAAAGATAAATGAAAGTAAGTGCTGTTTTTTTGAAAACATCAACAAAATAGACAAATGTTTAGCCAGAATCATCAAGAAAAAAAAAGAAGTCTTATTTTTTTTTAAAAATTAGAAATGAGAGAAGACATTAAAATTTTATACCACAGAAATACAAAAGGATAAGAGACTATGTAAACTGTATGCAAAAAAAAAAAAAAAAAAATGGAACAGCCTAGAAGAAATGTAGGAGTTCCTAAGAACATACAACCTTCCAAAACTGAATCAGGATGAAATAGAAATGTAAGCAGATCAGTTGGTAGTAAGGAGATTAAATCAGTAATCAAAACCTTCCAAATAAAGAAAAGTCCATCACCAGATTGTTTCACTGGTGAATTCCACCAAACATTTTAAAATGAATGAATACTAATTCTTCTCAACTCTTCCAGAAAATAGAAGTGAGAACATATCCAAATTCATTTTACAAGGCCAGCGTTACCCTGATACCAAAGGCAGAAAAGGACATAACAAGAAAATTATAGGTGAATATCCTTGATGAGCATGGAAGCAAATAACCTCAACAAAATATTAGTAAAGCAGATTCAACAATACATTCAAAGGTTCATATGTTATTAAGTGGGATTTATTCCTGGGATGTAAGGATGGTTCCACATCTGCATATCCGTGTGATACACCACATTTTTGAAATGAAAGATAAAAATTATACTCTCATCTTCATAGAAAAAACATTTGACAAAATTCAACATTGATTTATGAGAAAAACTCTCAACAAAGTGGCTATAAAGAAAACATACTTCAACATAATAAGGTCTATATATGACAAACCCCAGATATCATACACAATGAATGGTGAAAAGCTGAAAACTTTTTCTCCAAGATCAGGAACAAGACAAGGATGCCCACTCTCACCGCTTATTTTCAGCACAGTACTGGAAGTTATAGCCAGAGCGATAGGGCTGAACAAACAACAAAACAAAACAAAACAAAACAAAACAAAACAAAACAAATAAAAGACCTCCAAATCAGAAAGAAAGATGTAAAACTCTCCCTATTTACAGATAACATCTACAGAAAACCTTACTCTACCAAAATGCTGATAGAACTAGACAATAAGGGGCGCCTGGGTGGCCTAGTCAGTTGGGTGTCTGACTTCGACTGAGGTCATGATCTCACGGTCCGTGAGTTCGAGTCCCGCTTCGGGCTCTGCGCTGACAGCTCAGAACCTGGAGCCTGCTTCTGATTCTGTGTCTCCCTCTCTCTCTGCCCCTCCCCTGCTCACGCTGTCTCTCTCTGTCTCTCAAAAATAAATAAATGTAAAAAAATTTTTTTTCAAGAACTAGACAATAAATTCAATAAAGTTTTAGGATGAAAAACATTAATAAAAACCAGTTGCATTTATATGCAATAATAATGAACTCACAGAAGAAAATAATTGAAAAAACCTCATTTGTAACAGGACCAAAAATAGTAAAATACCTAGGAATAAAGTTAACCAAGGAGGTAAAAAGCCTGTGCACCGAAACTCTAAGACATTCAATTGGAAGCAATTGAAGATGACACAAATAAATGGAAAGATATTTTATTTTCATGGGTTGGAATAATGAATATTGTTCAAATATCCATACTACACAAAACAATCTTCAGATTCAATATAATCCCAATCAAAATTCCAATGGCATTTTTCACATAAACAGAACCTTCAAATTAGTGTGGAACCACAAAAGTCCCAGAATAACCAAAGCAATCTTGAGAAAGAAGAACAAGAAGGCAGCATGCTTCCTGATTTCAAACTATATTATGAGGCTATAGTAATTAAAACAGTATAGTATTAATATAAAAACAGAAAAATAGGTGAATAGAATAGAGCCCAGAAATGACTCACATATATGTGACCAATTAATTTAAAGCAAAAGAGCCAAGAATACACAATGGGGAACGAAGGGTCTCTCCAATTAGTGGTACTAGGAAAACTAGACAGCCACATGCAAAGGAGAAACTGGGTCACTATCTTACACCAGACACAAAATCAACTCAAAATGGATTAAAGACTTGAACATGACTTGAAACCATAAAATTCCTAGAAGAAAATCTAGTGGTTAGCTCCCTGACATTGATTTTTGGATTTGACAACAAAAGTAAAATAAATAAATGAGTACATCAAACTTAAAATCTTCTGCAAAGCAAGGGAAATCATCAACAAAATGGAAAGGCAATCTACAGAATAGAAGAAAATATTTGCTCCTATATGGCAAAAATATTTGCTCCTCGATGGCAAAAACAATCCATTTAAGAAGTAGGCAGAGAATCTGAATAGACAATATTCTAAAGAAGACATACAGATGGCCAACATATTCATGAAAAAGTGCTTGACGTCACTAATCATCAGGGAAATGCAAATCATCTCACATCTGTTCAAATGGTTATTATCAAAAAGACAAGTAATAAATGTTGGCAAGGATGTGGAGAAAGGGAAACTCTTGTGCATTGTCAAAGGGAAAATGTGAAGCCACCGTAAAATGTTGCAGCCACTGTGAAAACAAATACGGAGGTTCCTCAAAAATTTTAAAATACAACTATCCTATGATCCAGCAATTCCACTTTGGAGTATTTATCTGAAGGAAATAAAAACATTACTTGAAAAGACATTTTCACCCCCCATGTCCCTTTCATCATTATTTATATAGTCAAGGTGTCCATTGATGGATGAATGGATAAAGAAAATGTATACAGGAATATTATTCAGTCATAAATAAAAGGGAAATCTTGACATTTGCAACAACATGGATGGACCTTGAGGACATTATGCAAAGTGAAATAAGTCAGACAGAAAAGGACAAGTACTATATGATTTCATTTATATGTAAAATCCAAAAAGAAAGAAAGAAAGAAAGAAAGAAAGAAAGAAAGAAAGAAAGAACCCATAAATACAGGGAATCTATTTGTGGTTTCCAGAAGTGGAGGGTGTAGGTGGGTGAAATGAGTTATAATGGTCAAAAGGTAGAAACTCACAGTTATAGATAAATACATCATGAAGATGTAATATATAGAATGGTAACTACAGTCAATAATAATCGTATATTTGGAAGTTTCTAAGAGAGTAGATTATCAAGAAAATCTGTAACTATATGTGATGAAAGATGTTAACTAGACATATTTTGCTGCTTATTTCACAATATATACATTTATCAAATCATTATGTTGTATACCTGAAATGAATAGGCTGTATTTCAGTTTTATCTCAATGAAAAAAGTAAAATAAATCTCTTTCTCACTCACTCTTTGAAGCAACTCCAGAGAACCTATAGGTTCCTAGTCTTCATCTAGAATTGAGAAATGACTAAGCTAGGATGCTGCATATTGAGATTTTAGTTTGAAATGTCTGCTCCCCATTAACCAGGGGACTGTTGTAGGCAGAATTCTAAAATGTCTCTCGAGGTTACTGCTCCACTGTGTACAGTTTGGATAATCCCCAAAACTAAGAATATGATGTGATATCACTCCTGCGATTAGGTTATGTTGCATGACACAATTGACTTTAAGAAGGAAAAAACATCCTTAGTGGGCATGACCCCTTAATTTCAGCCTTGTTTGACACCCTAAGCAGAGAACCCAGCCACATGGTACTCAGACCTCTGACCTATGGAATTATGAGCTAATAAACAGGTGTTTGATATAAGCTAGTAAGTCTGTAGTAGTTTGTTATTTGGCAATAGAAAACCACAATAGGGGCGTTTGGGTGGCTCAGTCGGTTAAGCATCCGACTTTGGCTCAGGTCATGATCTCATAGTTTGTGGGTTCGAGCCCCGCATTGGGCTCTGTGCTGACAGCTCAGCTTGCTTTGGATTCTGTGTCTCCTTCTCCCTCTGCCCCTCCCCGAATTGTGTTCTGTCTTCTCTGTCTCTCAAAAATAAATAAATGTAAAAAAAAAATTTTTTTTAACTACTACAAAGACCTTTGATAAATTACATAATCATTCTGTTTTCTCACTAGTAGAATAAAAGTAATAATACTATTATGCATTTGTCTTGAGGATTAAATACAACAATTACAATAAAGCACTTACTTGAGTTTTAATGAGTGTCAGTTGCTACCTCATTGTGTTGTTTTGAGAATTCAGTGAAGTATAGCCAGAAACTCCTCGGCATAATACCTGGTACTTAGCAACCTCATAACAATATTATCAATTTATTATTGTTAGAGATACAACAAAATCAAAAACAAAAAACTTGGCATGGACTGTATTTAGACCTCTTAGTGTTCTCTATATTTTTTCCTTTGAAACCTTTTACTTTCGACTGAAAGTTAATAGCCAGTATATCATGACCTTAAAGTGAGCCTGGTTGATTCTTTAGCCACCGAAAATGGATTACTAACACCCAACACTTGGGTTTTTCCTTTCCAAGAAAAGTTTAGTTCTGAGACAAGATTGTACATTATGCATTTTGAGTGGGGCACCTCCATCTGTACTCAGGGTATTTATTCTACATAAAAATAACTAGAACCATATACTGAAATAAAAAAAAAAAACACCTCAGATTCCAGTTTTATTACAGAGAAAGGGAGGGTAGCACTATTTTATTTTAAACCCAAATAATGTAGCTGAAGAACGTTCCACATCAACAGTATGCTTGATATCCATTTTCAAATCTCTTATGAAAAGACACACTGTGAAGTATAAATCAGAGAACCATTCTTACCTATTCATTTGTATTTAATTCAGGGAAATCAGGGCTTGGGTTGTTATTCCTAAGAATCCAAATGTAACCGCATACTTGAAGGGCAAACACAGCTAAATAAATTTGGGTTTCTGGAGTTAAAAAAAAAACTATTACATTAAGACTCGTGATTGAGTTCACACTATCTCTCTAAGGCAAGCACACATTTCAATGTCATTGTCTGCCACCTAACAATAACAGAAAACATCTGTATAATGGCCTATAACATTACACGGTGCATTACAATTAGAAATGTGCTGAAGTGGTGCTTTGGGGGTTTATTTATGGTCCATGAAACAAAAGATTCTAAAAGATTCTATGAGCATCTCATGAAAACTTAATAGTTCAAGGAAATAAAATAAATATTTGAGTGCAACAATTACATTTTCAATGATATTATCACTAGAGAAACTTAGAACAGCCAAAAAGTAGAAATACTAGTGTTAAAAGAAACCCAGTACTAGTTGGCTGGAAATCTTTCTTATTTCAGGGGCAAGAATGACAGAGAATTATGAAAAACACATCATGCTTTCTAGGCTAATATAATTTCTATCAGTGAGTAAAATTTCTTAATTGCTCATAAAATCAAGTCTTTAGAAGTTATGGTAAGAGCAAACATATTTTAAAACCCCAACATTTTTTAAAAGAAGAACAGAAGATTTTTTTTCTATGTTGCTTTAAAAATGGGTAAGTATGAGTACCAGCATTCAGTGAACTGTTTCTAATAGAAGTCAAAGTTACCCCACAGAAAAATCTTCATGTGGGAGAGCAAATAAGTTCATGAACAACATGTACTTCATTTCCAGATTATAGGTAATTGTGTACATATTTAAATTTATTCATTTTGCATGCAGGATCTCATACTCATGAAAGATAATTTAATCATCTGTACCTATTGTGAGAAAATTTATGGTGTCTAATCATATGCTCAGATTTCTCAAAGTTTCGCCTGCTGAGGGAAAAAACTACGTCATAGGAGAAGAAAAGCTTTCATTGGACTTTTACAAAATTAAAAAACGAAAGAACAGCAAAGGTCAATGACTTTAAATGATACGGTACTCATTTTTATTATAGAAAAATTTGAAAAGACTTTATTGTACTTGAGAACTTTGCCATGGACTTCTATATTATTGTATTCATAGAAATCCATTCTATTTAATGTCCTAAAGATCATATTTGTAAAATTGTGCTGTATTTCTTTTACTTCACTGAAAAATCAAAATTAAATGGAATATTCTTTTTGATATTAAAAGAAACTATTCCTTATTAATGTATGATTAATTTTAATATAAATTAATGTATTCTTAAAATATATATTTATAAACAATGATTGTGTTGAAATTCAAATTAAACAGCTTTGTATTCATGATAGTTGTTGAAAACATATTTACACAGGAGACTTATATGCTATTTTATTGACTGCTGGTTGGTTTTCAGAATGGGTTTAAATTTCCTCCAAACTAATCTAAAAGACACAGGAATTTTGATAGTTCCTTGATTAAACATGCATCATTTGTAATGATTTTCCACATGATTATCCCAAATAGCCATGGAAGAACATAAAGCTGTCATTCAACAGACAATAGAAAGGGGTCAATGCCATAGTACTATCTTCTAGCAAGGAGGACTACAGTGTCCATTTGCCTGCTGTTACAGGATGTGTAGACATCGTGTTATTAGAGTCTTAATTTCAAAAGAATAGTGAGGCTACAAAAAAGTATCTGGATTTGGACAGAACAGCTCAAGAAAAAGGGATATTTTTTATTAAGATATTTTAAAGGGATACTGCTGGACAAATAGATTTGATGACTGGGATTCTTAAATTTCTTATTCTTTTGGATTTGATTCCAAATTAGAAGATACTATTTTTAACATAATTTATTGTCAAATTGGCTTATATACAACACCCAGTGCTCATCCCAACAAGTACACTCCTCAACGCCCATCACCCTTTTTCCCTCTCCTCACACTTCCCCCCATCCACCTTCAGTTTGCTCTCTGTATTTAAGAGTCTCTTGTGGTTTGCCTCCCTCCCTCTCTGTTTGTATCTCTTTTTTCTCCCTCCCTTCCCCTATGGTCTCCTTGAGAAACTTAAAAGATAATATTTTATACCAGTGAGACTTCTGAATGGATCACATGGGGAAGAACCAACTTTTTGACTTGGAGAAAAAAAAAAAACAGAAAAGGATGGAAAAGATGGGGGAAAAGAGAGAGAAGGAAGGCAAGGGAAAAAAATGGAAGGGACAGAGAGAGGAAACTGGAATTATTTATTTCAAAATTACTTAAATAAGCCTATAGGAAACCTATGTTTTAAATATCTCATGATACCATCAACCTACAACTTACCAATACCTGTTAAGAAAAAATATGTTAATGTATGGGAAACCACTCAATCATTGTCCTGTATCATGTGTGAGGCAGCGGGCTTAAGCTGGGTCATCTAGGGACTGCATACAAGTAGGTAAAGTTTAAGGAAGATGTGCTTTACTCTTGAATACTAGTGGATTGGTGGTAAAAAGTAGCTGTTTTATGGTAATGCGTTTGAGTCAAACTTTTGGTAAGTGCTTCAAGGACCAATGACTTTGTAATGACTTCACTCCTATACTTAAAAAATATTCAGTACTTACATTTTAGGTGTGAATTTCCTTCAGAAAATGTTGAAATCTCTCTCCCAATTCAGCAAAATGCTTTATCCTTTATATTGTTAAGTACATAACTGAAAAACAAAGGTGAATACACATCATTTAAATGATAAAAGTGATAAGAATCTGACGACATAATGTAAAGCATTAAGCAAATTAGATCACTCTATTTAAAACTCATCCCATTTCTTCTGCTCACATTCCTAATTTCTAGTATCTTGCTATGTATTTTTAATGTACAAAATGTATGATTTATTCTACCTATGCTTTATTGTCTTTCGTTTTAGCTAGAATGGATATCCTTGATGTTTTTATTTGTGCAATGATGAGTTTCACGTGGACAGATTGAAAAACTGCATGGTTACCAGAATCAGATTATGGTAAAGAGACTGGTATGCCATGCCATTTTAGCATTATTCTTTATGAGATTTAGTTCCCCTCAGGTGTACTGCCTATCACATAGTCATTCTTCAAAATTTTATATTTCAGCAATGTGAACCCTATGTTCACCACTGTGTAATGTCCCAACACGTTGCCTACAGTTCTTCAATAAATACTTAGTGAATAGTAAATAAACGAAATACCAAAGTAAGACTGTCAAAAGGCAACACAGAAAACACAGGATTGAGAAGAGGAGTAACATCACCATGATGGTAAATATACATTCTTCCTGACTTCTTTCCTACTCATAAAAAGATTAACAACTATTCAAGAACAGGAAACCACTAAGAGAATCCTAGGACACAGCATCACCTGTGGTAAGCATCCATTACCCAAGACCCAGATACCAAGACAGACTGCATTAGAAAGCTATGTGAAATAGCTACACATTGATGACATTGTCTCTCCCCCCAGACAGCACAGCGACATGAAGAGAGGATCCCCCTAAGCCCTCAGTTGTTTTTTTTTTTTTCAGTGTGAAAAAAGAGAACACAGGAAACAATCAGTCTTTCCCCCAGCACTGTGGATCATTTTCTGGGTTTCCTTACTCTGCTCTCATACCGCAAAATTGCAGGAAAATCTGTGGGACTCAACCACTGGGAATCTGTGATAGAAAAGGGGGGCAATGCTGTGTAGCAATGAGCACGTGGATCTTGACAGAGCAAGTTTACACCTGCAGTGCCCAAGTAGTAATCTCAATCAGCAGTTTGCTCATCTCCAGAGCCAAGTCAGATCACAAAAATACAGGTAAATATTACACCAGCAGGATCCAAGATGGTCCTCCACAGACACACCAAATCAGTACCTATTTAAAGATCAATTCCTTCCTTGAAGAAGTACTGAGGACTGACTGAACAGCTTCTGCATAACAAAAGACAGAACACAGAGAACGCAACAGAGACAGAGGTATGGAAACAAAGGAACCCCCCACCCCTAAAACTGCAAACCACAGTGGAGAGGGATAGTACTGAAGGGCCATGAGCAGATTTGTCTACCCCAGAGCACGGGGTGGGGGGGGGGAAGCTACAGTTTAAAGCACAACTGCTATATAAAAAATCCATCCCTGGCATTCTGCCAAATGGCAGGAGCACTGCTAGAACTCTCTCCAGTTTGAGGAGTCTATCGAGTACCATGGTTCACATCCCCCTGCCCACTTTGATAGCGTGGACAACAGGGTCTGGGTGCTATAGCTGGCCTACGACCTCAGTGAGCCCCAGGCACCTAGTCTACACTAGCCCCAGACGCCCTGGGGTACAGACAAAAACTGCAGTTTGAAAGAACAAGTAGAATATAAGGGAACTAGCCCTAGAACCCTGCAATACATCAGAAGAGTGGATGCAATTCTTTCTGGTTTGTAGGGGCTGGTGAGAACCATGGTTGACATTTCCTCTCCACCTTGATAGCATGGATGGGAGCAGGCCTTGGGTGAGCTACCCATCCTACTAACTCTGTAAGCTCGGGACCCAAAGCCAACAACAGCCTCACTGGTCCCACCAAGGTGGCTCCAGTACAGCACAAACTAGCACATCTGTGATCAGTGGTTACTATAGCTCCAGCCATTTTGCCAAGGTGACACAGGCACAAACCACCCCAGAATTCATAGGTCTGTCCCACTTTGGTTCTAGACAGTTTGCTAGGGCACCCCTAGCTCACAATGCTCTGGGACCTCCTCACTCATATCCACTTGTCCTTCCAGGTTATACTCTGTGCAGAGTGCCCTGAGGATCCTTGGCATGTGTCTGCTTTGGTTCCAGCCACCCTAACAGGGCACCTCGTGTGTGGAGTAACCTGGAACCCCTGGCTTGCACCCCACCTTGGCTCCAGCTACCTCACCAGGATGCCTCTTATGCTGAAATACCGTGGCTTGTACCCCTATCAGCTTTTAGCTATTCTTCCAGGGCACACTCTGAGCATATGTCCCTGGGAGTGCCCCATCCAGTACCCACTTAAGCTTTAGCTATCTTTCCAGGGTACCCCCTATATTGAGTGCCCTGGAATCCCCAGGCACATGCCCCACCTTGGCTCCAGCTACCCCTGCTAAGGCACCCTTTGCATGGAGAGCTCCAGAACTGCCGTAGACCACAAGGACTTCGCCTTTAGTAAGACCACCAGGGCTAAACCAGCACAGAGTTCTCTGGGACCTACAGCCCATTCCAGTTCCAGTTGCAGTAAGTCAAAGTCATCTGGCACACAGCCTACACAAGGGATAAACATACAGAAGACAGACCCTTCAAATTTAAGAGTAGCAGCTGTTCCACCTAATTCACAGAAACAAATACAGAAAGTCAAGCAAAATGAGGAGATGGAGGAATACGCTGCAAATGAAAGAACAAGACAAAACCTCAGAAAAAGAACTAGAGGAAATGGAGATAAGCAATATGCTTGATAAAGAGTTTAAAGCATTGACCATAGGGGCGCCTCAGCTGGTTAAGCATCCGACTTCAGCTCAGGTCATGATCCAATGGCTCGTGAGTTTGAGCCTTGCATTGGACTCTGTGCTGACAGCTCAGAGCCTGGAGCCTGCTTCGGATTCTGTGTCTCCCTCTCTCTCTGCCCCTCCCCTGTCCATACTCTGTCTCTCTCTCCTTCAAAAATAAATAAACAGTAAAAAATTTAAGAAATAAAGTAATGATCATAAAGATGTTCACCAGACTGGACAGAAGAGTGAAAAAACTCAGTGAGAACTTCAACAAAGAGATAGAAAACAAAAAAAAAAAAAAATAACGAGTCAGAAGAATACAGTAAATGGAATGAAAAATACACTGGAGAATCAAGTGTATTCAGAAGAACGGATCAACAATCTAAAACGTTGGGTAATGGAAAGCACCCAAGCTCAAGAGCAAAGAGAAAAGGGTTAAAAATGAGGATACTTTAAAATGAGGATCTTGGACAAGATCAAGTGAACAAAAATTTGCACTATAGGGACCTCAAAATAAGAAGAGAGAGAGAGAAAGAAAGGCAGAAAAATTATATGAAGAAATAAAAGTTGAAACCCTCATAATGTGGGAAAGGAAATAGATACTCATATTCAGGAAACAAAGTTCCCAACAAGCTGGAGCCAGTGAGGTCCATATCACTGCAAATAATCATAAACTGTCAAAGGTTAAAGATAAAGAAATAATTTTTAAAGCAGCAAGAGACAATCAAAAAGTTACATATAAGGGAAACTCCCTAAGACTATCAGATCGGTTAGCAGAAATTTTGCAGGGCAGAAGGGAGTGGCATGATATATTCAAAGTGCTGAAAAGGAAAAACAAAAAAAAAAAAACAACCAAGAATATTCTTTCCAGAAATTTTATCACTCAGAATTGAAGGAGAGAGAGAAAAGGTTTTCCAGACAAACAAGAGCTAAAGGAGTTCATCATCCCTAAGTTGGTCTTATAATAAATGTTAAAGGGACTTCTTATGGTAAAACAGAAAAGGCCATAAATAGAAATAAGAATATTATAAATAAAAAGATGTAGAATATGAAAACATATACCTAAAATATGGAGAGGAAGTGAAAAGAAACTTCTTTTAGAATGTGTTTAAATGTAAGTGATCATCCACTTAATATAGACTGTTATATATTTAGGATGTTATATATGCACCTCATGGTAACCACGAACATGAAACCTATAATAGATACATTAAAAATAAAGAGCAAGAAAGCCAAATAGAGAGAATCATCAAGAAAAAGGAAAGAGAGCAAGAGAAGAAAGTAACAGAGAAGAAATTTTTATTTATTTTTATTTCTTTAATGCTTGTTTATTTTTAGAGAAAGAATAAGCAGGAGAGGGGCAGAGAGAGAGGGAGGTAGAGAAAAGCCCAAGAAGGCTCCATGCTGTCAGCACAGAATCTGATTCAGGGCTTGATCTCATAAACTATGAGATCATGACCTGAGCTGAGTTCAAGAGTCAGCTGCTTAACTAACTGATCCACCCAAGGTGTCCGCAGAGAAGAAATTTTTAAAAAACAACCAGAAAACAACTAACAAACTGACAATAAGTCTATACCTATCAATAATTGCTCTACATGCAAATGTCCTAAATGTTGCAATCAAAAGTAATACAGTGGTAGGATGGATAAAAAACAAGACCCATCCATATGCTGCCTATAAAAGGTTCATGTCAAACCTAAATACACATACATACCAAAAGTGAAAGGATGGAAAAGATATTCCATGCAAATAAACTTGAAAACAAAAACCCAGGGTAGAAATACATATATATGACAAAGTAGACCTTAATAAAAGACAAAGAAAGGCATTACATAATGATAAAAGGATCAAATCAACAAGAAAGTATCACTACTGTAAACATATATGCAGCCAACATTTGAACACCTAAATACGTTAAGCAAATATTAACAGACAAAAAGGGAATGATTGACAATAATACAATAATAGTAGAGGACATTAACACCCCATTTATATCAATGGATAGATCATCCAGACAGAAAATCAGTAAGGAAACAGTGTCTTTGAATGATACGTTAGATTAGATGGACTTAACAGATTATACATACATATAAACATTATAGCCAAAAAACAAAACAAAACAAAACAATAGAATACACATTCTTTACAAGTGCACATGGAACATTCTCCAAGATAGATCATATGTTAGGCCACAAAACCAGTCTCAATAAATTTAAGAAGACTGAATCATACCATGCATCTTTTCTGACTACAACCATATGAAACTATAAAACAAAAAACTAGAAAAAAACTCCACAAATACATGAAGACTAAACAACAGGCTACTAAGCAACCAATAGGCCAATAAAGAAATCAAAGAGGAAATAAAAAGCACATGTAGGAAATGAAAATAAAACAGAAGTGTGTAAAAGCTTTGGGATGCAGCAAAAACATTTCTAGGAGGGAAATTTATAGCTCTCTAGGGCTAGCTACCTCAAGAAACAAGAAAACCTCAAATACAATTTGACCTTATATGTAAAGGAACTAGAAAAAAAAAGACAAATAAAGCTTATGGTTAGTGGAATAAAGAAAACAAAGATCAGAGCAGAAATAAATGAGAGGTGTTTTTTTGTTTTGTTTTGTTTTTAACAAACTATATGATGAAATCAACAGCTCATTCTTTGAACAGATAAAGTTGATAAACTTTTATCCAGAGTCATCAAAAAAAGAGGACCCAAATAAATGAAATGAGGAAGAAAACAAAGTAACAAACAACACCAAAGAAATACAAAGAATTATAAGAAACTACTATGAAAAATTATATGCCAACAAATTGGACAACCTAGAAGAAATGGATAAATTTCTAGAAACATACAATCTTCTATACCTGATCAGGAACAAATAAAAAAACTCAAGAGACAAATTACTAGTAATGAAACTGAATTAGTAATAAAATTTTTCAAAACTCCCAAGAAACAAAAGTCAAGGATCAGATGAGTTCTTCATGGGTAAATTTTACCAAACATTTAAAGAAGAGCTAATGACTACTCTCTTCAAACTATTCCAAAAAAATAGAAGGAGAGAAAAGCTTCCAAACTGAATTTACAAGGTCAGCATTACCCTGATACCAAAATCAGACAACACCACTACAAAAAAAGAAAACTATAGGCCAATAAACCTGATGAACAGACACAGAAATTCTCAACAGAATATTAGCAAACTGCATTCAACACTGCATTAAAAGGATCATTCACACAATCAAGAGGGATTTAATCCAGGGATGCAAGGATGGTTCAATATTAGGAAATAAATTAACATGATATATGACATTAACAAAATGAAGGATAAAAATCATATGATCGTCTCAATAGATGCAGAAAAAGCATTTGACAAAATTAAACATCAGTTCATGATAAACTCTAAAAGTAGGTTGAAAAGGACATTCCTCAACATAATAAAGGTCATATATGGAAAACCTATATAACTAACATCATACCCAATGGTGAAAACTGAGAGGTTTTCTTCTAAGATCAAGAACAAGACAAGAATGTCCACTCTTACCACTTTTATTCAACACAGTACTGGAAGTCCTAGATATAGGAGAGATAAGAAATAAAATGCATTCTTATCAATAAAGAATAAATTTAACTGTAACTATTTGCAGAAGACATGATACTATACATAGAACACACCAAAGGCTCCCCCCCAAAAAACCTTTTAGAAGTTCTAAGTAGATTAAGTATGGTTATAAGATACAAAATTAATACACAGAAATCAGTTAGATTTCTATACACCTATAACAAAGTGACAGAAAGAAAACCTAAATTAACAATTGGATTTACAAAAGTGCCAAGAAGAATAAAGTATTTAGGAATAAACTTAACCAAGGAGGTGAAAAGATCTATACTCTGAAAACTATAAAACATTGATGAAAGAAATTGAAGATGATAGATACAAATAAAAAGATAGTCTAAGCTCACAGATTGGGAAAATACTGTTATGTGGTCAACTAATCTATGTGTTCAACTAATCTATGACAAATTAGGCAAGAATATACAATGGGGAAATGACAATCTCTTCAATAAATGGTGCTGGGATAACTGGTTGGCTACATATAAAAGAATGAAACTGGACCACTTTCTTATACCACCCACAAAAATAAACTCATTGATTAAAGACATAAATGCGAGATGTGAAATCATAAAATTCAGAAAGAAAACAGAGAGTAATTTCTTTGACATTGGCCACAGAAATATTTTTTCTAGATATGTCTGGTCAGGCTAGGAAAACAAAAGCAAAAATAAACTATTGGGACTACATTAAAATAAAAAGTTTTTGCACAGTGAAAAAAGTCATCAGTGAAACAACAAATCAACCTACTGATTGGGCAAATAGATTTGCAAATGATATAGTGGATAAGGTATTAACATCCAAAACATATAAAGAAATCATACAACTCCACACCAAATTAATAACAATGCAATTAAAATTGAACAGAGGACCAGAATACACATTTTTCCAAAGAAGACATATAGAGAGCCAACAGACACATGACAAGATGCTCAACATCACTCACCATCATGGAAATTCAAATAAAACCACAATGTATGACCATACACCTGTCAAAATATCTAGAATTAAAAAGACAAGAAATAACAAATGTTGGCAAGGATGTGGAGAAAAAGGAACCCTTGTACACTATTGGTAGGAATGTAAATTAGTGCAGCCACTGTGGAATATAATATGAATTTCTTCAAAAAATTAAAAATAGAAATATCATATGACCCAGAAATTCCACTACTGGGGATTTATCCTAAGAATGTAAAAACACTCAATTTAAAACAATATATTCATTCTATGTTTATTTCAGGATTATTTACAATAGCTGAGATATGGAAGCAATCCATTGATTGATGAGCCATAAACATGATGTGGTATATATACACAATGGGATACTAATCAACTATAAAAAAGGATGAGATATTGTCATTTGCAACAACATGGATGGAGATAGATGTAATAATGCTAAGTGAAATAAGTCAGATAAAGACAAACCAATAACATATTTCACTTGTATGTGGAATCAAAAAAACAAAACAAAACAAACAAACATATACTTTTAAATATGGAGAACAAACTGACAGTTACCAGAGAGGGGGTGTGGTTTGGAGAATTGGCAAAATGGGTGAGGATGAGTAGGAGATAGAGGCTTCTAGCTATGGAACCAATGCATCATTAAATTAACAGTTACAGCATAGGAAACATAGTCAATGTTATTGTAATAGCATTGTATGGTGACAGGAGCTATACCTATGGTAAACATAGCATAATGCATACACTTGTTGAGACACTATGGTGTATACATAAAATCAATGTAACATTGTGAATCAAGTATACTTCAGTAAGAAGGAAGGGAGGAAGGGAAGGAAATGAAGGAAAGGGAGGGGAAGGGAGGGGAAGGGAGGGGAAGGGAGGGGAAGGGAGGGGAAGGGAGGGGAAGGGAGGGGAAGGGAGGGGAAGGGAGGGAAGGGACGGAAGGGACGGAAGGGACGGAAGGGACGGAAGGGACGGAAGGAAACTTTTCAGGCCAGGAGAGAATGGGATGATATATCCAAATATTGATTACTGGATCCTAACCACTAGACCACCAGGGAGTATCAAAATATTGAAAGGAAACAACTGTCAACAAAGAATTCTATATCAATCCAGCGAAGCTGTCCTTCAGAAGCAAAGGAGGGATAAAGATTTCCCAAAGAAACAAAAGCTGAGGGAGTTCATTCCTACCAGACCTGCTTTTCAAGAAATATTCAAGTGTATTATTTGAGTGGAAATAAAAGACGCTAATTAACATCATAAAAACATAAGGTAGCATAGGTCTCACTGGCGATGGTAATCACATGTAGTCACAGTTAGATTCTGCAATTATGGTAATAGTGGTGCATAACTCACTTAAAAATAGTTTAAAAGTTGAAACAAATAAGTGTAGAAAAATAGCCATAAATAAAATAATCTGTTGATAGTGACACAATATTATAAAAACATATAAATTCTAATAGTGATAGCCTAAAATATGATGGTGAGAAGAAGTAAAAGTGTAAAGTTTATAAATTCTACCGAAGTTTTCAGTTTAAGATAGGGTATTATCAGGTTAAGATATTGTATATAAGCCTCATGGCAACCACTCATGAAAATTGTGTGATAATTACATAAAAGAACATGATAAAGAAATCAAAAATATTGATTACAAAAAACATCAAAACACACAAAAAAAGACAGCAGGATAAAAGATAAGCAACAAGAGGTCTATAAAACAAACAGAAAACAATGAGCAACATGCGAATAGGAATTTCTTATATATCAACAATTACTTTAAAATTTCCAGTTAACAGTCATAGAATGGCTGAATGGATAAAAAACAAGATTCAATAATATTGTGCCTATAAAATATACACTTTAGTCTTAAAGACCCACATAGAGAGTGAAGCGATGGAAAAGACATTTCAATCAAATAGCAATAAACAAAACATAAGCAGGGCTAGCTATTAGACAAAATAGGCTTTAAACTAAAAAGGGAACAAAAGAGACAAGTAAACCTATCATATAATGATGAAGAGGTCAATACATCAAGAAGATATAACAACTGTAAATATTTATGCACCCAACATTGGAGCACTTAAATATATAAAGCAAAAACTAACAGAGACAAAAAGATAAACAGTAATACAACAGGAGTTAGAGGGCTTAATAATCCACTCTTAATTGTTAGATCATCCAGAAAGAATCAATAAGGAAACAGTGGATTTGAACAACACAATAGATAAAATAGACCTAATAATTACAAATATAGAACATTCTGCCCAACAAAATACACATTTTTCTTAAGTGCACATGGAACATTTTCTATGATAGACTAGTATTAAGCCATGAAACAAGTCTTAGCAAATTCAAGAAGTTTGAAATCAGAGCAAATATCTTTTCTGATACAATCACACAAATCTCAAAGTAAATAACAAGAGGAAAATAGAAAATTCACAAACACATGGAAATTAAACAATGCTCTTCTGAACAACCAATGGATCAAATAAAATGGAAATAAAGTTTCTTGAAACAAATAAAAATGTAAACACAAAAGGCCAGAATTTGTGGGATGCAGCAAAAAAAAAAAAAATGTTACTAAGAATAAAGTTGATAGCAATGGATACCTACATTAAGAAACAAGAAAGATCCCAAATAAGCACCCTAACTTTATGGCTTATGCAACTAGAAGAACAAACTGAGCACAAACTTAGAAGAAGAAAGGAAATAATAAAGAACAGAGCAGAAAGAAATGAAATTGAGAACAAAAAACAATTGAAAAAGATTAGTCAATCTAAGAGTTTGATGTTTGAAATGATAAATAAAATGGACAAATGCTTAGACAAACCTAGAGAAAGTACCCAAAGAATTAAATTAGAAATGAAGCACACAACTGACATCACAGAAATACAGAAGATCAGAAGAGACTACAATGAACCATTACATGTCAATGAATTGGATAACCTGGAAGAAATACATAAATTCCTAGGAATATACAACTTTCCAAGACTGAACAGGAAGAAAGGAAATTCAAGTAGACCAATTACCAATAAGGAGATTGAGTCAGTAATCAAAAATCTCCCAATGAAGGGCCGCCTGGGTGGCTCAGACAGCTAAGTGTCCAACTTCGGCTCAGGTCATGATCTCACGCTCCATGAGTTCGAGCCCCACATCGGGCTGTGTGCTGATAGCTCAGATCCTGGAGCCTATTTCAGATTCTGTGTCTCCCTCTCTCTCTGACCCTCCTCCACTCATGCTCTGTCTCTCTATGTCTCAAAAATAAATAAACGTTAAAAAAATTTAAAAAAATCTCCCAATGAATAAAAGCACAGTACCACATGGCTTCACTTATGAATTTTACCAAACATTTAAAGAAATAACACCAATCTGTCTCAAATCGCACCTCCCTCAAAAAATCAAAGAGGATGAAATACTTCCAAACCCAGTTTATGAGGCCAGCATTATTTTGATACCCAAACCAGAAAAAGACACCACTAAAAAAGAAATCTACAGGCCAATACCACTGAAGCACAAAAATTTAAAAATTCTCAATAAGGGGTACCTGGATGGCTCAGTTGTTTAAGTGTCCGACTTCAGCTCAGGTCATGATCTTGCAGTTCATGAGTTTGAGCCCTGCTTCAGGCTCTGTGCTGACAGCTCAGAGCTGGGAGCCTGTTTCAGATTCTGTTTCCCTCTCTGTCCCTCTCCCATTCGTACTCTGTCTCTCTTTCTCTCAAAAATAAATAAACATTTAAAAAAATTAGATAAATAAAAAATAAAAATTTTCAATAAAATACAAGCAGTTAGAATTCACCAGTACATTGAAAAACAAAATCATTCACCATGATCAAGTGGGAGTTATTCCAGGGATGCAAGGATAGTTCAATATATGCAAATCAAACAATGATATATCACACTAATAGAATGAAAGAATCATATAATCATCTCAATAGATGCAGAAAAAAGCATTTGACAAAATTCACCATTCATTCATGACAAAAATGCTGAACAAATTAGGCACAGAAGGAATGTATCTCAACGTAATAATGGTCTATATATGATAAGTCACAGATAATATCATACTCAATGGTGAAAGTTGAAAGCTTTTCCCCTCAGATCAGGAACAAAACCAGAGCACCCACACTCACTACTCCTATTCAACATAGTATTAAAATCCTAGCTAGAGCCATCAGGCAAGGAAAAAAATGTATCAAAATTGGAAAGAAAGAAGTAAAATTAACTCTATTTTGCAGACAACATAACTTTATATATATGTGTAAAATTGTGAAGACTCAACCAAAACACTATTAGATTTAATCAATAAATTCAGTAAAGTTGCAAGGTACACAATTAACATACAAAAGTTAATAGTATTTCTATACATTAACAATAAATTTTCTGGAAACGAATTAATCCCTTTTGTAATAGCATGAAAAACAATAAAATACTTCAAACAAATTTAACTAAGGAAGTGAAATATTTCTATCTTCAAAATTATAAAACATCTATGAAAGATATGGTAGAACACAAATAAATAGAAAGGTACCATGTGTTCATAGATTGGAGGAATATTGTTAAAATGTCAATACTACCAAATGTCATCTGTGTACTCAGTGTAATCCGTAACAAGAGTCCAATGTCATTTTTTACAGAGGGAGAAAAAAAAAACATTCCTACAATTTTATGGAACCACAAAATACCCTAAATAGTCAAAGAAATGCCAAGAAAGAACAAAGCAGGAAGCATCACATATCTTGATCATATCTTGATTTCAAATTATACTATAAAGCTAGGATCATCAAAACTTTATGGTACTGGCATAAAAACAGACAAACTGATGGAACAGAATTGAGAGCCCAGAAATAAACCTAAGCATATTCAACTAATATATGACAAGGTAGCCAATATACCCAATGGAGAAAAACCTCCATATCGATAAATGGTGCTTAGATAATTGGATATTCACATAAAGAAGAATATATGTAGGAATACGAATGGAATGTAAAAGAATTGATATGGGTATTGGTAATGACTTTTTGGACCTATTACTCAAAACACAAGAAACAAAATTTTTAAAAAAATAATAAGTGGGACTATATCAAACTAAAATCTGCACAGCAACTGATTGTTATATGTAAGTTATGAATCACAACATTCTACTCCTGAAACCAATATTACACTATATGTTAACTAACTAGAAAATAAATAAAAATTTGAAAAAAAAATCTACATAGCAAAAGAAATCATCAACAAAGTGAAAAGACAAGTTACAGAGTGTAAAAAAAAAATATTTGCAAACCAATTATCTGACAAGGGGTTAATATCCAAAAGAACTCAATAGCAAAAAGAAAAGAAACACAACTTAAAAATGGTTAAAGGACCTGATTAGACATTTCTTCAAAGAAGATATACAAAGGCCAACGTGAAAAGATACTCAGTATCATTAGTCATTGGGATATGAAAATTAAAACCACACTGAGATAGAGCCTCTTGCCTATTAAAATGACTATCAACAAAAAGACAAGGGATAACAAATGCTGGTGTGAATGCGGGGAAAGGGAACCGCTGTGAATTGTTGGTAAGATTGCAGATTGGTATAGCCCCCATGGAAAGCAAGATGAAGGACCTTCAAAAAGTTAAAAAATGCAACTACTACATAATCTAGCAATTTCACTTCTGGGAATCAAAACGGATTCAAAATATCTGTACCCCTTGTTGAAAGGAGGATTATTTACAATAGCTAAGGCATAGAAAAAACCTAAGGGTCCATCAACAGATGAAGCAACAAAAAAGTTGTTTGCATATACAACTGAATATTATTCAGTAATAAAAAATGAGAAGTTCTACCACTTGTGACAACATAAATGGACCCTGAAGACATTCTGCTTAATTAAGTCAAACAGAGAAAGGCACTTTATAATCCCACTTATATGTGGAATCCAAAAAATAAAATAAAATAAATAACTCATAGAAATAGAGATAAGGCTTGCAGTTACTAGAGAGAGAGGGTGGGGAGAGGATATTGGGAGGAAGGTGATCAAAAGGTTCAAACTTCCAGGTAAAGATAAATAAGTACTAGGGATATAATGTACAACATGATCACTATAGCGAATACTGTAGTATGATATACAGAACAGTTAACACAGTAAATTCTACGAGGTCTCATCACAAGGAGAAAGTATTTTATTTTTTATTTCTTTTCTTTTTACCGTAGCTATATGAGAAGATGGATATTAGCTGAACCTATTGGGGCTATCATTTCCTAATATATGTAAGTAAAATCATCATACATTTGCCTTAAACTTAAACAGTGATATAAGTCAATTGCTTCTCAATAAAACTTGGGAAAAAAGAAAAGATAGAATTGATTACATAAATGAGAAATATAGGCAGACAATTTAACAGTTCAGAAGGAGAGATAATTTCCTCCAAGAGTGGTTTACAAAGCTTTCATGGGAGAGGTAAAATTTTTCAAGAATGGCATTTTTTTTCAACGTTTATTTATTTATTTTTGGGACAGAGAGAGACAGAGCATGAATGGGGGAGGGGCAGAGAGAGAGACACACACAGAATCGGAAACAGGCTCCAGGCTCTGAGTCATCAGCCCAGAGCCTGACGCGTGGCTAGAACTCACGGACCGCGAGATCGTGACCTGGCTGAAGTCGGACGCTTAACCGACTGCGCCACCCAGGCGCCCCAAGAATGGCATTTTACATAAAACTTCATGTGCCCTTCTGTGATTATTCTTTGTCCCATCACAGAATAACTTGTGCTAATAAGTACGTAGAATTTTATATTTAATTGATCCGAATTTTTACTTAACTACACATATATAAAAATCAGTTCTAGGACTAGAGCACTGGTAACAATTATTTTAATATGGGATAAGAATAAAACAGACACACATAGTAAACAGTATGTATCTATTAAGTTCTAGCTAGACTCTTTACTTCAAAGGTCCAAACCTTGTGGTAGATTAGCAAGTATTGGATAGATGTTAAAATGTTCACAGTACTCAAAGAAATCTATAGATTTAATGCAAATCCATATCAAAATACCAGCAGCATTTTTCACAGAAGTGGAACAAACAATCCTAAAATTTGAATGGAACCACAGAAGACCCCAAATAGCCAAAGCAATTGAGAAAGTAGAAAAAGCTGGAGGTATCAATATTCCAGATTTCAAGATATATTACAAAGCTGTAGTAATAGAAACAGTATGGTACTGGCACAAAAACAGACATATAGCTCAGTAGAATAGACAGTCCAGAAATAAACCTACACTTATATGGTCAATTAATCCAAGACAAATAAGGCAAAAATATACAATGGGGAGAGAATCTCTTCAACAAATGGTTCTGGGAAATCTGGACAGCTATATGTAAAAGAAAAACTGGACCACTTTCTAACACTATAAACAAAAATAAACTCAAAATGGATTACAGACCTATATATGAGACCTGAAACCATAAAAATTCTAGAAGAGAACACAAGCAGTAAATTCTCTGACATTAGCCATAGCAACATTTTTCTACATATATCTCCTAAGGTAAGGGAAACAAAGGCAAAAAATAAACAATTGGGAATACATTATAATAGAAAGCTTTTGCACAGTGAAAGAAATCATCAACAAAGCGACAAGGCCACCTACTGACTGAGAGGAGATGTTTGCAAATGAAATATCCAATAAGGGTTAATATCCAAAATACATAAAGAGCTTATACAACTGAACACCAAAAAGTCCAATTAAAAAATGGGCAGACAGAATAGATATTTTTTCAAAGAAGATATACAGATGGTCAAAAGACACATGAAAAGATGTTTAACATCACTAATCAGTAAGATATTACCTGACACCTACAAAAATGACTAGAATAAAAAAAAAGGAATAAGGGGTGGTAAGGATGTGGAAAAAAACAACCTCTTGTGCACTGTTGGTAGGAATGTCCATTGATACAACCACTGTAGAAGTGTTTGTAGATTTTTTTTTAAAAAATTAAAAATAGAAATATGACATGACCCAATAATTCCACTACTAAGTATCTACCCAAGGAAAATAAAAACACTAATTCAAAAAGAATCATGTACCCCTTTGTCTATTGCAGTGTTATTTACAATAGCCAAGATATGGAAGCAACCAAAATGTCCATCAAAAGACAAATGAATAAGATGTGATGTGTGTATGTATGTATATGTGTAATCACACATATATCTGTATACATACATATGTAAATATATGCATACTAGATAGAATATTATGCAGCCATAAAAAGAGGATGAGAGCTTCCTATTTGTGACATGTATGGACCTAGAGTGTACTATGCTAAATGAAATAAGTCAGCCTGAGAAAATCAAATACCATATGATTTCACTTGTATGTGGAATAAAAAAAAAAGAATCAATAAACAAAATGAAGAAACAGACCAATGAATACAGAGAACTTCTGGTTGGCAGAGGACAGGGGATGATGGAAAGATCGGCAACATGGGTGAAGGGCAATGAGAGATAGAGGCTTCCACTTATGGAATGATGGTCACAGGAATAGAAGGCATAGTGTAAGGAATTAGTCAATGGTGTTATAATAGCACTGTATGGTGACAGATGGTAACCACCCTTGTGGGGAGCAGAGCATAATCTATAAACTTGTTGAATCACTATGTTGGACATCTGAAACTGATGGAACATTGTGTTTCAAATAACCTAAAAAGTTATGGTCAAATTTGATATCAGAAAGACTGAAAAGAGAATCCTGCTGAGTGAATGCTCTATAATTTTTTCCTTGTACTTCATATAAACACCGCCTGCGCAACCTCAAATCATCTTGCATTCCACTTAAATGTGCATGCCCACACTTCAAGAGTGGTCTAGAAAGATGCTACTGACAAGATTGTGAAGTACCATGCAAATATGAAGAGGAGGAAACATTTAATATTCTATTATGTGTCAAGCATTCTGCAAAGTCATTTATATACATTGGTTCTACAGTCCTTCTGAGTTCATAATATCTCTTGGTGTGTGCAGCGCATGCACAGAGTCTCTGCAATTAAATATGCTAGAAACAATGTCAAGATAATTTATTTTTTGCATTTTATTATTTCCTAATTTAAGCTCTATCATTTATGGATTGCATAGTCACACAGTACAAAAATAAAAATCCAAGTGTTTTCCGTGAATGCCATTCCACAATGGCACATAATGAAATTCTTCCCTCTGTCCCTGTCTCCTAGTCATTTGATTGTCCCCCAAATATTAGCAGTAGTTTGAAACAGATGGTAGTCAACAGTACACATTGTCCTGTAAATTGCTTGATTCATGTAACAATATATAATGGGAATATTCTGAGAGGAAAGAGAAATTGTAGTTAAGGGAAGTATTTTAGTTAGAGTAGGATAGGCTACTTAATGACAAATGTAATTTCTCATTCAAGAACAGTCCAAAGTAGGTGATGTTAGTGAATTCATGGCTCTGTGCCCCAGAGCCTGGTAGTAACTAACAGTGCCATGTTATATATATGACCTCCAAGATCATCCTCATCATTTCCATTTTAGAGAGTAGAGGACAAAGATTGAAAGCCAAGGGTCAAAACTCTTGATCACTGAAATTCTTTCCATTCCTTTGCTATTGATAGAACTTCATCACTAGACCACAGTGAGCAGAATGAGGTTAAGAAAAGCAGTCCCTAGCTGAGCAATCATGTCCCAGTTGGAACTCTATTACTATGTTAGGAGGAAAGAATGGATTTTGGCATACAGCCGGTGAGATACAAAATATATCTATCTTTTTTGAGTAAATGAAGAAATTTCATGCATCATTGCAGAAATACTTAAATTATTTCTATGATATCTTAGCTACTTTTTAGGTGAGGTTAAATGGGGTTTAATCTGACAAGTTTTGACAAACGTACACAGTCACCTAATTGCCACCATGATGGTAATATTGAACATTTCTGTCATCTAAAAAAGTTCCAATGTGTCAGTTTGCAGCCCATCTCCTTCCTAGACCCCCAGCCCCTGAAAACCAGTCCTATAGTTTCTGTCACTAGAGTTTGGCATTTTTAAAGAATTTTATAGAAATGAAAATTTTTGGTAGCTTGTTTTACATTTGGCTTATTTCATTTAGAAAGATGCTTTTGAGATATATCCATGTTTTACAGTATCTCACCAGTTTGTTCCTTTTTATGGCTGGGTAAGATTCTATAGTTATGCATGTACTACAGTTTATCTATTTACCAGTTGATGGTATTTAAGTTGTTCCAGTATTTATTATTATTGTGGTAAAAAATTTAACATGAAATCTAGCCCCTGAAAACATTTTTAAATGTACATACAATAGGGTATTGTTACAATATTGTAGATGGCAGGTTTATAGACCTTATTCATCTTGCATAACACTAAAACTTTATACCCATCGAACAGCAACTCCCTATTTCCCTCTCTCCCAAGCTCCTGGCAACCACCATTCTACTCTGTTTCTAAGATTTGACTATTTTGGATTCTTCGTAAGTGGAACCATGCCATATTTGTCCTTTTGTGACTGACTTATTTAACTTGGCATACTGTTTTCAAGGTTCATCCATGCTGTTCCAAGTGGCAGAATTGTTAAAATCTTTTGAGATTATAAACAAAGCTTCTGGGAAAATCTGAATATAAGTCTTTGTGATGAATGTTTTTATTTCTCTTGAATAAATATCTAAGATGGTGATTGCTTGGTCACATGGCAGATATATGTTTACTTTTTTAGAAATTTCCAAGCTGTTTTAAAAGTGGCTTTAGTGTTTTTCAATCTCATCTATGGAGAATTTCAGTTACTCCATACGTTTGTCAAAACCTGTTTTTGCTCATCTTTTTAATTTTAGCCATTTCACTGTATGTGTAATGATATCACATGATGCTTTTGATTTGCATTTCCTTAATTACTAATGATGTTTAGCATCTTTTCATGTGCTTATTTGCCATTTACATATATTCTTTGATAAGTGAATATTCCTATGCCCTCATTGAGTTTTTAGAAGCTAAATTTTTATGTGTAAAAATACACAAGGAATAACAAGTATTAATAAAATCTTAAAATCTTCTTGAAATTTAGTATTAAGAACAGAATACCAGGGGCGCCTGGGTGGCTCAGTTGGTTGAGCATCTGACTTTGGCTCAGGTCATCATCTCACAGTTTGTGAGTTCAAGCCCTGCATTGGGCTCTGTGCTGACAGCTCAGAGCCTGGAGCCTGCTTCAGATTCTGTGTCACCCTCTCTCTCTGCCCCTTTCCCAGTCATGCTCTGTCTTTCTCTCTGTCTCTCAAAACTGAATAAAGTTCAAAAAAAAAAAAAACAGAATACAATATAAATGTACAAATGAATTCTGGCTACATTTTGAACTTTCTTATGATACGACATAAGGTAATGCTTATTTTGTAATGACTAAGTAGAAAATAGCCACTAAGAGGCAAGTTATAGCAAATAAATGCTTAAATTAAGAAAAAAGAAAGATTTCCTATTAAACAACCTACATTTTTACCTCAATGAACCAGAAAAAGAAAAAAACTGAATGTAGTGGAAGGAAGGACAAAACAATCAGAGCAGAAATAAATAAAATGGAAAATAAAAAGACAGAGACTAATTGAATTAAGAACAAGGTTTTTTTTGAAAACATAAAATACAAATCCTTGGGGTACCTGAGTGGCTCAGTTTGTTAAGCATAGGACTTCAGCTCACGTCACGATCTCATGGTTTGTCAGTTCAAGCCTGGCGTTGGGCTTTTTGCTGACAGCTCAGAGCCTGGAGCCTGCCTCAGATTCTGTGTCTCCCTCTCTCTCTCCTCCTCCCCCAATTGCACTCTGTCTTTCTCTCAAAAATAAATAAACATTAAAAAAACTTTAAAAAATACAAGCCCTTAGCTACACTTATAAAGCAGAAAAGAGGCACAACTCAAATAAATAGCATCAGAATCAGAAATCAAAGAGGAGGCACTACAACTGATATCACAGAAGATAACACTATAATGAAAAATTAAATGCCACCAAACTGGATAACCTATAAGAAACGGATAAATTCCTAGAAACATACAACCTACCAAGACTGTATCATGAAGAAACAGAAAATCTAAAAGGCCAATTACTAGTATAGAGATTAAAATAATAACAGAAACTTCTCAACAAAGAACAGTCCAGGAACAGACGGTTTCACTGGTAAATAATACCAAACATTTAAAGAAGAATTAATACCAATGCTTTTCAACTCTTCCAATAAAACAGAAAAGAAGAGGAAGGAAGCGATCTAAACTCATTTTACAAGGCCAGCATTATCCAGATATTCAAACCAGACAAGGACACTACATGAAAAGAAAATTACAGGCCCAAATCCCTGATGAACATAGATGCAAATATCCCCAACAAAATATTAGCACACCAAATTCAACAATATATCCAAAGGATCATACACCATTATCAAGTGGGATTTATTCCAGAGACGCAAGGATGGTTCAACATCTGCATATCAATCAATATGATATACCACATTAACAAAGTGAAGGATAAAACTCATATGACCATCTCAGTAGACACAGAAAAAGCATTTGGGAAAATTCAAGTTCATTCAAGATAAAAACTCTGAACAAGCTAGAAATAGAAGGAATAATAAAGATTATATATACAGCAAGTCCACAGCTATTTTCATACTCAAAGATGAAAACCTGAAAGTTTTTCTCTAAGATCAGGAATAAGCCAAGATGTCCACTCTCCACTTTTTTTCAACTTGGTACTGGATGTCTTAGCCAGAGCAAGTAGGTAAGAAAAACAGACAAAGCATCCAGATCAGACAGGAAGAAATAAGACTGTCCCTATTTGCAGATGGCATACTATTATATAGAGAAAGCCCTAAAGACTCCACCAAAAAAGCTGTTAGAATAAGTGAATTCAGTAAAGTTTCAGGATACAAAATCAATATTCAAAATCAGTTATGTATCTACATTAATATTAGAAAAATAATCCCAGTTACGCTGCATCAAAAAAGAATGTGTAAGAATAACTTTAACCAAGGAGGTGAAAGACCGGTACACTGAAAACTGACCTGTACTGAAAAAAATAAGACATTGATGAAAGAAACTGAAGAAAACACAAACAGACAAATATTCCATGTTCATAGATGAGAAAAATTAATGTTCTTAAAATGTCCATACTACCCGAAGTGACCTACAGATTCAACACAATTTCTATCACAATTTCAATGGCATTTTTCACAGAAATAGAAAAAGCAATCCTCAAATTTGTGTGGAACTACAAAAAAGACCCTGAATCATCAAAGCAATCTTGAGCAAGAACAAAACTAGAGGCATTACACCTCCTGATTTCAAACTATATTACAAAGCTATAGCAATCAAAACAATATTCTATTGGCATAAAAAGACACATAGGTCAATGCAACAGAGTAGAGAGTTCAGAAATACACACACACACACACACACACACACACACACACATTCATTTAATTTATGACAAAGAAGCCAAGAATATACAATGAGTAAAGGATAGTCTTTCCAATAAATGAGACTAGAAAAACTCTAAGGAAAAAAAATGGAACTAGACTACTGTCTTACACCACATGCAAACATCAATTCAAAATAACTTAAAGACTGGAACGTAAGACCCTGAAACCAGAAGAACATAATAAGTACCCTTTTTGACATCAGTCTTGGCATTTTTTTATTTGACACCAAAAAGAAAGGCAATAAGAGCAAAAAAATCAGAAAATGGGACTACATCAAACTAAAATGCTTTTGCACAGCAAAGGAAACAATTAACAAAATGTTGACGTAAAGGCAACCTATAGAAGGGGAGAAAATTTTGCAAACCATATATCTGATAAGGTGTTAATACTTAATATATATAAAGAGTTCATGCAACTCAATAGTAAAAACAAAACAAAAACAACACTGTGATTAGAAAAAAAGGGCAAATCCAAACTACAATGAGCTATCATCATCAAAAAGACAGAAGTGTTGATAATGATGCGGAGAAAAGGAAACTCTTACGTACCAATTGTATGAATGTAAATTGATGTAGCCAGCAAGAATGGGAAACAACATGAAATTTTCTCTAGAAATTAAAATAGAACTACCATATTATCCAGCAATCTCACTTCCGGATATATAGTCAAAGGAAATGAAACTAGTGTGTTGAAGAGCTATCTGCATTTCTATGTTGTTGGTTTTTTTTTTTTTTTTTTTTTGCAGTAGTATTCACAATAGTCACAATATGGAAAAACCTATCAACAAATGAGATAAAGATGTGGTTTGTATACACAATAGAATATTATTCAGCCATGAGAAAGAATTCCTACCATTTGCAACCACTTGGATGACCTTGACACTATTATACTAAATGCAATGAGTCTAACAGAGAAAGACAAAAACTGCACCACATCACTTTTATGTGGAACCTAAAAGCAAAAAAAAAAAAAAAAAAAAAAGAGTCCAATTCTTAGAAACAAAAAGCAAAGTAGTTGCAAAGGTCTGGGGATTAGGGGAAATTTAGAGAGGTTGGTCAAGGGTACACATTTTTAATTATAGTAAATCAGGTCTGAGGAACTAATGTGAAACATAGTGACTATAGTTGATAACATTGTAACATACAATTGAAATTTGCTAAGAAAGTAGAACTTAAGTACTACCAAAAAATTTAACAAATGATAAATATGTGGAGGAGTTAAGATGGCATTATAGCAGGAGGCCACTGGGCTAGTCTCATCCCTCAAACACAGCCAGATCAACATCAAATGATTTTGAACACCTAGGAAATCAGTCCAAGTACTAAGAGAACAATCTGCATAATTTGAGGAAGAGAATATGGTAGGTACAGGATAGGGAGTGGGGATTTGGGAGGGAGAAAAGCTGAAGTGCTACAGAGGGGTGGGAGGCCTTTTTGCAGGAGAAAGAGAAGGGGAGAGAGAGCAGTGCACTGAGCTCACTCAAGAAAAGCACTCCCCCAAAACCACTGACTGGAGAATCGTGAGGAACTGAATATCACAAATTTTTGCAAACTGAAATGCTGAGGTTTGGAAGTCTATATACCATTTGCTGGAGTAGCCTCAGGCAGGCAGCAGTGCTCCCGGGGAGAAGGAGCGGAAGCCCTGGAGGAGACAGCAAGATGTGGGGATCTGCTGGGTCACACTGGGAAAGTTCCCCTTCCCAGAGAGCATTTGGAAATGGGTATATTACCTCTCCAAGGTCAAAAGACCCAGCTGGTACCTTTGAGTGGCTATGCAACAGCACGGGTTGGAGGCACTTATAAAGGGCTAATAAAGTGGTCACAGATTTTCCCTGTGCTTTACCATAAACTCTAGACACCTGCGCGGCTATGGGATTGCTTGTTCTGAGGCAGAGTGGCGCCAGGTGCAACACTGTGATGCTCTCTTCAGGAAGTGGGGGTGTGGGTCCGGGCCTTGCTGGTCCTTTAAGTTTGCAATTTTGAGGGGCTACTGGGTGGCTCAGTCGGTAAGCGACCAACTTCAGCTCAGGGCATGATCTCCCCGTTCATGGGTTCGAGCCCCACGTCGGGCTCTGTGCTGACAACTCAGAGCCTGGAGCCTGCTTTGGATTCTGTGTCTCCCTCTCTCTCTACTCCTCCCCCACTCATTCTCTCTCTCTCTCTCTCAAAAATAAATAAAATATTTAAAAACTTAGAAAAAAAGGTTTGGAATTTTGAATCCCAGACATGTGTGAGAGATAAAACACAGGAGAGCTGTGGCGCCCAGCATGTGGGTAGCCCCCCGGGGGGAGAGGGCTGTTCACTTGTCTGTGATGGCTACCTGAATAGCAGTGGGTGCCAGCTCTCTCATCCAGGGACAAGAGGGCAGGCTGATGCCATCTTCCCCTGCCCACCAGCAAGGTGGGATTTCACCCAGCGACACAGCCCGCAGTGGGTGCTGGCGCTGCCTACATCAAACCATGTCCCCCTCCCCGCTGCAGGTGCATTTTTACTAGGGCAGGTCTGATTGTGAGCAGCACAGCAGGCCTCTCCCCCAGAGGACCAACACAGGCCCCTCATGCACCAAGTCTACTGATCGTAGAGTGCTCCAAAGCGTCAGCTTCAGTTCTGGTGGAAACAGGACCAGGCTTGTTTTGTTTTTTGTTTTTGTTTTTGTTTTTGTTTTTTTGATCAGGCTTACAGTGTTTTTGTTCGTTTGTTTGATTGTTAATTTCCTTTTCTCTTTTTTTGGTACAGGCCTCTTTTTCTCTCCTTTCTTCTTTTTTGCTTTCTTTTTCCTTGGAATCAGGTTTATAGTAGTTTGTTTGTCTCTGCGTTTGGGTTTTTGTTGTTGGTGTTGTTCCTTTGCCTTTTCTTTTCTTGGACAAGGCCTTTGTGTTTTTTAAGTCATGCTTATTTTAACAAACAAATTAAAGCACACCTAATCAAAGGTCCGAACATTCCCCACTGCAAGCAAGGAGGAACTCTGCAAAGGGCTGATACGGGGGAGAGAGCGGCCAAACCACAACAGCAGGGCACACAGAGCATACACCAGAAACACTTCCAGAAGCACCAGGCTCTGGAAAGTATATAACCCCTTCTTAATGCAGCAATACACTCAGGAGTAGGAAACATAACAAGCTTTCATAACACGCAAAAGACAGCAACCTAGACAAAATGACAACACAGAGGAGTTGTCCCCCAAAGAAAGCTCAAGAAGAAACCACATCAGAGATTTGCTCAAAACAGATATAAGTAAGATATTTGAGCAAGAATTTAGCACAGTAATAAGAATACTACCTGGGCTTGCAAAAAGCATAGAAGACTCCAGACAAACCCTTGCTGCAGAGATACAAGATGTAAAAACTAGTCAGGCCAAAATAAAAACTGCTATAACTGAGCTGCAAAACCAACCAGATGTAATTACAATGAAAATGGTGGGAGCAGAGGATCGAATTGGTGATACAGAAGACAAAATTATGGAAAATAATGAAACTGAAAAGGAGAGGGAAAGAAAATTGGCAGATCACAAATATACACTTAGAGAAATCAGTGTTTCTATAAAGTACAACAATATATGTATCATAGGAGTCCCAGAAGAAGAAGAACAGGAAAAAGGGACAGAACAAATTGGAACAAATTATAGCTGAGAACTTCCCTAATCTTGGGAAGGGAACAGGCATTCAAATGCAAGACACACAGAGAACTCCCCTCAAAATCAATAAAAACAGGTCAACACCAAGATATATCATAGTGAAACTTGTAAACTATGAAGATAAAAAGATAATTCTGAAAGTAGCTAGGGACAAAAAAAGTCCAGTACAACAGATCAATGAAACTAAGAGCTGGTTCTGTGAAGGAATAAACAGAGTTGATAAATGCCTAGCCTAGGAAAGAGAAAGGACCCAAATAAATAGAATAATGAATGAAAGAGGAGAGATCAGAACCAATACCACGGGAAGACAAATAATTATAACAGAATACTATGAAAAATTATATGCCACAAACTGGGAAATCTGGAAGAAATGAACAAATTCCTAGAAACATACAAACTACCAAAACTGAACCAGGAAGAAATAGAAAATTTGAACAGACCTATAACCAGCTAAGAAATTGAATCAGTTATCAAAAGTCTCCCATAAAACAAGAGTCCTGGGCCAGATGGCTTCCCAGGAGAAATCTACCAGACATTTAAAGAAGAGTTAATACCCATTCTTCTCAAGCTATTTCAAAAAAATAGAAATGGAAGGAGAGCTTCCAAACTCATTCTATGAAATCAACATTACCTTGATTCCAAAATCAGAAAAAGACCCCACTAAAAAGGAGAATTATAGACCAATATCCCTGGTGAACATGGATGTAAAAATTCTCAAAAAGATACTAGCAAATCAAATCCAAAAGTACATTAAAAGAGTTATTCAATATGACCAAATGGAATTTATTCCTGGGCTGCAAATGTGGTTCAGTATCTACAGATCAGTCAATATGATATACGACATTAATAAAGAAACGATAAGAACCATATTATCCTCTCAATAGATGCAGAAAAAGCATTTGACAAAAGATAGCATTCTTTGTTAATAAAAACCCTCAAGAAAATTCAACATCATAAAGGCCATATATGAAAGGCCCATAGCTAATTTCATCCTCAATGGGGAAAAACTGCGAGCTTTTCCCCCAAGTTCAGGAACACAACAGGGATTGTCCACCCTCACCACTGTCATTCAACATAGTACTGGAAGTCCTAGCTTCATCAATCAGACAACAACAACAACAACAACAACAAAAATAAAGGCATCCAAATCAGCAAGGAAGAAGTCAAACTTTCACTTAAACTCATGGGATATAAAATCAATATACAGAAATCTGTTGCATTTCTATACACCAATAATGAAGCAGCAGAAAGAGAAAACAAGGAATTGATCCCATTTACAACTGCCGTAAAGAAATCATGAGATACCATAAGATAGCTAGGAATAAACCTAACCAAAGATGTAAAACATCTGCATGCTGAAAACTATACAAAACTTATGAAAGTAATTGAGAAAGACACAAAGAAATGGGAAAACATCCCATGCTCATGGATTGGAAAAAAAATATTGTTAAAATGTCAATACTACCCAAAGCAATCTACAATCAATGCAGTCTCTATCAAAATACCACAAGCATTTTTCACAGAGCTAGAACAAACTATTATAAAATATGTATGGAACCAGAAAAGTCCCCAAATAGCCAAAGGAATGTTGCAAAGGAAAACCAAAGTAAAGGCATCACAATCATCGTCATTTGCAATGATGACTGCAAAGCTGTAATCATCAAGACAGTATGGTACTAGGACAAAAACAGACACATAGATAAATGGAACAGCATAGAGAACCCAAAAATGGACCCACAACTAGATGGTCAGCTAACCTTTGACAAAGCAGGAAAGAATACGTGATGGAAAAAGACAGTCTGTTCAACAAATGGTCTTGCAAAAATTGGACAATGACATGCAGAATGAAACTGGACCACTTTCTTACACCATACACAAACATAAATTCCAGATGGATGAAAGTCCTAAATATGAGACAGGAAAACACCAAAATCCTAGAGAAGAACACAGGCAGCAACTTCTTTGACCTTGGCCATAGTAACTTCTTACTAGACACGTCTCCGGAGGCAAGATAAATAGAAGCAAACGTGAACTATTGGGATTTCATGAGGATAAAAGCTTCTGCATCGAGAAGAAAACAATCAACAAAAGTAAAAGGCAAACTACGGAATGGGAGAAGATATTTGCAAATAACATATTGGATAAGGGGCTAGTATCTAAAATCTATAAAGAACTTATGAAACTCAGCACCCCAAAAGCAAATAATCCCGCTAAGAAATGGGCAGAAGACATGAACAGACACCTCTCCAAAGAAGACATACAAATGGCTACCAGACACATGAAAAAAATGCTCAGCATCACTCATCATCAGGGAAATACAAATTAAAACCACAATGAGGGGCGCCTGGGTGGCTCAGTCGGTTAAGCGTCCGACTTCGGCTCAGGTCACGATCTCGCGGTCCATGAGTTCGAGCCCCGCGTCGGGCTCTGTGCTGACTGCTCAGAGCCTGGAGCCTGTTTCCGATTCTGTGTCTCCCTCTCTCTCTGCCCCTCCCCCGTTCATGCTCTGTCTCTCTCTGTCTCAAAAATAAATAAACGTTAAAAAAATAAATAAATAAAACCACAATGAGATAACACCTCACACATGTCAGAATGACTAAAATTAACAACTCAGGA
Source organism: Lynx canadensis (assembly GCF_007474595.2). Classification (NCBI taxonomy): domain Eukaryota; kingdom Metazoa; phylum Chordata; class Mammalia; order Carnivora; family Felidae; genus Lynx; species Lynx canadensis. Next base: position 41,938,375 of record NC_044311.2, on the reverse strand, counting down.
AACAACAGAAGTTGGTGAGGATTCAGAGAAAGGGGAACCCTGTTACAAGTTGATGGGAACGCAAACGGGTGCAGCCACTCTGGAATACAGTGCGGAGGTTCCTCAGAAAGTTAAAGATAGAGCCACCCCATGACCCAGCAAATGCATTACTAGGTACTTACTCCCAGGACACAAATATACTGACTTGAAGGGACACATGCATTCCAATGTCTATAGGAGCAGTATCACCAATTGCCCAATTATGGAAAGAGCCCAAATGTCCATCGACTGATGAATGAATATAGAATATGTGACATAGATAGATGATAGATAGATAGATAGATAGATATGTGTGTGTGCTAATATATATTTATAATATAGCATATTACTCGGCCATCAAAAAGAATGAAATCTTCCCATTTGCAATGACATGGATGAACTAGAGAGTATTATGGTAAGCAAAGTAAGTCAAGGAATGACAAATACCATATGATTTAACTCATATGTGGAATTTAGGAAACAAAACAGATGAACTTACGGTAGGGAAGGAAAACAAAATAAGACGAAAACAGAGAGGTATGCAAACCATAAGAGACTTTTAACTGTGGAGAACAAACTGAGGTTTGCTGGAGAGGAAGGCGGTGCGGGCACTAAATGGGTGATGGGCATTAAGGAGGGCATTTGTTATGAGGAGCACTGAGTGTTGTAGATAAGAGATGAATCACTAAATTCTACTCCTGAATCCAATACTACGCTATATGTTAACTAACTTGAATTTAAATAAAATCTTGGAAATAAAAAAAATAAATATGTGATGGACATATTAATTACCCACATGGTGGAATCCTAATGTATATGTATATCAAATCACCATGATATGCACTTTAAGATCATATAATTTTATTTGTCAATATACCTCAACAAAGCTGAAAAAAGAGAAAATCTTTGCTTTCTTTCAAACACATTTGTAACAATAATTGCTAAGATTTAAGAAAGCCATTTTCACCATGATGCTAAGGATTTTGTTTAACCTTCCATGATTTTACATTAGAAAGGTCTCTCTGGTTAATGACATGACCATTAGTCCTCAAATGCCTGCAGCTGTCACTCACTGTACTACTTTCCTAAATGGAATACCTAATATTCAGAAGCTGTTAGTAAGAATGATAAATTTGAGTATGGTTATCCATTGTTTCCCCTCTATTTTACATGTTCTTATACATTTTATGATAGAAGGATCATTCTTAGATACACTGAATAAGAATTAAAAGCTAGTATAATTTTCCCCACGCATATGTGAAATACTCATGTCACACATTTGAACAATGATTAAAAGTTTTACAATCATTCTGTACCTGAAAGTCAATCAGCTAGTCAAAAATCACAAAGGAGATTGTTTTCTATCTTAGAAACTAGTGAAATACCAGTTTTAGAGCATAATTAAGAAACCATTCTGTGAACATTTACTAATATTGAGTACATAGTCATACCTTGGTTTTAGCTACCACAGAGTTTGGATACAATTATTTGCTTTTTTACTGGAAAGCTACAAATGTTAAACAGTTATTTTAATTTTTAAACAAATAAAAAAGGCAAATCAAAAATTTCAAATTCATTAAACTACATGACTGAGATCTCATAGTTATTATCTAATTAGCCAGATGAACTTAGATAAGTCATTCTATCTGGATTAAGTTTATTTGTAAATGATGAATTCAGATTATTTATTAGAGACTTTGTAAGGATTCATTCAATTTTAAAATGCCAGTTTTAAGTATATTTTTTAAGAATAGATTTCCTTAAATTTATGTGTATTTTGCTTCTACCATTGATTTTCCTTTCCCTGCATTATCATGTTGTACTATAAAGTTATGTTGTACTATAAAGTTATCATAAATTAATATATCTTCCCCTTTAGACATTTGGAGAACATGGCCAACATTCATTCAAATAACACAACATACAATCTTGTTCATCTTGATCTTGTCAATGCTGGAGACGTTTTGGGTAAGAGTGACCCACTTACAAGGGAAAGATCAGAATTTTCATTTCTGTTCCATGATTTCACATTTTAATACTGAATTCATTGTTCCATATCACTTCTGCTATCTGAACTTATTTCAGTGACCATTTGATTGAATGTGAGTAGTATGTTAGGTACCATTAAGAAACAATCATGGGGTGCCTGGGTGGCTCAGTCAGTTAAATTCCCCACTCTTGATTTCAGCTCAGGTCATGATCTCATGGTTCATGGGACTGAGCCCCGAATCAGGCTCTGCACTGACAGCGTGGAGCCTGTGTGGGATTCTCTCTCCCTTCTCTCTTGGCCCCTTCCCTGCTTACGTCCTCTCTCTCTCTCTCAAAATAAATAAACATTTTTAAAATTTTTTAAATAAAAACATAATCATACTCTCTATTTAGAAAGTCCTTTAATTTGGGTTTGTCTGATGTTTCACTATGGTTTAATTCAGATTATATATTTTTGGATGTCAAGGCCATGGAAGTAATGCTGTGTCTTTTCTAGCATATTCTGTCAGGAGGTTCCTAGTATTGGTTTGTGCCATTATCGGTGATGTTGATTGATTACTTGACTATATTTGTGAGATTCATCGACTGTAAAATTACTATATTTCCTTTTTGAGTAATAACTAATTCATAGAAGAGTACTTTGCAATAATAAATATCCTCACCAAACTTTTCTCACCAGTTTTACCCATTATATATTTGTGGCTAAATGAGTAATTTCTATGATAGTTGCAAATGATGGTTATTTGACTTTCTAACTTCATTATTCTTTTCCATTTATATATTTGTTTACTTATGTGTATTAGTATGGGCTCATACAAATTCTTATTTTATGTCATGAATGTTCCGTTATTCCTATACATTTTTATGAAACTGTCCCAAACTGTCCAGCGAGAGCCATTTTAAGCTGGCTTCGTTGTCCTTCTGATATATTCCCATTATTTTATTCAGCCATTCCTTGCTTTATGTTACAACAATATGCCCCAAACTCATCTTTTACTTTCTCTGACATAGCCCTGGACTCAGTCATTTTTCTAAGGAGCCCCAGCTTTTGTTAGTCAGGTATAGTATACAGAAACCAGTATCTGAGAGCTAGGCTTGCTCATTGCTATAGGGGTAGCTGTATTTCTAGGCCCTTTCAGTTGGAAGAGCTACAAAATATACATATATCTGTATCTTCCTATCTCTAGCTATAATTTCTTTTCTATATCTCTATATTAAAAACTATACATTCATACTACTACCTCCAATTTTAATTGATTATAACAGAGTTTATTCTGGTCTTCTTTTTTCATATTTTTTCATAAAACTTCTGGTTTTCATATTTCTAACTCCTTGGACCAACAGTAGAAATATGGTTTCATCACTACTAATAGATTTACTCATAGACTTCTTTCTAATACCCACGGATAGTAATTTTTGAATTGCTAACCCATACTACTGTGAACTGAGCTCCTTTTAAACTGAACCCCACAGTGATTTTTAATTCAAAGAATCATAAAAATTAGACAGGCAACACAATTTTTCTCTCACTGTACTAAGTGTATAGACAATACTTATTTTTGATTGCTAAGAATTGTCTCTGAAAAAGTGTCATTTGATTTAGGAAGAGGATATATATATTTGTTATCTGGGTTTCAAATCTGTTTCATTTTATTAGGCAAGGACAGTTGATACATAAGTATCATCAAAATTTTAGTTACATGTTTTTGTCATACATAGAAAATAAAATAGTATTCAATGCTTGCAATTCATCAGCTACAAGCACAGTGCACTCCTGGGCCATTAATGTACACCCTGAATTTTAGCATTACATATGTATCTTTCTCTTTTGCTGAGTTTTTTTAAAACCTAATTAATTTATGTTAAAGCTTCAGTATGTTGGAAGGCAGAGGAGGAAGGGAGTGTTAGTATTATTCAAACTCGAGACCTATGGATTTCAATATCTATTAATCTCTAGAAAGGCACTCTTTTCTTACACACACACAAAGCTAATAATTTAAACATGACAATGGTCACAGCCCAGGCCTCTGTCTATTAAGATACAATACGGCTCTGGCATACCCTCTGCACAAAATGGAACACAACCTGTGACCCTTTACTGGGAAGCCACTTCTGTATTGCATCTCTGCCATTTGTCACTATCGCTGGGCTAAATAATTTACAGTATCAAGTGTATATTTCCCCCAAAGCATAATTCTTTCCTCAAATCAGCACCCAACTTGCTTTTATCTCCCCAATAAGTCCTACTAGTTGCTATGGAATTGAAATCAAACTGGACAAAAGAACTGCCTGTACAATGTACTGACCCCTCTCAGGTGAGACCCTACAATGAGGCAGAACAACTTTTTTGAAAGACAAGACTCACATATTTGGACAAGCAGCATTTAAATAGTTTTTAGGTAAATGTTTCAGGTGACTTCAGAGAGACAAAGATTTTATGACAATTGGCTGGGATGTAGGTTGTATATTGGGTACGATTTGATGAGTTGGAGAGAGAAGGTGGGCACTATAGGTGGAGGGACTAATGTGGGTAAGGACAGAGAAGAGAAAAGCCAACTGAACTTTTGAATTTGTATTTCCCTCAGGCAGTGCAAACTCACTATGTACCAAATGAATCTACTCTCTCCCCTCAAACCTGTTTCTCCTCTAGTTCCTTGACTACAAATCCAGTATCCACCCTATGATCTATGTCAGGAAACTAGGGGTCATCCTAATCAAAATGATTTTATTCTTGCTACCTTCCCACGATGCATATTATATCATCCATGCATCCAGGTCAATTAGTTTGAAGGAAACTTCACACTTCGTTTCTTGGCATGGATCTATACATATGTCCGTGTGTTCACTCCAGCCTCATCTCTCACCATCACCCTTTCAGAGCTCCCAGTTGTTTCGTACATTTTCTCCATTTTGGGATTGGTTCTCTTTAGCATTCAGAATTCAGCTCAAGCATTACCACCTGTGAGAACCTCCTCCACTATCTCATCTTAGGTTCATCACAGTTCTCAGTGAATTCTGAGGGACTTGTCTGATTACTTCTAAGACTTTCCAACTTTGTTGTGAACATTTGCAGGTTTTATTTGTCTTAACATTCCTTGGGTAATTTGCACAAGACAGGCATCGACTAAAGGCTCATTAAAAAAAAAAGAAGAAGAAGAAATGGATGGATGGTGAGTGAGAATAAATAGTTCAGGCTGTCTGGACTCCAGGATAGTGTTTAAGCAATTTATGAGTGGGGTCATGCAAGTGAAAGGATTCTGAAGTCTTAGCATTTTATGTTGTGGACCATAAGGAGTCCTTGAGGTTTTCATGGAGGAAAATTGACTTGATAAAAGCAGTGAATAAGGAAAATAAACCATGGTAACAGGAATGTTAGGAAGAAAGGGGACAAGTATTGGGATATTGGCTGACAGGCCAGTTAAACAATTTAAATGTGAGAAAATAAAGGCCTGATATATGGCGGTGGTAGGAATGAAAAGGTTAGATACATCTTGGTTCTCATCCAAGATGGTCACATAGAAAGACCATGTGAAGACTCAACTTTTTGATGGAACACTGTAAATTACACATATTTATAGAACAAGTCTTCCTGAAGAAGAACAGAGGGCTGACTGAACAGCTTCTGAATAACCAAAAATAGAACAAGAAGAGAATAACAAGAAAGATGGAGACATGGTAACAAAGGGAACCCCCACTCCCCAAACTGTGAAGGCAGTGGAGAAGGAAAGTAGTGAACAGATTCCTCTGTCCTTGGGCACACACACACACACACACACACACACAAAAGTCACAGTTTATAAGAATAGCTAGAATATAAGAGAGGCAACACTAGAACCCTGTTGAGAAGTGGAGGAGCTGTGGGAAAGTTCTCCAGACCAGAGGAGCTGGAGAACAATATGGTTTATGTCCACACTCAACCTTGAAAGCCCAGACTGGACCAGGGTCCAGACACCATAATGGGAAGTTCTGGTCATTACAACGAGCTTATAACCTCAACAAGCCCATACCAGCCCTGGTCATCCCTTTGAGACAGAGACAGAAAAGACAGGGTTCAGAGAACTGAGGATCTTCAGGAACATTCTCTTTCCCTCTACCCTAAAAGCTCAGAAAGGAACAGGTTCTAACTCACAGTGAGCTTGTGACCTCAGTGAGCCCAGGGCCCACAAGCCCATACCATCCCCTATAGTGCTGGAGAATAAAAAATAGACTAAATTTTATTTTTTTAATCTTTTAAATTAAAAAAAAATATATTTTATTTTGTATTTGTCTAGTCTTATTCTTATTTTTGTTCTTTTAGGTTTTTTTTTCTTTTCTTTTTCCTTTTATCTTTTCTTTTTTCCTGTTTTGCGTTTTTGTTATAGCCACTGTGGAATACACTAGGGAGGTTTCTCAAAAAATTAAAAATAGAAATACTATATGATCCAGTAATTCCACTATTCAGTATTTACTCAAAGAAACAACTGTGATTAATATGGTAAAGGCCCTAATAGATAGCATGCAAAACAGATGGACAATGTAAGAAGAGAGATGGTAATATCCTAAGAAAGAAAGAAACAAAAAAAATGCTAGAGATTAAAAACACTGTGACAGAAATGAGGAATGACTTTGAAGGGCTTATTAGTAGAATAAACACAACTGAGGAAAGAATCTCTGAGATAGAAGATTAATAGAATCCTTGTGTGTGGGGGGGGAGAATGGAAAAAAGAAAAGAAAGATGAAAAAATCCAAAAAACAAACAAACAAACAAACAAACAAAAACCACAAAATCCAGAACAAACTATCCAAGGACTATGGGACAACTACAAAAGGTATAACATATGTACATTGGGAATATTAGAAGGAAAAGAAAGAAAGGAAGGAATAGATGAAATATTTGAAACAATGATGACTGAGAATTTGCCCAAATTAATGTCAGATATCAGCCCACAGACCTACAAATCTCACAGAACACCAAGTAGGATAAATGCCCCTTATACAAATACCTAGAGAATTCAGTTTCAACTAGACATATCATTTTCAAATTAAAGATAAAGAAAAAATTCTAAAAGAAGGAGAGGATATAAAGCACCTTATCTTTGGAGGTACAAAAAAGTGTTGTAGTCAGTTTCTCCTCAGAAATGATGCAAGAATAGGATGAATTAAAGCACTGAAAAAAAAAAAACCCTAGACTTTTATATCCTGCAAAATTTTCTTTCAAAAGTGAAGGAGAAATAAAGACTTTCTCAAACAGACAAAAATTGAGGGAATTTGTTGTTGGAAGACCTGTATTGCCAGATATGTTAACAGAAGTTCTTTAAAGAGAAGGAAATGTATACAGGTCAGAAATTCTGCTCTACATTAAGAAAAAAAAAACAAAACAAAACATGAGCATTGGAGGATAAGTGTAGGTAAAATGAAAGATTTTATTTTTCTTAATCTTAAAGTAACAGCAATTTGTTCAAAACAACAATAGCAACAATGTATTTGATGGTATATGCTTATTGATATATACATAGACTATGTATACTTAAATATAAGTGAAATGAATGACAGCAATAACAATTATAAGTGATAGGAAAGAATTAGGATCACTTTGTTTTATAAAGTATTCATACTGCCTGGGAAGTGGTATAGCATTATTTGAAAGTTGGCTTGGATTAGTTGTAAATGTATATTGTAAACTTAGGGCAGCCACTAAAAGTTAAAAGAAAGAAGTATACGTGATATGCTAAGAAAAGAGAAAGTAGCATCAAATAAAATTCACATTAGCATCCCTCTGTGCACATACACCTGTACCCTCAGTGTCTCTCAATGTGTTCAAATTTCCTGTTCTTACAAGGACACAAATTGGATTGGATTAGGGCCACACTAACAGATTTGTATTCACTCAATCACCTCATTAAAAGTCCTATTCCTAAATATAGTCCCCTTCTGAGGTATGGGGGGTTGGGCCATACCCATCTGAATTTAATGGGATGCATTTCAGCCTACGACACTAGCTAATGCCTAGGTAGACTTCAGATTTCTCCTTTGTTGTTAATCTTTTGGAAAAGTGTCCATTAATTTTCCCAGTTCGACTTACATGCCTACTTCGGGGTACTCTCATAACACTTTGGAATTTCCCCTTCAAATCACATGCTATCTCCCACTATATTGTAAACAACATGAGCAAATCTGTAAAATTTTGGTCACTGTAGTGTTTCTTCAGAACTTAGTACAGTGTGTCATAGAAAAATGATTGAATTAACACATCTAGGTATACAACTCCCTGTTTTCTCTCCTTACCTCTTGTCCAAGTTTATCATTTGTCATTTGTAAATTGAAGAGGAACTTAACTTGGAGTTCTCCAAATAAATTACATCCTCTACTAATTCTTTGCCTATGCCTTCTGCCTAAAATTCCCTTCCTGAATTTCTTCTTAGCTTTCGTAACCCTTGCCACTCCTTCAAGGCTGAGCCCTTCTGGGAAGCTTGAGTATCTACAACGTGTACTGGTACATCTTCTTCTGGGTTGATAGCTCCCTGTGCTTATCCCCATTAGGGCATTTATGACTTCCACTAAACTGCTCCTTTGTGAAAGTGATTTTTTGTTTTAATATTTGTATTTTATAAGTTTCCAGAGGAGTTTGCAAAGCAGGAGCTCAATACAGATTTGAACAAATGTGAGACAAAGCAGACTGTAGTGACACTTATGATGTCCTACTGAATCTGATGAATAGAAAACACTTTGGGGGCACCTGGGTGGCTCAGTAGGTTAGGCATCCGACTCTTGATTTCTCCTCAGGTCATGATCTCATGGTTCGTGAGTTCGAGCCCCTCGTTGGGCTCTGTGCTGACAGCATGGGGTCTGCTTGGGATTCTCTGTCCCCTCTCTCTCTCTACCCCTCCTCTGTTGACACTCTCTCCCTCTCTCTCTTTCTGTCTCAAAAATAAATAAATAAGCATTAAGACAAAAGAAAAGAAAACACTTTGATTTCTATAAGATACAGAAATGTTGAGGGGGAAGCAGGTCTGGTGTGCTACTGGAAGAGCAGGAAATCCAGTGTAGCTAAAGAAGCGAGGGGGCAGATTGGTAAGGAAGGAGGTCTGAGAGGCCATGGGGGTCAGATCATGCACAGTGCTTAGGCATCACTAAGGGCTTTGACTTTCATCCCAAGTGAAATGGGAGGAATGGAGAGAATTTCAACAGTACGTTGGTCATAGGACACAAAAGTGGGGGCAGCAGACATGGGGGGTGGCAAGGCCAGAAGAGAGAAACCAGTTAAAAGACTCTGATGGGGGGCGCCTGGGTGGCGCAGTCGGTTAGGCGTCCGACTTCAGCCAGGTCACGATCTCGCGCTCTGTGAGTTCGAGCCCCGCGTCAGGCTCTGGGCTGATGACTCAGAACCTGGAGCCTGTTTCCGATTCTGTGTCTCCCTCTCTCTCTGCCCCTCCCCCGTTCATGCTCTGTCTCTCTCTGTCCCAAAAATAAATAAACGTTGAAAAAATTAAAAAAAAAAAGACTGATGAAAATGTAGGTGAGAAATTATGTACTGGTATGATACAGAAAAATATTGTTAAGTAAGTAGAGAGAGAAAGGTTAGGACTTAAGGTCCCTGAATGTAGAAAAAAACACACACATATTTTAAAACAGTGCTGGGAATGTCTGACCATGAGGGAAACTGCATCAGGCCTGGCCATGAAAGAAACTCCCTCAAATGTAAAGTTTTTCTTAAGAAAGTAGCAAACGCTACCTACTCCTCCTTTATGTTTCCAACAGAAAGTCAGTAACTTAGTACCTGCAGTTATCAGGCCAACAAAGGGGGGAAAAGGGAGGAACAGCCCCAAACCTTATAAAACAAAGACCCTTGCCTATAGTCGGGGGTATTCACTTTTGAATTTCCCCTCCCTGCAAAGAGAGCTTTCATACTATTCTTCCTTTCTGATCTTATTCTCTGATAAACTTTTACCTGCTGCTCATTTTATTTTGTGTTCACCTCTTTATTCTTTGAAGCAGTGAGACAATGAATCAAGGGTATTAAAGTGAAAAATCATACAACATTGGGAGGTCATGGTAAAGATTGTAAGAAATAGTTGGAGTCTAGATATACTTTCCCCCTACCCCATGCACTCTCTCTAGGGGTGCCTGGGTGACTCAGTCGGTTGAGCGTCCCACTTAGGCTCAGGTCATGATCTCATGGTTCATGAGTTTCAGCCCCATATCGAGATCTGTGCTGACAGCTCAGAATTTGGAGGCTGCTTTAAATTCTGTGTCTCCCTCTCTCTCTGTCCCTCCCCCCACTAACTCTCTCTCTCTCTCTCTCTCTCTCCCTCTCTCTCTCTCTCTCTCTCAAAAAATAAATAAACATTTAAAAAATGTTTAGATATATTTTCACAGTAGAGCTAAGAGGATTATTGACTAGCAGGATATAAGGATGTGAATGAATGAAATGACTGACTTTGGAGTGCGTGTGCTTATAAATATGTAAGCTACCTCTCAACATCTATTAACTTACTTTGTAGACAGCCCAGAATTTAAAACGGATGCTTTAAGAAACTTAATGAGACTGGAGTCAGAAATACATTTTTGGACTGATGGTGGGGTGTTGAATAAGACAAAATTAGAGTCTTTGGAAGAGATTAAATGCAATTTTTAAAAAATGTTTATTGATTTTTTTTGAGAGAGAGAGAAAGAAAGAGAGAGAGAGAACTGGGGAGGGAAAGAGAGAGAGAGTGAGACAGAATCTGAAGAAGACTCCAGGCTCTGAGCTGTCAGCACAAAGCCCAATGTGAGGCTCAAACTCAACGAACCTCGAGATCCTGATCTGAGCTGAAGTCAGACGACTGAGCCACCCAGGCACCCTTAAAGGAGATTCAAAGGGAAATTTTATTTGATATATGTGTACAAACAGGGCCCAATTACAATTTAGGGGGAAAGTGGAGGGAAAGATGATGGAAATTATTTAGGAAAAAATGAAAAAAAATTTTTTTAATGTTTATTTTTTGAGATAGAGAGAGAGACAAAGAGACAGAGCGTGAGTAGGGGAGGGGCACAGAGAGAGGGAGATACAGAATCCGAAGCAGGCTCCAGGCTCTGAGGTGTCAGCACAGGGCTCAGCACATGGGGCTCTAACTCACGAACTGTGAGATCATGACCTGAGCCAAAGTCAGACACTCAACTGACTGAGCCACCCAGGCGCCCCTAGGAAAATATTTTTTTAAGGAATCCTCTACAATATCAAAACTTTATAACATAAAGGAATAGTGATTTGAAAGATGCAATGAAAAAAATGTTGTCTTTAAAAACAAGTAAAGCTTATCTAAGTAACAAAAGAAAAATAAAAGAAATTGTGTTATTTGCATTAAGCATAAAAATATTTATCTGCAACTATCAAAACATACTTTCTACTTATGAAGGAAATACTACATGATTCACAAATTATTATTTTAAAATAAATATCTATAAACCCCATCGGAAAAAAATCTTCCAAGGAGAACCGATGAAGTAATAAATATATCCAAGTTGATGTAGGCCCATAAATATGTACATATTTAACACAAATATATTCTGACATTTTATTTACATAATATAAATAGTAACTCATTTTTGGAAGAATTTTAAGAATTTCTGCCTGCTTTCTGTTAAAATTCCTTTTATCCTAGATATCCTACTTCCTTTGATAAATTTGTTTGGATAAAATAAATCTACTTCTGTTCACTTCTACAATAGAGATTTGTGTTTCTTTTTAAAACTCTCTTTCACATCATGAGATGTGATTGAGGTAAAGATATTTTTAATCATTGATGTCCTCTTTGGCCTATCTCTTCTTTCATTTTCAGATGACATCTTCTTTTTTTCCCCCTGTTTTGCACCTTTATACTTTGTATTTTGGGTTCTGTATAATTTTTTTTTATTTTTTGACATCTTGTTCAATGAAATAATAAATATGGCAGGAAGATGAAGAAGATACATAGTTCTTATTTTGAGTGGAAGTGTTAAATGCTAAGAATAATTTCGTGGCCTCAAAACCTTATAGAGAATTACATATCTTTTTTCCTGTGAGATAAAACAATAGAACCCTTCTCTTTCTCCTTTTCCTTTACATTCTAAACAATCACAGCACTAGGGATTGAAACACAACAACACATTTGTACTTAGCAGGTGTTGACATAACTATGTTATACAGATATTCATTACAAGTAATGTTTTTCCATTTAGTGCATTTAATATGGGCAGGGATATTCTTTTACAAATGCACTTTGGTATGAGACCGTAATATCATCCAAAGGTTACGTGGTATAAAAAATGACAGAGAACATTTTATTTAGTTCTTCACTGTCATTAGAATTGCAAGATGGAATTATAGCTTTCTCTGTTCTGTTTTGGAGCATTCATCAATTTAAATTTTAATAAATATCAATTTTAAGCTGGTTTAATCTAATAAAAAGGAGCATTATTTCTCATTTACTAGTCAGTTTCTACGAACCTCTTCTTTTGCCTTCCCAGCAATTTCTACCATTCTTATTCTTCCCATGGTCCAGAGTTTAATTTACTGGTACAGAATTCAGCAGTAACCCACCAAATATAATTTCAAATGAAAATACTTTACTTTTTTGTGAAAAAGAATAATAGAAACAATTATAATCATTCTGTCATTTTTTTTTTTTTTTTAGAGCACAGTAAAATGATTTGTATAGAACACTAAAAACACCTGTTCAGTTCAGGTCAGTATACATTTACCAAACAACAAATTTATGCAAACTTCTCTCTTTTTTTTTTTTTTTTTTTACTATGCACTATTTTATTTTATTTTTTTCCTCTTTTAAAAATTTAATTTATTTTTTTAAATTTATACCCAAATTAGTTAGCATATAGTGCAACAATGATTTCAGGAGTAGATTTCTTAGTGCCCCTTACCCATTTAGTCCATTCCCCCTCCCACAACCCCTCCAGTAACCCTCTGTCTGTTCTCCATATTTATGAGTCTCTTACATTTTGTCCCCCTCCCTGTTTTTTATATTATTTTTGTTTCCTTTCCCTTATGTTCATCTGTTTTGTCTCTTAACGTCCTCATATGAGTGAAGTCATGTGATACTTGTCTTCCTCTGACTATTTCACTTAGCATAATCCCCTCCAATTCTATCCACATAGTTGCAAATGGCAAGACTTCATTCTTTTTGAATGCCAAGTAATACTCCCTTGTATATATATATACCACATCTTCTTTATCCAGCCATCCATGGATGGACATTTGGGCTCTTTCCTTACTTCGGCTATTGTTGATAGTGCTGCTATAAACACTGGGGTGCGCGTGTCCCTTTGAAACAGCATACCTGTATCCCTTGGATAAATGCCTAGTAGTGCAATTGCTGGGTCATAGGGTAGTTCTATTAGTTTTTTGAGGAACCTCCATGCTGTTTCCCAGAGTGGCTGCATCAGTTTGCATTCCCACCAACAATGCAAAAGAGATCCTCTTTCTCCACATCCTCGCCAACATCTGCTGTTGCCTGAATTGTTAATGTTAGCCATTCTGACAGGTGCATGCAAACTTCTAAGTATTGCAAAGGTTAAAGAAATGGATAAGACATTTCCAATCCTTAATAAGATAAGAGCATAATGGAGGGAAATATTGCACAATTATAATGAAAGATAGAAAATGACTATAAGAGAGGTAAACGTTTTACAAAGCTACCAGACCACATGAAGTACATGCAGGAACATGTACTGGGAACATGGAGCTGTCTGGGAACTTACAAAACTGAAGGTTCATTTTGGTACTTTTCTCCAAGTTAATACCTTGTCGGTATTAGAAAGATGAGATAAGGAAGTCTGTAAAATAAAGATCAACTTAGGAACTGTCAGTAAGTAAAGTAACCTGCCACTTCCCTGAGTGTGTGAAAGTAGAAATAGAGATACAAGAAAGGATGTCGAATCTACCTAGGGATTCCCCTTATGGAAGACCTCCGTTTCCCAATATTAGAGGTGAGAAAGTGGGTTTGATTATAAATAAACACCTTTGGGGATTTATTAAAAGGGAATAATAGGGGCTTTTTATAGGAAGGTGTGTGCTTGTCCTTGAAGAAGAAGTTGTTGATGAGGGCATTAATGTGCAAGGAACAATTCTAATATGGGAATGGATCATGAAAAGGCAGGTCTGAATTTTCACTCAAAAATAAGGTAGGCATATGGTATTATGTGGCATAGGCCTGGAGTTTTAAGCCATGAGAAAATGATGGAGAATTTTCAAACTCAGGAAATTTTTATTTCATTTAGTGGCTTAATAATATTCCATTTTAATGAGGATACTTAAAAGTTGTTTTTTTTGACGTGTGGTTTTCGAAGCTTTGGTTGCAATCCATAGGATTGATTGGAGAAGGGTATGTAAGAAAAGTAAGAGACCATCATGAGGCTCTTGTAATGATACAGTGAGAGAGACAGTGAGGTCTTTCATGATGGTCATGAAAATGGGAGTGGGAAGGAGGAGCTGCCAATATTGATTCTGGTTTGATAGGAAGGCAGGGAAAAAATGACTCACTGCACTTTAGCTTAGAGACTTGGGAGAATGTAGGTTTCACCAGTAAAAAACAGAAAAAACAATTAATATAAACTATTTGGAAGAAATGAAGATGGTAGAGAAAGATGTTAACTACGTCTTAAGACATTGTAAGGGCAAGACAGGTCTAGAGATGAAGATATCCATCAGTTAGAACTACAGAACAGTAGGACAAAACAGGAGCACAGGGAGTATGGCCTAATAGTTACTGGCACATAATTAATCGTCAGATTTAACGGTTTTCAAACCTGCTTGAGAGCCTTTAACCTACATTGATCCCGATCTCATCCCACACCAATTAAATCTGAATCACTGGGAGTACAGTAGGGAGTTAGGAATCACTGTTTTTTGTTGTTTGTTTTTCCTAAACATATATTGCAATATTTATTATCTATTTTTTTTTCACTAGTTGACTTGTTTGGGGGGATGGGGGTAAGATTTCTAACCCATGGAAAAGTTAGAATAGTACATGAATACATATGAAGCAATACTAGTAAAAATGCAAGCTTTTTCCTAGAGTCTGTGGTCCTCACCTTTATTTATTTATTTTTTTAAAATTTTAAATGTTTTTTTGTTTATATATTTATTTAATGTTTATTTTTGAGAGAGACAGAGTGCCAGTGGGGGAGGGGCAGACAGAGAAGGAGACACAGAATGCGAAGCAGGCTCTGACAGCTCAGAGCCTGACGTGGGGCTCAAACTCACCAGCAGTGAGATCATGACCTGAGCCGAAGTTGGACACTCAATTAATTGAGCCACCAAGGTCCCACTGTGGTCCTCGGCTTTAAAACACAGCACCCTAACACTCTGCAATGTACTTAACCTTTCCGCATCTTTTGTGGAATTCTTACTGCTGCTGCTTTCGTAGGCACCAAAATCTCTGGCTAGGGAAGGTTGTTGTTTTACCAGGCCCGGTGATCATTCTCACTTTTCCATTAATGCTCTTCTTGGCACCCTTGGTGCTCCTGTGCTCACGCTGTCCAAGTTGGAGGGCAACTATTGACTAATCCTAATAGCTTTCTCCCATTTGTGTTATATCTTATAAGATAGGATTCAAGCCTAAGAAGTTTGTGATCCCAGTGTTTTACCGAATTGGAAGAAACTTCTCTCTCAGATCTAATTTCCTCCCCCTGTCGACCAAGAGATCAACTAGAGAGATAACCTCCATTTGAGAGCCAGAGTCAACTGCATCCCTGCCTTGCTCCATTTTGAAGATTACAGTTTTCTCACTGGGTAAAATTAACATGTCTATCCTTTCTCCTGAAGTTCTCCTGGCTGAACAACTATATCCATATCTTTGGCCTCACATATTTGGTGCATATTGGGTGGGCTGAACAATTTTTATTTCAGGGCTTTTATTATTGATTCTAAGTCTTACTAATAAAATTGTGTAAAGAATAGCGGAGTCAGAGCATACGCATTTTTAACTTTCTCCACTTCAACTTGTCTCTACTATTCCGTTTAATGTACGTATGGCCCTGTGTGTAGAGAAAAGGACACAGAAAGGTGATTTTCTTTGGTCTCTGTTCTGCAAACCCTTATGGTATGATTATATCTCCGAGCTGAGATGCCTCTTGTGGTTGAAAGCCTTTTTCTCTGCTTTATGGACAACTTAAGGAATTTTTAAGATAATTTTTTACCCTACCGGATTTTGGCCTTACATGTTGATCTCAGAGTTTAACTGTATCTAAAAAAAAAAAAAAAAAATGATTTGCTTTGGCTCCGTGCCTATTTGCCCTCACATATATTACCTGCCCTTTTCCTGCTCTACAGAATCACAAATGGGCTGATCTCTGCTGGCTGCATTTCCCAGTCTCCTGGACCAGCTCTTTTCCATTGGGGTTTGGCTACTGGGAGGTTCTGTCAAACATTACAAGGGAGGTGGGAAGCAGATGTTACAGTGCTATTGCCCTCTGACGTTGCTTCAGATGGCAGAGACGCAGGCGTCCTGTCTCTTAGTTGGGCTCCAGATCCTCCTAATTCAGATTCTTCTCATTTTCCTGGGCCCCTGGATTCCAGTAATACCTCCCGATCTTTCTGCCACTTCAGCCAAGGTTAGGTAGCAGTTCTGACTCTTGTTTACCTCTGGATTGCCCCGCTCCTCCATGATTTGATTCTCAGCCTCTTCTGTCACCTTTGTAACCATTTTACTACATTAAATTCTCTCTGCTCATGACTCTGAATGGTTTTATTTTCCCGATTATCCCTTGACGGACAAACTTCCTGTTATTGGTAGTTATTCCCAGTGTCAGGCTTTTCAAGACGGGTTTGCAGGGTTGGATTCCTTCTCTGTTTGAGTGTGAATATAACAATGACTTCCTTGCAGGTGGGAAAATAGGATACTACTAATACCTGGCATGCAGTGACTTAAATTACTTAAGTGAGCCCGTGATTTCCTGGAAGTAAATGCCAGTCAAAGGCAAAGCTCTGGGAAAACAAGTAGCAACTGTTACTATCATACCATTACAGCGGTAATGATTTCAAGCGCTGTCCTTGGAATGGCTGCCTTTGACAGCTTTGATGAACTTCCAGAAAGAAAATTACAGACTGAGAGCTTTGAGTTCTTTTTTCATGTCAAGGTTAGAAAACCGAAGAGATGTTATGGAAACCTTAAAATTATATCTAATCTTCTGTAGCAGCAGAAAAGACATGATAGAAGATCAGGCCCCAAATCCAATGGTAAACTCTGTAGAATTATAAACTGGAATATACAAACTTGAAATGTGTCTTCTTTTTGTAACTTTTTTACATGTGTATTTATTTTTGAGACGGAGAGGCATAGCATGAGTGGGGGAGGGGTGGAGAGAGAGAGAGAGACAGAGAGACAGAGAGAGAGAGAGTGAGAGACAGAATCTGAAGCAGGCTCCAGGCTCTGAGCTGTCAGCACGAAGCCAGACGCAGGGCTCGAACCCACAAACTGTGAGATCATGACCTGAGCCGAAGTCAGACGCTCACCCGACTGAGCCGCCCGGTGCCTGCAACATGGCTTGTATTTCAGTTGGACATGTGCAGCACCAGCACATCATAAAATGGAACTGGCATATAAAGTTGGCTTGAACGGATCCTGATGGCACAGGTAGCTAAGACTTTAGACCGTCTGTTGGGTTGTTCATTACCTTTTGTGGAATGAAAGAGATGGCTTGAGGTGAAGTTGCATTTTCCTTCATGACAATGATTAATATTTATCCTCACTGACCGGGGACTTGCAAAGAGCAACATTGGAAGATTGATAGCAAGCAGGTCCAGAAGAGTTACGTGAACAAACTGCCAGATAGGCATGTAGGTCCCATGTGTGTCCACCCAAGGGCGTCTACCGCAGGGGAGGATCTCACTGATCATGTAGGCAAGGTGTTCCACCATGGGACTAACAGCCTACTCTTGTATCCATCCTGAGTCCGTTTGCTTGTTGTTGTTGTTGTTGTTTAAATGATAAAAATATGGCCATATCAACAGGGATGCAGGCTATGTATGATCTCAGCCACATGGACTTTTCCTCATCAGCGTTGACCTCCTTATTGTCTCCGGTAAGTGTCCAACCTCTGAAGTGCAGATGCCAATAGTGAATGTTCAATATAGCATCATTCTCTAGAGGTATTGGTTGGTCCATGAGTTGCAGGTGGATGACATTATACCTCTTCCATTGTGAAAGTAATTTTTTCCTCTCTGATATAGTCATCTGTTCCTTTTTTTCCCATAATGTCCTTGAGGTCCTGAGATCCTGATTTCAATTCTTTTGGATAACACTTAGAAGTGAGATTGCTGAATTAAACGTTGACCCTTGATATCAATTTGCCTTCCATACCCACCCTGCTTCTGTCAGTACTGACCTTTATGGACTTAGAGATTTCCCTACACATCATGATGTTATCTCACGTAACACTGTTTCTTACCAAGGAAGATATTTTGCAGCAAGAGAAATGCAACGGTGGGCTCACACCCAGGGACTTCTCTGACCTAATCACAAACCTCATCACTCAGAAGCAGCAGGCCTGAAAGAAAGGTGGATAGCCTACCAAAGACATTTATGATATTTGACAGAAGACCAGGAGAAGTTGAGATGCTCTCTTACAGCATGTAGTATATGCCTTGAATCAGACACAGTTATGTGATGCTATTTCTCTCATAGCCAGCATTCACAGGTCCTGAATCCAAGAAGTAGGAGTTAGAAGGGTCTTCCTCACTATTACACATAATAACTCATCACACAGACATCTTTCTTTCAGTTCATGCAACCTTGTCCAAGTGTCTGCTATGGGACACAGCAATAGGCCCATTAAACTGGAAGTTAAAACTACCACCTGATTCTTTTCAGAGGCAGGACTGAAAGAGGTGACAGTAAACGCAGTGAAAAGATGATAGTATTTGTAGGGGTAAGTGTTTCAAGTTATGAAAAAAAGGGGTTTCTTCTAAAAATAAGAGCAGAAAATAGTACATTTGGACTTGAAAGATTCCCTAGACCTCATTTCTTTCCTGGATGCCAATAAGGACCACTCCAATAAAGACAAAACATTAAGGATTCAGACCCTTCTGGAATTAAGGTTTGGGACTCTTTTTTGATATAAAGAATCCTACGTGACTGATCTGAGAGCAAGGTGACATGGAATGAGTAATGGGGAGAAGTAATAAATATTGATAAATATCAATGATACCCTCATAATCACTTCCAGGACTGAGGACTCTAGCACCTGCACACAGCCACACACACTGTTAGGCAGCTAGAGGTAATTACCCCAACTAATACAACAAGGGAGAACAGTGAGCATATCCTAACACAAAGTTTGTAATAAACTGTCCTCAGAGACATATCAGGTTCAGTCAAGAAAGGAAATGGAAAGAGCACATGAGGAAAAGTTAAACTGAAAGGCAATGATGTAGAAAAAAAGACCATGCAGTTTGAATATGGCAGACTGAGGGTGAGTATCAGTTCCACCATTTACTGAGTGTACCATGGGCAAGCTACTTTATAAAGTTCAGTTTCCTCATCTTAATAATAAGACCTACCTCGTGAAATTTTTATACGAATGAACTATAGCTAAATAAACAATAGAAATGATATTGGGGAAATAATAACTAGTGCCTGTAGGTATTATGGCAGGTAGATTGCGGAGAGGAAAAAAAAAAGATAATACAGAAGAAAATGTGTCAGGTGGGCAGTATTGATTAAGGCTGTGAGTCCCAATGAGAAATAACTAAGATGGGAAGAACGTCTGTTGGATAAAAGGGAATGCTGGGGAGGGAGTAATTTTTTATAGAAGAGTATTGGAGCAATATACACAGTCGAGATTATATTCAAAGTATCATTTCGTCAGTGTGGAAGACTGTAGAATTGTCTCATGCTGGGAAATTTGGTGATTTCTTCATAATTTCAAACCATGAGATGAGGCCAATGATGGGGCAAGTGAGCACTGTTGACTGATATGTTTCCATAGCAGATTGTGTTTATATTGCATAGGCCTTCAGCTTCATCCCTAATCAATGAATGCATAACAAAAGGCCAACCAACCAGCCAGTAAACCAAAAAGTCATTGAGGCGCAAAACATCGAATAGACAAGAGAAAATGAGAATTTGGTTCACGTGAATCTTGTCAATAGTTAATTGATTCTGTACATTTAAATATGGAAATAGAGATACTTATGTTAGTATTTAGAAACATTAGTATTAGAAATATTATATTCTGTATTAAAGCTGTATATCCTTTCCTCTCTACCTCCTAACAATGTAGCAACATTCTATCTACATTAATAAAATTAATTAGGGGCTTCCATTGTTCATGTTTTTTTGCAAACTCCACATGCTCTCAGAATGATTAAGAAGGCCATCTTCAGGGTGAGTGGCAGTCTCCTTTGGCCACATAAGCTGAAGCTCTCTCCCTTCCCTCCCTCTTCTTCCTCTTTCCCAGTGTGCCTTTTGCTTTCTCTTTGATTGCAGGAGTCATTTTCTCCATTCTGTCCTCTTCTGGGTATGCAAACGTAAATGCTGAATTACTCCAACTTAGGTAACCCTTAGGATAATTTTTTAAGCAGCAGGAAACAGGGCTATCTGGCTGCGCAGATAATGATATCAGCTGCTTCCTTCCAAAACAACAGGTGCTTTGGCATAAAAATGTATATCATCATACTGAGATGATGACATCAGTTCATACTTCAGCTTAATTATAAACTACCTCCATTAATCCTCAAATAATTAAACATTTTGTGTGTGCTGCAAGGTGAAATGTAAAGTTAAAGGTGCCTGGCTGTTTATTATAGGGTTTTGAAAATGTATTTTCTCCACAATGCCTTTCTTTGTACACCAGTGGAATAAAATTCAAAGTGTATTTCAAATATCAAATTTTGCTTCTATCAGAGAAACGTAAGACATAAAATCATTAGTGAGATATAATTTTTCCATATGTTTGTATGAACTTGGAACCACCACAAGAAATGCTAATAGCTATGCAGCCTATATATGATTGGGAATTAATAGCAAAATAATTCTAATTAAAATATTAAATATTTGAAGCTCCCTTATTAATATTTCAATTTTATATTTTTAATAACGTATGCCAAAAACTTGCATTTACATTTCACTAAAAACAAATATTAAACCTAGTAGGGTCCAATGTCTACAGTGAAAATTGGGTACATCAGATGTTTTTGGTAAAAATGAAACAGTTACTTATGAAGTAATATTTGACTCATTGATTATATTTTTAATATTTAGAAATTTTAGCGAAAAATTTTTGTTATATTATTATACCATCAAACCCAAAACAGAATTACATAACTTATTTAACATGTCTCGATTCGGTATAGAAATACAACAAATAAGATTACTGTCTTCTTTAACTTTAAAACATAGAACTGGACTTCTTGAAAACAGTTGTTATCTTCAGAAGCCAGATGTGTTTCTAAGCAAATTACTTATATGGAATATATCCAAGGACATAGCCATTTAAGACTCAATAAATTATGCATTTGTCATTTGTTATTGGGTAAGAGTTAAGCTGACATCTTTGACATGCATACAAGTGTCCCAGCACTTAGTAATTACATTAACAATTTAGCAGAGGTGATTTTCTGGGGGAATGAGAGAACAGTGGTTTATAAAATTGTGTTTTATCACAGAAGCAGGCATTTCTACAGATTTTAATTATTCACTACACATCCATTAAAAAGTCCACCTTTCTTAGGTTATATTACAATTGATATAAATTCTGTGGAGTTCCCAGGAGTGCATCATTATCCGTTTATCATGAGGACGGCATAACAGCTGTACCAAGTTGTTCTTAAAAGGAGAATTTTTTTTCCCATTTTTTAAAATGTAACCAGTTAACAAGACTTTTTCTCTTGGTAGGCACATAATGATAAATTCATACAAGAAGAGTTTTATTTTTTACAAGTAAAAGTCAGACTGGAAATTTTCAGTGGATTTAGCTGGAACATTTGGGTGGCCATATGGAGCGCTCTGTGGCGCCACGGGACCACGCAGCTATGAAATCTGATCACTATCTCCCCAGTGACAGCTGGGCCTTTACACCATCAGAAAATTTTCAGACTTCTAATTTGTCATAACTACCTCCTGTGGAAAGGAAATATGTTATGTAGCCAGATACAAAAATTCTTAGTACCCTGCACTATAAACGGTTAATTCCTTAACTGCATTTTGTGATTCACTGATGCAACTCATATACCAAAAACATATGGAATCTTGTTCAGTTGGGGTTGGCCAATTGCTCCGCCCATTCAAAAAGCCATTTCCACGGGATTGTATCCAGAGAAAGGTTCTGTCACAGAGCTTAGCATTTTAAGTACATTTAACTTTTAGTTGCTCTCGAAAAGTCAGTGATGTCACTGAGAGGTTTCATCTTAGTTCCACTGGTCCATATTGGTCTATTTAAGTCTAATGACTCTTCATTTGAGTAGTTGAATATTATGCTACAGCTCCTAGTCCTTGCTTCTTTCTACATCGTGGGGCCAAAACTGTTCTCCTGCTGTGATGCTTTCAATCTACCAGCAGCTCACGAGCTTATTAAGTATTCCTCCAGCTACCCAAAGAGATAGAGCTGTGTTTTGCTACTCTCCCTTTCTGACCACTTAACCTGAATTTCCACTTGGGAATTCCCCCTATAACCATCCCCATCATGGGAAGAACTCCTAGGATGTAATTTGTATTTTTCCTCAACTCAACTGTCATGAAAAATGCAATTTTAAGTGACTCCACCTTCGACTTCTGCTGACCAAATCCTTTCGTTTGGTAGCTTTTTAATGTCTCAGTTATTATTAATTAAAAAAAAAAAAACGTTGTACTTGACTTTCTAAATGGAAGCTCTACACAGTCTCTAATTCAATGTAATGAAGAGAGCCTTTGTGGTGGTCTTTTCTTCCTCCTCTTGTTTATCCATCTTTACTGACATTAGGTCTGCAGGGATTAGGAGAGTACTTTTGAATTCATCGCTAGGTGCTCCATATCTTTTGCAACTTAAAAATCCAAACTTTATCTATGGTAATTTTATAGCACAGTTTATATAATAATAATAGCTAATATCTACTTAGCTCTTACTATGTGTCTGGCACTAGTGTAAACACTTCAAATAAACAGACTCATTTATACCCTACAATATGCCTGTGAAATTGACATAGTTGTTGTCATTCTCATTTTAGAGATGCGGAAGTCCAAGGTCCAATTTGACCAATGGCACACAACTTATTAGTGTCAGATTCAGGATTTGAAGCCAGGCCGTCAGGATTGAGAGCCAGTGTTGTTAACCACTATATACCATGATACATGTCAAACTAGGAATGTGGGGAATCGCCCTGACACTGAAACAAATAGAAAACAAACAAGTACAGATTCTATTAGTTCTGCTACTTTGAACTCTGTAATACTAACAATGGCACCCACTCTGGGACTCTTCCCTCATTTTTAAGATAACAAGATGAGGTTAGTGTTGGTGTTGTTTTTTGCTGTTTTGGGTGGTGGTGGTGGTGGTGGTTTGTTTGGTTGCAGCAATAAAATGCCAAGATACAGGTTCTTTATGGGCGATGAGAGTTCACAGCTCTTCATAGAGGTCTTGGTTATGTCACAGACACCATTTCAATGCCATTTTCTTTAATTGCCACATTGCTGGTACTATTATTCTATATACGGGTTTTCAATCTAGCCAACACAATGTTTTCTATTACTTATTACTCAGTACTCTATTCTTCAGTACTTTTTCTTTATGCTCTATATGAAAATCAATTCCAAGAAAAATCTTGCTTTTAATTCCATGCATCTACTATCCTCACATCCCAAACCTCCTTCTGATTTATCCAGGCCAATCCTCTTTCTCTGACCTAAACCAAGTTTTTGTCATGCCAATCATTACATCCTATAATATGCATTAGCCATTCTTTTTTTCCCTTATTCAAATGGACATTGCATTTACTCAAGAAGTGCTAACTCAGGGTTGAATGGAGTCCCTCAAAGCACTACAGCTTGCCTTTCAGCACTGCCTTTAAATTGCATTTCAAATATCCCATGTAATTTCCCCATTTACAGAAAATACCCAGCTTTGCAGCTTTACTTAATCTTTCCAGAATGTCTGCTTTTGACTATGGCCTTTACACAGATTTACAACATACCTTCACTGCAATACTTAAACTAGCATTTGACTGAATAACTAGGGACAGTAGACTAGCCAAGTGGACACATGAAAAAGACCATCACAGTCCACCCCTTGTCGAACCATCTATCTCTCTGGAACACATTTTAAATCTTATTTAATCTCCAAATAAAAGCAACAACAAAGTCATATTTCTACTGACCATAATACAACTATTTTGGGTACAATGGAAACCAAACTAACCATTTTCTTTAAGAGGATGAAAAGTTTTTGGGTGATGTTCACTCTCTTTCTTTAATATCCTGTACCTTCAATACTGTGATATAAAGTTAACTATTGTTATGTTATGTATTGTGAATACATTTTATATTATATGATAAAGGTATAATAGAAGGAATAAAAGGTTGGTTATTATATATATACATATATTCATTACAAAATAAGGAAGAAAAACAATGATTATAATCTTTGTTTCTATAGTGATCACATGGTCAAAGGTAGCATGTTTAATTACCTTCTTCCATTACCCATTCCATACTTCCTTTTCCCACAGCTTTCATTTGGTGGCATTCCCTTAAACTTTCCTTCTTGAAGGGTTTGAACCTTTAGTGGTCCTTCCTGAATTGGGTCATCATAGTTTTTCATTAACTGTAATCACAGGATATGGTGATACTAAAAGATGCTATAATGAATCTCCTATATTCCAGACATACTCTTCCTTAACTCCACTGTGTAGTAGCAAACCAATTTATTTTGCACACTAGACAGCACAGTAGCCACCTCTTTGCCACCATACTTTAGAAGTGTGAGGAGCCCAAATTGGCTGACAGTCTCAATTCTCAGTTCAATGGAATCATTGTTAAGTCTTCTGGTAGAAGCAATTTTCCCTTTGGAATTAAGACCTTTAGGCCAGTAGAGCATACAGTTGTGGGGACAGGAAGCAAACATTTTTGCCAGTGGATCACTATGGATAATAGTAAGTGGTGCCCTTCTCCTTCTATCCTGAGAGTGAACCCTACCTATATGATAAAGAGCCTCATATATTGGATGCCTAATTAAGAGCATATATAGCATCTGGAGCTTTTCCAAGACCCCAAGGCATTACCACCTACCTGGCACTGTAAGTGAGTTTTCAAAAAGCCATTCAGCACCTGATAGTGGCTGTAACCAGGCCAACACTGGTGAGCAGAAGTTTATGTTACTGAGCCCATGCATAATCTCCATCCCTGCACCCATAGCCACTTTGTTCACAAAACTATTCAACAATTAGAAGAATGGCTGGGGAAAGAGACTCATTTCAGAGCCATCCTTAGCAACTGTTTAACAGAATCCTCCTTTGCTGAGGTTATCCACTTGTGGGCATACACACGGGACATAAATATCTCACATCTTCATATTCTTTGCTCAAAGAGTCTACTCACATACCTCTCACCCAGAGGTTACCAACTTTCGAATTGTGTTCCTACCCAACTACCTGATTATTCAGCCAAATCAAACTACGGACCAAGAGCCATAAATCAGTATTGACTCTCACCACATTTAAACAACACAACTTTATTATCTTACAGGTCTCTAGGTCAAAGGTCCAACACCGTCTCAACAGGATAAAATAAAGATTTTAAAGCAGAACTGCATTTTTTCCTGTACTCTTTGGGTAGGATCTATTTCCTTGCCTTTTTCAAGTTCTACAAGGTTGCTTGCATTCTTTAACATACAGACCCCTTCTTCTGTCTTCAAAGCTAGCAAATGTGAGTTGAATCCTTCTCACATCTCTCACATGACATCACTCTGACCTCTTCCGTAGTGATATCTCCCTGTGTCTCTCTTCTTCCTGTCTTTTCTACTATTAAGGACTCATGTGATTATATTGGGCCCGCCCAGATAATCCAAAATAATCTATTCATCGCCAGGTTTTTCATTTAATTACATCTACAAAGTCCACTTTGCCACATAAGGTATCATATTTATAGCTTCCACAGATTAGGATGTGAACATATTTGGAAAGCTATTGTTTCACCTTTCACAGTTTATCTTTTGCACCCTAAAGATTCAAATCCATCCTATATATAAAATATATTCATTCTATCCAATGTCCACAATATCTCAACCCATTATAATATCAACTGAAAGTCCAAAATCTCATATAAATGTCATCAGCATAAAAGTCCCAAACCAATAGCATTGAAATAATCTAAATCAAGTATGAGTATAATGCATGTTGGTATAAATGTATTTGGTATAAAATTCCTATTTGTGGACCTTTGGACCTAAAAACAAGTTCTGCTCCCAAAATGTGACAGTGGGATGGGCATGGGATAACAGTTATGGACATTCCTTCTCATAATGGGAGAAAAGAAAAGAAAAAAAAGAGTCACTGAGCAGTAAATTTCAAAATTCAGCGAGGCACACCCTCTTAGGTTTCAAGGCCTGGGGAGTACTTCCATCCTCTGGACTCCAGGCTCTACATTCTTGAGCTTGAAGCTCCACCCTCTTGCCTTGAGGTTCCACATTGTGAGCCATCCTTCCTATTTTGTAAATGACAGCATATGTTTACTGCTGAGTGATTTTATCAGCCTGTTTCCTTCCTGGAAAATTTGGGGTATCAAAAGCCTTCTTTTATTTTGTCTTTTCTCCATTCCTTTCAGTCCAAACTAGCAGTATTTCTCCTGGCATAACATTCTCAAGAACTTTAGGGGTTTCCTGTATATGTCCTAGAGATTCACTCCAGCAGATAAGAATCTACTTCCTGGATCTTTCCTAGATAATCTCATCTCTGTTTTTGGCTTCTGCCTCATTGACTGAGGGAATGTATGAGTCATATATCTCATGTGCTCTCGTCAAAGTACATTTGTGTTACTAAATAATCTGACTTTTTAAAATCTTCCTGAGGTATTAGCTAAAAGTGGTATAGCCAGACTCTTGATGTTTTTCATTGGAGTCTGCTTTTCTTATGGGGAATATCTTAACTGCAGAGTCTTTTGTGTTTCTGGATAAGCTGATATTTTCCCAAACCGTCAAGTCCTAGTTTCTCTGTGTTTAACAACTTTCTCAATTTATTTCTTTCCTTTTGCATAAGCTGCAATAAGAAACCATGCCACAAATTCAACACTTTGCTTAGAGGTTTCCTGCACTAAATGTTGAATTCCATTGCTTCCAAATTCCCCTTTCTACATAAATTCAGAATATAATTCTGCTAAGGTTTCTGCACTACACAGCAAGAATGTCCCCTTTCTTTAGTTTCTAATATCATATTTCTCATATCCTCCTGAGCCCTCACCACCCACTTTTAACAACCATATATCTACTAAAAGTTTGTTCATCATAATTTAGGTATTTGCTAAGGTAATTTAGGTTTTGTCTTTTATGGTCCTCATTTGCTTTGGAGTCCTCAATAGTGGAGTTATTCACACATATTTCCGCTAATAGTATGTTCAGGGCAATCTACTTTAAAAAACAAAACAAAACAAAACTGTGTTTCTCAAAATTCTAGCTCCTTCTCATTGCCCACTTTTATTTTAGGGTATTTATTACAGCAGTATCATACTTCCAGGTACCAAAATCTGTGTCAATCAAGGTTCATCCTGAAAGATAGAACCAAGAGGAGATAAATACTAAGAGATTTATTATCAGAAATTGGCTTATGTGATTTGGGGGGCTAGATAAGCAAGTCTGAAACTTCAGTGCAGGCCATCAGGAAGGACAGGCTAGAACTCTTAGGCACAGCTGTACGTCATCTATATGTGGAATTTCTTTTTCAGAGAAACCTCAGCTCTGATTTTAAGACCTTTTGACTAATTGAATCAAGCTCACCCATATTATTTAGAATAATCTTAAAGTTGACTGTCTATTATCTTTAATCACATTTATAAAATACCTGCATTGTCAGCACAGAGTCTGACGTGGGGCTCAATCTCAAGAACCATGGTACTATGACCTGAGCAGATATCAAGAGTCAGCTGTTTAACTGACTGAGCCACCCAGGTGCCCCATAACCTTCCTTGTTTTAATCTTTGCTCAGGAACTTACTAACTCAAGCACCAAGGAACTTAATAAAAGATTCTAGCAACAATTTTCAAACATTTAAAAAGTAATAGTAACCTCTATCTGACATAGAATAGGGATGAATGCTATAAATTATTGATTACAGTATCAGGTGTATAGTAGATTTTTAATAAAGATTAATTTTTAGTCTCTATGTTTCTCAAAAGTAACAATCAGAGCCTGTGAAACTTTTTGTGGCTGCTTCCAGAAGAAGAAATTTAGTTACTGACATTTAATTAGAACCTACAGCATAATATTGCAATTATTTGCTTACCTCTGTCTCTCTGATCAATCTGCAAAGAGGTAGAGCTCCTAAGACATTTGTCATCTTTGTTCCTCCTCTTTCTGGTCTACCTTTAGTAAGTATGAATTCTAATGGCTGGGGACTATGTTTCTTATACTTCTTTTTTAGTGTTACTATTAAAATATCATATTCATAGCAATAATAGCGCAGTATTTTTCACGATGACAATGATGATGATTTGCTACAGGGTGACAAATATGATTTGAGTGCAACATATTTGCCAGGCACTGGGAATACAAATTAACAGGGAAAGTGACTACAAATAGATCAGGGTCTAAGGGTGAGACAAATATTAAACACGTAAACTAACACGTGAGTAGTTAAAGCAAGAAAAAAAAAATAACAGCTCTGGCGTATCTGTTATGTTCTCAGCACAGTTTTAAGCACTTTAAACTATATTAACCCAATAAAGAAAATGTATGAGGTACTATGTTTAAAGAAAGATGAGTGGAGGCACAAAAACTTCAGATGACATGAAGAAGAGCACAAATTCTACTAACTTATTCAGAGTAATGATTTTTAGCCTCTGTTGTAAAATTCCATTAAAGGGTAGCTTATGGTTCAAACAGAAACAGCCATATTATTGTATAGTTTCTAAACATTAAACAAAGTTGAATCTGTCCAACCTCTTCTCTGAACCCTTAGAGAGGAACAAAATGACAGAAAAAAATTTTGAAGCAAAAGATATTTATGGAAAACGGCTTATTGGCAGTATAACTAAAGTTTAACCTCAGTGCTTTTGTTGAACATGGCAACCGAGTGCAGAGTCTTGCTGCCACGTTGGAACCTGGTACGATATGGGATAAATCAAGTAAACCCTATGTACAGTGATTCAAATGAGATCCATTTACTGGTGTATGTTTCCTGGCTTCTGCCACTGCCAAGGCTTTATGTTCAATGAACTCAGCCAGTCCAAAAAGTCATGTGATGCTACTGCATGGTGCCAAACGGAGGGGAGAGTTGCTGGGGAGCCTAGGAGGAGGGAAAGCTCATACAAATGAGCTTTTTGGCAAGATATAATCCCCTTTGGAAGGACCCCTACCTTTCAAAGAGCATACTGCATTTTGCTAGGAACAAATCTCAACTGTGTCCCTTTACAGAAATCCCAGGAAGCTTTACCATCACTGATAATAGCTCGAATGGTGGCAAAAAGTCTACTGTGAATGCCTACTATCTCTGCAATGAGACGATCACTTATTCTCGAAACATCTTTTCTTGCTATTTTTCTCTTCAAATGAAAACTTTCCAAATTCTCTATGTTGCAACTGCTGACTATTCCTATAATTTTTCTCTCACCTCAAAGTTAGAATTCATGAAGAGTGTAAAAAAGAACATAAAAGAATAAGAGTGATAACAATAGGCAGATAAAATAAAGACTTTTTGTAATGGGATTTAAGTTTATTTTAGGATGAATACTTCTTTTTGTCTCTTGCATGTAGATGATTTGTTCTCTTGATTTTAATCCCAGGCACTGAGGGGCATTTTATTTACCTTGTACCTTCCCAAAAAAATGAACAGAAGAGTCTCTTATCTTCTTATTCCAACTTTCCCAGAATAGATATATTTTTTCTACCATTTTTATTACTCTATTACTTTGGCATGTTATTATGTATTGATGTACTTGGTTTCTTGAAAGCATGAGAATATGGTTGCTACAGACACTGTTCAATATGTCTTTCATTTATTTAGTAAAAGAGAACAAGAGTTGAGATTTAGTAAAGTAGACTTTGTAATGACAAAACTGTTCATAGTTTATTCTTGAAACATGAGCATTGAATCCTTTGTGTAATTTTTATAAATGGTTGTGATTCGATTTAATTTTCTTACTAAAATATTTTTGGGGGGCACCTGGGTGGCTCAGTCGGTTGAGCGTCCAGCTTCGGCTCAGGTCATGATCTCGCAGTCTGTGAGTTCGAGACCCGTGTTGGGCTCTGTGCTGACAGCTCACAGCCTGGAGCCTGTTTCAGATTCTGTGTCTCCCTCTCTCCCTGCTCCTCCCCCGCTCGTGCTCTGTCTCTCTTTCTCTCTCAAAAATAAATAAAACATTTAAAAAAAATTTTTTTTGGAATTATAAATAGATATGGAAGGCCACATAGTAAAAATGCCAATATCTCTAGAATAATAATGTTTAGATTTTACTATCTAAAAATTAATGTTTAAATTTTAAGCTCACACAAACATAATGTAAAAGCTATTAAATGGCTCATTCTATGTTCAAATATGGAAATGCAGCCTAGAACTGTTCTCTGTGTGTGTTACAGGGGGTGGTATAGTTTTCTCTTTCATATTGTTTAGAGACATTGTGTTCACTCAAGAAAAAAAAAGACAAAATCTATAGATACTAAGATCGGTTGTATAAAAATTCATCTCTAATTCATCATTCCTGTGTGCTTCTTTGCTGTTCTATATTCATCTCTCTTCCCTTCTTTGTTGTCACCATCCCATAATCAACATTTGACAAAAGAGTGGCAAGGCTTTCTAGGATCTATCTATGGAAGTTTTAATTAAAATTCCTCAACTAATATCTTTAGTAGTTTTTAAAGTTAAGGAGAAAGTGGTTCGACCTAGTTGAGTGTAATTATCTTACCAACATATTAAGAACAAAGACCCAAGTGAGATTCACACCAGCTTTCTAAGCAATTCCCCCTTTGATTCCCGAGTGAAGAAATGGATTGAATCTGTGAGGGAGATTTTCTTTCCCCGATTCACTCTCTCCCCCACACTACCCTCCTGCAGGGGTCTGTGTCCATCCCACACTTAAATTACTATCACTTTCCTCCTTCTTTGTATATAAACCATTGTTTGAGGGATCCTGAAAACACTATGTTCATATAGAAAAATGTTTCTTCAGTGTTTTGTATTTATCCGCGATTGTTGAAATTCATGGGGTGCTCTTTCTTATTGTTGTTAGTTAGCCTTTGCTGTTAAACAACAATGTTTGTACTGTTTTATCGATGACTTCTTGATATTGGTTTGAATAAATGTGCTTACTAGGAACAAATAATTATTCTATCCTCCAGCTTTATTACCCTACCACTTTATATTTTGAAAATGCAAGATTCTTGTTCCCTTTA
This sequence comes from Lynx canadensis, assembly GCF_007474595.2. NCBI lineage: Eukaryota > Metazoa > Chordata > Mammalia > Carnivora > Felidae > Lynx > Lynx canadensis. Next base: position 41,906,851 of record NC_044311.2, on the reverse strand, counting down.
CTTAAACAGCCTGCTCTGTATTTTACTAACCATATCTTCTTATCTTCCTTGAGGTGATGCCCAGACACCAAAACACAACTTCTAACCATAACTTGACAAGATTTTCATGTAATTATAATGTTCACACTTTTCCTTTGTTTTATTCTTTGAAAAAGCAAATTAATTTTAACCTTTATTAATTAGCTTTTGGCCAAGGTTAGGTAGAGAAATGCAGAATGTATGTACATAGAAGATTGAGCACATAAACATCTACTGCTCTTCTTAAAGGCAGTTATTACACAAGGATCTCTGAAGTCTTGAGGCACCTCAGTTCCTACATGAAACTGGTCATTAAGTCTTATTAGCTCTCCCCCTAAGAGGCACCTCATCCATTTTCACCACTGCCCTCAACTCAGTATAAGTCTCCAGTATTCATCACCTAGCCTCCAAATTGCCCTCACTTCCCTTGCTTGGCTCCCTTTGCAATCCTTTCTGCACATACATTTTAGAAGAAAAGTTAGACCATGTCATACATGAGCATAGAATCCATCAGTAAGTAGCTGCACCACATTTTTAATTTCAGACATAAAGCCTCTGATAATTTTGCTGTGGATTTCCTATCTCTCTGATTTAATCTCATACCAGGTTCTTCTGTGTTCTTGGCACTCAGTGGCCACCTGACTACCCCTAGGAAACACTAAGCATAGAGCATCCCTAGGGTTTCTTCATGATCATCTTTCTGCTTGGCCCCACCTTAGCCAGATGAGCCCATGACTATCTCCTCATCATCATTCAGAAATCACTTCATTTCTGCATCCCAGAAAAATCTAAATGACTCATTCTAAAGTAGGCACCCTTCCCCTCAACCCAATTGCTCTCTATGCTGAACAGCATCACCCAGTTTTGTTGCCTTTATAGTTTCTATCACCAGATCTTTCTTTATCCATTTACATATATTGCCTGTCTCCTCCTCTAGAATATAAGCTCTATGAGAGTACAGGTTACATTTTCACTATTCTATCCCCACATCTGACACAGAGTAGGTTCATTAAAAATGGAACCAGAGGTTAGTATGAAGCCTGGTTATATCAGAGAAATTACAGTAAGAAGCTATATATTACGATTATGGCTACAGTTATGATTATGATTACTATCCTAATTCAGTATTAATAAAACTTACTCTGTAGCTGACATTAAAAAAATCCACAACACATGTTTAAAATTATGCGCATGTGTCATAAAATTATTTAAAGAGAGCTAGAAATCTGTGTAAGCTAATAAATGACCATACATTATAATGCCTTTTTGTAGTCTGCTTAGAAGTGATGAAACTGAAAGGAGGGGAAAGGTGGAGGGCAGGTGAGGCCCTGCTGAGTATAGAGCCGGACAGAGGGTTCTCCTGATGCATGGGACAGGGTGGGAGAGGGCCTTCCCTTAAGATTTGCTCACTGCCTAGAGATTAGTTTGCCTTATGTTCATCCATCTGGGATGTGACAGCTAATTCATTTTCTCTTTTAAAGAAATTATAGTTCTGGCACAGGTCTTAATGCTTTGCTCCTAAATCTTTGATTTTCAGTCTTGTTGGATGTTGATTTTTCTATCCACTATGAAAAAAATATGGCAGATATTTTCAAACCTAGCTTACTTGAAGCCTTCATTTCTAAGATGCACTTTAGGCCATATAATTCTATCCAGGCCTTCCGTTCATTCTTTTAAGGGAATGAGAGAGGGAAGTAGGGTAATTTCCTATTACATAACAAGCATCTGTTCCTCATGGAATTTTGGAGAGTAGAAGTCCAGTGATCCTCTCCTGATAAGCAACTAAAATAAGAGTTAATGGTGGACTTTTCCCCTTTGTGGCAGAATGCCACAAGCATTCTTCAATGGGATTCAGATCATTAAGTGCATCTTGGAAAATCTGTTATCAGCAGGAGAGTGGGGGAATATGATTCATCTGAAACTCACATAAGGTTTCAATAAAAATCATTTTGGTAATATATCTGATAGGCCAGATTATTTTATACTTGAATTTGGAAGAATGGCCCCAAATCTCCCTATTACACTGTCTTTACCCTCATGATGGATAGAGAATGTTATGTATTTTATATTATTTTATTTACATTGTTTTCTTCTATTTTAAGTTCTATAAAATGAGTATATAATTATTCAGTCCATCCCCCTTCAAACTTCTTCTTTCACACTATCCCTGATTCTAACCACATTTTTTGTCATAGAAAATTTTTTAATTCCTCTAGTATATCTAACTACACACACACACACACACACACATATATATATATATATATATATATATATATATACACACATATATGTATTATCTGGAAGAAAGGTAAAGACTATATCTGTTTGCAAGTTTTAGTTAAAATATACTGCATCTTCAGACTATGTATTCTGTCCCAAATCCACACCTACACCACATTAATACCTAGACAGTTACCATTGGCAGCCCCAGCTGAGGGCACACTGAATGTAAAGAATATACAGTTACACGTAGAAGCTACCTAGAGGACAAGGACTAGTTTCTGCAGCAAGCTTTTTGTGATGAATATCACTCCAAATACAAGTTATTTTGCGCAAAATGGTTTTTATGAGTTCTTCTTTATTACTGCAGATGTCTTGATGGCCCAGATGGTAAGATAATGTCCCATACCTTCCAAATAAACCTAGAGAAGGCAAGCCTTCCAGAACACTTATTACCACTGAAGACAGTTCAATTTCAAAGTTTTTGCCTTGTAAAGATCAAGGCTCCAATTTATGGTTTATTAACTTTTATCCTTCAAGATGTTCTGAGAGGCAAGACTTGACACATTTCAACAGTTGATTCTTTGGGCAAGATGACTAGATGACACTTTTATATTGGATAGCCATGGCTTTTTTAGTAATGAATTTTAAACATTATTTTTTAATCAATTGAGCAATGGAGATACCATTCTATTGCATTTGTTTTCATTGTTTTGAATTTCTGAAAAACTCAGAAAACGATTTAAAATAAAAATCACCCTCAGAACAAAAGTTTTTTTTTTTTTTTATTAAACACCTAAAAATGGTCAAAGGTCACTGTCTGAAATCAAAAGTCACCTAATTCACTACCAGTTAAATGCTCAAAAAGGTCCCTCCATCAGACTGGATTTATTTAAATTGTTTGCATTTCATGTGAGCATTGATATGACTGTAGTTTTGGTTTCAAAATACTGAGGCTTTCTATTCTTCTTACAAAGTTTGTGTGTGTGTGTGTGTGTGTGTGTGTGTGTGATTGAGTGAATCTCCCACTGATCTCAAGCCTTCAGGAAGAGGAAGAAAAAATATTTGCCTTTACTAATCTATTATTGTGAGAATTTTAAAAACATGCATATATAAAAGCAGAGCAAGTAAAGGGAAACATAATGGCTTTCATTTTCCAGGTCTCTGCTTCTCTTTCTTTTTTGCTTTTTTTTTTAAATGAACAAATGCAACACTTACTTTTTGGTTTCATATGATTCTGCTAAATTTATGGAATTATCAGATCATTCTATTATAGGATTGATCACTAAGGAAAAATTCCTTTTATCATTTTCCAAAATAATGAAATTTTGCAGCTATTAACTTATAAAAACTCATTCATTTTCATTTGTTGTTGATGTTTCCTGAACAAAAAAAAGGAAATTCCCTTCTCTTCTCCATTTACAAATAATTCCCATTACCTATTCCCTCCCTTGCTTCATGATTGTGCTTATTTCTTTAAATTGTAAATGGTTAGGTCTTTCATCAGGTTGTTTTCTCAAGCTGTTATAATTTTACTTAAAAATTAATGGAGTGTATTAGAAATCATCATTACCATTCCATTTAATAATTCCTTTAAATCTGACTCTGAAATAAAAAAACAGTCTACAGGTCACCTACTCTGTGAAACTTGTCACGCCCCTCCTACCTGGGATACATATGCATAGCTCATTGCTTCTCTCAAATGCTGGATAAATACACCCACCGCAGCACTCGCATGCTGATGCCAATAGCTCATTTTCATGTCTGCCTTCTCTGTAAGTCTGCCTTCTGAATGATATGGGTCTTGTTTACTTAATATATTTACATGTTGGTACCCGAGCAATGCCTCACATATACTAGACAATAATTAAATATTTGTTAAAATCAGTGTTTTGATTTCCACTTTTTCACGTTTTTCTGATTATGAAATGATAAACCTTACTGTAGATTATTTGAAAATTAGCTAAAAATACAAAAACGCATTCATTACTTTTAACTCTATCACCCTAAAATAGCCACTGCTATACGTACATCTTAAATTTTCCTTATTGAATTTGATATGTGGCTTGAGATGAATAAACAAGAGCTTCTACAACCCCCAAAGGCCCCCTTTTCTGTCCTTGACTGTATTGCATTTCACAATTTACTTACCAGATTATGTATTTTTTGAAGTTTCTCTTATCCACTGGCTCTTTTGGCTGCCCTTATTTTTATCTATCTATCTATCTATCTATCTATTTTCATACAACAAATATCAGTTGACCTTCTGCTATGATTTCGGTACTACCTAGACCTGAAAAAAATAATACTGAGAAAACATACAGATCTTTGCTTTCATTGAACTTATAGATAGGAGAGCAGATGGTACCAGGTAACTTATAAAAGAAAAGATTAAGAGTTTGATTTTTAAAATGTGAGTCCTCTTCTAGGTGGGTGATGCAAAAGAAAACATGGATAATCTGCAATGTTCATAATCTAGATGTTCAGGAATTGTCGGTGTTTGAACATCTGCCAAGGTGACTACACTAAACAATAGATTTTCAGTGTAAATGAAACAGCCTTCCATCGGAAGAAGATGTCATCCAGGACTTACAAAACTAGAGAGGAGAAGTCAGTGGCTGGCATCAAAATTTCAAATGACAGGTTGACTTTCTTATTAGGGGCTAATGCAGCTGGTGACTTTAAGTTGAAGCCAATGTTCATTTACCATTCCAAAAATCTTAGGGTCTTTAAGAATTAAGTCAAATCTACTCTGCCTGTTCTCTATAAATGGAACAACAAAGCCTGGATGACAGCACGTTTGTTTATAGCATGGTCTACATGGTGAGAGATCTATTGCTCAGGAAAAAAATATATTCTTTCAAAATATTACTGCTCATTGACAATGCACCTGGTCACCAAGAGCTCTGATGGAGATATACAATGTGATGAATATTGTTTCCATCCCTGCTAACACAACATCCATTCCACAGACCACGGATCATGGAATAATTTCTACTTTCAAGTTTTAGTATTTAAAAATAAATTTTCTAAGGCTATAGCTGCCATGGATAGTGATTCCTCTGATGGGTCTGGCAGAGTAAATCGAGAACTTTCTGGAAAAGACTCATCATTTTTTTTTTCAACGTTTATTTATTTTTGGGACAGAGAGAGACAGAGCATGAACGGGGGAGGGGCAGAGAGAGAGGGAGACACAGAATCGGAAACAGGCTCCAGGCTCTGAGCCATCAGCCCAGAGCCCGACGCGGGGCTCGAACTCACGGACCGCGAGATCGTGACCTGGCTGAAGTCGGACGCTTAACCGACTGCGCCACCCAGGCGCCCCAAGATTCATCATTTTTAATTCATGGGAAGAGGTCAACATATCAGCATGAATACGAGTTTGAAAGAAACTGGTTCCAACGCTGATGGATGACTTTGAGGGGTTCAAGATTTTAATGGAGGAAGTAACTGCGGATGTAGTAGAAAGAACAAGAGAACCACAATAGAAGTAGGGCTTAAAACTGTGACTGAATGGCTGTAATCTCATGATCAAACTTTAACAGATGAGGAGTTCCTTTAATGGATGAACAAAGAGAGTGGCTTCTTGAAATGGAATCTACCCCGGTGAAGATGCTGTTAAGATTGCTGAAATGAATACAAAAGATTTAGAATATAACACAAACATAGTTGATAATGCAGTAGCAGAGTTTGAGAGGATTGATTCCAATAGTGAAAGAAAACCTACTATTGGTAAAATGCTGTCAAATGTAGTCACATGCTACAGGGAAATTGTTCATGGAAGAGTCAATGGTTGGGCAAAATTCATTATTGTCTTATTTTAAGACAACAGCCACAGCCACCCCAATCTTTATCAACCAGCACCCTTACCCGTCAGCTGCCATCAACATCAAGACAAGACCCTCCACCGGCCAAAAGATTACAACTTACTGAAAGCTCAGATGATGGTTAGCATTTTTTATCAGTAAAGTATTTTTAATTAAGGTATGCACATTTTTTGACATAATGCTATTGCATATTTAATAGATTATGGTATAGTGTAAATGTAACTTTTATATGCACTTGGAAACCAAAAACTTAATTTGCCTTGCTTTATTGTCATATTCACTTTTTTGCAGTAGTCTGGTACTGAACCTACAGTATCTCTGAGGTGTGATCACACTACCAAACAGCTTTCCAAATTTATACCCACCGGCGAAGTGTGAGAGTTCCAGTTGCTCCAAATCACCATCACCCCTTGCTATGATCAACTTTTAATGGAGTCTAGTAATAATTTAAAGAGATAATCCTGGAATTTAAATCTATCACAAGGAATACACCTCCATTAATAGTATTATTATAAATCTAAGTTTAAATATTTCATTTTAGTTGATATGTACTTCCCTCCTCCCACCCCAGTTTGGCATGCACACAAACACAAACTCACATAAACACACCAACAACTGAAATAACAAGAGCTCCATTTGCTAGTTCTGGAAGAACTCTGTGATTTCCTATTGTGTTTTGGAAAAAACAAAACAAAACACCGTGCATTTGTATGCTTTAAAGAAATTTAGAAAAACAGGGAAGCATCCTATTATCTTTAAGAGTATCATTTTAAAACCTCAGAAACTGTCTCTAGCCGGTGCTTTCAAAGTCAGCTCAAAGTGCAGTGGGATGTGCAGAAAACGTTCATTAGTCAGGCACACCGCGAGTTAAGTCCTTACTTCTAGGAATCATTTCTAATCATTTGTAATTAGAGTAATGCTTTTGAAAACGTTTGCATTACTAACCATGAGGAGTTGAAACTTTCTCTTCTGGGAAAGTGAGCAGATGGTGTCACTTCATTTACTTTTTCCCATTCGGCGGGGAGGACTGAGGGATTTAACTTGTCCTTTCCGTCTCTCCTGCCTGGGGTTTGGATAGTTGTCTAGTCTGTGGTCGTAGCTCTTGGCTCAGCTATTTCTTGTCCAGTTCCTTTTGTTTGATATCACTTTGATCTTCGCCCAATATCAACGATGCCTTGCTTGGATGACTCTCTCGCTCTAGCTCTTACTCTTTTCCTTGGCAGGAGTATTCTTTTCTTTTGGTTGTAAGAATCTGGCCAGTAATGAGGTGGTAAGCTCCTGTCGAAGCAGCAGGAGTTGTCAGTGCTCCTTTCTTTCATTAACTTTCTTGGGCTGTAGCCACAACAGCAAGACTTCAGGGACTGAGAATTTAACCTTCTCCAGCACTGATCATTTTTCCACATGGATTCACATGGCCCCATAGCCCCTTGGCCCCTTTCACCACCTCCTTCCCTCCACCCTGCTTTTTATAGATTATCCTGAACTTTCTGTCCAATGCTCTCCAGGGCCACCATGAAATAATACGCTTGAAGTATTTCTTTTTTATTTTTTCAGTTAACTACCTTTTATTCATTGTTGTTACATGAAGAGCACATTCATACGGCTTGAACAAAAGGTGCTGAAATTTCAGATAACAGCTGTGGCAAATTATCTTTTCTCTTATGAAATAAGCAAGTAATTGGTAACCACACTTTGTAGCATAATGTCATGTATTTTAATCCTAGTAGAAGAATGAAAATCTTGTGCTTAATAGTAATGATTATATATATTACAATATATAATGTAAATGTGTGTATATATATTATATATAATATATATATTATATATATACACATATATATGATATAATTAGAAAAATCCCTTTCTCTTGAAGTAGTGGCCATTTACTTAAATAATCATAACATCACTCCCCACTTGATTCATTCTAAAAGAAACAATACATTGATATACTCACTGGAAACTCTGACCAACTTAATAACGATAGCAATAATAATATAATAACAGTAATACCAGTAATGATGGTGATGGCAATAAAACTATCATGTTTTAGATGCATGTTATATGCCAGATACAATGCCATACATTATTTGTTTAGTGTGTGTATATGTGCAAAATTTATCATTCTCAGTTAAAACTTGTATAACAGTTATGATCATGTCCAGTTTACAGATAAAGGAAATGATGCACAGACAAATTTCTTGCCCAAAGTTAGACTTACTCTGAACGGTTGCTCTCTTCCCTCACTTCCCACACCCTCTTCCCCCAGTCAATTTGCTATTCTCTCAGATTTAGCATAGCACATATCAATATTCATTTATCATCCCCCATATAATACGAGCATTCATTTGTAAAAGGATTTCCTAAGAATAGATGGGTATAACCTAGTCTTGGACCTATCATTATAAGCCATACAATATTGAAAGAGTAGATTTGCTTGGTATTTCAAGCTTATTTTGAAATGATTTCTGGGGGCGCCTGGGTGGCTCAGTCGGTTAAGCGGCCGACTTTGGCTCAGGTCATGATCTCGCAGTCCGTGGGTTTGAGCCCCGCGTCAGGCTCTGTGCTGACAGCTCGGAGCCTGGAGCCTGTTTTGGATTCTGTGTCTCCCTCTCTCTGACCCTCCCCCGTTCATGCTCTGTCTCTCTCTGTCTCAAAAAAATAAATAAACGTTAAAAAAAGAAAGAAAAGAAAAAAAAATTTGAAATGATTTCTGTATACTAATGGAAGATCCAAACTGACTGGTGTTTTGTCTTGTTATAGACTGATAGATTTATTTATAATAACTGATGAATTATGCTTCTGTGTTTGTAAGATTAGAGGATATATAAAAGCACGTGTACTATTGACTAGTTTTAATTTATATTACTTCCATTAATTTCCAATTTGCCATTAGGGACTAAGATGATTTTCCATTCTTTAGATCTCTATTGACACCAAATTGATATCAATACAGAACAATGTCCATATTGGGCACTACCTTCTTGATACGTGCCATTATGTACTTTATTATAGTTTCTCATTTCCTGGTCTGCCAGTTGCTCTAATGTTCCTTCATTTTTATACATGCAACTCTCTTAGACTCATATTTGCTGATGGATATATTTCTATCATCTTTCATCACTAGAAGCCATGGGCATTTAGTTAGCCTGGGAAAATTAAAAAAAGCAACATCCTCAACACAGGGCTCTTTATCTCTTAATGTTTGACAGCATAAGCAAAATGCCAGTCTCAGTCAATTCAACTTCATCAGATAGTCTACTAGCGGATTAGACACTGTGGCAATTACCTTCAAGGCCAGAGAATGAGTTCAGAAAAGAATACAGAGGGAGTTGCAGATTATGAAGACATAAAAATTATAAAACAAAGATAGAAATTGTACTCTAAATATTTCTCTCTCACTGATGGAGATGTTTCTTGTAAGGAGATGTAAGGTGTTAAAAGATTTCATTACTTTTAGTTCAATAAGGTATCAATTAAAGGCAAAAAGAAAGCATTTATCATATTTCTAAAAATTACATGCAAATGACCCCAACTTTAAAGTCAAAATGCTATTGCCAGAGTAATAATTTTTCAGTGGTTAATCCCCTTAATTCATTTCCCCAGAGTAACTGAATCTGTTGCAAGCACTGGGGCTCAAGGAATTAAAACAGCCAGGCACAGCAGAAAGAGACTTGGGTGACAGCAAGAGAACTTGGCTTAGTCCTTGACCTCCCACTCTGCTCTTAACATCCCCAGGTGACCTTGGGTAAGTACCTCACCTTTATGGTCCTTCCTTTTCTATACAATAGGGATTTGGGGGAAATAAACTGTTCTGTCCTTTTAAATTCCAGACATTTATTATTATTTTCTGTATTAAGAGAGGGGTTTACTAAAACTGTTTGAGTAAATCATGCTTCATGTTATTCACTATGGGAGAGGAGCAGGAACCTGAGAGAAATTGCCTAACTTATTAGAAACAATGGCTACTCCTTCATTATAGGTAGAGCTAATTGAAGATGACTGGTTTTGTGAATTTGACAGTTCCCAGTTTAAAGCCCTTTGGTGGTTCCCCATTATTCCTTAAGATAAAGATGAAACTCTTTAACCAGGGCCTGCATGGCCCCCTGCTGTCCAGCCCCTATGTTAGTTGAGGTAGGTCAATTGTGTAATGGTTCAACACAATGGATGTGTATTTCTTGTTTAGCTAATAGTCCGCTGAAGGATTCTTGTTGGCAGACTATTCTCCTAAGAGTACCCAGCAACCTAGGTTCTTCCCATCTTGTGGCTCTGCCTCCTCCCAGGACTTAAAATATTTTATATTTAGCTGACAAAGGGAAAGAGGGGTGGGCCTTGGCTCAAAAGTGATACTCATTATTTGTGCTTACATGCTATTAGTGGGAAAGAGTCACATGACCACACGTAAATACAAGGATAAAATACTGGGAAATACAGTGTTGGTGAACATCCAAATAGAAGACAGAGAGAATTTGGGTACACGGGTAGCAGAGCTTCATTTCCACCTTAATGAAGTCATACATAATTTCTTTCAGTTCCTAGAATGCCTATACTCCCCTTTGCCTCCAGGCCTTCACCTAGAATCTTCTCCCTGTTCACCTGTCTCCAACTTTCCCTTCTGGTCTAGGTTGCTGGTGACTTCCCTTCTGGGCTCGCATGAGATTTTATTTCTATTTGATTCTTACTTTATAATAATACTCACTGCAGTTTATTTCATTTGATTATATGTTTTCTCTGCTAGATTCTACACTCCTGGAAGGTAGAGACCATACTTTCTCCCTGTTTGGTTCAGGAGTGATGGAAAAAGAGGAGAGTAAGAGAGGAAGAGGAAAAGAAAAAGATACAGCACATGAGAGCTGGAGAAAATATAGTTAAGTAGATAGGCTACAGTGTCAAATGTCTTGTGGTTTTTTCTTCACCTGAATAGACTAGTTGATTTGGCATGGTATTGTCAGATAGCAAAAATGTCCATCGTTCTTTGTGGTTATAAAAACCGACGTGATATTACAATATTTTGTTGTGTTAGTACAGAATATAACAACTGCTCTGGGATGACAAGGAAACACTAGTTCTAAAGGAAAGGGGCTGCATCTGAAAATATTTTCAGTGCCCCAATCTTGTGTTGCATCTCAGCAGTGTCCTTTTAAGCACCACCAAATGCTTGCTGTCTTATTCACTCTTAAGGAATTCACAGGGCTTCTCTAATCATCTTCATTGAATGGCAACTTTCTCATTCTCACTGTGAGATTCTCAGGCTGAGAGGTGAGAGGCTATATAAGAAGAATGGAACAACGATCAGAATCATTATGGTTTGCTTTTGAGAGAATTATGTGGAGATTTGAAAACACACGCAGCTGAACTACCCTCAAATTACTGTGAACTTGTTTCCTTAAAATATCTTAGAGCCAGAGAGCTACAATGTTTCCAAATTTTACATTTACAAATATATGTGTAAAATTCTTTTTTTGGTTTTGCGAGGAAATGTATTGATAGAAACTGCGGTGAAGCAGGTATGTACTCTTTCAGAAATAAGTATGTGGAGAATTCAGCAACGTGGCAAGCAGTGTTTCTGATGCCCAAATTGTAACACTTATTAGGAACCACACACAGAGGTAAGAAAAAAAATAAAACTCCACATTGATAATTTTACATAATTTTATAACATTACACAAATGGAATGAATGCAAGCCAAATCACATCTAAAACTATGTAATGTATAAGTTAGACTATTTGGCTAAATCCACATCTGAAAAAAGGAAAACACACAATCATTTTAAAAATAATTTGAGATATGTTTTGTTTCGCAAATGAAATTAAATTGTTTTATATGATGTGTCTTTTGGCTTCAATTCTCACAGAAGTACTTGAGACACAAATCTCAGAAAAAATATCAAAATATGAATATTTTTGTTTAAATGAAAATTCAGACTTCATGAGTCACCAAAGGTTTCCATATCAGCGTGGAAAGCTGGAAAACAGATCAGGGATAGCAGACTTCTTTGGTGCTGCCCATAGAGTCAACGCTTGGCACAGCATGGATTAAAAATTTAATGAAAAACATTAGCTGTGTTTCTTATACACATCACAGAGCTGGAGTTTGCTTGTTAGCCGATCTGAAAAATGTTTCTCACTTAATAGGGCGTTAAGACTACTTATATTTATTGAAAGTAACAATATGTTCAATTATAGTCATCTTATATTGTTTTATAAAAGTTATATATGCATAATTATAAACAAATATAAATATACAAAAAATTAGCTTATAAGCACTAAAATTATAAAGAATATAAGTAGTTGCAGCATTTAAGTACCCAGACAATATTTCAGAGTCTATTAACCTCAGAGTTCTCATTGTTTATAGGTAATTAATACTTGACCTCCATTTATTGACTTGTCAATCCAGCTGGATTCAAATGTTCCCTTCCTGTCTTAACCTTGTATTACTTGTCTATCTTGGATCCAAGGATGAGGAAGATGAGCATTTACATTTTTTAAGAAAATTACCCCAAGTTTTAGAATTATGCCATCCTTTTTTTTTTTTTATTTTGAAGAGACCAAATTGTCTCTTATTTTTGTTTTGGAGCTGAGAAAAGTAAGGCTTGAGAAACTGAAGCCTGAAATAAAATGGATACTTACTGTGAGAACCAGGATTTTCCTTGGATTTTTAAAGGCTATTTTCCAAAGATATCTTCACTATTTGGATTTAGTTTAAAACAAAATTTTAACCCCTATTAAAGGAAAGAAAACTCTTACATTTTTTGACTGGTTTATTTTCATCCATTTAATCTGTCAGCACATAGACAGTTGTTTCAGATATTTAGCTACTTTGATAAGGTATTATTTACATTTCTCTTGAATGACAAAAATAAAAACATAGTATACAGTGATATTTTAATGAGAGTAATGTCATCTCAAAGATTCTAAAAAGAAAAAAGAGGAAGCTCTTTCATACTTAACATAAAGGAAACTAATTCTGCTTTGCTCTTGCACCTGCTTAAAGGAATTTATTGGAAGAAATGGAATTGGAGATATTTGCCTTTTTTATTAAAATCAGCTTAATAGTTCTTAGCACCACCTGTCACCACATTGTACAATCCATCTTTGGGTACTAGGTTTTCTCCAGATGTTTAGCTTTCTGTTGTCTTGGGGATCATGGCTTTTTTTTTTTTTTTTTTTTTTACAGTCCAGTGATTCATAGGTCACATCATTTGCCTGTGGCAAATACACAGATGTAGGTAGTTTGAAAACATTTTAGTTAAGGAAGGAAAAAATTACTATTAGCTTTGATGATTCTACTTTTAGATTTAAATACCAAGCCAATATGGTATTCCTGAGGGCAGGCAATAAGGTAGAAAGTTACTGATGTAAACAAATTCTATCAAGCTAATCTTAGAAGATCCCCCATGAGTCTATTTTAAATATCTTATTCATATGGGCTTTTTTTTCTGGAATTGTCCACTGTTTTTATGCAAGGATAGTATCATGCAACTTTAAATTAATTACACAGCTATACCAAAGCATAAGATAAATGATCTGTTGGTTTTATCTATTATTTGACAGTGAAAGCACAATTCAATGTACAGATTATTTTTGGAATATAATCAGTTGCATGGCCAGGCAACATATTTTTTCAGTGAACTTTAGCCAGGCTAAAACTCAGGTTGTAGTTACTTTGAAACTAGACTATATCTTTCTGTGAACTGGGATAAGCTACAGGTGTTGGAAGAATCATCTCAGGTGAATAAGGTCAGTCTCCTTATAATTATATCTTCCCAGAATTCCTTAACTCATGTTCAAGCTGCATTCTAGAGAGTCACTAAAAAAAAGTAGATCTATGATGTAAATAGGTCACAGTAGGGCATATCGGTGTACTTGTCCTTTTCCAGTCCTTGGGAATTAGAATTTCTGTATATTAGACAAAACCCTTATCCTGAGTAGTTGGCCTGTAGGGCTTGGGATGGATGTATCTTTACTAGATGGAGTATAAGAGGACCTCTTTTCCCCTTCTCTGAACTTTAAATTAAGCTCAGGCTTCTTTGGAATAAAATGAAAACAGTGTTGATGAGATAAATCAACTTACAGGAGCGAACCCAGGTTTAAGATTTGGAAGGTGGTTAAGACAGACCCCTTTCAAAGTCACTTTCCCTTTAACATTCTGCTAACAGCCAATGTGCAGTACCTTATGGAGGCACCCTGAAATTTGATGGCCAGTGGTATTCCTCTGTTAGGAAGAGTTCACCAGCATTCAGAGCCCCAAGCATCTCTAAATGCAACTAATTGCCCTTTATAGCATTAGGATGGGGGCCATGACAGTGCTCAAGCCCCTAACACATTAGGCAATTCCTGGTTGCACTTCTTTATTCTGTCCCTATTATGTTTCACTAGCTTGTTGAAACTAAAGCAAATCTTAGCATTGTAAGTAAATGGGTTATGGTGGTGTATGAGTTATTTACTCTGATTTGCAGAAAGATTTAAGAACCTTAACTAGCTTAGCCTTTTCCTCCTGCATAGATACTACCTATTCCTAATAAAATAATCAGTCTTAACTTTGGTACTTTCATTTATCATCCAACTTTTCTAATTACATAACAGTATCTTAGGTGGTGGAGGGAAACTTTCCTGGAAATAAATTATTAAGGAAACATGGGTATTATATATATTCATTTTATAAATGAAAAATAAACACAGAAACATTTGAAAGGGATACATGTTGATGTAAGAGACCTCTGCCAGGGGTGCCTGGGTGGTTCAGTCGGTGAAGCATCCTACTTCAGTTCAGGTCATGATCTTACGGTTGGTGGGTTCGAGCCCCGTGTCGGGCTCTGTGCTGACAGCTCAGAGCCTGGGGCCTGCTTGAGATTCTGCGTGTGTGTGTCTCTCTCTCTCTTCCCCTCCCCCACTCATGCTCTGTTTCTCTCTGTGTCAAAAATAAACATGAACAAAATTTAAAAAAGAAAAAGAGAGACCTCTGCTAGTGTTCTACCAAAGAAGAAGTAGGGGTGGGAAGGATTTTTAGTTTAGATAGTTTAAAAAATTGCTTATTTCTTTCATCCTAAATTTTAGATCACAACCAAGGAAATAAACAGGACTTATTACATTATATTTAAGTAAGATTTAGTAACACAAGTTGAACGCAGAGATTTAGCTCTCTCCCCTCCAGTCTCATTTTAGTAACGATTTTGGGAGAGAGGAAGGTAGAAACAAGTTGTAAATTGATAAAAGGAAACCACTTATATGAAGTGGCTTTAAATTTTTGGTTAAAACCATTTATTCGGTACATACTGTGTCTATGTGCCAGACACTGCACTAGGAGCTGGGACTATAAACTTTCATTTAGTCAACAATTTATGTTGGTCCCTTACTACAAGCCAAGCACTATTCTAGGCACTGGAGATAATAAAAAGAAGAAACAAAAATTCTAGGCCTCATTGAACTCGCATTCCAGGGGGAAAAGTCAGAAGACAAAAGCACAACATACAAGTAAAGTCTAAAGTTTCTCAGGTGGCTAGTGCTGGTGAGAAAAAGAAAGGAGAATAAAAGGGACTAGGAGACCTGAAGGGTTATAATTTGTTTGAGCTGAAGTATAAATTGGTGCAGCCACTACAGATAACAGCATGGAGACTCCTCAAAAAGTTAAAAAAAGAACTACCACATGATCCAGCAATACTACTTCTGGATATTTACCTGAATAAAATGAAAACACGAACCTGAAAAGTCATATGCACACCTATGTTCACTGCAGCATTATTTTCAATTAGCCAAGATATGGAAGCAACCCATGTGTCCATCAGTGGATGAAGGGATAAAGAAGATGTGGTACACATGTACGTACACACACACACACACACACACACACACACACACTGGAATGTTATTCAGCCATAAAAAGAATGAAATCTTGCCATTTCAGAAACATGAATGGACATTGCATGCATTATGAGAAGTGAGATAAGTCAGACAGAGACAAATAGCATAGATTTCACTTATACATGGAATCTAAAAAGCAAAACAAGAGAACAAACAAAACAAAACAGAAATAAACTCATAAATACAGAGAACAAACTGATGGCTGCTGGGGGGAAGAAATAGGTGAAGAGAATTAAGAGGTACAAACTTTCAGTTATAAAAGTAAAAAGACACAGGACGCAAGGTACAGCATAGGGAATATAGTCAACAATATTGTAAAAAATATGTATGGTGGCAGATAGTAACTTGCCTTAGAAACTAAGAGCTGGTTCTTTGAAAAGATAAGCAAAACTGATAAACCTTTAGCCAGACTCATCAAGAAAAAAAAAAGAGAAGGCCCAAATGAACCAAATCAGAAGTAAATGAGGAGATATTGCAAAGAATACCACGGATATACAAAGGATCCTAAGAGACTACTATAAACAATTATATGCCAGCAAATTGGACAATCTACAAGAAATGGATAAATTCCTGGAAACATACAATCCTCCAAGACTTAATAATGAAGAAAACGAAATTTTGAATAGCCTGATTGGTAGCAATGAAATTGAATCAGTAATCAAAAAGCACTCAATGAGCAAAAATCCAGGACCAGATAATGACACAGGTGAATTCTACCAAACATTTAAAGAACTAATACCTATTCTTCTCAAATTATTCCACAAATCTGAAGAGGAAGGACTGCTTCCAAACTCATTTTACAAAGTCATCATTACTCTGATACCAAAACCAGAAAAGACACTACAAAAAAAAAAAAGAAGAGAAAAGAAAAGAAAAGGAAAGGAAAGAAAAGAAAAGAAAGAAAAGAAAAGAAAAGAAAAGAAAAGAAAAGAAAAGAAAAGAAAAGAAAAGAAAAGAAAAGAAAAGAAAAGAAAATTATGGGTCAACATCCTGGGGCAGGGCAAACTGTAATTTTGAATGAGGTGGTTTCAGCAAGTGCTCCTTGCAAAAGAAGCAGCCAGTGATAAGGTCCTGTGGTGTAAGCACGCTGAGACAGTTTCAAGATCAGGGAGGGTGGAGTAGGGAGAGCAAGAAGGAAAGTATTACAGGTTGAGAAGTAGTAATGGTGTGTCAGATCATGGTAGGGTTGTAGCTATTATAAGAAGTTTAGCTTTTACTCTAAGTGAAAAGACACTGTCAGAAGGTTTTGAACAGAGGGTTTAAGTTTATTTAAATTTTAAAAGGACCTCTCTGACTGATGTAATGACTGCAGGTTGCTACAGGGTGACATGGGGGCAGCTGGGTAAGAGTGGAAACAGAGTTTCATGCTCTTTAAGGGCCTTGGGTCTTGTTCAGGAGCCAGATTTGTTCACAGATTGTAAAGGTGAGTAAGGAAGAGGAAGCAGGAAGAAAGCATGGTCTGAGAAAAGAAGCAAGCTCTCTCAAGGTCAAATGCACTCATTTCCTTTCTGCCCATGCAGTATTAGTAGGTTTTACAGAGTCCCTCTGGGATATGGAGGCAGAAAAAGACAGGAGGAGGATGATGCATTTTTATTTAAAATATTTATCTTTTAGGGGCGCCTGGGTGGCTTGGTCGGTTAGGCGTCCGACTTCGGCTCAGGTCATGATCTCACGGTCCGTGAGTTCAAGCCCTGCGTCGGGCTCTGTGCTGACAGCTCAGAGCCTGGGGCCTGTTTCGGATTCTGTGTCTCCCTCTCTCTCTGACCCTCCCCCGTTCATGCTCTGTCTCTCTCTGTCTCAAAAAATAAATAAACGTTAAAAAAAATTTAATAAATAAAAAAATAAATAAAATATTTATCTTTTAAAATTATAACTGTAATATACATTAATTATAAACAAGTTTAGAAAAGTATAAATTAAAAAGTAAAAGTAAAAATTTAAATTTAAATTTAAATTTAAAAATGGAAAGCAGCGAGAATGCCATCACCAAGAAATGATGACTGTTAATATTTTTATTTATTTTATTCCAGCCATTTTTCTTTCTACCTACTTATTTATGAAGAACTAAAAAAATACTATATATGAGTGGATTTGTTTTTCCCCTCAAATTATACCGATTAACTGTTATCCATGTGGTGGAATATTTACAGAAACTATGGTATTTATAGCAGTATTTCCATTGTAGTGATGTTCATTATTTTATTATAGCCATATATTTAGAAAGACGGATTATTTTTACCTTCATATTGTTAAAGGAAAGCTGTTTTGATCATCCTTGAAAGTAAATCTTTTTAAGAATCTCTAAAGATTTTCTTAAGATACATTAATAACAGCAGTAGTGAAATTTTAAGATCAAAAATACAATTATCCTTCATTTTCCTGGCACGTAACATCAGACTATTCACCAGAAAAACTATAGGGGCACACTTTTGACAGCTCTACCATAATCCCAACTATTTCTGAACAATGAAATTAAATACACATATGAATTTAGTTACTACTATTGAATTTTACATTTGTTTATTAGTATCATGTTTCTCTTTACCCCCCCCCCCCTTTCCTTTACTGGGATGCATATATATACTTCTCACTCATTTACAGGATCTTGTTATAAAATAAGGTTATTCAACATTCTATCATGTATATTGTGAATGTATTTGTCATTGTGCCTTTTAGTTTGCATGCTATTTTAATTTTATATAGTCTATCTTTTCCTTTCTTATTTTTCCCTGTTTTAAGAGCACTGTTTTACATCCTGACATTGATATTATCTAGTTTTTCTATAAGCCTTTGTGTTATTTGTTGATTTTCTTTTTTTTATTCTCCTCCCTCAAACTCATTCTCCAATTGGACTTTTTTAGGTGGAGTCAAAGATGAGAATCTAAGCTGACTTCTGTATTTTTCACATGTGGCCTGTTTTCCCAAAGAACATTTAGAAGTGTCAAACTTTCTTTCATTAAATCGTGATACTTTCTTTATTGCTGTAAAGTTTTTACATGTACTGGGTTCTGCTTCCACTGATATGTTTAAATTTTTCATGCTACAGTATGTTTTGATACGTGGTAGGAAATGTCTCTGCAACATTTCAAGTCTTAAACATGTGATTTAGTTGGTTTGAGGAAATCAGACTAATCAAAGAGGCATCTTTGTAGGCTAATGAATTATTTTTTACTAATTCTATTTCTGTCTAAAAATAAACAAAATGGTTATTATTATCTATTCTGTCATTTATCATTTATTCTGATTAATTCTCTCCCATCTGAAAAAAATGCTCCTCAATGTTGAAAATACCTAGCCAGAAATAAAACTTCTAGAATTTTATGTTAAATCAAACCAAATCTATATATGAATACAGTATAAAACATGCAACATTTCTGGTAAGTTAATGCCTATAGGCGAATTCACCTGTAGGTGAATGAGTGAATGAATGAATGAATGAAGTATAGGGTATGGAGATACATACACAGATAGGATTTTCATGATGAAATTACACTGGTAGATACAAAACTAAGAAACTCTAATACATAAGCCCATTTTATAGTCTGAAATGTAAACTGTAATTCAGAAATTTGGAATGCTAGTGGAGAAAATGGTTTGACACAAAATGACTGAAATGGCTTGAGACAAATGACTGAAAAGATGAAATGATTTTCCAATTTGCATTTTTTTCTAGAGGTGAGTGTAAAGACATTTCCTTTGGCAAAATGTAAAGATTTTAATACCCTGATTAGCTTGACGAATGAAATGGGAAGCATATCCTGAGAGGTTCTTTTTAACCATAGTTACGTTTTCTCATATGGTATTTTGCCTCCCCTCCTATTTCTCTCCCTTTCTTTCTCCATTCACTTTTTCCTCCTCCTTTTTAGATTTCCTTTCCCTTTCCTTTTATTTCATTTTAAACATCCAGCCTAATTAACTTCAACAAGAAAGGTCTAATAGCCAGTCAATCATGAAAAAGAAAAAAAGAAAGCAAGAAAAGAAACTATCAACTGATTAGTATATCTTTCTCATTATACAGTAGATTAGATATTACTGTTTTGACTTCACAGTCTCATGAGAAAGACTTGGCTAAGAAAGACTACAACAAAACATTCATTAGTATGACATATGGCAA
This sequence comes from Lynx canadensis, assembly GCF_007474595.2. Classification (NCBI taxonomy): domain Eukaryota; kingdom Metazoa; phylum Chordata; class Mammalia; order Carnivora; family Felidae; genus Lynx; species Lynx canadensis. The sequence continues at coordinate 41,886,808 of NC_044311.2, read as the reverse complement.
AAATAATGGAAGTGGGACCCAACAAACCCATTCAGGTTAAAATCTTGAAGCTGTAATTGTAAGATAATTGCGTAGTCTTATTGTCAAGCAGTTACAGCATGAGACTAATAGGATGCCAAGGGAAATGTTGATCAGTACTTGAGAGCCTTAATTTTCTCCAAATTTTATTCACCAACTTGTTCAATGAATAGGGCTCTCTTCTGAAGTTGCTATTCATGTGTGAGTTACTGAACAGTTATGTGCTTTAAAGTGGTGGCCAAACAGAGCTACTGAGGGCGTGGAGTGGGCACTCAGATGAGAAAATGAAAGATACGCTCCCCCAAAGTTTATTCCAAGATGGAGAGAATGCTCCCAACATCTGGATTGCATTTCTGATTGTGCCAATGACATTACTTATTATAACTGTGCCAAATAAACCACTGCATTAATCTTTTTTTCAATTTACTCTAGTCAAAAAAGTTACTTTTGTGTTTGCAAGAATAATTTGTAGGATTGATCAAATGCTCAAGTCTGTGTAGATTTTCTTTTATGAGTTGCTCTCTGATCACAAATCCACATATTCTGTGGCAAGATGCTTATAACCATAAGAATATCTCAGGAATACTGAAATTATAAGCATTCAGATATCTCCAATTAATCTATTTTTAATAGAAAAGTGATATATGCATATACTATTCTTATTTTTAGTGAATTATGCACAGTTTTTCTCCCAATAACTGCTTATGTTATGAGTTTAATAATGAACTTTATTTATTGTGCACAGAGAAAGCAAAAAAAAAAAAAAGGAGAGAGAGAGAGAGAAATATCTCCATCTACAATAGGCAGCCAGAATACGCTCTATTTTAAGTAGTGCAATAATTTCATTAATGTTAGAATGAACTGCTCAACTTTTGCCAGAATGAAATGAATGATTATCAGAGTTGCTGGAAACCTAAAATTAAATGGAAAATGTTGAAGATGATTTGAAAAATCACAATAATTCAAGAAGATTCTTAGGGTACATTTCCAATAACTTTTCCACAAAGTTATAAGATTTGGCCATTTAGTCTAGCAGGTTGATTTTATAGATAAGGACAAAAACGCACAGTGAGATCAGGGTCAAGAAGCTTTTCCAAAACTACACATCTACTTGGCCCTTCTTCCTAGCTCACAGACCTTTTTGCACAAATAACAGTTGGTATCCAGAGGTGATACCTTGAATGAGAATCCAAGTAAATTAAGATATTTATTTAAGGATGTCTGCTAGCTCTTCTTTTGTACCTTCTGCTATTCGCCATGATTCTTTTAAAACATCAAACTGATCATAAAAATCTTCTGTTCAAAGTCCTCTAACAACAACTCCTCTGCTACATTTCACTCAGATTAAAAGCTTGTCCTTGTAATGCCCTTGCAGAATCCTGCTGCTCACTCTGACCTCGTCTCCCCCACCCCCACCCCCAACTTACTCTGCCTTAGTTCTTCAAGTTTGTCTCAGAACTCTTTGTAGTTCCCTCCACCTGGGATGTTTTTTCCCCAGATACATCTCTGTCTCTCCCCGTCACGTTCCTCAAGACTGTGCCCCAGGACTACTCCTAAACGTGGAAAGTGGACTCCTCTGCCCTACCCCTGTTCTTCTAGAGATGCCAGTGCTGCTCCCTTTCATGAGGAGCTACACCCCCCACAGAGCAGAGAGTTCAACAAGCCCAGGGTAAACACCCACCTGACATTGGCTGTCCCTTTCTAGAGTACCCTGTCATTTTCAACGATGCCCAGAAAATGTCATAGGTGAGGCTGCCTTGCTCCAGTCACAGCACCAGTGAGGACTTCCCTGGTTATCTTATTTAAAATTACGCCCTCATTATTACACAGATCTCCCTCTTTCCCTTTCATATAGTACGTGTCACTTTCTGATATAGTATATAGTTTACTTACTAATTGTATCTGTCTCCTTCTAGAATGTAAGCTCCATGAGGCAGAGAGTTTGCCCACTTGTTTGCTGTTGTGACACCTTATACCAAATAGTGGTTGGCACACAGTATGTATTTAATGATACTTGTTTTTTGAGTGAATGAATGAATGTAGGCACAGATTGATCTGTATACAGAATAGCTGCAAATATGACAAAAATTCATTTGGAGACATTATCTTGTTTTCTGTTCATCTTTCTTGCCCATGGAGCCTGTTCTAATGATTCAGATCTTTCTTCTGAAATCCAGCAAGTAATGTCAAAGTATTAAAGAAAATCTTCAAAAAATTAGTTTTATTAAAATTAAAACTCTTCATAAAATTGATGATAAACAGCTTCTTTCCCTGAACTTTGGGCCTGTAGTTGAGAAGTTATTTATAAGGAGAATCCTCAGTTCAAAACAACTGTGCTTGAAAGCTTATAAGTGAGGAGCCTGCCTGGGATTCTCTCTCTCTCTCCCTCTCTCTGCCCATCTACCAATCTCCCCCTCTCTCACACACACTCGCACACACACAAAAAGCACATCAAAAAAAGCTTCTGAGTTCTGAATGACTTCTTCTGGGATAGTCTCAAGCCTTTATATCAAACCTAATGTAAACCAGCTTCCCAAAAATGTGTGAACCATTTTCAGGTGCAACATTTTCCACTCGTGCCTCCTAAATATTTTGTAACTTACTAAATATTTACTCTTATGACCTAAATAGATTATTGATTTGGGGTGCCTGAGTGGCTCAGTTGGTTAAGGGTCCAACTTTGGCTCGGGTCATGATATTACGATTCTGTGCTGTCAGCACAGAGCCTGCATGGGATCCTCTGTCTCCCTCTCTCTCTCTCTCTCTCTCTGCCCCTCCCCTGCTCTCTCTCTCCCTCAAAAATAAATAAACATTCGAAAACATATTGATTTAAGGACAAAACATTCTCTGGATAAGAACTCATATTTTTAATAGTTTATTTATTTATTTTGAAAGAGAGAGAAAGTGGGTGAGGGGCAGAGATTGAGGAAGAGAGAGGGAGAGAATTCTAAACAGGCTCTGCACTGATGGGCTTGAACCCACTAACCGTGAGATTATGACTTGAGCTAAAACCAAGAGCCGGATGTTTAACCGACTGAGACACCAGGTACCCTGAGAACTCACATTCTCTAAAAAAGAGTTATTAAACTTTTACTCCTTGCCTATTGTGTTTAGTAAGACCAGGGCGCTGTCCTAGGTCGTGGAGAAATGAGAAATCATGATGTCTTAGAAGACTAAGGACATCCATATCTAGTGACCTTTTCAAGTATTAAAGCAATAGCAAAAAAACCTAGAATAAGCAAATATCTTTCAAACAGAACTTTTGGTGTAATATTTTCATTAATAGGAATATTTCATGTTGTCAGGACATTTTGAGCACCCAGAGTAGAATTTTGAAACTTTAGGAGCCCTAGAGATCATCTAAATTCAATCTCTTCATTTCACTAGTGAAAATTCTAAGCATCAGATAATATAAGACAGATAAATAGTGCACATAGCATTAAAAATAAAATATTATGGTATTCAGAGAAGGAAGGAAAAGCTTCTATTTGAGGGACTGGAGACCATCAGTGCCCAGCAATGCAGGCAGCATGGCCAGGCCTGACACAAGTGAAGGAACAAAGGTAGGAATGCTAGGATGCTGTGATATGAAAGAGTAAGTGCTCCGATTTGATTGGCATGTCACGGAGAAATGGGGCATAATTGAGAAGTAGGATCAGATTATGGTATGCCTTATGTTGTAGGCTTAAAATTTTGAATTTTACCCCATAAGCAATGAAGGGATATTAATGTTTTTGCAGGAAGGTCATTGAGTTGTGCTCAAGAATATTTGTCAGTAGTTGGGAAGGTCAGTGGGGTGGGAAGATTACTTGCTTGAGGATCACCAGTGTTATGAAATGATTGGTGTTATGTGCAGTCATATTAGATTGTTGGGATATATAGTTCAGGGAGATAAAAGCCCACTTGAACTCAAGTTATGGGGACAGGTGGAGAAGACAGAGTCAAAAGGAGAAATGCTTTGTGGGTGGGTTTTAAGGAAACATAAGAACTAAGTGTACATTTCAGCCATCTCTCTCATATAACTGTAGTACTAAGAGAATCTAACTTTGGGTATTGAATTAGAATCATGATATAAACCAATATAATAAAACAGAAAGATGTCCATTCAATATTTCCTTGTCACTTTTACCATTTTAGAACCAGACCAAAGTTTTCTTTGGTTTTGAAATCTTCAGGACAAATAACAAACTCCCTCTTTCTAATCATCATTGAAGGAGAGACTCATCTCCTATGATACAAACTAAGTTGAAGGAACAAATAGAAAACTAAGATATGGTTGGAGGGTAGATATCAGTGGAAAAATTAGGCAAAACATGTGATCTCCAATACATGAAAACATTGATAAACAAGTAATAAAGTAATTTAGAAGAGAGAAGTAGAAATTATTTTGAGCACCATTTTGTACCAGACGATCATGTGATCATCTGTAGAGCAAGGAGAGGGACTACAGACCAGCTACATTGTTTGTGAGAAAGACGATGAGAGAAATACTTCATGAATACAGGATTTATAGCATTGGGGGTCTTATTCAATTGCTTCTGACAAGAGCTATGTGATTAGAGTATAGTGGTGTAGAACATGTAACAAATAAATTTTATGTATCACTTTAGCAAAATGTTTTCTCTCTGAATATATGTCCTAAAATACTCTACATTTCTGAGTTGTGATATTTACTTACCTTAGGTTAAATTTCTTCCCATAAGAACACATCTCTAATGTAATAATGTAAATCAATGGGAAACATGATCCAATTAATAATTTTTTTAAACAAATGCATTGCTAGATTATATTTTTTAAAAGTATGCTCTATCTGTAGTTAAATTATTTTCAAAAAAGTAATTTACATTTGACTTAAGGACACTTTTCTCATTAAGATACACTACTGAAAAATCCACAAGACAGAAAGTTTGGAGAAGCTAGGTGTATTAAATTATACATGGTCACTTGGGGAATTGCTTAAGGAAATACTAATAGTAGCAGTATAAGCCCATAGGTATTATGGCAAGTACATCCATCATGTGAGAACAGTTGTCATTAATAAAGCCTTATTGCCAACTACAAAGAGCTTTCAAAGCATTTTCCACTTGGATTACTGTATTGTCTTAGAGATTTTAAAGATTCAGTCGTTGGCTTAGGAAATTGAAAATAAATGTCAAAACTCAAAGTGTGAAGTTCTGCAACAACTATTTAGGTTTGACTAATCCTTGCTATAAGAACATAAAAACAAGACGCATGTGGAAATGAATTAAACTATTTAAATATGGTAAACCAAAGAGAGTCCAAATAGATTTTTAAAAAATATTTAAGAAAAGTATAACACTTTTTTTCCTAACAAAGAACATTCATCTGGCACTAATCTTGTTAAATCTTTGTCTCACTACATTGATCTTCTATTTCTTCCATTATCTTCTACACTGTCATTTAAATTTTCACATTTTATTTCAGCTTTCCCAGAATAATTGGACACTCCCTGAGTGCAAGAAACACACTTTAAATTTCTTGAAACATGAAGAGTTTCTATCAGGGTAAGTGTCTGATAAATCTATAATGTTTAATTATAAATTTCTATCACCTGTTTGAAAATTATTAAAGATATCGCTTGAATTAAAAGCTAAAATATATTGAATACTATGTACCAGGCATTATGTTAAGTGCTTTATGTGGGTTAGCTAATTCAATCTTCAAAATACATCTATGTATTAAATAATTTTATTTTTAATTTTTTTTAATGTTTTATTTATTTTGGAGACAGAGAGAGACAAAGCATGAGCAGGGAAGGGTCAGAGAGAGGGAGACACAGAATCCGAAGCAGGCTCCAGGCTCTGAGCTGTCAGCACAGAGCCCTACGTAGGGCTTGAACTCACGAACTGTGAGATCATGACCTGAGCTGAAGTCGGACGCTTAACCGACTGAGCCACCCAGGCGCCCCTAAATAATTTTAGTAATAGTGTTGTTAGTATTCCTCTAGAGAAGTAAGAGAGATAATTTAAGGAACTTATTCAGGATCTCACAGTTATTTGAGGTAGACAGAGATAGGATTTTGAACCAGGGATTTGGATGCCAATGTCTTACTACTACTTTACACTGATGAGTCCACCCCTCTTAGTCAATGTCCTTGCTTTCACATAAATGACCTGGAGCGTTTGTGAATTTCACTAATACTGTAATTCAGAAATACAGAAAATGCATCTTTGGAATTAGTTTTCATGGTGCTCAGCTATATAACCACAAGCAATAAGCAACTGTTCTACATACTTAGAGAAGGATCATGAGTTTCATCCTGTATATTGAAGCACATATGGCCTGAGATTTTCCTTCTCCAATTCCATCCCTAGGCTTGTCAGATGTTGCCAATCTACTGGATGGGCCTACCATTCTTCATCCTCTGAATGGGTCTATGGCAAAAGCCACCTGTTCTCCCAACTTCTTCTTCAAGATCCCCAGGTCCCAGCCAGCCACTACTTGCAGTTTTTTTAAGATTTCTTCCCACTGACTGCTACTTTCATTTCTTTGTGCATATCTCCATGTTTTTTGTTTCAGCCACTAACCAATTCCAAATGTCTGCATTTATCTAAGAATTTATTGCTTGTAATTCCATTTCTGTATTAGTTAAGGTACTTTGGTTGCAAGGAACAGAAAATAACTCTGAGAAACTTAGAAAAAAGAAGACTGAAGGAGAGGAGAGTAAAGAAAGGCAGGGGAGAAAGACTGGAAGGACACTGGAGTAGCTCACAAAATCAAAGCAAAAGTAAAATGAGGATACAGATCTCTTATCTCATCAATTTCTACCTTGTTGGTCACCATTACATTACTCAAAATTTAATGTCTTTCACCCACCCAATATGTGACTGATCAACGCTAAAATTTCAAGAAAAATATTCTATCATGGTATGTAATTCATCTTAGTAGTCTGAGGGATGCAATTTATTTTTAAGAGGTGGGAAAAGAAAGGTATTCATGAAAGATAGAATATCCTAGATAGCAGTAACTCCCTAAATCCTTTTCTCCAACAACATATTTTCCTTTGAAACATATGATTTTAAAAAATGGCTCTCTGAACACGATTCTGTCCCATGTAAGACCTCAAATAGGTGTTTTTTTTCCCTCTTAATGGGAGATAATCCAAAGTCATATCTAGCTCCAAAGTCATGTCTAGCTCCTACATGAAAAAATGCTATCACTGGTATCTGTGATATTAACTGGTATCAGTGCTATCACCAGTAATGATATTATGCAGAGAGGCTGGGTAGTCTATTTTCCTCTAGTTTTATCACATTCTCTCATGAGATTGTACAACCTGTATAGGAAAGTCATGTGTATATCTGCCATTCAACACATCATATGTATAAGAGAGGAAAAAATAAAAAATAATAGAGAATTTTAAATATCATATGTTCAGCAAGCAAGGAATAGACTAGATTCCCAATTTTTGAAAATTGCCAGTGTGGTGGCTCAGTCAGTTAAGTGTCTGACTCTTGATCTCAGCTCAGGTCATGATCTCACAGTTCGTGGGATCAAGCCCCGTGTCGGGCTCTGCACTATCAGGTGCAGAGTCCCCTTGGTATCCTTTCTCTCCTCTCTCTGCCCCCACCCTGTTGCTCGCGCACACATGCCCGCTTTCTCTCTCTCAAAATAAGTAAAATTTTAAAAACAGAAGAAAATTGCCAAAAAGTCAGAGCTGGTATTCTTGACTTCATTCCTCCACTAGCTATTTCATATTCTCTTGTTCAATATCTACTTTTCAGAGATTTTTACCTATTAGGGTGATTCAAGTTGTTATTGTTCCTGAGGGTCCAGAGCTTCTAGTGGGCTAGGGATGCCACAATTTTTACTTCTTGACAAGGTAGAACTAGAATATACTCAAGAGGGATTTCCTACACTTACTCTAGGCCTGAGATTCAGGGTTAATCATCTCAACCATAACAGTGAAATGTACTGCTTCAAGTTCTGCTACTAACTGGGAGGGGCCCCATTCTCCACTCTCCTTCAGGGTTCCACTCTGAATGGGGCTGTGATGGCAAAACTGTCACTTTCAGCAGGTGACCACACTTTGTCAGAGCTAGCTATAATCTACTTCTCTCCAGTTTCCTTATTTCCAAATTGAAGGGAGACTCCACATGAGGACCCTAATCTTTGGTATTGATTGAGGAAAGGCAGTGTCATGGCAGGAAAAGATATGCTGGGAGTGTAAGCATTTCCTTAAAGGACTTATCTAGACTTTCCAGAACTATTCAGGCTAGGCCTCTTTTCCATGGCTGATCAGATCACATAGGACCTATTTCAAGATGGACAGTTCAGGGGGTGCCTGGGTGGCCCAGTCCATTAAGCATTCGACTCTTGATTTTGGCTCAGGTCATGATCTCACAGTTGATGACAGCAAGCCCCATGCCAGGCTCTCAAATTAAATAAACATTAAAAAAAAAAAAAAGATGGACTTCTCAGGTCAGTTGGTCAGCTGATCTCTCAAGTTCTAACAAGAGCTCAGTCCAACCAGAATTCCATTTATCACATGACTTTCAATATTACTCAAAGAAGAAATAACTTACTGAAGCAGATATGGCCTACTTCAAAAACCCTACTGATCTTTGCTATGATTGCTCTATCAGGGTTTTCTACATGATCTATCTAGGACCTCAAGATGCTTTTAGTAGCATTGGTTCATTAGATCAAAAGAATCAGTGGCAGAACTTAACTGTGGTCTGGACCAGTTGGGTTGTACACTTCCGACCCTACTAAATTTTGGATCACTTGGTAAAGGATTTGGAGGAAGACACCTATAGATGGTATATGTTGCCAGGTACTCACTAGGGATTAATGCCTCCCTGTTAATCATTTAGGACACAAAGTACAATGAGGAAGAGGAAGAGATTATTCAACGTGTTCAGTGCCACTGAACCCCAGAAAATTCTATGATACGGTCTTTGCCATTTTGTTCTGAATTTACTTTTCATTTATTTCCAATGTATCACATTCTCTTACTGCTTCCTGTTCTTTAGATCATATTATTGTGATGGCACCAATAAAGTGGATCAGATTGATGTTCTGTGGCAAAGTGGGATGGTGAAAGAATTCAGCTGGAATGTTTTCTATCCTTGAGGTAGAATATTATATCAGTAGTGCTGACCCCTTAAGATGTTTTTCTAACTTTCTGTATATGCAAAGGAGTAAGACGTACTCGCCATTTCATGCACACCAAGTACCAGAGACACTTTCATTTTCTGTAGTTAGGCGCCCCCACCAGGAAGAGCAGTAGCAGGAGTCATAACATTATCAAGTTCAATCACCTACCATCTTTCTTCAGGTACCACCAGTCCTTTTAGCCAGAATAAGGATCAGAAATGTGATAGGACTCAAACAATCTCTATCTTCAAAGGCTGTAGTGGTAATATTAATCACTTCAATACTCTCAGAAGTGTGTTATAGTGTTTGACTTATTCCTGTGATAGGAAAATCCAGGCCCAGTATGGCTTTTGCTTTCATTTCCAGTACCTGGAAGCCAGTGTGGCATTTCACAAAGTTATGATATTGATTCAAGCCATGAACAAAACAAACATGGAAATATCCACAGATGGTCTGGGCCACAGAGAGCTGATCATGAGATTAACTTATTTGAATTCCATTTATCACATGACTCTCACAAGCCCTTAAGGCTGCAAGTTTTGGTCTGGATGCTCATTTTTAGCATTTTGTTAAAGCCAGGCTATGAAAATTAAGGTTCGTTTGTTTGTTTGTTTGTTTTTGCCAGTGCACAGAAAGTACTCCTAATTGCTCTGGGGAAGTTTAGGAAAAGACCCACATTATGTCTATTTAAGGAATCAAGAAAAATTAACCTTGTAAACAAAGGAGGAGCAGGTCTTACAATCAAACTGGTTTTTTTACAACTATCTTAAAATTATTTTTTCTCTTAGAGAACATATGCACTTTTTAATAATAGACTTCAAATAAAATATAGAGTCAGACAAAAAGCAAAGCAAAACAAAACAAAACAGAAACTTCCTGAAAAGACTACTATCTAGGAATATAACTCATTTTTAGCAGTAAGCAGTTTTTTTTAAATCTATATTTATATTTGTTAGAAATTATAGAAATCTCAGATTTACACTGGATCAAAGAGAAATGAAAGAGATAAAAAATAGCCATTATAAAATATTCCTTCTACATTCTTCACATTAAAAATGACAAAAACAGGGGCGCCTGGGTGGCGCAGCCGGTTAAGCGTCCGACCTCAGCCAGGTCACGATCTCGCGGTCCGTGAGTTTGAGCCCCGCGTCGGGCTCTGGGCTGATGGCTCAGAGTCTGGAGCCTGTTTCCGATTCTGTGTCTCCCTCTCTCTCTGCCCCTCCCCCGTTCATGCTCTGTCTCTCTCTGTCCCAAAAATAAATAAACGTTGAAAAAAAATTAAAAAAAAAATGACAAAAACATAGGGTGCTTGCGTGGTTCAATTGGTTAAACATCCAACTTTTGATTTCGGCTCAGGTCATGATCTCACAGTTTGTGAGATCAAGCCCCATGTTGTGCTCTGTACTGACAGTGAAGAGCCTGCTTGGGATTCTCTCCCTCTCTTTCTGCCCCCGTTCCACTCATGGATGCGTGTGGGCACAAACTCTCTCTCTTTCTCAAAAATAAACATTTTTTAAAAAAATGGCAAAAAACATTAGTGTTTCAGCAATGAATTAAAAAAATGCAGACTCTTATTTTCAAACTTTGAAACACTAAATAAATCAAAAGTATGTGGAAAGAAGTCTGTGTTTTAAAATTTTTAATATCTCTTCAATCACTCTTAGATAACTGAAGAATAAAATACTATGCGACGATGTGTGAAATATTGATTGATTCAATAAAAACATATTGATATATTTTGTCTGGAATGATTGAATCATTTAAAATTTAAAAATATTTAAAGTTACTATCAGAAATTGACCTTGGCTGTGTGGCTACATGATTTAGCATGTAAAATACATTAGATGTCTAGGCTATAAATAAAAAGAGTATTTGATTCTGTAAACTCAGTTGTTTTCTTTTACCCATAACCATTCCCATGCTCATCTTCTTTCTAGCATTCTTAACCAAGACCTTAAAACAGTGGTTATAAATACTGGAGGAATATTAGAATTATCTTGTGATGTTTTAAACACTGATGTAAAGATCAGACCTCAGATGAATTAAATCAGAATGTCTGGGGCAGGACCCAGGCAGGTGTGACCAAGATTAAAAGCCACTGTCTTTAGGATAAATGTGATAGATTTCTTTGTTATTTGTAATAAACCAAGAAACTATGTTCAAGACCTTAAAATGTTTAAAAAATAGACTATCTTGAAACAATTAGCTTCACCTCCTAAATATGAGCCGGCTCTACCCTTTTATTGATTGATGGGATGTGTGAGATGGCCGTGTCAGAAAATTTAAAACACAGCTCTTCATCTTGTGGCTCAATATGACGCTATAATAGGCCGGATTGTCAAATGGCATATGTCTCCCCAAACAAAGAAAACAAAAGTAAAAATAAACAACTGGGGTTACATTAAACTAAAAAGCTTTTGCACAGAGAAGGAAACGATCAACAAAGCGAAAAGTCAACCTACTGAATGAGAGAAGATATTTGCAAATGATATATCTAATAATGGGTTAATATCCAAAATACAGAAAGTCACACAGCTCAACAGCAAAACCAAATAATCCAATTAAAATGGGCAGAGGACCTGAAGAGACATTTTTCCAAAGAAGACATATAGATCACCAAACAATGAAATAATGCTCAACATCACTAATTATGAGGGAAATGCAAATCAAAATCAAAATAAGATATTACCTTACACCTGCCAGAATGCCTAGAATCAAAAATATAAGAGAGAACAAGTGTCAGTGAGCATGTAGAGAAGAGGAAACCCTTGTAGACTACTGGTGAGAAGGTAAATTGGTGCAGCAACTGTGGAAAATAGTATAAATGTTCCTTAAAAAAATAAAAATAAGAGTATCATACAATCCAGTATTCCACTACTGGGTATTTATCCCCAAAAAACAAAAACACTAATTTGAAAAGATACATGCACCCCTATGTTTATTGCAGCATTATTTACAATAGCCAATATTGGAAATCAATCTAAGTGCCCATCAATAGACAAATGGATAAAACACTATGGAGTATTACTCAGCCATAAAAGAGAAAGAAATCTTATCATTTGCAGCAACATGGATAGACCTAGAAGGTATTATGCTAAGTGAAATAAATCAGAGAAAGACAAATACCACATGATTTTACTTATATGTGGAATGAAAAACAATACAAATGAACAAGTACACAGCAACAAAAAAGAACAACACACTTATAAATATAGAGAACGTGGTTACCAGAGGTGAGAGAATGGAGAAATGGGTAAAATAATTGAAGGGGCTTAAGAGATACAAACTTTCAGTTATAAAATAAATAAGTCATGGGGCGCCTGGGTGGCTCAGTTGGTTGAGCGTCCGACTTTGGCTCAGGTCATGGTCTCACGGTTTGTGAGTTCAAGCCCTGCGTCAGGCTCTGTGCTGACAGCTCAGTCTGGAGCCTGCTGCGGATTCTGTGTCTCTCCATCTCTCGGCCCCTCCCCTGCTCATGCTCTGTGTCTCTTTGTCTCTCAATAATAAATAAACACTAAAAAAATTTAAAAATAAAATAAAATAAAATAAATAAGTCATGGGGACGAAAAGTACAGCATAGGCAATATAGTCAATAATATTGTAATAACTTTGTATGGTGACACATGGTGGCTACACTCATCATGGTGAGCATTTCATAATGTATATGACTGCTGAGTCACTATGTTGTACACCTGAAACTAATATGCTATATATCAACTGTACCTCAATTAAAAACAAAAAATAAAGGGGTGCCTGGATAGTTCAGTTGGTTAAGCGTCTGACTTCAGCTCAGGTGATGATCTCAGTTTGTGAGTTCGAGCCCTGCATCAGCCTCTGGGGCTGACAGCTCAGAGCCCGGAGCCTGCTTCAGATTCTGTGTCTCCCTCTCTGTTACCCTTGCTCATGCTCTGCCTGTCTCTCTCTCAAAAATAAATACAACATTAAAAACTGTTTTTGAAAAAAAAATTAAAAAATTTAATGGTCATGAGGAATCTTAGTGAGGGAGTAAAAATGTTCTAAAATTAATTTATGGTGGTGGTTGCACCACTCAGTAAAGTCAAAATACAAAAATCATTGAGTTGTACACTTAAAATGTGATTTTGATGATATGTAAAATAGTCTTCAAAAAAACAGCATTTAAAAAAATCTTTTAATGTTTATTTATTCTTGACAGACAGAGACAGAGCATGAGTGGGGGAGAGGGAGAGAGAGAGGGACACAGAATCCGAAGCTCTGAGGTGTCAACACAGAACCTGATGTAGGGCTTGAACCCACCAACCGCGAGATCATGACTGAGCTGAAGTTGGTCACTTAACTGACTGAGCCACCCAGGTACCCCTAAAAATTTTTTTTTAATGCTTATTTATTTTTGAGAGACAGAGAGACACAGAGCATGGGCAGGGGAGGGGCAGAGAGAGAGGGAGACACAGAATCCAAAGCAGGCTCCAGGCTCTGAGGTGTCATCACAGAGCCCGACGCAGGGCTCAAACTTGCAGACCATGAGATCATGACCTGAGCTGAAGTCGGACCTCTAACCAACTGAGCCACCCAGGCGCCCCTCCAGTGGACTCTTAATATGTGTGCTACCTCATATCATTATACTCATTCCTTGGAATTTCAATTATCTTTTTTCTAAATCTTTGGATGCTTAACCAACTGAGCCACCCAGGTGCCCCACCCCCCCAAAAAAACAGCATTTCTTTAAAAAAGAAAGAATGCCTGGGGCGCCTGGGTGGCGCAGTCGGTTGAGCGTCCGACTTCAGCCAGGTCACGATCTCGCGGTCCGTGAGTTCGAGCCCCGCGTCGGGCTCTGGGCTGATGGCTCAGAGCCTGGAGCCTGTTTCCGATTCTGTGTCTCCCTCTCTCTCTGCCCCTCCCCCGTTCATGCTCTGTCTCTCTCTGTCCCAAAAATAAAATAAACGTTGGAAAAAAAAAAAAAAAAAAGAAAGAATGCCTGCATTCAAAGTTTGGTACATCAGGTAACTAATGTCTATCTCTGGGCAAGTCAGTTAATTGCACTAAACCTTATTGTCTCACGAGTAACATAGGAGAATCTGTATCTTAAGATTGGGTAAGGTTGACAAAAGATAAATATGCCATGGACCTATAACAAAGTAAAGTTTCAATTATTGGTAAGTTTTATTATTTGTCATACCATGGAATACTTTTCCTTTCTACCTTCCATTCAAAACTCTTATTTCCTCTAAAATTGTGATTAAAGTTATAATAATTGATAGGAAGTTGATAGGAATAACTGATAGGAAGCACTCAGGGAGTTGTTTGCTGGTTGTTTAATCTAACCTTTTAACTTGTAGGGTTTAAGAGAACTGAAACAAAATCAAAAGTGTAAGAATTTTATGTGGAAGGTATTAGTATTGTAGGTGCTACGCCTCTGGTTCTCCATGTGCTAGTGCTTTCTGGAAGAGGGGATGGGTAGGGACTAGAAGCAGCCAGTTCTGGCCACGTGTCTGCCCCTGAGTTTAAATGACACTTTATATTCCTCTGAAATCTGCTATCAAGCAAAAAAGACTAGGTATGAGAGCTAAATATGTGTGGAATACATTTTAATTACAAATGTTCATTTCATGAAAAGTTTTAAGGAAGGTGATAGTTTAATTGAGAAAAAAAATGATTATATAGCCACAAAAGAATGAACGCGAATGTATAAATATAATATAGGCTCTTAAACATTTTATATTTTAAATGATAAAACAATTCAGTTGAACTCTAATGTCTGAATTTTCCATATCTGCCAGTATAAACCCAGTTCTTAAAACTAAGAGATTTTTATGTAAATATATTAATCTATTCTTCCTGAGACCTTTCCTAGATTTTTTTTTCCTCTAACCTTTTCAACCTGCATGTTTCAGGAAGTATTAACAACTACTAGGGGCAATGTCCACTGAATGATCATTTCTCCTGTTATCTAATTGTTTATTTTGAATCTCTAATTCTCGTTAGTGGCTTTTAGTGGATTGCTTTGCCTGAATTATAGGCTTCCACTCTGGATATACTTAAAAACATGCTAAGTGCCACATTATTTTCCTGAAATTTTCCTAAGCCATCAAATATGCCAGCATTCCTCAGGGTCACACTTGACTTGCCTACCTTCTGCCATCTCGTGTCTAACATGACACTATAAAATATAAAATTGCAAAATACTTTACTCCCTTTACCGATTAAAATTTTATTTCAAATGCCACATCTTTCAGGACTCTCCCACCACTCTTCTCCACCACACACATACCTGGCCAAGTATATCAAGTCTTTTTTCTTAGATCCTTTTCTTATTGGAACTGTTTGTTGGGAATTATATGTGCACGAGATCGGTTTGGGCACACCAACTGAGTGCATCATCATATGATCCTCACAATCTTGGGAAGTAGGAACTTTACAGATTTCATTTTATGGACAAGGAAACTAAGGCTTAAAGAGACTTGCGCCAGGAATCTGTAAGATCATTCCTAAAATAGGACTCTCTTATTCCTGGTCATTTTGAGAACTATACTATCCACATGAAATAACTCACCTAAATACATTTAAAGAAAGTCCTTCACTCCGTTCTCAGCCTCTCTTTGTTCAGAGTAAAAATCTTTGTCTTCTGTGGCTAGACACGGACTGGAAATGCCCAAAAGAGTGAGGTTCATTAGCCCCTGGGATGCTTGAACTGGGCTATATGGGAGATAGTCAATTCCAAAAAGGGTTTGATTGATGGTCAGGAGACAAGATCCGGGCAGATGGCACAAGCTTGAGTGGACAGCAAGTGTCACTTGTCCTCCACTGGCGAGGGGGAAAAATGGGCAGGACACAAACTTCAAACTAGAAAGTGGAAAACAGACTCTAAGAGGCACAAGACTGAATTTTCTCTTCATTCTTTCTAATGTGAGAGGAAAAGGGTTGTTAAGTGTCTCTGACCAAAGTAAGGATTGATTTCCAGTGTGCAGAAAAGATGTCACTGGGTAGGCTCTGTACCTCTCACAGCTTGCTCCAATTTTTCACCCATGTAGACTCAAACTGTCAAATTTTCAATAATTTTTAACCCCTTGTTCTAAAAGACCGGCAACTTAATTCCAAGAATGAATGTTCAAGGAAACAGTAGTCTAAAAAACTCCAAATACTTAGGATCATGCAAGTTTTCAATATGAAAACAATTTTAAATTAGCTCTTAATTGGTTTGAGTTGTCTACAATCAGTTGAACCAGTTGGAGTCAGTATACAAACAAAAAAGGAGAGAATCTACTTTGAACTCTCCTAACAGTTTTAAACAAACTTCAAAAGCTTCAATGCCATTTGAATTTATGGACATAAAAAACACTTTGACAAATTAGATTTGATAAGTTCTTTGAATTTCATTACTGACTTCTTTCAGCAGAATCCTAACTATATTATCTTACCACTCCGGGATATAAATTGCTATCATATTAGTTTTCTTTTTAATTTTGTTTTTGAGAGGGTGAGAGAGAGAGAAAGAGAGAGATCACCTGAGTGAGTGGGGGAGAGGGGTAATGGAGGGGGTGTGGAGAGAATCTGAAGCAGGCTCTATGCTCAGTGTGGAGCCCAATGTGGGGCTGGATCCCACGACTTGGGGATCATGACCTGAGTGGAAATCAAGAGTCTGATGCTCAACCAACTGAGCCACGCAGGAGCCCCATATTAGTTTTCTTAAAATGCATCGTTCATTGACAGTATACAAGGTATACTGACAGTATACAAGGCACAGATAACATTTTTGTCCCTCAAGTTATTGGTTTTGATTCCTCAAATATTACATAACTAAAACTAAAACATAACAAAGAAATTTCTTTGTATCTTCTAGCTATTCTGATCCACTGTCTATTCTTCAAACACACTTGAAATTTCTCTTCTTTGAACTCACAATTTGATAAGCTGCAGAGGCATCCTTTATTTTTTGGACCCATTAAAGTTGTTCTTGATGTAAAGAAAATTTTGTCGAGTTGGTTGCCTGCCATTGAGTCCTTCTTTTTTGGGTAACACACCTTGAGTTCATTTGGGGGAAGCCCTACCTGGCACCCTCTTAATCCTTTCCTGCCATAAAAATTGGTTCATAGATAAGCCCATGACTCAATCTGAGCCAGTCAGACCTAGAAAAAAAGATTTGCTTTTTTACCCTTTACTTGAACCTTTGAGAATATTGTTGGAGTTGCCCCAAGGAGAGAAGTGTCTATTTGAGTAAATGGAGCAGAGAGAGGGAGAAAAAAAACATCCCAATGACGGTGTTTGAAACTTGGATTAAAAACTTTACATTATAGGAGCCAATAATTTTGTTTTACAATTTCTCCCTCAGAAACCAATGTATATTGGCTATTTTGTCACTTACCTCCATTTGCCTCTTCCATTCAGAAGCAAATCATTCTATTCTGTACTCCAATAGAGACAAGAGTTTGGAGCAGTGCCTATGAAGAACATGCAACTCACAATTTTATGCATTCTGCCTTTTCTAATTTTATGTCTCTCCATCCATTCAAGAAATTAGAAAATTAAAATATACTGTTTTCATGGTTAAAATAGCTATATATATATATATATATATATATATATATATATATCTGTTTTAATGTAAGCCCATCCAAGTTACACAAAATATTCTGCATCTTTCTTAAGAACAACAACAAAAAAATACAAGTATTTTATGTGAGCTTTAAAAAGGGAAGCAGTACTGAGATTTTTCTCTTCACTCTACATCAAAGTGCAAATCCAGTTAATTCTATCACTGACTAGAAGTACAATGAAGACACATTTGTAAATGGATTCTATAGCCTGGGGTGTATAAAGCACTTTAAGGTTGTCTCATCGTGCTCACAATCTTCCCTGACCTCAGTTTAATACTAGAGATGACCTTTACATTATGTTCACAGCTCTGCCGGTGATGTCACCATCTATCTACTGGGCCACCAAAAGAATGCCAGGGGAGAGAATAGTTTCTAGTCACTGTGTTCACCCACTGGGCATCAAAATGGACAACATTAAGGTGTCATCTACAAACACACCATCTTCCATATAAGGAGCAGAGATTGATTTGCTGAGGTAGTGTATTTTTCCCACTAAAAAGAATTAAAAAAAACAAACTTCCTTCCTTCGTAGAAAACATTAATTTCAAACAGGCCAAACAGCGCATTGCAAAGTAAGAGCGCAATGATTTTTAAATTTTTCAATTTCTTGTATGTTCAAAGATAAAGATTTACTTAACATTATAGTAAAATTTCCTAAGATGATTCCTTTTATGTTGGAGCAAAGTTGCCTACGAGAAGTTTTCCTGATACAAAAATAACTCACTTTAATATGTAATAATTCTCATGTGTGCATGTTGTATGTATGTGTGCACTTACACTGAGCATACAGATCCTATCTTCAAGAATTTTCCTGATATACAAGCTCATTAAGCTTGTCACTAAAGACAAAGGCTTCATGAAAGCAAGGGTCATTTTTCCGACCCATGGTCCCTGAACAAGGAATTCTCATTGAGCATGGAGAACCATGGACTGTCATTGTTTGGATCTTCTAAGTTTTGGATCCTAAAGGCAGAATTTATGAAGACACTTACATCTTAAAAAGATTTTTTTTGAAAGAGAGAGAGACAGCATGTGCACAAGCAGGGGAGGGGCAGAAGGAGGAGAGAGGGAATCTTAACCAGGCTCCATACTCAGTGCAGAGCCAGACACAAGGCTCGATCTCACTACCAGGGGATAATGAACTGACCTGAAATTAAGAGTCAGATGCTTAACTGACTGCGCCGCCCAGGCGCCTCCATGAAGACATTTTTTTTTAATTTTTTTTTTCAACGTTTATTTATTTTTGGGACAGAGAGAGACAGAGCATGAATGGGGGAGGGGCAGAGAGAGAGGGAGACACAGCATCGGAAACAGGCTCCAGGCTCTGAGCCATCAGCCCAGAGCCCGACGCGGGGCTCGAACTCACGGACCGCGAGATCGTGACCTGGCTGAAGTCGGACGCTCAACCGACTGCGCCACCCAGGCGCCCCAATGAAGACATTTTTAAATTAACACCTCACTCTCTATTTTATACCTCCTATAATCTCATTTTCTGAGTTTAATATTTATAGAAACAACATTTTCAGGCAGTTTTCATTTCACAGTTAAAAAAAAACACCCCTCCACACAGATGTAGTTAACATGTATAAATAAGGTTTTGAAATTTTACCAATCATCATTAAAATTTATAACTTGCCATTCAATGCAATCCCAATCAAAATTGCACCAGCATTCTTCTCGAAATTAGAACAAGCAATCCTAAAATTCATATGGAACCACAAAAGGCCCCGAATAGCCAAAGGAATTTTGAAGAAGAAGACCAAAGCAGGAGGCATCACAATCCCAGACTTTAGCCTCTACTACAAAGCTGTAATCATCAAGACAGCATGGTATTGGCACAAAAACAGACACACAGACCAATGGAATAGAATAGAAACCCCAGAACTAGACCCACAAACGTACGGCCAACTCATCTTTGACAAAGCAGGAAAGAACATCCAATGGAAAAAAGACAGCCTCTTTAACAAATGGTGCTGGGAGAACTGGACAGCAACATGAAGAAGGTTGAAACTAGACTACTTTCTCACACCATTTACAAAAATAAACTCAAAATGGATAAAGGACCTAAATGTGAGACAGGAAACCATCAAAACCTTAGAGGAGAAAGCAGGAAAAGACCTCTCTGACCTCAGCCGTAGCAATCTCTTACTCGACACATCCCCAAAGGCAAGGGAATTAAAAGCAAAAGTGAATTACTGGGACCTTATGAAGATAAAAAGCTTCTGCACAGCAAAGGAAACAACCAACAAAACTAAAAGGCAACCAACGGAATGGGAAAAGATATTTGCAAATGACATATCGGACAAAGGGCTAGTATCTAAAATCTATAAAGAGCTCACCAAACTCCACACCTGAAAAACAAATAACCCAGTGAAGAAATGGGCAGAAAACATGAATAGACACTTCTCTAAAGAAGACATCCAGATGGCCAACAGGCACATGAAAAGATGTTCAGCGTCGCTCCTTATCAGGGAAATACAAATCAAAACCACACTCAGGTATCACCTCACGCCAGTCAGAGTGGCCAAAATGAACAAATCAGGAGACTATAGATGCTGGAGAGGATGTGGAGAAACGGGAACCCTCTTGCACTGTTGGTGGGAATGCAAATTGGTGCAGCCGCTCTGGAAAGCAGTGTGGAGGTTCCTCAGAAAATTAAAAATAGACCTACCCTATGACCCAGCAATAGCACTGCTAGGAATTTATCCAAGGGATACAGGAGTACTGATGCATAGGGGCACTTGTACCCCAATGTTCATAGCAGCACTCTCAACAATAGCCAAATTATGGAAAGAGCCTAAATGTCCATCAACTGATGAATGGATAAAGAAATTGTGGTATATATACACAATGGAGTACTATGTGGCAATGAGAAAAAATGAAATATGGCCTTTTGTAGCAACGTGGATGGAACTGGAGAGTGTAATGCTAAGTGAAATAAGCCATACAGAGAAAGACAGATACCACATGGTTTCACTCTTATGTGGATCCTGAGAAACTTAACAGGAACCCATGGGGGAGGGGAAGGAAAAAAAAAAAAAAAGAGGTTAGAGTGGGAGAGAGCCAAAGCATAAGAGACTGTTAAAAACTGAGAACAAACTGAGGGTTGATGGGGGGTGGGAGGGAGGGGAGGGTGGGTGATGGGTATTGAGGAGGGCACCTTTTGGGATGAGCACTGGGTGTTGTATGGAAACCAATTTGTCAATAAATTTCATATATATAAAAAATAAAAAAAATTTATAACTTGCAAGGAATAACATTTTAATAAAGACTCAGAAAATTATCAAAATTGTTAAGGCAAGCTCTCTTCCAAACTAGATTCCAAGTAATTTTTGTTTTAACTTCTTTATTTTCTTTGTTAAGCATATATGGATTAATTAGAGTGGGTTTGGCTAAACATCTGGATAAATGTCACATCCTCCCAAAGGGACCTATATAGGCTAAAAAAGGAGTCTGCTATTAGAATACTCCATAATAACTAAGTCATATGTGCTTTTAGTCAACATCCAGGGGAAACATGCCTGTCATAAAAAAACATCATATACATTATTACTCCTTGGCTAGCAGATATTTAGATACCATACTTAAGTACTTTCTGGTAGTTCCTCATGAGAGCAATTTCTCCTGAGATGAATAGATGAAAGAAGAAAGAAGTAGGGAAGAAGAATTATTAACGTGTGCTTACTTATAAAATTTACATATACTATTTTGGTGCTGAGTTCCTATTAGCTTTTGGGTTCTGTTGAAGATTTCATAACATGAAGAAAGCACTGTCTTATGAAATAGTTTTCATCCCTTGTCATATTCTGATCCCCCAGGAGAACTGAGTCAGCCTTAGAGAGAGAGAGTGTGTGTGTGCAAAGGCAATTCAGGACCTCTTGGTAGCTGACTCAGAAAGCAACTGGGTAGAAAGGAGAGAACATGAGTCAGTTGGGTCCTTCCTGGAATTCTGGCTCTTTTAGTTACTGATTGAATACCATTATGCTACAGACTTGAACTTTCCTGGATGCCCCCACCCCTCACCTCTGTTTATTTCAGTGTAAAATGGCAACGATTTTACATGGCAAATACTATGGAAAACACAAATGGCAAATACTTCAGAAGACAAGAAAAGTGAACAAATACATGAAACACTTCCCACAGAGTTTGACTTTTACAAGACTCTCAAGTACTATTTTAGTTTTTCCTCTCTCTGATAAAGAACACAAAAGCTTTTCTGGCTATTTGATGAATAAAAATCTTATAATTTCAAGACTTCTAAATTTAACAATAATAAAGTCATTTTTCTCGATTAAGGGCTTTCCATTTTTATAAGTGTATGAATTAACCAGTATTTACTGAGCTCTTACCCAGCATAATTCCCATATTCTAGATGTTTTAGCTTTATTTAGAACAATGAAAACATCTAGTTCCTACTTTGCTCTGTCTATGATATAATTTGAACAATGGAAATTACATGAAAATGGAATACAATTATGGGGAAAAGATATACAATAAATTGTAATGATATCTTTATGTGGAAGTAACATCAATAGGCCTGAAGATTCCATCACTAGACTTTCAGATTATTTTATCAAAGGGAGTAAACAATGTGTAGGTTGTTTTCTATAAGTTTCACTCTATGCTGTGTTGTGTGCCCATTATCTCTTGTTAAACCTTGTAATGATCCTTTACCCTAGGGGTTATTATATACATTTTAAACCAAACAATTATTTCAAACTAAGGAATCCAAAGTCTTGAACAGATTAAATAATTTACAGAAAGTCATATGGTTAACAAGGGATGAATCTGATATTCCAAATCAAGTTACTCTTTCAGTAAAGTCCATGCCTTTCTTAGCTACCCTCCTTCCATACAGGAAGTTCAGAACTCATTAGTACCAGTGCCTTTAGAGTTGTGGGTTTTGTTTTTGTTTTATTTTGTTGCCACCATCACTTCAAGAAGCCATTCCCAAATCATGAGTGTTTGTACAGTCTTCTCTCCCATGTATACACTGAATGAGTCATGGGCAGAGAAGAATTATATAGAACAGTAACTACTATGTCAGAAACAGAGGTCTGTGGATACCTGAGTTGTGAAGTAGAGAGAAGCACTGTTTTTTCCACATATTCAGTATTGTACACAGTAATTGACTTCCAAAGCCAACACCCCAAAGCCCACTTAGTCTAAATATAACAGAATTGTATTACTAATGGTGATATTTTAGCCATTGATGATTTTCTCTTTTTCTCTCTTACCTCCTTTTAATCTTTTCTTTATATAAAAGCCAGAGGCATTGCTTTAAATCTCATTATATCTCTCTGTTGCTTCTACAAAGGTTTGCCTTTTCTGTGTTTGAAGATCCCAATTCTTCACCTATTCTTCAAAATACTGCATAAGCTGTTTTTCACATCTCACATTTTCAGCATCATCTCAAACCACTCTTCCTCTTAGTCTATGCACTCCAGGTAACTTAGCTTTCTGTCAGATGCTTGAAACACTTCAGGGCCTTTATATATGCCTCTGTCTGGAAATATATTCTCCCCCGTCCTGAGAGTTTTCTCTTTTTTTTCAGTTTATTTATTTTTGAGAGAGAGACATGCACAGAGGACAGAGAAAGAGAGTGCATGATGCACGAGCCAGGAAGGGACAGAGAGAGTCCCAAGCAGGCTCCTTGCTGTCAGCACAGAGCGCAATGCAGGGCTCCATCTCACAAACCACAAGATCATGACCCATGCCAAAATCAAGAGTCGGATGCTTAACTGATTGAGCCACCCAGGTGCCCCCCCCCCAAACTTTTTCTTAATTAACCCATGCAGAGTACAACCTTATATCTCAGCTTAAATAATCACTTTGAGGAAAACTGTCCCTGACCCACTATTCTAGATCTGCTGTATGCTTCTATAACTCCATGGACTTCTCCATAGGACTTATGAGAGTTTGGAATTACATTCTTGTGCAATTATTTGATTAGTGTATTCACTACTAAACTGTAAGCTCTTTGATAACAAGATCCCTTTTGCTGAGCATTGTTCACCTTTGATTTCCTTGCCGTTTCAGTCACTAAAATATGACCAACAACCAGGAGAGGGCCTGGTATAGGTAACCAAAATTAATTAAATTAATTTAATTAAATTAAAAATTAATTAAATTTGTGGAAAAATAAAGCATATTTTTATAAATTATATTCTTATTTATTTCTCTATTCTGAATAGATAGTAAAAGACTTACAAAATAAGATGGGAAGATTAGAGAAAAAGAACAAAGCTTGTGGATAAGTTTATTGTAAAGGACACAGTATGTTAGGATATTTGCATTTCATGATTTTATTCACAAAAGAACACCCACTGCAGAGAAGATTCTTTGGGTGGAGACAATGATCCATTTTATGAATGCCAGTTGACTTTTCTATCCTCAGTAACCCCAGTATAAGACCAGTGAATCCATGTACAACATGACCATGGCTTCAAAAAAGATGGTATAAATGGGCTCAGCAATAAATATTCCCATTCAACAAAAATTCTCTGTCAATTGCCACTAATGAGTGCCTAACTTGCCATTTACAAAGGCCAAAGATGAATTCACTATATGGTACCTGAATTCTGGGGACTATCTGTCCATCTGATGGCAAAGTGACTACATTGGGTACTTCCATCATGGAGGGGTCCTTGCAGAGATGGTCTGCCCATATTATTTATATTATTAATATTTTCTTTTCTTATCTGCTTTACTTTTCTAGCACTGCCATCTATGGATTTATTAAAGGCCTTATTTTCTATCATGGCATTCCATGTTTCTGACTAAGGAATTCATTTATTATCCCCCCCCCAAAAAAAATCAATGGGTTCATATCCATGATATTCATTGCTCTTACAGCATACCATACTAGAAGCAGGTGGCCTTGCAGAACAATGGAACATGAAATAATTTGCTGAAGATTCACTGACAGTTGAAGAGCAAAATCTTGCAAATTTGTGCACTTTCCTAAAAAATGCAGTGCATACTTTGAACCAACAATCCTTTATGGCCAGTATATACAGATCTAGAAATTAATAGATGGAAGTTAGAATGCCCTTTTTCTTACAAACTTAGTAACTCATTAATATTTTCCTTTCTGTCTGAAACCTTTGGGCTATACTAGTTCAAAAATGTTAGTTCAAAAGGGAGAAATAATTCCAACAAGGGACAAAAAATGATTTTTGAAAATGGAAATTGTGATAGCTACCTGAGTATTTGGGGCTCGTCATGCCAATAGGAAAAGAAGGTAATCTACTCTGCTGTAATAGATGGAGGTTATTCAAAGGAGCGAGAGCTTTGTATAGGACCCAATGAAGTATGTGGGATTTCTCTTGGTATTTCAATATTAAGTGTTAAATGTTAATAGAAGACTACATATAAATAATAAAGGGAGGATGACTTAGAGACTGGACCTTGAGAAATAAATGTTCAGGTTGTTAGGCCATACTACTATGGGAAATCCTGGCCAGGTGAGGTTAAAGGAATCGATAGTAGAAAAAGGAACTCATAAATGTCAAACACTGTCTTGTGAGCAATGACACATTTTTTCCTCCTTTTCCTATTATTTTAAATAAAGAGTGTTGAAGATGAAACTGCAACTGAACTAGAAGAGGAATTAACATTCTCCAAAAATAGTTACAACTACTAATACTATTTTCCTACTTTTGTTGGGGGGAGGGAATGAAAGTGCTGTCATTTATGTGAGCAATAGTTGGGTCATATTAATAAAAATATGATTCTGCATTATTATTGCTATTCAGAAGTTTAAATATGGCAAGAAAGTGTATGGGTACTGAGTAATCAAAGTGTTGGAAGTGAACAGACATTCCTAGTTGGCACTTGACCCTATCATACTCTTCTTTCTTCTGTACTGTCTTTTGTAAAGTCAGGTTGAAGACTGCAAATTACATTTCATGTACTATCTTAACCAACTAGGTTCTAGCTGTCTTCTGGTAATGGAGACCCTATCCCAGATATGAAGGCTGTCAGGTAGAAAGTGTTCTCTTCTGACAGCAGTAGGTGAGCAACTATAGGTTCCTGCAAAAGCACAGGTGATTCCAATATTTGTCCCAGAGTTCTGAACGTAGCTGAGTTAGTGGTAGCAGTGGGTAACTCTGGACCACTGAAGGTTATTGCAGGATGTGCCAATAGTTTTAGAGTTCTTGGCAGTGACAATTGTTGTGAATGTGAACACTTTACGGGTAACATCCAGCAGATGATGGAGCTTCTGCCCATATTATATTGCTATTTGAAAATAGTCAAATGGTTTCTAGTTTCCTAACTGGATGCTGGTTCATCTTTATCCCCCCTACTTCTTAATCTTGCCCCAGAGCTCAGTAATTCATCCTCTTTTATCTATATTCACATCTTCTGTGATCTCAATGAGATTTATAGGTTTTATACATATATTTATCTCTGTGCCAGCAGCGCTCCAATTTAAATCTCTAAACACATATATCCAACTGCCCACTTGGCGTCTCCACTTGGATAGCTAATAGGAATCCCAAACTTGTTGCCTCCAAAAATTAACTTCTAAACTTTCCTCTCATACTTGTTTCCCTCCCATAATCTTTCTGATTTCGGTTGATGGAAAATCCACCTTCCAACAATGTTAGCATACTTTCAAATGTCTCTCTTTTTTTGTTCATATTCTATATCAAATCCATTAGTAAAATGTATTTCTTCTACTCTCAAAGTATTTCAGAACCTGCTCATTCTTAACCACAATATTTGCTATCACCATCACCTGATTTACTTCAACAGTCTTCTAGATAGTCTGCCCTTCTATCATTATTCCCAATACTTCAAACCAAGTGCCATTTTCAAATTGTCAGTGAGGGGTCCTATAACTCCCCTGCTCAAAATCTTTCAGTGGCTCACTTCCATTCAAAATCAAATCCAAATTCCTTATATCTGACTCTAAATGAAAAGGCAACAGAAGCAAAAATAAACAAGTGAGACTACATCAAACTCAAAAGCTTCTGGACAGCAAAAGGCAAAACAAAACAAAAAAGACAACCTACTGAATGAGATAAAGCATTTGAAAATTATATACACAATAAGGGGTTAGTAGGGTTAATATCTAAAATACATAAGAAACTCATACAAATCAATAGCCAAAAAACCAATACAATTTAAAAAATGAGCAGAGGATCTGAATAGCCATTTTTCCAAAGAAGGCATACAGATGGCCAACAGGCACATGAAAAGACACTCAACATCACTAATCATCAGAGAAATGAAAATCAAAACCACAGTGAGATATCACTTCAAGCCTTTTAGAATGGCTATTATAAAAAAGACAACAAATAGTAACTATTGGTGGGAACACGGAAAAAGGAACCTTTCAACTGTTGGTTGAAATGCAAAATGGTGCAGCCACTATGGAAAACAGTATGAAAGTTTCTCAGATAATTAAAAACATAACCAACTACTGCATGATCCAGCAATGCCACTTCTGGGTATTTATCCAAAGGTAACAAAAACACTAATTTGAAAAGACAGATACACTCCTATGTTTATTGTAGCATTAATGCACCAGACAAGATATGGAAACAACCTAAATGTCCACTAGTGGATGAGTGTATAAAGAAGATATATACAATAAAATATTACATAAAAAGAATAAAATCTTGCCATTTGTAATAACCTGAATGGATCTTGAGAGCTTTATGCTAAGTGAAATAAGTCAGAGAAAGACAAGTACAAAATCATTTCACTTATATATAGAATCTAAGAACAAAACAAACAACATAAAACAAAACTCATAATTACAGAGAACAGAATGGTGGTGTCAGGGATGAAGAAAATTGAGGGGGTGGGCATAATGAGTGAAGAGGGTCAAAAGGTAAAAACTTCTAGTTATCAAATAAATTAGTCATGGATGCAAAATCCTTAACAAAATACTAGCAAACCAAATTCAATAATACATTAAAAGGATCATATGCCATAACCAAGTGTTGCTCATTTACTCTAGAGATATAAAGATGGCTCAATATCCACAAATATATCCAAGTGATATACCACATTAACAAAAACTATATTATTGTCTGAATAGTACAGAAAAGTATTTGATAAAATTCAACATCCATTTATGATAAAAACTCTCAACAAAGTAGGTATACAGGAACATACCTCAAATAAATAGACTACATATGACAAACAACAGGCACATGAAAAGACACTCAACATCACTAATCATCAGAGAAATGATGATTTCACTCAACAGTGAAAACCCAAAGGCTTTTTTCCTCTGAGATCAGGAACAAGACAGGATGCCTTTCTCACCACTTCTATTCAACATAGTACTGGAAGTCCTAGCCACAACAATCAGACAAGAATAAGAAATAAAAGGCATCCAAATTAGAAAAAAAAAGTAAAACAGTCACTATTTGTAGATGGCATGATCCTGAATATAGAAAACCCTAAGGATCCACCAATAAAATCAGAATAAATGAATTTAATGAAGTTGCAGGATACAATATGAATATACATAAATCCATTGCATTTTTATACACTAATAATGAACTATCAGAATGAGAAATTAAGAAAACAATCCCATTTCCAATTGCATCAAAGTAAATAAATCTCTTATGGACTTTAAGAATTAATGTTAAAATGTTCATACTACCCAAAGCAATCTACAGATTCAGTGCAAGTCCACTCAAAATACCAATGACACTTTCCATGGAACTAGAACAAATAATCTTAAAATTTGTATAGAAGCATCAAAGATCCTGAATAGCTGAAGCAATCCTGGGAAAGAACAAAGCTGGAAGTATCATGCTCCTTGATTTCAAACTAACACTACCAAAGTATAATAATCAAAATGGTATGGCACTGGCACAAAAGCAGACACATAGATCCATGAAACAGATAGTCCAGAAATAAGCCCATGTCTATATGATTAATTAACCTTTGACAGGGGAGGCACAAATATACAAACCATGGGTAAAAGAGAGTCTCTTCAATAAATGGTGTGGGGAAAACTGGACGACAAACAAAAGAATGAAACTGGACCATTTTCTTATACCCATATAAAAATACAAAGTCAAAATGAATTAAGGACTTAAATATAAGATTAGAAACAATAACAAATCCAGAATAAAATAAAGGCAGCAAGCTTTTGTACATCAGTCTGAGAAATATTTTTTTTTGGATCTGTGTCCACAGATAAAACATATGGGCTATATCAAACGAAAACACTTTTGCACAGCAAAGAAAGCCATCAACAAAATGAAAAAGCAACCTGCTGAATGGCAAAGGATATTTGCAAATAATGTAACTGATAAGAGGTTAATATCCAAATATAAAAAGAACTTACACAACTAAAAATTTAAAAAATAGACAAACCAAATAAAAAATAGGCAGAGGACCTGAATAGATATTTTTCCAAGGAAGATACATAGATGGGCAACAGATACATGAAACAATGCTCAATAATCAGGGAAATGGAAATTAAAAACACAGTAAGATAGCACCTCATGCCTATTATAATGGCTATTATCAAAAAGATAAGAAATGATAACTATTGGCAAGAATGTGGAGAAAAGGAAACCCTTGTGCACGGTTGGTGGGGATGCAAAATGTTGCAGCAACTATGGAAAACAGTATGGAGTTTCCTCAGAAAATTAAAAATATAACTACCATATAATCCAGCAATTCTACTTCTGAGTATCTGAAGAAAACAAAAACACTAATTCAGAAAGATATATGTACCCCTATATTTATTATTTATTGCAGCATTCTTCAAAATATCCAAGATATGGAAGCAACCTAAGTATTCATTAATAGGTTAATGGATAAAGAAAATATAGCATACACATGCATACATACATACATGCATACATACACACAAGGCAATATAAAAAAGAATGAAATCTTGTCATTTGCAGCAACGTGGATGGATATGGAGAGTGTTATGCTAAGTGGAATTGTCAGAGAGACGAACACTGCATTATTTCACTTATATGTGGACCCTAAAAACAAAACAAATGAACAATAAAACGAAACAGAAATGAACTCATTGATACACAAAACAACCTGGTGGTTGCCAAAGTGAGGAGGGTAGGAAGATGGGCAAAATAGGGGAAGAGAATTAAGAATTACAAACTTCCTGGGTGCCTTAGTGGCTCAGTCAAGTTGAGTGTCTGACTCTTGCTTTCAGCTCAGGTCATGATCTCATGGTTCATGGGTTGGCGTGCCATGTCTGGCTCTGCAATGATGGGCTCTGTGCTATCATGCAGAGCCTGCTTGGGATTCTCTGTCTCCTTTTCTCTCTGTCCCTCCCCTGATCATGTGTGCATGCTCTCTCTCTCTCTCTCTCTCTCTCTTTCTCTCAAAAATAAGTAAATAAACATTAAAAATTTTTTTAAGTTACAAACTTCCAATTCTGGAATAAATAAGACAAGGAACTACAACATACAGCATAGGGAACGTAGTTAATATGTAACAGCTTTGTATGGTGACAGATGGCAGCTACATGATGATCACTTTGTAATGTATATGTGTTGAATCACTATGCTGTATACCTGAAATTAATATAATATTGTATGTCAATGGCACTTCAAAAAATTCTCATCACAAGAAAAAAATTTGTAACTTTGGTGACAGATGGTAACTAGACTTACTGTAGTGATCATTTTTTAGTGTATACAAATATGGAATCATTATGCTATACACTTGAAACGAATATAATGCTATTCATCAATTATACCTCAGTAAAAATCCAAATTCCTTGTAATAGATTACAAGATCTACTTCCTTCCCAGTAGTATCTCTCTGACCTCAATTCCTATAAACCTTCTCTTGATTTATGCTGGGTCTTTTGATATACCATGCCTACCCCCCAATTCAAGCAATTTGTTCTAGCTATTGGTTCTTCCTGATACTCTCTTCCCCTACCACATCTATAAGTCTAACCTACTCATTGTTTAAGTATTTGTTGAATGTTTTCTTCTCAGTTACACGTATCCTTACTACCTGTCCCCAATACTGCAGATGCCATTCACCATCTGAGTTTTTTCTCAACAAGGCATATATTTATGACATACTAAAATGTTACTATTTATTATTTATTGCCTCTCCCACAAGAATATAAATTTAATGAGGGAAGAGATTTATTTTTAACAATCTTTTTCACTTATGCATCATTCCCAATACCTGGTATGCATAGGTATTCAATGAATCTTTTTTAAATGGTGTAATAAATTTATTTTCTTGTACAGCTATTGTCTCCTGAATCTAGGAAAATTCTTTGAGAATGAGCATTGCTGAAATGTGGAAGCAGATTATCTTTTCCTTCCTGTGTTCTTATCTTACTCCTTCTGTCTCTCTCACAGACACAAATACATACACAACCCCCCCCCCCAGACATGTTTAGGCACACACGTTGAAGAGGAGAAACTTGGTAAGCATGACCTGAAATATAAAAGGTTGATGTTGCAAGTAAGAGTGGCAAGAAATAAAAAGAAAGAGAGAAAGGAAGGAAGGAAGGAAAGAAGGAGGGAGGGAGACAGGGAGGAAAGAAAGAAAAGAAGTCATGTGAAATTGATTATTTCTGATGAAACAAGGAGTAGGGTTTTAAGCAGCCACTTGAACTGTTGTGCACAGTATGCTTTCATTATTATTCACCCTCATTTCTTCTCATGCACAAAGAAGGAAATTAAGATAATACCAAAACAATCATCCTACAAGAGAATATTTTTTATTTTTGGAGATGCTTTCAACAGCTAATGAATGAGACCACTAATTTGCATCAGAGTAGATTGTCATTCTGTATCCTGGAAACCTCTCTTAAAATATATTTTTGGAGCTTATATTATATTGTGCACTCAGGTGAATAATAGGGAGAAGTTTAATGGTACATTTTAGCATTCTCCCTTTATACTCCTTTACCTGCCCCATCAAAAAGCTAGCACAGGTTTGGAATTTCCTAACGACCATAGATTATTATGGAGGCAACTATATTCTCCTCACAGTTCTTAATTACCAACAATGTTGTATACATGATAAAGGTGAAAAGTGTATGTGTCTATACATATAGAAATATTTTGTTTAAAGTCCTTTTGAGACCAATTAATTTACCAAGCAAATAAAAATATCTTCAAGACAAATGCCTACTGATTTGTGGTTACAAATTTGGATTTCAAAGTTGCAGATATATATGGAAACTGAGGATGTTGAGCCTTCTAATAGTTGGCATAAAGACCACAGAAGCAGAAAGGAACTCACATTGTCCCAAGGTATTTTCCCTTGCCCTAACCTTCCCTTGGCTACACATTATTAAACATTCTAGAAGTCCCCTGCAGCCTAGGCTAGAAGTTAACAAACGTAACCTGGTGTTAAACTAGTTTGTTTCAAGGTGGGCAGTGGTGGTTTACTTTTAAAAAGGCCTAAATGGAATGTTTAAATGGAATATTTTCAGTATCCTGTTGGACTTTTGGGCTGTGTGGATTGGAGCGCAGAAACCAGAGGCTTAGGAGTTATAAAGTAATTGACATGTCCTTACTTAGAACAGGATAGAGGTTTAGTTAAGAAAAAGTATCTCTGTCTCTGTCATTCTATCTCCTCTCTCTCAAAAGTAAAGCATATGAACTAGTAATAAGGATAAACACACAAGCAATTTTGCCTGCATTTAGCAGATGCTGCCAGTGTGGCACAGGTGGATGGTCACAGATGAGTCTTCCAGAAGACTACTGTTCTCACTCCACCATCTGAGGACACTTCAAGCTCGATATCTAGAAATCTTCTCAATGGGCTTCCCTCTGGATTCAGAAACTAGGTTTTCAACTATTAATCTTTGTTTTTCTTTTCATAGAAACCCCCTCATTAAATGCCTAAATGTTTGTACAATGCAGCAAACATTCTCTACTACCAAGTCTCAACAGATGGTTCAGCAGGTCCTTAATGATCATAAAGCAATTGAAAGAGAAAATGGACTTACATTGTTCAGAGGAAGGAAGGATGTCTCTTCTTTCCCCCAATCAGAGGAGGAACTGACAGAGATTCCTCGACCAAACTCCAGTCAAGCTCCTCTGAGCCATTTTCTGGACTAGGCCTTGACCATTGGACTTCTGAGTCAGTCTTTGAATTGCCCAAGGATCCTGCTAAATAGGTTTAGCCAGAACTCTCCACCTTAATATCTAATCATTCTTGACTTCCTTCAGAAAGTATCCTGTCAAGTTGGTTTAGCGAGAATCTCCATCCCTCTTAATAATTTTCCATCCACAGCCCTGCTCCTTGGTTATAAATTCCGACTTATGGCTGAACCCAACCCCCCTTCTCCCCTACTGCAAACCCCATTGCACTAGTCCACTGAATGAAGTCTTCCTTATCATCTTTAACAAGTATCAGAATAATTTTTTTCTTTAATTTTTTTTTCTCCTCAATATATAGAGGAAAATGCAGTTACCTAGGATGAAACAGTAGTTTTCCTGCAACAGAGAACCACCATTGTCAAGGATTAAAAGATATCCAAAGTATTTCAATCTTGTTCGACCAATGTGCTGCATGTTTGCCTTATATCTGATAATTAGTAGTAATATCCAGGTAGTCTCTTAAACTAATGTAATAGTGTTCATAATCATGGGTATTAGAATCAGACACACCTATGTTACTATCCTAGCCATGTCAGTTTCATTCTGTGATCTTTAGGTGAACAGTTGACCTTTCTAAGATTTAACACTTCACTTGTTACATGAGCATAATGATGACATATATAATATATTAAATGAGATAATACATAAAAAGAGCATAATATACTGCCTAAAACACAGTAGGTGCCCAATAAATATTAGTCACTTTGATTTTAAATATTCATAATAATTAAGTACTTTCCAAATATTTTGTTTTGAGTTGTTCCACTTGTTATATCAGACATTCCCAGGAGTCTCTTTAAAGGGGATATGCTACTTAACGCCATATTCTGAAATGAGTGATCTCATAGAAAGGTACGTTTGATATGTGAGTTATATATACATATATAATTTTTTCAAAATAAGTCACCTAGTAATTCTTTCTAAACAAATCATGGTCAAAATTTATTTCCTTTCTAATCATGAAAGCCGTCATCTGGACCCCAGGTAACATTCTGATATTTTATAGGTAATCACAGAAATCCAGTAACTTCTGGCGGATAAGAATATTAATGTGGAAAAAATCCATTTTTCTGTAACTCCTAAGAATAAAATATGCTACAGAAAGGTGTAGTCAACTCAGTAAGATATTCTTATTGTTGACTTGAACCTTATGGAATCACCACTGAATGTCAAAAGTAATCAAATATCAGCAATTTCACATTTCATAGTAAAAAACTATCAAATTTGTTTCCATGAGTAATGTTAACTAGATTTCCCCTTGTGGGTTCTAATTCCAAAAGGATAACTTATTTACTTGAGCCCTATATTTGTCCATGCCAAGCCTAAACCTTCATGGCTTAATTCCCATGCATATGAAGGTGAGGCACTGTAAAATTGGGGTTCTTAGATATAAACAACAGAAGTCATTTTGGGTAGCTAAGCAACAAGGGTATTTCCTGGAAAGATCATCATGGGATAGAAAGGAAGTTTGGAAAACCAGGCTCAGGTACGAAGGCCAAGACCCTAACACTTTTCAATTTAGGATATTTCCATAGTTTGGGACTCTGCTCTCTCTGACATTAGCTCATCTGCTACTCCACTGTATCTTCCAAAAATAATCTCTACTGGACTCTGCACTGTTTTTCTCACTCTCCCAGGTTCGAACTCCTGGGAGGAAGTGTCTGATTAGCTGACCACACATCATGTCACTCTACCTTCTATACACAGCGTCCCCTCATTGTCTTCTGTAATGGAAGACAAAGCCCCACCTCCAACCTTTCCGGTTATTCCTGCCAAATAGAAAGTTTATAAGTTGGGCACAGGTACATAGTTGTTTTTTTTTTTAAGCTAAAATCCTCTAGATTTACTCCTATATAACATTATGTCATGATAGTACCAGACTGCTACAGACTAGATTTTGCATTTTCAATTATTTTGGTTGTTTATATATACTCCTATTTAAAAATACATGTACAAATGTGTAAGTCTAAAAACAAAATATGATGAACAAAATAAATGATGAACTAAAACACAGTTTCTAACCCTTAAAAAGTCTGTGGTTCAGAGTTGCCCCATATGTATTTGATTTTTCTCAATTGTACTATCAGTGTCAATTGCTATTACACAAAGAGTGACGTGAAAGTCACATAAAGATCAATCTTTGGTGTGTTTTATTGTGCAAAATATACTTAAGAGAGGACTTCCAGGGATGTTATTCACACGTAGAAGTCACACATTTAATCCTTGCGTAGAAAGTACAGAAGATTATCAATTTAACAAAAGGGAAACAAAAATCAATTTTGTGTGAATTTAATCAAAATTGAAAAGTAAATAAACCTGCCTGCTGATGAATATGCTTTCTATTTCAGGGGAAAAAATATTTGCATTGTCGGTGAATAAATCATCTTTCACAAAAAAATGATTCTGTTCTTTTCCAAGGTGAAGAATTTACTTCAGATTAACCTTAAACTTTGGTGTTATAGGAGAAGTTAAAACTTTATTAAGAGATAATAAAACTATATGTAATCAGAATTATTTCACAACAGGAATGAAACTGACTGAATCCTACTTTCCTGAATCTCCCATGATATTTCAGCTCTAAGAAAGACGTCTAGAATTTCAGAGGCAGTGTGTTCTTTACATCAGCACTTCTTAGCACATTATATTCCCTAGTCTCAATTATCTCTCCCTTTACTCATTTAAAAGAAGCCAGAAAAAAAAAAAAAACTCAGTTTCAGAACATGCACTAAAATGTGACCCTTTCCATTGAATTAACAACTGAAATCACTTTAAGTTTCTATCCTAATTATACCTCTTTGTAAATGTTTCCTTCTCTAATTTAAAAAGGGAAAAGGTTTTTGTCTGGGTGTGGCTTTTTGGTTTTTGTTTGTTGTTTTTTATCCCTTTTGGGGAGAGTAGAGAGGTTTGGGGGAAAGCTGCCTTTAATATTAAGGAAAAAAAACAAGTTTGTTGGTAAAAAACTGATTAGAAAGTAATTGAACATTCACTAAATCATAGTTTTAATACAGCAGTTGTATATATTTAAAAACTGTCTTTTAATAGTATTCAAAACATGGTGTTTTTCACTTAAACAATGTAAGTTCAATACATGAATTAATTGAGTACAGTACTGGTGAGGTACTTTTCCTATAATTGGGATGATTTTTGCCTAATCAACAACTTAGCTGAAAGTACTCATTTGAAGATGGTTGATTGTTAATATAGAGGTGTTGTTTCTTCATCATGAAAGAAAAGGGTGAAAGGGTCTATTGAACCTTGATTTCTGATCTTGGTAAATTAGCATTATGTTCAATCAGGTTTGGCCATTTGTTTTTTTTTTCTATTTAATATTTAAATGATGCTATAATAAATATTTGGTATCCTATGTCTGTGAGCAGGAAAGAACATTTTTTTTAGGGATGCCAAAAACTAAAGTTCTAAGATTGTGATTTCCATTTCCCCCCAGCTATTTCTATGGGGAACACCATTTTACAGATACAAGATACATTACCATGAAAGAAAAACATCAACAGAGACAAGTTTGGGATTATTTTATTTCTGTGAATAACAAAGTCTTTTTTTCTGAATGTGAGCATAAATTCATGGTATGTACCTAATAACAGAGAACTTGGTTAAAAGGGGACTGTCGATGGTTCCAGGTCCAGTGGCTAAGTTATCCATATTGTTTTTCCCAAAAGAATAGGACAGCAAAACAAAATGCAAAGATACCAAAGGAGGGAATAAAAAAATGTATGTATGTCTGCTTTTGCCCCCAGGTATATTTAATATGAAGATGTATGTGTATGGTGTGTGTGTGTGTGTGTGTGTGTGAGAGAGAGAGAGAGAGAGAGAGAGAGAGGGAACCACATACATATCTTAGATGACTCCTTTTAAGTTAGAGGAATTTGGAGCAAATATTAATCCTCTCTAAGGCACAAATATGTGCCACCTCACTTGAGTATTCAGCATCAGATGTGCTGAAACAAAGAGAATAAAACAAACAAAACTAACACAAACTACTAAGAGAAGGCAAGGAGGCACTGGGTATAAGACATCTATATCTTCCTCTCCATCTCCTCCGTTCCAAATCTTCCAAGTCTGTACCCAAAATGTTTCTACCTCAGAAAGCAAGTCAATGATAAAAGACATGACGTCAGCTGGTGGTAACCTTGACCCTGACTCTGCACGTCTGGGCCCTTGACTTCGGTGTCTTGTACAAGAGGAAAAGTCAGAGAGTTCACATGCAGTCTTACAGCATCATATGAACAAGCATGAGGTGTCCCGTGCTGTGACTGGGAAAGTCCTTTCACTGAACTTCCCTCCTGATTCTGTCACTCAAGGCATCGAATGTAAGCATTTCTTGCATATCCGTTCATTTGCTGAGGATCCACTCAAACAGGCAAAACTTAGTCATTAATGATTCAACTATCCTATATTGATTAGGAAGACAAAGTTTAATGAATCCTAAAAGCAGACCTCTATTTCCAGCCAGCTCTTACTGACAATAAAAAATTATCTAAGGCATGTGCTCGAAATAGTGCATTCTATCAAAAACTTATTCAGGCTGACTTTACTTCAGCTTTATCCAAGATGAGATCATTATAAAAATAATCTAAAGGAGAAAAAAATTCTCCAAGCAACATGTATTTGAAACTCAAATTTCTCAAAAATAAACCAGTCTAGGAGTAAAGATAATGGCCTAATACGCGTAATGAAACAGTATTTCTGTTTTTGCCACTATGCATAAAATTTCAGAAGCTTCAGCTTTCTTCAGATTTTTCCAACAGATTTTAAGCTGTCCCCATGGGGATAGCCAAAAGCAGTCCATTCAGCTCACATGCAGAGAGTATGGTTTCCTCTGACATATTCTTCTTGGATACCCCAGGGAGCCCTCCACTTCTTTTGTCTCCTACTCCAGCTGCTGTGAGGATATGTCTTTCTTCTAATGCTCTGATGTTCCAGCCCTGATATAGTTCTTTTCTTTTCCTTCATTCTACACAGAGGCTGGATTGGTTTGCTGCTTCCACTAATGTGACTACAGAGATCAATAATTATCTAAATTACGGAAAGCACTGTACTCTGCTATATAGACTACTGGGTTACGGTTTTGCTGTACTTTTCAGGTTTTACAGAGATTTTAAGAAACCAGCTCTATTTAATTCATGTCTCTTATACTCAGATTTCTGCTATATGTCTCTAAAGGAAATGAGGAAACACATAACATCTGATCTGAACCAAATTTTCCATCTTTTCTCAACACTTAAAGTTTATACGCACAGACTCTCTTTATCAAAGAGATTTGTTCTTTCCAAGGAAAGACCCTTTCCTTTATGCAAAAAGACCCTGATAAACACTTAAACAGACTCACTAGAGTTGCTGAAACATATCTGAAACAGATCTCTCAAGCTAAGATCCCATCATCATATATGTACACATATTAAAGTGATAAAATTCTAATTAAGAACAGGCTATTTTATTATTTTAAATACAATGGTGAATGGGCTTCAAATGAATTATTTTACTGTATTTGTGCCACAATTTACATTTAAGGCTAAAGAAAATTTCTATTAGAGGAACAAGGAGAGCATCCCTTCTTAATATCATTTTGAATGGTAGGGTACCAGGGTAACTGAGTTTCCTGGAAAGAATTAGTGTTATTCCCAAGAATAACCATGATGGTCATTCTCAAGGCTTCTTGGGGGATTGAAGCACCAAGTGCATCATTTTGAGTTATTACAATGATCTATTCAAAGAAGCACTTCTCTAAGAAATTAGTCTTTTGCTTGATAGGCTTTGTTCATGTTTTTCAGACTCAGTCACTCCTAATCCTGTGTGCAACAAACAAATTACACATGCCCATACCAGTCATTCTCCCATATTTTCAAAACTGTTACACATGGGTGGTGCCTTGTCATTTTTACATATTCTATAAAAAATACATACACAGGATAATGTTGATCTAGTAAGGAATTATAACCTGAGTCTAAATGTGACATGGTTTTTAAAAAGGTGTTTATAAACCATATAATGTTGGGGTTCTTATATGGCTATAAGAAGTTTATAAAGCCCCCTCCCCCCACTTTGATGCTCCTTGAATCCTGGTTAGGATTCAGTCTTCACTTTGGACAGACACCTAAGCCTACCACCATCTGAGTGTATATCTAAATGAGGAAGTAGATGAGGCTCCAGAAGTCCTGGTCATAAAACTTCCCAAGCATGATATTTTTTTGTATTCTTTTCCAAAAGCTGTCTCCTTTAATCTTATAGTGATAAAATGCAACTTGATTAAATTTTACGTATTGGAATGACTAGTTTTATAAATTTTCAAAATTTTTTCTGTCTTAGCTGCCATGCAAGTAAAGGTTTTGACTAAGAACTTTAAAAAAAAAGACTATTTGATATTCCTATAATATTTATTTAATCCATTCCTAAGTGAATATTAATCAAATTTATTATAACAATGAGGCTATATCCAATCATTCAAAGAGACTTCAAATATCAAATCTGTGTCTTCCTTCTTATTCCCTGACCTTGAGCTCAAGAGGTTGGAGTTAGCAAATGGGGTCTCTTAGACTTTTACATGGATGGGACAAAATAAAGGAAAAAAGACCAAATTTTTGAAAAGTTTGATGTATATCAACTGTGATAGGCTTCCATGTTTGTTTATTTTCCCTAATATCATATTTTGAACCAACTCCCTGACAAAAGGAATCCAATACAATACAGAGGATTCTGGAATCCCAAAGTCATCAAATACCAGGATAGAAATATCAACTCAAAATTTTCCACAATGGAACCTGATTCATAAAACTAAAGATGTTAAAATATGGGTTATCTATAAGGAAATAAAGAAAAGGGTCTCTATTGAAAAAGGTCTAGAGTAGAGCAAAGAAGAAAAGAGACAGCCAGAAGGAAAATCTGTAAAAGATATCTCTGAGAAAGGTCACTTCAATTGATGTAGGTTTTTCTGTTATGAATTCCTTTTTATGTGTTTAGCTGTTAAATGTTAAAGCTTCCATTTTAAAATGTACTTCAGTTTCACTATGGAATAGGGCTCTAACCCCTGCAAATGATGGTCAGTCTCTACATATGTATTTCATTTTATGTCATGTGCTCTTTGCTCATGCTTTCTATTTTTCTTATTTGGTGCATTGATATAAGGGCACTTATCTGTCTGAAATGTCATTGTGTGAATGTGTATTGATATCCTCTTGTATAAGTGCCTCAGGGACATTCTTTTCTGATGGATGTCCCAGATGTCAGAGTTTACACCTGTTCCTAAGTGTAAAATGTATATGTTAACTAACAAAAATAAAGTTTTATAAGGCTAATATGATTTTAAATTAAGAAGCTCATGTAAATGGATATAGCAAGGTGTAGAAATAAAACACCTCATATTTGCTTGAAAAACATATTATTTCCAGAAGAATGCAAATATGACATTTGAAGGAGAGGTCTGGATTAAATATCATAAAATTAAGTGACTAAATAGGGTAGCTTAAGTAAATGGTTTCCTGGTTCCCACAGGGTTATGATTTTTCTCCTTGTTCTGACATTAAATAGCCAATAGTTTGGGGGTATAGGGGAAAAAAAGGGAAAATTAGAAAATAAATGTCAATTTTTGAATATAGAGTTTAATAGTTTTATGAGTTCTTTAAATATAATATAATCCACAATACAGTTAGTGGTGACATAAGTGTTAATAGAAGCCTAGATGATATTCTCCACTTTATCACTTATTAGTAATAGTTACTCAAACATCCATTCAACTAATATTTAAGTGCTTAATATGTATCAACACTATTTTATATTTCTCTATGTCACAAATCAAAATAGTTCAAAAGACACATAACTGACACCATGTTTCCATTTATCCCCAATGGCAGTCCATTCTCTACACAAAGTAATTTTATTTTTTTTTTAATTTTTTTAATGTTTATTTATTTTTGAGACAGAGAGAGACAGAACATGAGCAGGGAAGAGGCAGAGAGAGAGGGAGACACAGAATGTGAAGCAGGCTCCAAGCTCTGAGCTGTCAGCACAGAGCCCGACACGGGGCTCGAACTCACGAACCGTGAGATCATGACCTGAGCCGAAGTCAGACGCTCAACTGACTGAGCCACCCAGGCACCCCATACACAAAGTTAATTTTAAAATATAGAAATATATAGATATAGATAGATACAGATGATATAGACAGATATATAGATAGATATAGATATAGATGATATAGATATAGATATAGATGATAGAGACAGATAGAGATAGAGATAGAGATGATAGAGATAGAGATAGAGATGATAGAGATAGAGATAGATAGAGATAGAGAGATGATAGATCAGATTTTTCTACATCACTCCTGCTCAAGACTCCCTGGTAATTTAAATTCATAATAAAACACAAACTCCTTATATGCCTTTAAACCATACTTGATCTGGGTCTTGCCTCCTCCTTTGACTTCACTTCTATTCCCATCGTCAGCTCCCCGCCCCCGCCCCAGGTCCCCACCACTGCCACCCATGGTTATCATGTTTCTTCTTTACGTGTATCCTCTCTGCCCTTGAATGAATACATCTAGCTTGTTTCTACTTCATGGCTTCTACACTGTTACCTCTCATTCATGTTCTCATCAGATCACATGTCATTTATCCTATCCCATCACTATTTTTTTTTTCCTAGTATTTAGCATTATCTGAAAGGACTCTATGCATTTGTTTACCTGTTTTTATTCTGCCTCTCTGACTAAAGTGCAAGTTCGTTGAGAGCAGAGAACTTGTCCATTGTAGTCACTATAACGTCTCATGCCAGATATTTCATATAAGTTTCCCATGCCAGGTACTAATATAAGACTTAATATAAAATGTAGTTAATTTATTGAATGAATGATTTAAACTTTTACTGTTGATTAAAACTATCATGTTGAATATTTGTTACTCTATTCTCTTGTAATATGGTAGGCTACTTTGGAAGCCATTGAGAATCTAAGAACTTTAGGTCTCCATATTTTGGTACATTTTGAGTACTAAAGTATTTGGGTTAGTTCTTCCTTAGGTTCATTGATTTATCTTTCTGTTGACAGTAAGTCTTCTTTGAGTAACCAAGACTTCCACCCTACCTCATCTACTACTGTTCTGAAATCAAGAAGAGGCAATTTGGTATGCATTGTGTGTAAACTAAAGGTGAGAAGGTTTTGAAGGAGGTCAATTTACAACTATCTGCTTGATAAAATTGTTCCAAGTGAACACACCCCTGTAACTTCCTTCCAAATCAATAAATGCAAATATAATCTACAATGTGGGAGCCTCCTCCTACTTCTTCCCAGTCATTATTTGTTTTCAAAGATTAGAAAATTACTTTGATTTCTATCACCACCAATTAGGTTTTGTTTAAAATTTCACAAAAATAGAAGTAGAAATAGGTTTTTGTTTTGTTTTTTGGCTTCTTTGGCTCAACAGGACCTTTGTAAGATTTATCCATACTGTTGCATGTAAAAGTAGTTCATGCTCATTGTTGTATAATAGTTCATGGCAAATATATATACTACAGTGTATTTATCCTTTCTATTGCTGACAGATACTTGAGCCCTTTCTAGTTATTGGTTGTCACAAATATTGATACTGTGATATATCTGATAGATATTTAGGTAGGATTAGAATTGCATAAACTTAGCTATAATAGATCTAGCAAAAATAGATTTCCAAAGTGTGTGAGAATATTACTTGCTCCACATCATTGTCAACTTCTAAAATTGTCAGCCTTCTTAATTTGCCATTATAGTACTTGTGAAATTGCATCACAGTGTCATATTTATGAGCCAATCCCTGATGAAGTCAAACCACTTTTTATATATTTATTGGCAATTCTGACAAGTTGTTTTACACAGCTCCTGTTCAAGTGTTTTGATTCAATCTCTATTCGTCTTTGTAATATTGATGTATAGAAGGGGTGTGTGTGTGTGTGTGTGTGTGTGTGTGTGTGTGTATACATATCCTCAAAATGTCTTTTGTCAGATAATACATTGCAAATATATTCTTCCATTCTTTGATGTCTTTTAACATTCTTTCTTTAAATTTTTCAATGTTTATTCATTTTTGAGAGAGAGAGAGAGTGAGACAGAAACAAAGCACAAGCCACAAGCAGAGGAAGGGCAGAGAGAGGAGGAGACACAGAATCTGAAGCAGGCTCCAGGCTCTGAGCTGTCAGCACAGAGCCCAATGCGGAGCTCAAACCCACAAACCGTGAGATCATGACCAGAGTGGAAGTTGGACCCTCAGCCAACTGAGCCACCCAGGCGCCCCTCATCTCTTAACATTCTTAATGGTGAGTCCTGATGGGCAGAAATTTTAATTTTTGTAAAAATACTTTATTTTTTTTCTTTTATGATTAATCAATTTTATGCTATGCTACTCCACAATCATGAAAATATATTCCAATGTTTTGTTTTAGAAGGCTTATCATTACAGCTTTTATATTTAGGCTTATTGTCCAAATTAAATTAATTTTCATGTTTGATTTGAAGTACATGTTAAGATTCATTCACAAACGAAACCACAACTAAGCAAATTATAATCAAATTGCTAAAAAAATGATATGGTTATGTGAAATTATAACTTTATTAGAGAGATTTACATTTTGGATAGTGACCTTGAATAGCAGTTTAAAAGAATTTTGAGGCTTGTTTAATTATCTGGCCTCAGAATTCCAAATGGATCTTTAAGGTGGCAAGATAGATACATGTTTCATTTTCAGAGAAACTACCTGAGCAATTTCCAACGTGGTTGTAAGATTTTCTACTTCTAACAGCAATGTACAAGAATTTTAGTTTCTCCATATTCTTGCTAACACTTTTCAATCTTAGCTGTTCCAGTGGGTATCTCATTACAGTTTTAACATTTTCCTGGTAACTAGTGACGTTGAATACCTTTTCAAGCACTTATTGGAAATTCATGTATCTTCCTTTATGGAGTGCCTATTCAAGTCTTTTGTCCATTTTTTTTTAAAGTTTATTTATTTATTTTGAGAGAGAGAGAGAGAGAGAGAGTGAGCAGAGGAGGAGCAGAGAGAGAGAGACTGAAAATCCCAAGCAGGCTCTGCACTGCCAGCACAGAGCCTGATGCAGGGCTTGAATTCACGAACATGAAATCATGACCTGAGCTGAAAACAAGGGTCAGATGCTTAACTGACTGAGCCACCCAGGTGCCTCTCTTTTGCCCATTTTCAAAATTAGGTTTTGTTGAGTACTTAGAACAAAAGTTGTCATTCTCAGTGTTAATACTTTTGAAAGGAGAAGAGTATAGACAACATAGGTAAGAATACAGGTGCAGTAAAAGTAGAATTCTCCGCCTCATAGAATCCAGTTGGGAATAATTTGGGGAAAGCGTGTTTGGACAGAATCTCAGAGGATTTAGGGTCAGAATTTAAGCCTATGGTTTAGTTATTATTTACTACTTGAATATCAGCTTATTCACAGGAAGGGGAGGGTCCACCTAAATAAAACACTGTATTCTCTTTTTTTCTTAAATAATCTGAGGCTTAATCATTTGTATTCAACTTTTAGAAGATTTTTTACTTTTTAAACATTAATAAATTATTAGCATTTCAAACTGACACTTGGTAGCTCTTAATAAGGTTTCACATATTTTGAAAATGTAAACTAATGAAATATTTATCTCCTGACAACGTTGAAATTGAAAGCATTACTTTATTATTAATACTTTTAATATGAAATTTATTCTCAAATTGGTTTCCATACAACACCCAGTGCTCATCCCAACACGTGCCCTTCTCAATGCCCATCTTTATATGTTCTATCATTTATCAGGTTCTTATCATGATATCCATCTTTTAGTTTTCCTTTATTGTTACAAGTGAAATGATACATTTTATAGGTAACTTAATTGAGAAACAGTGAATTACGTGTAGTTACAAGATACTCGGGAGCTCAGGATTCAATGGCATGTGGTGT
Source organism: Lynx canadensis (assembly GCF_007474595.2). Lineage (NCBI taxonomy): Eukaryota > Metazoa > Chordata > Mammalia > Carnivora > Felidae > Lynx > Lynx canadensis. The sequence goes on along the minus strand of NC_044311.2, from coordinate 41,842,061 downwards.
GAAAAAGGAATTGAGGTCATTCACTTAAATCTAGATGTCCAGGGCACCCAGTTTGACACATAGGTTACGGAAATCAACATGTTTTGTAAATTTTTTGGAACATCAAACTTCAAACACAGTAAAAACTGTGTGTTTACGAAATATTGATCATTTTTTAGAAATGTGCTTCCACAATGCTGCTTTAGCAAGTTAAAGCAGGACAAGGGGTTCCCAGCAGCATCCTGACACATTCACCTCAAAAGTACTCTGATGCTAGGAGCACCTGGGTGGCGTCGGTTGGGCGTCCCAACTTCGGCTCAGTCATGATCTCACAGCTCCTGAGTTTGAGCCCCGTGTTAGGTTCTGTGCTGACAGCTCAGAGCCTGGAGCCTGCTTCAGATTCTGTGTCTCCCTCTCTCTGCCCCTTCCCTGCTCACACTCTGTCTCTCTCTCCTTCGAAAATAAATAAACATTAAAAAAAGTGTTTTTTTTAAAGTACACTGATGCCACTTAACATCCTCTGTTTTCCTTTAGGTTATATTAACTCCAAGATGCTTACCTTTATTTGATATCATACCAATATAGAATCTCAATTTCCCAGATCATGTTACTGCCTTTGCCAAAAAAACTACTGCCACTATAAAAAAAGAAAAACCCAAGGTTAGCTATTATGTGTAGCTAGTGAATGAGAGTGCTACCTTTTCTGCTTCTCTATTTTCAATACTCTATTGTTATCAATTATCAAAAGCTGTAAAAGATGTTTACTGTAACACGTGAAGCCTCAGAATATAGCTAAGATGAATGTTAAATTACATATAATGTAATCTGCCTGCATAAAAGGACGATATTGTAGATTACATTTTCAACTATGCCACACACTTACCATCAACAGAAAACAACAGAGTTAGCCATGGAGTTAAACCAGCCCATGCCAATTTTGTTATTTCATATGCTGCTCTCAAAACAATAGCTCTGGAAGAAATCCAAATGGAAACTCAATTCAATAGCACTCTATTCCAAAGGGTTTGTGATGGGACCAGAAGTATAACAAATGTGACTTGAGGGCACAATGTTCTAAGAAAAAAAATGGCGTATCTCACATAAAAGATGAGCTGATTACAACTAGTGGGGGGCAAATTATAATATGCGCATGGATATTCTGACACGTAAGAACACAAAAACATTTTAGGTACATGAAATAATATACTCTACACACTCAAAATCTGAAGTTTCACTACCCGATTTAATTTCAGCACAGAATTCTTTTTGCACCCTACATATTACATATTAAATTTTATTACCCCTAGTATCACAACCTGTTGCTTTGTTTTCCTTTCATTCGAGAATGTTTCTTCTCTTTCCATTTATTGTAAACTCAATGAAGCTATTTATCGCCAGATGACAAACCTGCCAACAATATCTATTTGTACACAGAAGTAGAAAAATTTCTCAGGCAAAATGAGTGCTTTTTTTTTTTCCCTGAGGTAACAAAATATGTCATTTATCTAGATACATATGTTTCATTTACATTATTGTAAATATGAGGCAAAAATATAAAGTTCTCACCTTTTGGGGGCTCCTGGGTGGCTCAGTTGGTTAAGCACGTGACTTCAGCTCAGGTCATGATCTCACGGTCTGTGAGTTCAAGCCCCGTGTCAGGCTCTGAGCTGTCGGCACAGCCTGCTTCAGATTCTGTGTCTTCCTCTTTCTCTGCCTCTCCCCCACTTGTCCTCTCTCTCTCTCTCTCTCTCTCTCTCTCTCAAAATAATATATATTTAAAAATTTTAAAAAAGAAAGATTTAAAATTCTTACCTTCTTAATGATTTCCTTGGGCATGAGACCAGCACAAGGCCAGCAATGTTAGAGTAATTTTCTCATAAATTTGTTACAGATTTACTGTAACAAATAGAAATACTCGTGTGTATGTGTGTCTACAGTCCTTAAGCCATCTTCCCTTGTATCCCTCTAAAATCTTGATTTCAAGGATAAAAATTTGGCCCAAATATGAAACATGGCAATGAGAATAAAGGAGTTCCTTTTTTTCTCAATTACATTTAAGTTTTGCCATAAAATTGTCCCTATTTCCTTTTCTTAACAAAACGCAAATATTCAAGGGGTTAAATTCCCTAAAGTACACCAGGAAGCGGCTTATCTTTCCCTCTACTTCACATCCTTCCAACCTTCCTTCTGATCTCCCTGTCCTGGCCTTTTGATGGCAACTCAAGCCTATCTTATGAGTTTACAGTGACTTTCAGATATTAGAAGTCTTCATTTCAGATATTAACAACTTTAGCCCAACCCATATGAAAACATCAATTTCTCCTTCCATTTAAATACTACCCCAATCTAGTCTAACCCATGGCCAAGCAAGTAGCATTAAGGAAAGGGACATACACTGTCTATTCTTTTACCTAGGTTTGTGGAGTCTAAAATATTTACAGTTTGGGGAGAGGCACCCTCTTTACAAAAAAAAAATACTACAAATTAGTAATACAAAATTTGGTCCATGGCATCCCAAGGATATCTGTGCAAATGAGGCACTCTGAAGTTTCAGCTTCATTAGCTTCAAGGTAAATCCACCCATACCTTCACCTTGCACTTCCTCTCTTCCTCCTCATCCTCTTGGTTTTTCCAAGAACAAAAGCACAATGAAGAAGGTTTTGAAAAATGAAAGGTCTTTTTAGTAGGTGGAATTATTGGCTATTCTTTCTTGGCTCGCAATGACTGGTTATTTGTCAGAGACTATGAGTCTGGAGTTCTCTCTTGTCCAGCAAGAGAGTGGATGCAGAATTGAATACGAGAGAGGCTAATGTCCAGGAGGAGACAAGAGCCCTAAGCAGGGGTTTTGTCTCCGTATTTATTAAGCTCTCAAGATATTACCCTCGTGGTGAACGTGAAGAAAACAAGATCTTACACACATGGTGAGTGTGAAGAAAACAATCAGAGAGTAATCATTAACTTGTATGTGTAAGAAGCAAAGGGTCTGGTGGGTAAGTGGAGTTTGTGATCAAAGTATAATAGTATATTGGCATCAGATGGAAAGTAATTTCCTGCAGGTGATATAACAAGTTACTCGTGATCTCGTGACAATATCTCGCTAACTAACCTCGGGCATTTTCACTCCATGGTGGCAGCTTTCTGCCCTAAGCTTTTTTCTAACTCATTGATGTAAGTAGAACCTATTTCCCCACAGTTATTGCCCTCTGTCATGGCAAACATCCGACACCTGTAATTTTATGAAGCATGTTATTCGATTCTTTATGAACCACCTCCCCTCTCTACCCATCCCATGGTGACCTTCACTATTACATGTTCTATGGTGAAAATGTGGCCATCCTGAGATAACATTTTGATTTCACTCTTGGTTAGTGCCTCTGACAGTTTACCACACTAGGTCTTCTCTATGGCAAGCATGTTTTTGTTTTTGTTTTGTATTTATTGGTGGTGGTGGTGGTGAGGGAGGGGCAGTACTTTCAGTAATACTTCAGTCTAGCTATCTTTCACAGTACCCACTTGGCTCAAAGAAACATAAACCCCCTTGTTTGTCAAATTATAGAATTTCAGCTTGCTTCTACTATGGCTTCTCTTCTCTTTACCTCATCAATGTAAGGGTGCTCCAGGCATCATCAGAGCTTCAGAACTTTTTTTTTAATTTTTAAATGTTTATTTATTTATTTTGAGAGACAGAGTGCACGAGTGGGGAGGGGCAGAGAGAGAGAGACAGAGACAGAGACAGAGAATCCCAAGCAGGCTCTGTATTGTCAGCACAGAGCCTCATGCGGGGCTCTTTCTCACAAACTGTGAGATCATGACCTGAGTCGAAATCAAGAGTCCAACGCTTAACTGACTGAGCCACCCAGGTGCCCCCAGCTTGAGAACTTTCAATGTGAGAGTGAGGCTGAAGTTTCTTTGCTGCCAAAATTCAGGCTCTCCTAAAACCTCAATACTCTCTACCCTGATAGCAACACCCTGAGTTTCTGAGCTCAGGAACATGCAATCAGGAAGTAGGACTCTGATTTCTCCTTGACCCCAATTTCTCCTAATCTCTTCAAGGATTTTTTAGACCTTTCTAATTTACTTTAAGGGGTACCTACAAGGAAGGTACCTATCTTCTTATAAATTCCTTCACTTCAAGAAATCCTGTTCTCATCAATATACCCCTAGTCTCAATCTACATAGGTTTCAGGTGAGCAATGGTCACTGTTGTAGTCTGACTTTCTTTCAACCAGTTCCATTATGATGTGTGTAGTACCTCTCTTTGGTTTGTGGCATTTGTATCAACAACCAATAGCATAAGCAATGTGGCTTTAGCCAAGATTATGAGGTAATAGAGAAGCCCCATTCTAAATGTCGTGCTTTTCTTTCCTGGCTGTGAAATGACCAAGCAGCTATTTAGCCCAAAGTAAATACAGGCTTTGTGACCTACAGATAGAGAAGTTATATTGATTCAGCCAGAATTCTGTTCATTTATGGTTTATGGAATACCAGTGTAAAGGTTTGAAAAAAATTGCAGGCACATTATTTAAGACAGGAGATGGACTTTCAGTGTTGTCACAAAATCATCAATGTTTAAGATATGTTGGGGCTCTCTATTTTGCACCTGGCTTCTTGATTGATCCTTATTAAATGAAGTTTTTATAATTTCAACATTTTCTTTCCATTTTATACTTTCCAAAAATATTTTAGCAGCTATTCATTGCTGTCCAGAGTCCAGCTTTATTCACTTGGTTATTTAAGCCCCTTTTTTATTAGAGTTGAGCCTTCTGGACAGTCATATTTTTATTCTACTCCAACTTATTTGATCCATTCTAGATAGTCTACTGCCCACTCTCCCAAGAATTTATTTACACCCTCTATACACCTGGAATTCTCCTTTTTCTCTACCTTATCTCCATTCTTCAATAAAATCTCTATAATACATCAACACAGAATAGATGATCCTAATTCAGAATTGCTAGTATATATTTTTTCTGCTTATGAGGTAAAACTAGTTGGTTATATATTGGTTTTTTTCAGGCACTACCCCTTTTTGAGCCACTACCCTATTCAGAATATATGTAGTGATTTGTCTTCTCAACTGTATTGCAATCTATGAGACTTTGCCTTACATGCATAGAACTACATTTTGAAGGCCCTTATTAAGACTTGTATTTTTAAGAATAACTAAGAATAGAATTTTAAGAATATAATTAAGAGGTTCTTTTTACATCAACCACGTAAGAGTCACACTGTAAGAAGCAACAATCTCCTCTTCTTCTCCACCATCTGCTTGGCAGCCTCAAAGCAGCAACCATGCATGAATGCATCTCCATCCATGTTGGCCAGGCTGGTGTCCAGATTGGCAATTCCTGCTGGGAGCTCTATTGCCTGGAACATGGCATCCTGCCCACTGATCAGATGCCAGTGACAAGACCATCATGGTGGGGGGAGGACTCCTTCACCACCTTCTTCAGTGAGATGGGTTCTGGCAAGCATATGCCCAGGGCCGTATTTATAGACCTGGAACCCACAGTCATTGATGAGGTTCACACTGGCACCTACCACCACCTTTTCCACCCTGAGTAGCTCATCACAGACAAGACTGATACTGCCAATAACTATGCCCAAGGATGCTACACCACTGGCAAGAAGATCATTGACTCTGTCTTGGACTGAATTCAGAAACTGGCCAACCCATGCACGGACTTCAGGGCTTCTTGGTTTTCTACAGCTTTGGAGGGGGAACTGATTCTGGGCTCACCTCCCGGCTAATGGAATGTCTGTCTGTCGATTATGGCAATAAGTCCAAGTTTGGGTTCTCCATTTACCCAACTCCCTAGGTTTCTACAACTGTAGCTGAGCCCTACAACTCCATCCTCACTACCCACCACCCTGGAGCACTCTGATCGTGCCTTCATGGTAGATAATGAGGCCATCTATGATATCTGTCATAGAAACCTCAATATCGAATGCCCAATTTACACTAACCTGAATAGGTCGGTAGGTCAAACTGCATCCTCCGTCACTGCTTCCCTCAGATTTGATGGAGCACTGAATGTTGATCTGACAGAATTCCAGACCAACCTCGTGCCCCATCCTCACAACTACTACTCTCTGGCCACATATTCCCATGTCATCTCTGCTGAGAAAGCCTACCATGAGCAGCTTTCTGTAGTAGAGATCACCAATGTGTGCTCAGAGCCAACCAACCAGATGGTGAAATATGACCCTCGCCATGGTAAATACATGGCCTGATGCCTGTGACACCATGGCAACATGGTTCCCAAAGATATCAATGCTGCCTTTGCCACCATAAAGACCAATTACAGCATCCAGTTTGTGGACCGGTACTCCACTGGTTTCAAAGTTGTCATTAATCACCAGCCTCCCACTGCAGTCCCTGGTGGAGACCTGGCCAAAGTACAACGAGCTTTGCGCATGCGGGGCAACACCACAGCCACTGCTGAGGCCCGGGCTCACCCGGACCATAAGTTTAACCAGATACATGCCAAATACGCCTTTGTTCACTGGTATGTGGGTGAGGACATGGAGGAAAGAGAGTTTTCTGAGGCCTGTGAGGACATGGCTGCCCTTGAGAAGGATTATGAGGAGGTTGGTGTGGTTTCTGTTGAAGGAGAAGGTGAAGAAGAAGGAGAGGAATACTAAAGTTAAAAATGTCACGTAGGTGCTGCTTTTACAGTTTATTCTGTTTTAAACATTGAAAAGTTGTACTCTGATCAGTTACTTTGTATGCAGCTGTGTATACTCTCATATACAATTACTGACCTATGCTTTAAAACAACACTTTGTTACAGACTCAGGCTATCCATTACTCTTAAGGGTTTGAATAAGGGATTCCCTGTCTTAGACGAAAAAAACAAAAACAAAAACAAAAACAAAGAATAGGGGCGCCTGGGTGGCTCAGTCAGGTAAGCAGCCAACTCTTGATTTTGGCTCAGGTCATGATCACACAGTTTGTGATATCCAGCCCAGCAGGTTCTGTGCTGACAGAACAGAGCCTGCTTGAGATTCTCTTTCCCAGTCACATTCTCTCTTCCCCTCCCCCAGTCATGCTTTCTTTCTCTCTCAAAATAAATAAATTTAAAAAAAAGAATAGAATTAAAATAATTTACTTTTTTTCTTTTACAAAGCATATGCATGGGGTGGGGAGTGGGGAGACAGATGAAAACAATTCATCAAAGAAGCTGTGACACCTTGCCACGACATATTTTGTTATTATCGACTATGTCTAGTCAGGCAAGGGGCAGTAGGGGGGTCAGTGCAAAAAGAGTTGGAGAGGATCTTTTTGTTTTTCCCCTCTCCCCTGCTCCTTCTTTATTTCATTTGGATTAGATCACATTACATATTGTTTAGTTACTTTGTCATTCAAAGCACCATTATAATAGACAAAGATGAGGGGCAGAACCTCTCAATCTTTTCCAAGACCATAGTGTGTATATGTAGCTTATGTTTTTGGCATTGTGTTATTGGTTAGACAGAGGGGTTAATAGAGATCCTATACAGTTGTTTCCAGAAGGCACCTCAAGTGTCCATAATATTGTAACTGTTCCCTATATTTTCACCCTTGGCTCCCTTCAATCCATTATAAATTCAGAAACTGATGTGATGCTTTAAATTATATTTCACACAATTTTCCTTTCTGAAAAGGAAAGTTAAAGTCCTTACAAAATTAAAGTCAGTCCTTACAATTAACTTCAGGGTACTGTATGACTGCCCCCTACTGTCCATTCCATCCACCCTATAATTTCACCTCATCTGCTACTACTTTCTCCCTTTCTCTTTCACCTTCAGCAACAACTCCACAGGGCCTTTGCACTTGCCATCCCATCAGCCTGCAATGCTCTTCTTCCCAGTTGTCCCATGACCTTTTCTCCTACTTTCTTCAGCTTTCTTAACTTTCTCTACTTTCTCCTTCCCCTATGTTACCCTATTTACATGACATTCCCCCACCTTTTTCACAGTTTTGTTTTTTCCCCAGCTCTACATTTTTACCAACTTCTTTTATTTATTATCTGTTTTCCTTCAGTGAAATATATATTCCGTGAGCACAGTAAGTATTGTGTATTATGTTCATTGCTACATCCCTAGCATTCAGAACAGCACCTGACACCAAATAGGACCTCAATGAATATTCGTTGAATGAATGAAACAGCACCTACATGAATGCCGAAGTAGCAAGGCAACGGGGGATACACAAAAATGTGTAAAACATAACCTTTATGATCCAGGAGTCCAAAATGTGTTACAGGAGATCAATATAAACATAATGAAGATAAAACAAGTACAAAATATGTTACAAAAAAGAACTATGGTAAAGACTTCTTTGAATTTGAGTAGGACAACAATAATAATTATGCTTAATCTTGTAGAATGAGATTTAAATATAAGACAACAGAAGTAAAAACTAATTCTCAACTGGGGTGCCTGGGTGTCTCAGTCAGTTAAGCGTCTGACTTCAACCCAGGTCGTGATTTCACAGTTTGTGGGTTCAAGCCCCACATCGGGCTCTGTGCTGACAGCTCGGAGCCTGGAGCCTGCTTCGGATTCTGTGACCCTCGCTCTCTGCCCTTGACACTCTCTCTCTCTCTCTCTCCCAAAATAAACATTAAAAAATAATTACAAAAAAATAAAATGTGCTAATTATTTTTAAAAAAAGCCTAATTCTCGGCTAATAACCAAGCACGAGAAAAAAAAAAGTCAGTGTTAGGCAAATATGTTGCCTATTAAGTTGGAGTCAATAATGCAATTTGATGGAAGTGTTGAGTATGAGGAAATACAGTACAGACAGAAAGGTTATATCGGTGTCATGCTGGAGAAGAGTTTTAATGTCAGAGGCAGGGAGTGAGTGATATTTTATGGACAGCAGGGGACCTTGTAAAATTTTCTAGCAGGAAAATGAGATGGTCATGCCTGTGTTTTGGAGGAATAAATGGTAGTGAGGGAGAGGACAAGGACAGATTGGAAGTAGAGAGATTAGTTAGAAAATTATTAAAATATTCGGGGAAGCACAATGAGGGCTAAAGTAGGGAGTAGCAACAGGAACAGAAATGAAAGAGTAGATTCCAGGGATAACAGAGGGTGGATGGAAAGAACTGGGCGACTAATTTAATGTTTGTTATAAAAGTGCTGTCCGTTATCCATGCTGATAATTTTCTGACTCAACTATCAATGAGAGTGATCATCTGAATTAAAAATTTTGTTGTATTTCTACTCAGTCCTGGGATCTTACAGGTACTAGGATGTGAGAATATGTTCAGAAGCAGAAAGTGTAAGGATCCTTTCTTTGCAATGCACTAAGAATTCATATGGAATAAAAATTTACTCCTAGCCTGAAATTTCCAGCAATGCCAGGAGCTCAGAGTTAGACTAATTTGTGCCTGTAACCATCAGATTCAAACAATGGTTTGGCACATATGGGAAGCCAGTCATCCTCATTTGCCTCAATTCCACTAGGGAATGATAAAAAGAAAGAAAAAATATATTCTTAACATGAAACATTTCATGCTTGCAAGAGGAAGATGAGCATCTCTTTCAATGAGAATAAAACCTCCAAAAATATCCTTCAAATTTGAGCAGGAGGCAGGAGGCTTGCGTACTAGAAAACAAAACACAACAAACAAATAAAGGTGATCAAAACATGCTCAGAATAGCTGAGCAGCAAACAAAGACAGAAAGGGTTATGTTGGGGACACAGCAACATAATTGGATTCCTCTGCCAATCCCGGTAATTAAAATGGAGACACTCCGTACCTTAGTTGCTCTGCAATCCCATAATATGTTTGAGATTAACAACCCTTGAATCTTGGTTTTACTGCTATATTATTTGAATATACAATACGTATCTCTTGCCATTTTCAGAATACACAGATCAAGGTTCCTGGAGGGCTGAGAGGATTTAGAAGCAGCTAACGAGAGAGCCTGACTTACACTCTCCATCTCACTTCCCTTGCTGCCATGGGTATTTTGGCCAAATCTGAACAGAAAACAAACAGAAAAGCGGAAGTAGCAACCTTTGCAGTGATTTAAACCTTTGCTTTCCCATTTCAGAGGGGGAAAAAAAACAAGTTGCTGCTCTGTTGCTTTGCATAGTCTCTTCTGTTTTGCCAGCATGGTGTGTGTGTGTGTGTGTGTGTGTGTGCGCGCGCGTGCACGCACGCGTGTGTCTGTGTGTGATCTCACCAGTGCCTTGTAAAAATGAAAGATATAAAATGCGTTGTTGGCTTGAGCTGCCTGGCTGCGTTATCTGTGAGAGACCGTTATCTTCATTGATGCTGCCTTACCCCACAGCCTTAATACCCGCCCCCCGCCCGTGTCTCAGATCCCATCTGTGGAGGGGGTGGGGGAACTCAGGTCTCCTCACTGGTCTTTGGCCTTACCTGGATGGTGCCCACAGGTAATGTACAGCTGGCTGGCCACTCCAACCAGCCACACACAGGAGACTCTGCACATACAAATAGCCCCTCTGCTGCTAAAAGGCTTTTCTGTCTATAGATGGTAATTTCAGCCAAATTCCTGCTTGCAGAGCGATGAGAGCTCCTCTAGACTCTTGTGGAGCTGCTTATCAGGTGGCAGATATGGTATTACAAAGGGAACAGGAAGTACATGCCAGTAATTAATATTATGTCTCGTCCCCAAAGACATTCCTGGTCCCTTTATATGTTAGTTAGCTGATCCTCCAAATCCTCTGAGAGGTAATGATGAAGTTCATATAAACACCGAGCTTTCTATCTAATTTCAGCTATTAAAAGGGAGGGAGGCAAACAAACAAATAAAGCAGGTTGGCAATGCCTAAGAAAAACCTCAGCAATATTGGGTATGCAATCCAGAGGACAGGGACTTGGGCACCTTGTTTTTCTGGCTGCAGGGGTAGTTTCTAGTAGGTCTGCTCATTGTGATGGGTATTCCAAGCAGCCTGGAGTAAAAGGAAGTTGAAAGGGCTAAAAGAGAAAGCACAGGAAGACTCTGCACCATTTTACTTCTGTTTCATCCCTGGACTGATACCTTTCGCAGAACAAAACCCTGCCAACAGCAACTCATCACTAGTCTGCCTGGCGTGGTGCAAAAGAGAGCCCCGTTCGTAGCCAACCTGTCTGGTTAGTGAACGAGGCGGTGAGCAGGAGACCAGAGGTCAATCAGTGATTGCTCTTACCTCAGTGTACACATCTGTCCGTCTTTACAGGGTCCTGGCGATAGTGAGAGAACAAGTGGAAACTCACACTTTTAAAAATGACTTACGTTATACATCAACTACATGTTGGCATTAAAATAATAGGCATTCCTAAGGTAAATGTGTAGTCTAAGCCTGTGGAAAATCCTAGAATTCATGCTTTTGATCATTCATTTATTCAACAGATATTCACTGCAAGCTTCGCTGTGGCATCAGCCGCTGCTGGGCAGTACACATGACGATCCCCGTTTTCAGAGGGTTTATAGACTAGACGATCAAGTTGGTTGGATAATGCTCGAGAAAAATGGGACATCATTAGCAGACGTAAATGCTGTTAGAAGTATTGACTGGAGAGAACAAAGGCGGATTTCTTTTTTAAAAACAAGATGTATCCCTCCAACCCACCCCACCCCCATCTCCTATGTTATACTGTTACAATTTTATTTTTTTTTCCCAATATATGAAGTTTATTGTCAAATTGGTTTCCATACAACACCCAGTGCTCATCCCAAAAGGTGCCCTCCTCAAACTGTTACAATTTTAAAAGGACTCAGAGATTATACAGGAGAGGGAGCCCAGCCCCAGTGCAGTCCCATGAATGCTGAATATGATCTGCCCCCAAAGAATCAAAACAGCCAGTGGAAATCTGATCATTGTGTTATTTCTAAGAGGAAACGCCATTCTATCTTTGTGATTTAATTGAGTTAAAAAATTCCAATTTGTGACTGACTGGGTCATCATTATTTCAGGGGGATCATGCCATCTCTTGACTCACGATGGCCAAATATTTTTTGATTCATATACAGTAAAAATAAAACATGACATACTTTACCTTGAGGATGAAGGCAAGGCACTGTAAAATAAAACAACTGATGAAGTGTCAAAACTCCTCCAATAAGGACAATCTTTGCATTCATAAGGTCTTTATTTTTTTAAAGACACCATTTCTCTAGCACCTATTAGCAAAATCAAAATATATTTTTCCTCCAGAAAAGTCACACTAACCTCTTATAACTATTTCTGTCGGTGGAAAAATACCCTGATTGAAACCACGAACACTACTTCTTCTGAACACCAGTACCGCACCAATGGCTGTTGGAATCTGAGGATTTGAGTTCAAGTAGAATTTTCGGATCTGAGAATATCAGGAGGAAAAATGCTCAAGTCTGGGTCCACATATGCTCAGCAGGAGTTACACTTCATAGCAGATGCTCCAGGGGGAGAAGAGAAGCAGATGTAGCTGTGGAGAGGAGCCGGCCTCGTCTCTGGGATGTTGTTCCACATAGCTGGGGCTCAGCGCTTGTGAATCTGGGCGCCGCACAGCATTATGGCGGGTGCAGTGGTTCAGTTGTTATTAGTGAGTGTCATTGTGCCCTGATTGCAGGCACTCAAGTGTTCAGAAGGGGAATCAGGGGTACCAAATGGAGAAAAACAATACACAGGAGCCTAATATCTTTAAGCGGGTAAATTATCTTTTCCTTGAGAAAGCAGAAAATGTTAATGGCTGAGTCTGCCAAGACATTTTATAACAGAGGTAAATAAAGAAACAAAAGGTTGTTCGAGTACTTTCGTGTGCAATTAAAGCATGTTATTCGCTACCCTGAATGAATCTGGGATCACTGACATAAATGTATGGATATGCCATAAAGAGGTGCGAGTTGGCTTGATTTTTGTCTTTGTGAAAAATACTTTGTAACTGGAGATTTTTCATTTGTGCAGTCACATTTGATATGTCTATACTGCATCAGAATTTGAGTAAAAGTAAGCTCTATTCCTGTTTATCTTCTATCTTTTCCCTCTTACAATCCATCTTACTGGACTATTTTTCCATCAAGACTAAATTTTGTTAATCAAAGTTTCTTTTGTTTTAGATGATAAAATAGTTCCCAATCTATAAAATTACATTAGGGAAAAAAAAGGTAAGAGTCTGTGAAATAAGGGGTTGTCAGAAACAGCAGAGCTGAGCAGGCTGGACAATGGTGGCTGAGTCTCCCTGCCTGTCTCCTCAGTCTCAAAGGGGATGCTTTTACCTGTGACACTAAGAAAGTTAGGCCTACCTTCCCCTCTGGGGATTTCTGGACACGTTGAAGGAGAACTGACCTCTTTACCCCCAAACTGTGCCGGCACTTGACTATTCCACTGGTCAAATGGCAGAAGGCAATAAATGCAAGTTACTCTGCTGATGTCACAACAGAATACATTTGACTGCTAAAATAATCTCCCAAGTGTCCTTCCTTCATCCCTCTCACAAATGACAAGTAGATTGATAGAAGAAAATATGTCATATCCTAAGAGGAGGTGACATGACAAAGTAGAATAATCATAGGATGTGTTTCCAGATCTCTTGGGTTCGTGTTCAAGCACTGCCTTTACCAGCTGTGAATAGTAAGTCATTTCATCTTCCCGAGCTTCATAATCCAAATATATAAAATGATAATGCCCCTACCACCTAATTTACAGTGATCCCATGGTGACTGAATGAGAAATGGATATGCAAGCATATTTTCAACCCACAATCATAAAATTCTCTATTGATATTTCCTTGTACATGGCATGTTCTCAATATAATATGTACATATTGAATGAAAGACTTGATGTACTATGAAACCCTTCTAAATAAGGCAAAATAAACAGGATGGGCCCTCCCTACCACCAAAAAGAAGAAGAGGGAGGAGAAGAGAGAGGAGGGGGAGGGGGTGGAGAAAAGGAACGGTGGATAGAGTAACCTCTTCAAAAAAATATTCGGTTTATCTACTGAAGCCAACATTTCATATGCATTGAGGGTAGACTCTTCCCCTACACATACTGAAAATATATTCAATTTCCAGAACTCTCATCCTGATTTGGAAGTTGATATCTTTCCTTTGTGGCACATCTCATTTTTATTTTTAGCTGAAAAGGGAAATTTGCACTCATTGACAAGAAAGATATTTTTCATTTGCTGCTTAAATGTCTACATTTAAGACATGGGTGTTTATTCAATATGTTTTTATAATGACATCTCTTAAAAAATGGAATAAATAACATTTGATTATGGCAAGTAATATAATGAATCCAACTACAAACTATGAAAACTGAATCACTGTACAATGCAAGTTAAATCATAATGAAATAATTTGAGTTTAATTTGAATGTAATAACCCATTACATCTTCACATCTTTTCTTTCTTTTAATATAGTGAGCTAATTACCTCCTTAAAACCTTTATATACAAACATGTATAAGAGCCAGAAAAGTATTCTGCTCTATGAACTCCAAAAACACTTCGGATAAAAATACATATTTCAGATAAATTCAGTAGATTGTTACTGAGAAATTATTTTTATGCACTTCACTGTCATGTTACGGTGCAGTGCTTATTCCTTTTCAGGTTTTCCAGTCACTTTTATGTCTTTTAATATTTTTTAATCTTAAGTTCTTCCCTTTTCCTGTTTATTTTTAATTCTTTTGGTTTGAAGAGTAAATAGCCTGCTTTAATGCTCTTAGCGTTTTCATTTACAACTTCAGTGTTCATTTATTTTTGACAGAGAGAGTGAGCAGGGAAGGGGCAGAGAGAGAGGTGGACAGAGGAACTGAAATGGTCTCTGTACTGACAGCAAAAAATCCTTATGTGGGGCTCTAACTCACGAACCCATGAACCACGAGATCGTGCCCTGAGCCGAAGTCGACGCTTAGGCACCTGAGTCACCCAAGGTGCCCCTGCAATTTTTTTAAGTTTTTAAATTTATTTATTTATTTATTTTGAGAAAGAGAGAGAGAAAGACAGGGTGAGAGCAGGAGAGGGGCAGAGAGAGAGGGAGATGGAGGGTCCCAAGCAGGATCCACGCTGCGGGCACAGAGCCTAATGTGGGGCTTGAACTCAGGAACCGTGAGATTATGACCTGAGCCAAAACCAAGAGTCAGAGGCTTAAACGACCGAGCCACCTAGGTGCCCCTACAATCTTAAAGCACGGATTATTCTCCAACTGTATTATCACAAGTTACCGTAGTGGTTGAGTTCTCCTTTCTGTAGATGAGGAAATTTTACTCTTTTTAACTGCTGCCTTTCCAACTTCTGAATTTTAGTTTATGTTAACTGGTATTTCGACCCAGAGTACCTTTTCCACTGATAAGATTTTTTCCCAGACCTCCTTTATCATACAGTTCTATTAGAATTCCCATGATAAATTTGACTTTTTTCAGCATTTCAACTTTTCTAATAAACAAGACATAACAATAACAGATACTGCCTACATACACTGGCAAGTATTTTTTAATTTTCCCCAGTGTTATCTGGTGAAAAAACTGGCCACTTATTTTGAATCATTAGTTTCTATCTTTTGGGTCATTTTTGATTTCCATTGTTTTATTCCAGATTTGTTGACCCTATCAGTACTGTTTATAAAGGTCTTTGGAATTTATTTGTGGTAGTTTTTAGTAAAGTACACAGAAAAGATAGGAAAAGGAATGAATGACCGTTGGTGGCTTTGATGTCAACAAGAATTTAAATCACAGACTACCGGGGCGCCTGGGTGGCGCAGTCGGTTAAGCGTCCGACTTCAGCCGGGTCATGATCTCGCGGTCCGTGAGTTCGAGCCCCGCGTCAGGCTCTGGGCTGATGGCTCAGAGCCTGGAGCCTGTTTCCGATTCTGTGTCTCCCTCTCTCTCTGCCCCTCCCCCGTTCATGCTCTGTCTCTCTCTGTCCCAAAAATAAATAAACGTTGAAAAAAAAAATTAAAAAAAAATAAATCACAGACTACCTTTTAAAAACATAATATATATTTAATCATGGAAGAGGTCAATTTCAGGGAAGTTGGTCAAGCAGTTTTTGTCCGATACAATCTCAGTAATTAAATGCAATCATAGATGTAAGAAATCCTCATCGGCAAATTGGCAAGGCTCACTAAACAAAATGTGCACTTGAGACCACTCAATGCAATTCTGGTTCCATGACCCTTGTCAGTACTGCTGCCACAATAATTCTTATGTTGAACCCAGATGCACATTCTACCAGTCTTACATAAGCAAAGACAACCACTTTCTTTTGGGCTTCCTTCGTGTCAGCTTTAATAAGGTGCTTCATCTTACTGACCATTATGGTGCTACCCCAAGAGCCAAAGATCTTTGATTATTATTGTTAGATTTATTTTAAAGAACATATTTTCCTCTTCAAAAACCATTTTTAAGCACTTGCTTTTTATTTTGGAATTGCACATGCTTTGGAGTTACATCCTTTTATAACCCAAACTTCCCTTCCTCTTCCTTATCTCCGTTTATCTCTGGTTTAACTGCCATGTGCTTTTCATTAACTGTTTTTATTGGGTAACATAAAAGGCATAGTTCCTGAACTCCTATATATGTAAGGTTGTTTTTCAATTAATTTCTCATGCGATCGAAAACTCAGATATATGGAATTTGGGGTCAAACCATTTTCGTCAGCAAGAAGTCTGTAGTTATTGCCAAATCTTCTGGAGTTTGGGTTATCGAGTAGACATTTGAGGCAAATCCGATCAGTGATTGATTGATTGATTGATTGATTGATTGATTTTGCAAATTTTATTTTATTCAGATGCCTATAGAATTTTGTTAAAAAAATATATTACATTCAAAAATTTAACCAGAGTGAGCCCAACGCTTCTTCAGGACTGTAGAGTTTCATTCCAGAGCAGTGTAAGCTGTGGTGTTTATGTCATCTGTCTACGTTGCATTATAACTTTCTGTTTTCTAGTGCATCTGCCAACTAGACATTGTCTCTTTAGCCCCAGTGACAGCTTCATCTTCAACCCGTATCTTTAACATGCTGCACAGTACTTGGTACAATATAGCTTTCAAAAAATTTTTGTTGAGGGAATGAGTAAGCAAGCAAACCTCCCTTAAACCTCCCTTCAAATTCCAGAATGCAACAAAATTTTTTTCCACTGAAGTTCAGGGCAAGCCCACAGATAAGCAGAAATGAGGATTAAAAGTCTGTATATTTTTTAAGAAACTTTGAGAAAAAACATTAAAATATTATGACAAATATGAAAACATGGTTCCTAATGATGCACCATCAACTATTAAGATTGAAATGCAGCTGTTTTATCTTTGTTACATCTGTTGATTATTTCATAGATGTTTACTTTGTTATGTGGTTGGTGATTTTTGGTGGTATGATTATTTCCAGTGGGCACTGTCTTTCCTGGGAAAAGCCTGCTGTACAGATGTAAGCATACACAGGATTTTTAAGTTTGTCCCTGAGAGGGACAGAATTCACTTGCAAAACACTGAGAAGAAATTGAATCTCCTAGCTGCATGTGGGTAGGCTTGGATTTCCATTTCTCCCACGTGATTTTTTTCTACCAGAGCTGTAGATAGATGGAAGGCTTCCGTGATGTACTTCAGGATAAACAGCAGAGTATGCTTTTGGTTCCTAAGTGTATTTGGAGGCTTCATGCCTTTGAAGGCATGAGGGCTTCATCTTGTATCTTTACTTGAGCATCAAAACCCAGGATCTAACCTCATAAAGTTAAAATCTATGCTGGAAAACCCTAGGCCCACCCTGCCTTCAGTTCTGCATTAACCGTGTTCCTGCCTCATTCATAGCATCTGACAACTTTTTTTTTTCAATTTTATTATTTGAGTTCAACCATATGATATTTAAAAGTTTTTATCTATACATCATTGGTATGTATTTGAAGCAGAAGTTCACTCTGCTTCTGACTTGACATGCATTCACCTTTTTATTTCCGGTGCCTTCTCAAATGTAGACCACAGTTGCTCAAATGTTTATGGAATTAATTATTGATAAGTGAATAAAGCAGATGTGAACACCTGAAGTACTGATGTTTGTTAAAAGGGTGGAGAATAAGCCACAAAATGGTTTCCCTTATAGGACCAGGAAAAAGAAAATAATAAAAAATAATAATGGGAAATGCAGCAGTATAAAAAAAAAAGCAGACAACAAAGCACTAAGGAATAACTTCTGTGATTTGCAAAATTTGGTCTGAGACTTGACTTCTATAGGGAAATAAAACAAAAGTCCTCATTATGACCCTAGGACCCTAAATTGCCATGTTGATACTTCACTTATTTTATTATATTAAGCTTCTGTTGCTCTTCACAAAATAAACACTATAAAAATTCTGCCAAAAATGAAAGAATATGTCATTGAAAATAAATAGTGAAAATGCCATCTAATGCAAATTTCCGGTAGCAAATTCCTCTCCATGACACCCCCAGCTTGACAAATTTGGATCATACTGTGGATGTATAATTTTTTTGGCAATAATGCCAGTTTTCTCCCAAACAGAAACTATGTGTTCACCGCTTTCCAGATGTACAACTCCCTCTGGTTAATTCTTACAAAAATGGCTTTCATTGTTCAAAAAAAAAAAAAAAAAAAAAAAACAATTTGAACAAGTTTCTTTGTGTCTTTATTGTTTCATTTGATAAAAGCCAGTTTATCTACCCAGCACATACATTGCCTTCTCAAAGTACTTTGTGGGAGCCTAGCTTTTTTTTTTTTTTTTTTTTAATCTGCATTTGCTAAATTTAGTATGAACGGTAGGATAATCCTTGCTAGGAAAGTGGATTATAAAGATAAAAGAAAGAAGCATTAAGTTCTTTCCCCAACCAGTTCCAAATGTGCCTTTATGCCTATAACATCCCATAAACACCAGGGCAATTGCACCAGCTGCTCTTGACTCTCGGAGGGCATGATATTTCCTCTCATTCTGGCACCAGCCACCACCCCAAAGGAAAGAAACTCTCACAAGCCAGAAGTAGACAGGCGGCACTTTCACCAGGACTATAGATAAACACTAGGACCTGATAGCTCTCTGCTGACAGTCAATTCCTATAAAAATAAAAAAGTGAAGTATAAAAAGCCACTCAATCCAGACATAAAAACAGGTTTTTGGATATTTTTGCATTATATCCTTCTGATATTTTATTAGGACGATATCCAGAACTCTTGGCAATGATGCATTAAATGGAAGTGAGGTGAAAAAAAAAGAGGGGTTTAACTCACCGATTGATACATGGTTTGCTCACTTCCATTAGCAGGAGCACTTTCTTTTCGTTACTGTACTTTTGTATATTTGGCTTATGTTAAAGCAAGAAACACCATTCAAATACCATAGAGCATGAGGTATACATCATGCTTCGCTTCATGGTTTTATTTCATGCTATCAAATGGTGAGACTAGACACTTTCTTACTCTTAAAACGCACATAAAACAAAACCACACCCTCAAAAAGCACTGAGAAGTGCTGTCCCTAAGCATCATTATCTCAACATTCTTGAACACTGGCCACAAATTACTGTGTTACTGATATTGAAAATAAATTAATTAATTAAATAACAACAAAAGGAAAAAAAAGAGTGCATCATCCCAAGCTTGAGCAACTAACAAGGATTGTCCAAAGGGGTGTCCATATATTGTGGCAATTCTTTTACATGTATTCACCTCAACTCTTCACTAAATTCCCATCATACCCCCACCTTGTCCTGGCTCTATACTGGAGAGAGGCAGAAAAATCACAACCCACTGAATCCTCATTCAGTATGATGAGTGCATATAAGGGTACCTATCTACCTCTTTAGAATAGGCAGATAAAGCTTCAGCAAATTTTTCAGAAGAAAACCTAGATTTCAGTCTTATCCCTGACACTGCTGAGATTTGATGCTGGTTATTTAATTTTTTAAAACCTCTGTTTTTTCATCTGTAAAATGAAAATACTGTAAAATACCCTACACCATTTCTTCCTCAGTGCTTTTTGCCACCACAGGGTGAAATATAGTGCACGAGAACCTTTTTGAGACTGTTTATAATCGTCCCTGTTTGGGGAAGGTTTACATTTGGTATATACAGCTGACAGCGAGAACTTCCTATGTGCCAGATACTGTTCTAAGTGATTTAAATTTTTTTTTCAACGTTTATTTATTTTTTTTGGGGGGGGGGGGACAGAGAGAGACAGAGCATGTACGGGGGAGGGGCAGAGAGAGAGGGAGACACAGAATCGGAAACAGGCTCCAGGCTCTGAGCCATCAGCCCAGAGCCTGACGCGGGGCTCGAACTCACGGACCGCGAGATCGTGACCTGGCTGAAGTCGGACGCTTAACCGACTGCGCCACCCAGGCGCCCCTGTTCTAAGTGATTTAATATTTAACTCACTCAGTGCTCACAACAACCATAGGGAGGATTATTGTCCCTATTTGACAGATCGGTAAACTGAGACCCTAAGAGAATAAGTGACTCATAGATGTTGTTAATCTTTACACTCTACCAAAGCTTTATGGATGCCACTGACTGAACTGGTACCACGCTTACATTATGACACAAGTAACTGGAGTCTAAAGTGGTTTAGCTATACTATTGTGCGACATTTGAGTCCTCAAAAACAATACCAGCCAATATGAAGGTAAGGTTGGAATCGATACACCAAGTATCTGAATTGTCTACATGGAAACAATGGAGTCCAGGCATGGAAGGACAAAGGTTAATGACAGTGACCTGCTTTTGAATGGCCCATAACTGCGTAAGATTAGACTTTTATGTCATAATCAGTTTGTTGGTGTTATGACCACAGTCTATGGAGGCCACAGCAGAAAAAAAAAAAGGGTGGTGCGGAGAATTTGGGAAATCCTACCACACGACACTCTACTGGTAGGAGATGAAAATGTTACCAACCAAAATTGCCTGAGCAGGGGAAGGCTGAGAACAGGAAGAAATAGGTATTATTAAATTGTTCATATAATCTGGAAGGCAGCCTCAAAGAATGCATTAGAGTCATTCTACACATATCGTACTGTTTGACAAGAACAGCAAGTCCTTAGGTGGTGATCATAAGTAGTAATGGCAATAACAGCACTTTTATGGGGAAGGCAGAAATGTGGATGCATTCATGGGTGTATTATGGGGTATATGGTCCACCTTTTAGCTATTTTCTCTCTTTTTCTTAGAGACTATTGTTACTTCCGACTTAACAATCACCTAATTGCTCAACATTAGTTCCCAGCGTTCATGTCAGTTTCCAAAGAAATGGATGATTTTCTTTTTTGGCCGTAGATATGGCATCTTTTATCCATTGCTTAATAACAAAGCTTAATGGCTTAAAAAACAACTTCGTCTCACAGTTTCTGTGGGTCAGGCATCTGGGGACACTTAGCTGGGTACCTCTGACTCTGGGCATCTTGAAAGATGTTGTCCAGGACCTCAGTCATCTCAAGGTTCAACCGAGGAAGGATCTACTTCCAAGCTCACTCCCATGGTTGTTGGCTGGATATACTTCTTTTGCAGACTGCTGGGCCACGAGCCTCAGTTCCTCACTGGCTATTGGCTAGAGGCTGCCCTCAATTCGTTGCCACATCACCTCTTCATATCACAGCTCAAACATGATAGCTTTCTGGGAAACCATTGGACATGAGTGTCTTCTAGATTTGGGCCTTCACTTGTGACATTTAGAGGCCAGGTAGTTTCAGGTATTGGTAAACTAAGAGTTTAAGATAAAAACAGTGGAAGGCGATAGCTAACATCAAGTGTCCAACGTCTTTGGGAACCAGAAGGTCCAGGAACTGAGAGTCCACACACCTGGTGCATCTTTCACATGAATGCTGAAGTCATTATAATCACTGACGGGAGTTGGAGTGCACAGAAAATTCTGAGAATCAAAGGGAAGGCGTCACAAATGTAAGACAGGGTGACAACATGACACGGGAAGCAAGGAAAATCCCTGATCGCACTAGGGACATAGATTCTGGGAGTGTGAGACATTAAGCTGCCTCTGATTGGGTGAATTGTAAGACAGGTGGTGACCTCTAAGGAGGCCCAGGTTATTTCAGTCCAGGAGGTGGAAGGCCATGTTCATTGCAGTTATTGTGGATCTAGAAGAGTATCTTTATCATAAAGTGTTAAGTCCAGAATTGCCCAAAGAAGTGGTCAATGTAATAAACAAGAGCTATAGTAAGTGCCCCCCCCCCCCCGAGTGCTTCACTTGCCCCGTTACCTCCTATGCTTCTTAGTTATTCTCTATGTAAAAGACTGGGAGGTGAATTTTTTAACAACGAGACACTTAAAAAATTATTAAAAAATGAGTAGATAATTTATAAACAGAGAAAAATTATAGTTCAGAGCATGTACTAGTTTCCTAGAGCTGCTGTAAAAATTTTTCTACAGCTGGATGCTTTAAAACAAGAGAAATGTATTCTCTCACAGTTCTGGAAGCTAGAAATCTGAAAGCAAGATATTTCCAGGTCTCTGCTCTCACGAAAAGTTCTAGAGAAAAAATCTTCCGTGCCTCTCCCTAGCTTCTGGTGGCTGCTGTCAATGATTGGCATTCCCGGCTTATAGCTGCATAGCTTCAATATCTACCTCTGCTTTCACATGTTCTCTTCCCTTTGTGTGTATCTTTGTGTCTCCAAATCTTCCTTTCCTTATAAAGTTTCCAGTCGTTTGACTTAGAGCCCAGTCTGACCTTACCTTAACTTGATGACATCTTCAAGACCCTATTTCCAAATCAGGTTACATTCATAGGTACCAGGGGTTAGGACATTGTCTTTTGAGGGAACATAATTCAACCGACTACAGATAATTATCAGATAATTCTTGGACTTTCAACACTAATTTTCACAAGCCATATCATCCACTAAAAGAAGAGATGACACAATGAACCTTAGGGTATTTCTTATTCAGTTAAACTACAGTCTCATGGCCCTAGAGCAGAAACTGAAAAGAAGTTATTTCCTCAACCCCAATTAAGTGAGTTCTTTTTCGTTAAGTTGCTCAGCCTTTAATTGCGATATCTTCCCTTTTCAGAAAGTGTTGTACAAATAATGACTAAATGCATATGAACGAATTTAGATTAAACATAGCCTTAGCCTTGGTGATGTTTTTGCGGTGCTTTGCTCTTCACACTTCCAGGGTTGAAAACACTGTAGGGAGCTGAGCAATTGAGGAAAATGGAGGGAAGAGGGGCAATACATCAGAGCTGTTTTCCCACTTCAAGTGACTTGACTCTAAGCTTTCCCACCAGTTCAGGGTTCTCTGGGGTGGAATGCTTAACATCCAAACAACGTGCAAATGCATACCGTGAAACAATATGCAGCCTCCTTCCCATAAACACCACTGGGGAGAAAGAAAAAGGTGTTTTTTTTCCATGTTGTCAAATGACTTTGGTCACAAAGGAAGTGTGAAAGCAAAGAGATTTCTCCCCCCTGGCCTTATCACTGCAAATATGTGCTGTCATGTGGACCGGCTCTCAGGTCTATACAATATAAAACCTCTGAATAGAGATGCTATACGCGAATGTACAAAGGGTGAGGTGCATTTAAAGTTTTTTTACATGGTCAACTGAAATACATATTAGTTTTTTGGTTTTTTTTTAAGGAAGCTACCATCTTTTATCCTTTTTTAAACCATTGGTGAACAATAATTCCTGAGGAATTACGAATGTGGAGTTAGTTCACTTATTTTGCAAAAAAAAATAATGAAGACCAAATTTTATACATACATACACATAATTTTTTTAAGAGAGAGAGAAAGGGAGAGTGCAAACAGGGGAGAGGGGCAGGGAAGAGAAGAAAGAATTTCAAGCAAGCTCCTCTCCGAGCACAGAGTCCAACACAAGGCTTGATCCCACGACCCTGAGATCATGACCTGAGCTGAAATCAAGAGTCAGACACTCAATCAACTCAAGCCACCCTGGCCCCCCCAAATGTTTTCATCTTTAACTGTCTTTGTTCTCTCTGATGACAACATTTTCCTGTTTTATTACTGACTTATTTTTCTTTTTGAAATTTTGACTTTAGTTTCAATGTCATGAGGTTATCTTTAGACATAATTTGTGAGTGCATGATGTGATTCCTATTGTATTTTCTTCACCTCATTTTCATCACCATAGACTTTCACCAGATCCCATTTAACTCACAAACGCATCCCATGTAGTCATGTTCTCACAAGTGGTCTTTGCCTGACTTCTCTTCTCTTTAGTCCCTTTTGTCAGCCAGCATTATCGCAAACTATGAAAGCAAGTCATATTGAACTTTCGGTGTACCATTTCTCAACCGACTCTCTTCTTCCAATATACAAAACTCAATTTCCCATTGGCTTTAAAACCTACCACTAGTAACTCAACACTCCCCCTGGGTGAATTATTTTTGGTGTATGCCTGTTGACCTGCAAGCACAGTTATTTATTCCTCAACAGTCCTGTCTGGAACACTTTGCTCAATCTCTGAACCTAATAATCAAAGCCCTTTCCACATCATTCTTCTGTATCCAACTTTGGCCTATGCTATCCCAGCTTCAGTTGTTTTTTTTTTTTTTTTTTCACCTGTAAAATGAATGGTTGGAATAATATTATAATCCATGAATTTAAGAGTGCCTGGGTGGCTCAGTTGGTTAAATGTTGGATTCTTGATTTTGGCTCAGGTCATGATCTCACAGTTCATGAGATCAAGATTGCTCTTGCTCTCTCTCAAAATAAATAAACTAACTTCTAAAAAAATCCATGAATTTATGTCTTTTGTAGTTATTTATTTATTTATTTATTTATTTATTTATTTTTAGAGAGAGAGAGAGAGAGAGAGAGACTGAGAGTGCAAGCAGGGGAGAAGGGCAAAGGGGTAAAAGGAGAGAGAGAGAGAGAGAGAGAGAGAGAGAGAGAGAGAGAGAGAGATCTCAAGCAGACTCCACACTAGCTGGGAGTTGGACTGGGGCTCGATGTTACGACCCTGTGATCATGACCTGAGCCAAAATCGAGTCCTACACTCAACCAGCTGAGCCACCCAAGTGCCCCAATCTTGTATAGTCTTTTAAACCCGGCACAAGCTCTATTGGCTAAGTACTATTTTAAATTAATCTTATGAAAGCTCAGTAAGAAATTCTATTTGATATAAGAATATACTGCTTCGTCTCATAATTTATACTCTACCCCAAATCTCATAAGTAGAAAAGAATGTAAAAATAAATGTAATAAACAAAAATATAGGCTTTACCAAAAACAGATGTTTTGACAGCCTTTGCTTCGACTCTGAGCTCCACTGCTGCTGGCATATTGCTAAGAGTAAACTATTCAGTTGAAATTTCAAGTGAAGTGGTGCCTGGATGGCTCAGTCAGTTAAGTGTCCAACTCTTGATTTCAGCTCAGGTCATGATCTCAAGATTCATGAGTTCAAGCCCCGTGTTGGGATTGACAGCACAGAGCCCCGTGTTGGGATTGACAGCACAGCACAGAGTGGTTGGGATTCATTCTCTCTCTCTCTCTCTCTCTCTCTCTCTCTCTCTCTCTGCCCCTCCCCTGCTCATGCTGTCTGTCTCTCTCTCTGTCTCTGTCTCTCTCTCTCTCTCTCTCAAAATAAATAAATAAACTTAAAAAATTAAATTTCAAGTTAAAACAAGTGGTTTTTGTTAGTGTAATTGATGAGTGATGAGCTATTTTATTCTTAAAGAGTCAAGTGGAAAATAATCATCTGATTAGACAGAATCTTGACAAGAATGTTGATGGTACACTGTAATGTGTAAAATAAAATCTACACAATCATTTTTTCTTTCCCATTTATTGCTATGTAAAAAAGAGAAATCAGAAGACTTTAGAACAGAGATGATAAGATGAAAGGTCCTGATCTTTTGGTTGATGACATGTGTAATGTGAAAAATATAATAAATAAATAAATAAAAATACAATGAAGACAATCCATTATTAGCATAATGGCTTAAATAAATTTTTAAAGTATGTATGCATGATGCAAAGATCTTTTCGGCGGCTAAACTAAATGTGATATTTTTACTTCAAGGTAACTTAAAACTAGAAAGCCAGTTTCAAGATGATTTAGTATAGTGTTAGTATAGGATTAAGGGAAATAAATACCCAAGTTACATCTGGGGATATGAAGTACGTCTGATTAAAGCTAGTAACAAAGAAATAGGAAAAATATTCAATTCTACATATTTACTAAAAAAGAGACAGATGTTTCTGTATAGAATTATTTCCTTAATTGCAGCATTGGGTAAGTTCAATTGTTTAAAATATTAACTTTTAAGTAATAAAGAATGTGTGATTTATCAGTTTGCATCTCAGAAACATCTCTAATTCTTAAATTTTGCTATTTAGGTAGGGTGATGGTGACCATCCAAGATATTAAACTTAAATTCATTCATTCTATCAATTATATTGATTCAAGAAAAGTTTATTGTTTGCCTATATGTTGTCAGAATTGAAATGCTGAAGGATGAAGAAATAAATATTTATTACCTATTAATGTACATGGCATTTTGCTAGCTATTATGGGACTATCTGTCTAGGTGAGAGCTTACAATTCTCTAGATCCATGGTGTTATGGGCTGAGTTGTATCCTCCACAAATTCGTATGTTGAAAACCTAACCTCTACTACCTCAGAGTAAGACTGTATTTGGTGACAAGACCATTCAAAAGGTGGCTAAGTAATGAGGCTTCTGGGTGGGTCCTACTCTAATCTGCCTCGTGTCCTTACAAGAAGAGGAAATTTGGCCACATGATGGGACACCATGTGCACAGAGAAAAGACTATTTGAAGACACAGCAAGAAGCCAACCATTCATTTATAAGCCAAGGACAGAGACCTCAGAAGAAACCAAACCTGCTACCACCTTGACCTTGGGCTTCTTGACTCCAGGACTGTGAGAAAATAAATTTCTGTTGTTTAAGCCTCCCTCTGTGACATTTTGCCATGACATCCCTAGAAGACTAACACACATGGGTAAAAGCCTGAAGCAACTCCTGTGAGTTGCTTCAGAAGCCTTTCCATTTATAACACTGCATTGTCAAGGTTCAGCCTGAAGGAATGATTGCACCAAAAGATATCTGCTCAGTGACTCCTGTTTCAGCTCTTCTGGTGACTCACTGTTCTATTATAAAGATATGCTGCCAGAAAAGGTCTGCCCACCCTGGCTTACTTCTGCTCTGCATTTCTGGACACCAGTTCTGTTTCTACCCACTTGATTCTCCTGGCACTACCTAGGGTCTCCCTGGGCAGCCAAACTTGAGTAGGCATCACTACTAAAACTTAACCTTGCTGAACTTCAAATGGTGCCAATGAACTACCTACCCCACCAGCTTCTCTGTGCTTCCCAGAGCCATCACTGGGGTGAGGTGACCCTACACTGGCATGGCCCCAGGCATGAGTGCGTCCTGGGCCTTTGCACCTTTGGCATTTCACTCTCCTCATCAGAATTCCAGCACTGCTGGTACCACACATTTCCTGAGCATTCCTTAGTCCAAGTGCTTGACATTCTCTCCGAACATATACGGTGTCGTTAATCCTTGAGAATAAGTGCTAAATGAATGATATAAGTGAATTCTTCAGGAGCTGAGGGAAAATTTGCTCTACCTTCAGGCTATAAAAATAGCTTCATAACATGAGGAGCCCGAAGGATAGAATTTTACCAGTGTCTAGAAGGTAGAATCTTCAAAACCAACCATAGGAGGAGACGGATTATAAGTACCACAGTAACTGATTCAAAAACCTCAGAGAAAACCTGGGCTGCGAGTAGCCTGTCACTTACCAGCTGTGTAGCACGGAGCAAATTACAGCCTCTCTGAACCTCTATTTCCTCATGGGTTTATTTAGATGATTAGAAATAACCCATGTAAAATGACTTACTTTGTGCCAGGCAAATGGCCTGGACTCATTAAATGGTTCTACACTTATTATCATTGTTTCTTGATTAATGCAAATCCAACCGCCATCATCTCAGCAGGCCTCATTTTAGCACTCACATGACAGACATCAGAAATCAAAATTGACCTTAGCAATGATTTAGTCCAGTCTCCTCATTTTTCAGGGAAAATTAACGCCCAGAGAAATTAAATGACTAGCCCCAGGTTATAGAGCCAGTTGGTGGCAGTGACAGTGACAGCCACAGAACATATGATTGCTTACTCAGGTTCAGAATACTTCTCATTTCAGAGGATTTCTTTAACAGTAGTGCACATATCTTAGCAAACATGCATTTTTACATGTATACTAATTACATATTGTCAGTGAACTGAAATAAACGGAATAATTATTAAATCTAGGCGCTGGGTAGTGCGGCACATTTATACTCAGGACCACCCAACGTACAAAGTAATTGAGGGTTCTTGACTGTCTAATCTCCATCACAAGCCCCGACCCTGCCAGACAGGGACAGAGTTCATGGTCGAAATTTTAACTTGGCTAATTACTGGTATCTCGGACTCTGGATTAAATGTTTTTTTTTTTTCAGGAAAGTGCTTTCTGTTCCAGACTGCCACTTGCAAGTCTCCAAATGGCAAATGGGAATGTGGAGAGGGGACACAAGGGGGCATCCTGCCTTTGCAGAAGTGGAGATGACACCTGGGGCTCCTGGGGTGACCTCTGGGCCCTCTGGCCGGTCCATCCTCAGGATCCTTGTACTGTGTTCTGAGGTAAAGCATAAACCTGTGACTTGTTCTCTTAGACGCTTCAGGTCTCGATGGTCCTCTCCCCTTATTTTCAAAACCACCTCCCATGCGGTGCCTGATTAGACCATTTGTGCTGTGGCTTTGCACCATGATCACCCATCTCTTGCAAGGGTAGTCCCAGGTAGGCCTCCTAGCTCTGGTCTCAGCTACCTTCCAACTTCTCCATGGGGCTTGTGGGCACTTCTGAGTCCCATCCATGCCCCACAAAACAAGGGCATCTCTGTGCATTTTTTTTTCAGAAACGCTCTCTGCTTAATTCTGCCATTTTCTCAGATACTCTGTCTGCTTAATGCTGCCATATCTTCATTTTTTTCTGTGCCATGTCTGACCCACGTTGCTATAAATACCACAGTGTAGAGGTTGTCTTTTCAGAGTTCAAAATAGAAGTGGGCAAAACCCCTTCTGATTTGTCTTTCCCCTCAATTAACTCCACACCTCTGACTGGGATTTCACAATAGCTAGTGAAAGCTCTGACCCTTTTGTCACAATCTGCTTTTTTCTCCACCTTGGTGTCTGTCTTTCTTCCCAGACTTCATTGGATCATAAGGAACTCTCATGACCCTTTCTCTTCAGTCTACTTCAAACTCTTCTTCTGACATAATTTCCTGTGCCTTCTCCACACTTTGGATATTAAATACCTATGTTTTGAGTCAGATACGCTACGATATCAATACTAGAGTTTCCGGAATCTAGGAACTAGTATTTAATTGGGACAAATAATATTAATATCTGTGTCAAAAATTGCTTAAAACTCTTCAAAGATTTTTCTTTTCACTGGGAATAAAATACAAACTTGCTACCATAACTTATAGGGCCTAGTATCACCTGCCCCCCCCCCCCAACTCCACCTTCCAACCTCATTTCATTCTTCTCCTTGGCCATTCACCCCAAACACATATATCATATCAAGGAAGCCAATGCCCCATTCAGAATCTTTTTTTCTCATTCTCTTTTCTGGAGCTTTGCAGACCCAGCTTCTTCTTATCTTTTAGGTCTCAGCTTAAAAATCACCTCTCCAGGGGCACCTGGGTGGCTCAGTTGGTTAAACATCTGACTCGATTTCAGCTCAGGACATGATCTCACAGTATGTGAGTTCGAGCCCTACATCAGGCTCTGCAATGACAGCGCAGGGCCTGCTTGGGATTCTCTGTCTCCCTCTCTCTCTGCTTCTCTTTCTCTAAAATAAATAAACATGAAAAAAAAACTCTCCAAAAAGGAATTCTCTGAGCTTCTTATTGAAAAATTTTGGAAATTAGTACTCATTGCCTCCAGCCATTTGTTTCTAAAACCTTGGTTATATCCCTCATGGTGCTTCAGACAATTTCAAACTATTTTTCTCATTAGTATGTTTGTTCATGCTTTCTCAATAGAACAGAAAATGCATGGTACTGAGACTGTGCACTTACCTTGTTCACCGTTTTTATCCCTAGAACTAAATAGTGTTTGGAGGATAGCAGACACTCCATATGGAAGGAATTAATGAATTAATGAATATATATTGATATGCTAGGAGTCATCATAAAGCTGACATTTTCTTATGTACCTAGATTATTTATACTTTTGAGAATATTATAAGTTCTATAATACAGAATTATGGCACATAAAAACTCAAAATCCTGTGATGTTTTTACCTAAGGGTATAGTTTTCCAAAAAGACTAAATGACATGTATTAAAAAAAGGAGAAACCTTAGAATTTGACTATATTTCAGACTAACATCTTATTTTCTTTCTAATGACTTTATCCATTTTATTGCTACTTAGTTTGCAATACTTCTGTTCTCCGTTGCACATTCTTTTATATAAAACATCTGTTATCTCTGTCGCACAAACTTGAACATCCCCTTAACAAATGACAGTTATAGCTGACCCTTGAACAACAGGGATCTGAACTGTGCAGGTGTACTTACATGCAGATCTTTTACAATGAATACAGCACAGTATTGTAAACGTATTTTCTCTTCCTTATAAATTTCTTAATAACATTTTCTTTTCTCTAGTTTACTTGATTATATAATATAGCATATATAATACATATAACATACAAAGTATGTTCATCAATTGTTTATGTTATTGGCAAAGCCTCTCATGAACAGGAGGCCATTATTAGTTAAGCTATTGACTTTGGGGAAGTCAAGAGTTATGCATGGACTTTGACCATGTGAGGGTTGATACCCCTCACCTCTACATCGTTCAAGGGTCAACTATTATCAGACGTCTGCTTTTCATGTAAACACCAGCAGACACATTTATGGAAATTTTACTAAAAGTTAAATTTATACTAAAAGTATAAATTATTCTAATTTTTATGAATAATTATTATTATACCAAAATTATAATTATTATTATACTAAAACTATAATAATTAGTATGATAATATTATACTATATTAATATTATACTAAAAGTATATTAATATTATACTAAAAGTATATATTATTCTATCTGGGGATATTGAGGCTGTAATAAAGGGTAATTGTCACCTGATACTGTTGGTACCTTGTAATGAAGCACATCAAAGCAGTTTTTTTCAGCTAAAGCTGATAGAAAAATGGCAGAACAATGGCCGTTTCTTCATTATTTCCTTTCCCCTTTTCTTCTTCTAGGACAAAATGGAAAACATGTTATTAAAATACCAATTATATTACTCAACTGGAATATACATAAAGATAAACTTACAAGGAACAAGATTTAATAGAATTTTGTAACTAGGCTTGCATTGTAATTTTCATTTAATTGTCCGTTATTCAGAATTAAACCTCTGTTTTTCTGCTATAGCTCAATTACCTACTTAGAAAGTCATTTTATTGTATTGCAGAAACTATTCATTTCTATATATTCTTTCTTTTAATTAACCATTGCTTCATGTGGGTTCTAGATTTATAGTTTGAATCTTGAAACAATAGATTTTACATGTTTGGGGTTGGATTGGAGGTTAATGATTTTAATAGTTCAGTTATAATTTAGCTTCCTCAGTGTAAGTCTCTATGGTGTTTTACGCTGGTGTTTTTCTGAGCCTGTATGTTCCCACCAGTCCTAAAAAAAAAAAAAAGAAAAAAATCCTAATTTTATCTTTGTTCCCTGCATGATTCAACAGAACTGAAATTTAAACAAGAAAAAAATAACCACATTGAGACAGAGGCTGTTCCTATTCTGTAATAATATCTATTCATGAAGAAAAACGCATCACACTTTTGCCTTTTAATTCTAGGCATTCATTCATTTGCCATATTCATCTAATACAACCTTATTTGAAAAAACAGAATATGCAGATATTAAATTTTTAATTATAAACATAACTGATAATTTAAATTTTATTTTCTTTCCATATTGATTAAACAGAAAAAAATTGCTTTATCTTTCAACATGGACAAATGTATTTATTTTATGAATAATATATGGAGTATTAATTTCTTCACAGCCTCCCATGGCCAATTTAACTGTAAGATGAATCATATTACCTGCCCTCTAATGAATGTACAAACTGTAGGTCTTTGTT
Organism: Lynx canadensis; assembly: GCF_007474595.2. Taxonomy (NCBI): domain Eukaryota; kingdom Metazoa; phylum Chordata; class Mammalia; order Carnivora; family Felidae; genus Lynx; species Lynx canadensis. Next base: position 41,810,003 of record NC_044311.2, on the reverse strand, counting down.
TCATTCATGTCTTTTTTTATTTTTTTACGTTTATTTATTTCTGAGAGTCAGAAAGAGAACATGAGTGGAAGAAGAACAGGAGGGAGGGAGACACAGAATCCAAACCAGGCTTCAGGCTCTAAGCTGTCAGCACAGAGCCCGATGTGGGGCTTGAACCCACAAACTGTGAGACCATGACCTGAGCCAAAATTGGTTGTTTAACTGACTGAACCACCCAGGCGCCCCTCATCCGTGTCTTTTGTATGGTACAATATAAATTTTGTACATTGTAAAATATTAGTTTTTACTAGTTTTTGCTTAATGATTTCTTTCAGTCTCATAAAACATTGACAGATAACTAGAGAGTGTCAAAACTTAGATTGTTTAGTACTGAAAGATTTTCTTTAAACGAAATTAAAATTGCTGAATATATGAAAGCTCTAATACTCATGCTATTATGTTGGTAATGTTCCATATTTCATAAAAAGTTTATATATGATTAATTAGTTCTTGAATTATATCAAGAGCACATGTTGCCAGTTTGTTCACTGACTGAATAATTGAGACATTGGCTGGTGAGGTTAGATTTATCTTTTTACTCTCAAGCTCTGTATGAAATAAGTAAAAATCTGATTACATTTTATTCTTTATCACTAACTTTTTGCCTCCCCCTCCTCTTTCCTTCTTCCTCCTCCTTCTACTTTTCTTTATTCTCCTCCTCCTTCCCTTTTTTCATATGCCCCCCCTATTTTTAATTTGTACCATTTACAGTAAGGAAAACAGCACCTTTGTATCCACTTAATGTTTGTCAGTACACCTTGACAATACCTGTACTATTATTTTTTTAAGTTTATTTATTTTGAGAGAGAGAATGAGAGAGTGGCGGAGAGGGAGAGAGAGAGAACTCCGAGCAGGTTCCACACTGTCAATGCTGAACACGACCCAGGGCTTGAACTCTTGAACTCTGTGAGATCACAACCTGAGCCAAAACCAAGAGCCAGACACTTAACTGACTGAGCCACCGAGGTGCCCCAACACCTGTACTGTTTTTTTTAAAGTTTATTTATTTTGAGAGAGGAGCCTGCAGGAGGAGAAGAGAGAGAGAGAGAGTGAGAGAGTGAGAATCCCAAGCAGGTTCTACACTGTCAGTGCGAAGCCCGACGTGGGGCTTGAACTCATGAATCATGAGATCATGATTTGAGCCGAAATCAAGAGTCAGGTGCTCAACCGACTGAGCCACCCATGGGACCCCACCTGTAATATTTTTACTCTTGGTCTCTTAAGTATGGAGTAATCCCTATTGGATTATCATTATTGCTTCCATGCTCTGTGTAAAGAGTTTGTTTGTTCAGGGGCGCCTGTGTGGCTCAGTCGGTTGAGCGTCCGACTTCGGTTCAGGTCATGATCTCACAGTCCGTGAGTTCGAGCCCTGCATCGGGCTCTGTGCTGACAGCTCAGAGCCTGGAGCCCGCTTCCGATTCTGTGTCTCCCTCTCTCTCTGCCCCTCCCCCGCTCATGCTCTGTCTCTCTCTGTCTCAAAAATAAATAAACATTAAAAGAATATTTAAAAAAAAGAGTTTGTTCATACAGCTGTATTTTAACTAGACAAAAGTTAAGAACAAATTTTAATAATTAAAATGCATTTAATTAAATTTAATGTCCCCAAAGTTTGGAGATTTTATTGCTATTTTCGATGGAGCCATATAAAATTGTTAATGCAAGTTTTTATAAAGATATATTATTAAAGCTTTAAATTTCCATCAAAAAATTAAATGAATACAGAAGTATATAAAGAAAAATGTCAAAGCTCTCTGCTTATCATCTTTAAATGTTCACACAGAAGGCAGTACTGATAAGTGCACACTTCCATAATTTTTAAAAATATATATAGACATATCCATGCAAAAACAAACACATAAATATATTTTTGAAGGAAAACTGGATCATAAAATACAGACTGTTTTAAAACCAGATTTTTAAAATGAATACTTTTTCAAGGATATCTGTATTTTTAAAATTATTTTAAAATTATGTGCTTAGGCAAGTATTTTAGGTATAATAAGTGACATAGATATGACATTCATATTATTGGCATTATATGCTTTTCATCTTTAACTACAAAATGGAGGAGCAAAGCAAAAACAAAAACCTATGCATGGTTCAGGTGAAATTCCATTAAGTTGCAATAGGTGATTTATTTGAAATTCCAGAATTTGTTATTTTGGGGGCTTAGACTTTTTCATCTGACAAACATGCATGAGGTGAGAAGACACCGGTCTGGTTGATGTCTGATAACCTGTAAAGATAGCACTTTGTAATTCCATAACAAAGGTTACACACACAATTAACAGCAGTGGTGATTGCAATAGTGGAATAAATTGTAAATTGTATTGTGTTTATTAAAAGATTTTAATATAATCTTAATGTTACCCAGAGTAGCTGTACTCTGAATAAAACAGAACTTTTTCTTTCATATACAATTCTAAGTTGTGCGGTAGCTTAGTCATCAAAGTTGTCAGAAATTTAGGCTCCTTCCATTTTGTTGTTCTGCCATCCTGAACAGTAGCTCCCATCTCATGGCCCGAAAAGGTTGTTGTGGCTCCTACTATCATGGCCACCTTCTAGCCAGCCAGATGAATAAGATGGGAAATGAAATGCTGTCTCACACCCTTTAAAAGCAGGGGTGCCTGGGTGGCTCAGTCGGTTAAGATTCCAACTTTGGCTCAGGTCATGATCTGACGGTTTCATGAGTTCGAGCCCCACATCAGGCTCTGTGCATTGATTGCACAGAGAGTGCTTAGGAATCTCTCTCCTCTCTCTCTCTCTCTCTCTCCCTGACTCTTCCCTGCTGGCACTCTCTGTCTCTCCCAAATAAATAATAACAGAATTTTTTAAAAATTTTAAAAAATAAGCATTGTCGAGAATTTGCATACCCATCTAATCTATTCCATTAGCCAGACCTTTATCACCTGGTTATACCTAACCCAGGCAAAGCTGGGATACAAGCTGGGATTCCATGTGTTTAGCAAAACAATGTTATTGCATTAAAAATTATAGGAAGGGATATGAGGGACAAATAATAGTTCTGTCACATATTGACATTGTCATGAAGAGTCTGAAAAAGGTTTTGAAATGCTTTATCTTACTTGATAAGGAGGACCAGGGGTGGCCCAAGATGGATGATTTAATATTCATGACATCTATGATTTTATAAAGAAAAATGATGTGCATAAGAGATTCTTGGATTAGAAATTAGCTTATCCTCTTTCACCCTGGCAATTTATCTCTCATGTCAATTATAATTTGACTGTTTCCATCCTTTGTGTATGCCACCACTCCCCCACCGCCATTAGTAGAAAGAGTGTAATTGTAACAGTAGAATTGTCCTGTCTTTCCTATTCCTCTTGGTTAAATCACTTAACTTTATTTTATCTGAGTTTTTCCACCTGTTAAATTCTGAGCACAATGAGTGTGCTATTTCTGTGGATATGCCTAGAAAACTATTACGTAGAAAAAAGTAAAGACAATTACAAATATTAAGAAATTTGATAGATGTTATGGTTAAAGGAAATAATTATAACCACCAGTTATTTATTGCCTACTATGAACCAGACACTCTCTTAGATCCTTTAAATATATCTTGTTTCATTTAGTCTCTACAACAACCAACCATATACTTCATTTCATATTTTCTCTGTTTTACATTTGAGGAAACTGAGGCTCAAGACAGGTCACATGATTTACCTACAATGTCACTTTCACCATGCTCAGGCTTTCCTATTTCAAGCTTTTGGGGGTTTTATTCCTTTATGCTTTTGAACAAAAGACTAGAATATCCTTCTGAATTGGTTTACTGTAGTGAGTTACTATATGAAATTATGTCAGATACTCTCACAAGTATCTGACATAATAACTCCATTGTGTGTAATAACTAAATAGTTCTAAGACTGACGATATTTTCTAAGACAGATGATATGAAAATCAAATACTTTGGTTCTTTCTCCTGAAGGTCATCCCTGTCACGCTATTTTTGTCCTCATTTAATGACTGACAAGTGATGCTGCTTAAAGTCCACTGCACTCATCATTAACTTGAATTGTCATCTATCTTAGTCCAGCCCTTTGTGAAATCAGCATTGAAACCCAAGGATAGCTCGGCATGTGCTTGCTCTGGTTGAGTGAACGTTGGGGCCTATAAAGACATGGAGGTTGAATTCTCATTTCGGTATATCACCTTGTAAGGTGGGCAATGTGCGCTGACACGGAAACCCAGAGATGGTTTCATCATGGCTAATGACAGTGTACCTAGCTGGTAGGTAATTGCAGGCCTTCAGCCTACAGTACTCCACTCTTCATGAGACTAATGTTTATTCGGAACAATAAATACAAGGTCTATGACACCTTTAAAGTTATGCTTAAATGTGTTCTGGCCACTGATGAATGACGGTAGCTGTTTCATGCCTTGCTAAACATACCTGGTTTTTCACAAGCAGTAGGTTCTGAAAGGAGAAGCATTGACAGTGGGTGCTAGAAAAGTACACATACTAATTTTGTAAAATCTAGCTCAGACTGGTGTCCACTTCTTCAGGGGATGACATTAATAGTTTTGTGATCCCATCTTGACTCTCATAAATGCTGAGCAGATGGGGGTGGGGGTGTCGTCTCTATATCCAAATCTGCACTCTGCTTGAGCTTTGTTTCTGACAAGAAAGCTAAAGAATGTGGCTCTCCAGCCCTTTTGGAGACACTGTGAGATAATGTACCTTTAAAAATTTCTTTTCTGGGGCACCTGGGTGACTCAGTCGGTCAAGCGTGGGACTCTTGATTTTGGCTCAGGTCATGATCTCCCAGTGGTGAGATCAAGGACTGTGTCAGGCTCTGAGCTGGGCACGGAGCCTGCTTAAGATTCTCTCTTGCCCTCTGCCCCTCCCCCACTTGCATGCGCATGTGTGCTCTTTCTCTCCAAAAACAATTTCCTTTTCTGTCTAAGTTAATCACAATGGACTTTATTGTTTGCAACTAAGAACCTTGAAGCTACATCCATGAAACCTGATTAAAAGTTCAGAAAGTGAGATTCATCCATTCATTGGATCGGATGTTTGCTGTTTCCATTTATTAATTCTCTTGGCCCTTCCTGAGTAAATAATTGTCTTATTTAAGATATTTTTTGAGCACCAACTGTATGTATGCCTTTTTATTAGTTCTTGGGGGGGGGGGGTTAAAAATAAATACATTAGACAGGGATCCTATCACAAGGAATTTGTACCAAGTTGATTCAACCATGCTAGAAAACACAAAGTGGCAAGTGTTATGGGAAGAAGTAAAGAGAAGTACTTTGCTATGAAGAATCAGAGGAGAGAGAGTGATTTGGTACAGCAAGAGAGTCACCTCTTTCAGAGAAAAGATGGCATAGGATATGGGACTAAAAGTTTGGAAAAATTGGGGCAGGAAGATCAAGAGATAGGTATCTCTTGGGTAGAGAAGGCATGAAGGAGAGAAAATATGTGACATATATGAGCAACAGGCATACTTAATTTTAATGCAGCATGAATGGACCAAAAAAGGAACAAAACAGGAAAGGCCAGATCACAGAGCTTTTGGCCTATGCCCTGGCATTTTGACTTTGTCGACCAGCGAGAATTCTTGAAGGATTTTGATGAGGGAGCATTTTGAGAAGGTATTATTTTATATATTTATCGGCTTTACTGACATGTAATTCACATGTCATTCATCAACTTAAAATGTGAAATTCAGTTTTTGGGTGTTCATGATGTTTTGTAGTTTTCACGCTATAGATTTGGCACTTTTGTTAAATTTTTCTTAAGTATTTTATTTTTTGATGGTATTATTAATGAAATTGTTTTCTTGATTTCAATTTTGGATTGTTTAAGTGTATAGGAATACAATGGTCTTGAAATGAATCAAAGACCTGAATGTGAGACCTGAAACCAGAAAACTCCTAAAAGAAAATGCAGTAAGCTCCCTGACATCAGTTTTGGCAATAGTTTTTTTGTTTGTTTGTTTTTGTTTCTTTGTTTTTTGGGTTTTTTTTTATTTAACACCAAAAAGAAAGGCAACAAAAGCAAAATCAAGAAATGGGACTATATTAAACTACAAAATGTCTGCACAGTGAATGAAACCATCAACAAAATGAAAAGGCAAACTATTGAATGGGAGAAAATATTTGCAAATCATATTATCTGATTAGAGGCTAATAGCCCAAAATATAAAGAACACATACAACTTAGTAGCACAAAACAATTAAAAAATGAAAAGATCTAAACATTTTTCTGAAGACATACAAATGGACAATAGGAACATGAAAGGATGCTTAATATCATAAATCATCAGGGAAATGCAAATCAAAACCATCATGAGATATCACCTCATACCTGCTAAAATAACTGTTATCAAAAAGAAATAACAAATAAAATATTAGCAAAGAGTTAGAGAAAAGGGAACCCTTGTGCACTGTTTGTAGGAATGTGAATTGGTGCAGCCACTAGGAGAACAGTATGCAGATCCCTCAAAAAATTAAAAGCAAAACTACCATATGATTCTGCAGTTCCACTTCTGAGTACTCATACAAAGAAAACAAAAACACCAACTAAAAAAGACATATGTACCCCCATGTGTACTGCAGCACTATTTACACTAACCAAGATACTGGAAGCAACCCAAGTGTCCATCGTTGGATAAATGCATAAAGAAATGGAATATTATTCAACCATAAAAAAGGAAATCTCAGAGAATAAATTTTAAAAGTACTCATTGCAAGAAAAAAAATTGTAACTATGTATGGCAGAGGATGTTAACTGGATTTGTTGTGGTGATCATTTTGTAATATATATAAACAATGCATCATTACATTGTACACCCGAAACTGACATAATGTTATATGTCAGTTATATCGAAAGAAGGAAAGAAAGAAAGAAAGAAAGAAAGAAAGAAAGAAAGAAAGAAAAAAGGAAAAGAAAAAAGGAAAGAAGAAGAAAGAAAAAAGAAAGAAGAAAAAAAGAAAAAAGAAAAAACGACAGGAAGGAAGGAAGGAAGGAAGGAAGGAAGGAAGGAAGGGAATTTTGCCATTTGAGACATGATGGATGGATCTTGAGGGCATTAAGCTAAGTGAAATAGGTGAAACAGAGAAAGACAAATACTGTACAATCTTGCTTATATGTGGTCTAAAACAAACAAACAGCGACAAAACAAACAAACAAACAAACAGCAACAAAACACTGAGCTTACAGATACAGAGAACAGATGGCCAGAGGTGAGGTGAAGGAGATGGAGGACAAAATAGGTGAAGGAAGTTAAACTTCCAGCTATAAGATAAATCAGTAATAGGAACATGATGTACAACATGGTAACTATAGTTAATACTGTATGGCATTTTTGAAAGTTGCTAAGGGAGTAGATTTTAAAAGATTTTATCATAAGGGGGGAAAATGCAATGGATTTATCTGCATTCATCTTGTATCTTGAAACCTTGTATCATTTGTTAGTGAATAGATTTTTAGTGCTTTCCTTAGCATTATCTACAGATAAGATCTTGTCATCTGCAAATAGAGATGTTTTTTTTTTATTTTTTTTAACGTTTATTTATTTTTGAGACAGGGAGAGACAGCATGAACGGGGGAGGGTCAGAGAGAGAGGGAGACACAGAATCTGAAACAGGCTCCAGGCTCTGAGCTGTCAGCACAGAGCCCGACGCGGGGCTCGAACTCACGGACCGCGAGATCATGACCTGAGCCGAAGTCGGATGCCCAACCGACTGAGCCACCCAGGCGCCCCCAAATAGAGATATTTTTATTTCTTCCTTTCCAATACGATTTCTTTCTTTCTTTTTCTTGCCAATTGCTCGGGCGAAACTTCCAGTAAAAGACTGACTAGAAGTAGCAAGAATAAACCTGCTGGTCATGTTTTTCACCATTAAGCTTGATGTTAGTTGTTCATTATTCATAGATGACATTTATTAGGTTGAGGAAATTCTCTTCTTTTCTTAGTTTTTAGAGTACTTTTATTATGAAGGCCATCCCAATATCTGTATATGCAAGGGACTGGAAACTGAAGATACTGAAGATGTTATGCAAAAATCAAGGCAAAAGGTGATGATGGTCTAAGTTAGATCATAAAATACAGCATAGCCATAGATGAGAGGGATATTGAAGAGATGCAAATGGTAAGTACTGGCGACTGAGTTGATAAGGGTGAAGTGCAGAGGGAGGTGCCCATGTGGGCATCTGTGGGCGTTCAACACGATAGAATATGGTTAAGAAGAGTCTGGGTTAAAATCTCCGCTTGACTCTCACAATTATGTGATCTTAGCCAAGCAACCAAGCCTCTTTGTGGCCTCATTTCCTTGGCTATACAAATGCTGATAACAAGAACTGCCTCACAGATTTTCTGTGAATATTAAATGCATCCTAATATGTAAGTCTTAAACAATGCCTGGCTCTGAGTGTTACCTGCAATTATCATTATTTCAAAAGAATCTATTTGTCCCCATAGTTTATGAACAAATACAAACGTATAGTCACCAAATCGATATTTTCCAGCCAAAAAGTAGACATAGAAATAATTTTCTACTCACAGTGAAATGAAAAATGCATTGACTTTATTGGTGTAAAGTATTATTTATCAGAGGTGAGGTTGAGAACACATCTTTTGAAATGATATGTTCACATTTTCAGGGCAACAGGTTTTTTTTTTCTCTTTTCAAAACCCTGACTACTAATGAGAAGACGGCACAAAATAGTCAGAAATGTTTAGAAATAGGTATCCAACTAATATATGCAAAATTTGTCTTTAGAGAGTAAAAATGCATATTAAATAAATCCAGTGAAACACAACCATAGCTAAATTGTCTCACACACAGACCTGCTAAACAAAAGGAATAAAATGTCTCGTCTCTAGGAAACTACTACAGTTAATCAAGCCTTAACATATTTTATTCTTGAACTTTTCTTTTATCCAAGTCCAGAATGACACCTAATTAGAACATAGAAAATGGTGATACCATGGATTATTTTATCTAAAATGGCTACATTTAATCATTATCTCAACTTCTGTATTCATATACCTGCTCCATAGTGTAGAGTAATTCCTTAATAAATATATTTGAACATTATTCCAATATCCTAACTTAAGAAATGGACTAAAGAAAGCCTATAATGCCCAGAAGAAATATGGTGCCATATAAAATAAGATTCAGGTCACATATTTATACTTTGCGTTGATAAGAGTATAACTTGTTTCCATCCCAAACTAATAGGGATTAAAACCTTAACAAATGTTTTCCTCAATAGGTCCAATTTCTCTCTTTCTAATCAGACTCTTAAATGTCGCCAATTTTAAACTAGTTTGGAAAATTTGAATAAATAAAATAGCATATTAAATGAAATTGTTTATGCAATATACTTTTTTATCTAATGATGTTGCATCTGAAAAAAAATACATTTCATAGAATATATGATACAATTATACTGCTTCAAATTCCAAAATATACTCAATAAAATTTTACCACAGGAATACTGAGAATAAAGAATAAGTGAACACTACTATTAGAAACAATGGAAATAAAATAATTCAACTTTCTACAAGCAGTTTAGATTTAGGTTTCAAGAACTTAATAAAGAATGCATTAAAAAATAAGACCTCTATATTTCAGAGTCTGTATTAGAAAAATAATCAGAGACATTGACAATGACATAAGTTGAAAACGGCCTAGAAATTACAAAATAAAAAAGAATATTTTATGTATTTATAACAAATATCCTTTAAATATACTCACTTGTAACTGACTATAACATATAAAAGTTGGAATTAGCCTATACAGTGAACTTTTGAACAATGTGGGGTTTGGGGCACTAATCTTCTACACAGATCTATGTATAACTTTGATTCCCCAAAAACTTAACTAGTGATAGTCTACTGTTGACTGGAAGGCTCTAGTGATAACATAAATAGTCAATTAACACATATTTTGTGTTATATGTATTATGCACTGTATTCTTACAATAAAGCTAGAGAAAAGAAAATTTATTAAGGAAATCATAAGGAAAGAGAATATACAGTATGTATAGTACTATACTATATTTATTGAGAAAAATCCACAAATAAGTGGGCCCATGCAGTTCAAACCTGTGCTGTTTAAGGGCCAACTGTATATTCCAAAATAGAGACATAATAGTACAACAATAGGATGAAATATTTAGCAACTATTCAGTAATGGTTTAAAGACATTTCACTGACTTATGAAATAATTCACTATATAAAGTAAAAAGGAGACACAAAACTCTAAATATTTCCTGTTTTAATTTATAACATTCATATATATTTATCTGCATGTTTTCTCACTTATGGTTAGTTATAAGAAATCTTTTTTCTCTGAGGCCCGGGACTCCTGAAGCAAATGTGACATTATAACGCAAAGTTTTTAGTCACTAGATAGTCAACTAAAGAATTTCAAGCCCAGAAGGCTTAAATATTACATTGATTTAGCAATTTGGTTATGGCATAACTAGTTAACTTTAAAGACCAGTACAAGTTTAGAAATGTAAAAATGTTGACTGGCTTTTAGCTTTGTTGTAGGAGGCCCAGGGGATTGCTGTAGCTCCTGGACCACCTTAGATGTGATCAAGGAGTCCATCTCCATTGCCTTGCCACTCTTGACTAATGTAAGAACTAAATCCACCTGCCGCCATAAAATGGAAGGCCCCATGACCATCTTTCTATAACAATCAAAAGTAAAATGATCTGCACTGGATACTGGACTCAAGACACCACCCTTATACCTAGACCTGCTGATAAAAATGTAGCTCCTCCTTCAGTCAAACGAGAACAGATAATTGTAGGGTTCCCTCTACTCGCTTTTCTGTGCCAATAGCAAAAAGGCCTGCATTAGTCAGTTTGGGCTATGATAACAAAATACCATACTGGGGGGCTTTAAACAAATAGACGTTTCTTAAATTTTAATCTTAAACAATAAAAAAATTTCTTAGAGTCCTGTGGGCTGGAAAGACCACGATCAAGGTGCCAACTTGGTCAAGTTCTTAGTGAAGGCTCTCTTCTCGACTTGCAGACAGAGTCACCTTTTCATTGTGTCCTCACTTGGCAGTGAAACAGAAAGAGAGCTAGTCTCTTCCTTTTCTGATAAGGACACTAACCCCATCATGAGGACCCCACCCTCAAAACGTCATCTAAATCTAATTACCTCCCCAAACCCCACCTCCAAATATTATCACATTAGGGACTAGGGCTTCAAAACATAAATTTTGAGGAGACACAAGCCTTCAGTCCATAATACTAGGGCTCTTTTAGTTCTTCCCTAACGTGTGTCAGAAAACTGAGAGCTGTCAGTAAGGCTTGTATGTTTTAATGATAGTCTGTGAGTTCATTGTAAAGACTCAGACATTTTGAGAAGAATCTGCTTCTGATTGTACTTCTAGGCCTAAAAGTGTACATCAGATAGGACATACAAACCTATAGATGGATGTACAAATAATAGAAAGAAATCATCAAATTTCTCTTGGAAGTGAAATTACAAGCAAAAATTTTCTCTTACACTTCCCAATTTTTAAATCTATTCTAATTTAAAAAGATAATCATAGGGGCGCGTGGATGGTGAAGTAGGTTAAGCATCCGACTGTTGATCTCAGCTCAGGTCATGATCTCACAGTATGTGAGTTCAAGCCCAGCATCGGGCTCTGGACTGATGGTGTGCAGCCTTCTCGGGATTCTGTCTCTCCTCTCTGCCCCTCCCCAGCTTGTGCTCTCCTGCTCTCTCTCTCTTTCTCAAAATAAATAAATAAACTTAATTTTTCACCAAAAAATAAAAACTCATAAACTTAATCATAAAAATGTATAAATCCAATGACATAGTGCCTGTTCAGCCATTAAGGGCTGGAGATTAGACTTAGGCCTATGGTGAAATCATCCATGTTAAAGAAGGGATCCATTAAATAGATTATAAACATATTATTTTTTGTATTTTAGGTTCTGAAAACTTTACATGAAGGCACACTAAATGGCACACCAGTTTACATCATGATAATGCTAAATCAACTCAGAATTCTGTCTTTGACAATGGCAATGAGGGTTACCTCATACATCATGTAGTACCTCTAGCTTTACTTTTGGAGACCAAGTCCAACTGAAGTGAGACACATTAAAGATGTGAGATGTGTCCATGGCATTTACCTGTCATCATCTTTAATTCACTATCATTCCATATTTAAACACAAAGGTTTTGAATTTACTTGCACTATGCTCAGATGAATAAAGTAGATCCTTTATTATGTCTCTAAGTTACTTGACCTTTCTCTTGAGCCTCCTGAACCTCAGAGGAGGGAAAAATCTTATTAGGTAAATCAAAGAGTCAGTTCAATGCAATAATGGAGAGAGTCACCTTAAGCAAAATGCTCAATTTGCTCATTCTACTTCTCTTTTCGTTTTCGTACCCAGGATGGCATCTGACACAGGAGAGAGACTTTGTACTGGAGGAGAAAATTCTCTGCTGTTGTTGATAATCACTGCGGCATTTTCTGATTACTTTAGCTACCTCTCCCTTCTCCTTGCCTAGTGAGTGCTCACCTTGTTGTTATTTTTGGTTCCAGGGTAATGTTTTTTCTGGCCTGCCCATCTAGGCTTTGTCAGAGCCTGGTCTTTATCCTCAGTAACCCAGCCTTCTCTGCAATAATAGGTGACAGAAATCTCTCTAATGCTTCCCCACACCTTCTGTCTAGACCATGGCCAAGATGTCCTCTCCTAAGCCTCTCCAGGGTCCTTGGAAGGCTCTGACAGCTGACTGTACACCGTGTCCCCAACATGAGACTGGAGTTCCATCCATACAAGACAAGAACTAGGTGAGTACAATACAGTTAAATATGAATCCATTTTTTCCTTAACAAAACTGAGATTCCAAATCTACTTGCCATGGATCTGTTCTCCAAGGTCATGGAGGTGCAGGATTTGGGGGTAAGAATTGGGAGAAAGAAGAAACTAACATTAAAGAAGTGTCCCCAGGGGCGCCTGGGTGGCGCAGTCGGTTAAGCGTCCGACTTCAGCCAGGTCACGATCTCGCGGTCCGTGAGTTCGAGCCCCGCGTCGGGCTCTGGGCTGATGGCTCAGAGCCTGGAGCCTGTTTCCGATTCTGTGTCTCCCTCTCTCTCTGCCCCTCCCCCGTTCATGCTCTGTCTCTCTCTGTCCCAAAAATAAATAAACGTTGAAAAAAAAAAAATTTAAAAAAAATAAAAAAAATAAAAAAAGAAGTGTCCCCAAATTCTAACTTTTATATGGAGCAAAGTGTCCTTCCCTTTTTCCCTCATTTTCTTTTTTTAAATGTTATTTATTTATTTAGAGAGAGAGAGAGAGAGTGGGGAGAAGGGGCAGAGGGAGAGGGAGAGAGAGACTCTCAAGTAGGCTGTGTGCTGTCAGCGTGAGATCATGAGATCATGACCTGAGCCAAAATCAAGAGTCAGTCGCTTAACCAACTGAGCCACCCAGGCACCTCCCTTCATTTTCTTTTTAATGCACCTCCCTTCTCTAGACTAAAACTCCCAAACAAGAGAAAATCAGGATCTATTTGCCTAACCTCTCTCTCTCTGGCATCTCTTTTTCTTCTTATTCCTATGACTTTTATATTACTAAAAGGAGCAAGAATCTCTTTGTAGAAGTTTTGTGCCATATTCTCCTACCATTTGCCTCCCAATCTCAATGCATCGCCGCACTATCAATCAACTAGGTATACCAGAAATCTAGGAATCATCCTTGACATTTCTTTTTTCTTCATTCCCCATATGTAATTCTACCAAGTAATTTTGACTGATCCTTGTACGAATCTCTCAGCTTTATTCACACCTCCATTTCTTCTTCCCTCAATATCTTACTTCAAGTAATAGTCCTCATGTTCTGCTTATTGCAGAAATCTGTACTATTGCAGTAGTCTGCTAATTGCTCTTCCTGAAACTACTTTTTTTTTTAAAGTATAGTTGACATGCAACGTTGTATTAGTGCCAGGGGGACAACATAGTTATTCGACAACTCTAAACATTGTGCCATGCTCACCACAAGTATAACTACCATCTGTCACCATATGCTTTTACATTACCATTGACTATATTCCCTATAGTGTACCATTTATCTCCATGACTTATTCATTCCATAACTGGAAGTCTGTGCCTCCCACTCCCCTTCCCCATTTTGCCCATCCCCCCACCACCATTCCCTTTAAGCAACCATCAGTTTCTTCTGTGTATTCATTGGTCTGTTTCTGCTTTTTGTTTGTTTATTCATTTGTTTTGGTTTTTAGTTTCCACATACAGGTGAAATCATATGGGATTTGTCTTTCTTTGTCTGACTTATATCACTTCCCATGACACACTCTAGGTCCATCTGTATTGTTGCAAATATACAATGGAATATTACTTTGCCATAAAAAAAACAATGAAATCTTACCATTTCCTGCAACTATTTTTGCCTTCCACAAGTTGTATCTTGCAGCTTGATTGCTTTTTAAAAACTTTTTGCTCTCTAAGGCTTTCCCTACCTAATTCCTATCTCACCTCATACTATTTATTTCTTCACTCTCTATGCTGACCCATATTGACTTTTGATGCATCATGAATCATTTTCTTCATTGTTCCTGATTCACTCTAACTCATTCTTCAGATCTGAGCTCAAATATAATTTCTTCAAGGAAGGCTTTCTTGAATTTGTTGGACTAGATGAGGCTCCTTTACTATATAGATCATTAGAATATTTTTTCATAGCACAAAATAGTTTGTAATTATATTAGGTAATATATTTCTTTGATAGCTGATATACTGTAAGGTCTACAGTGGTAGGGATCATATCTATTTGGGTTTTTATTATTATATGTATTACTATATTTTTATTAGTCCTCACATTTTTTAGAATAACTGGAATACAATGGTATTTAATAACTTTGTTAAATAAATTAGATGATATTGACATGATTTTGAATTTGATTGGATGTGGAATATAAATAATATGAAGTCAAAGATGATTGTAAGTATAGAAGGCTTGCACACATGATGTTCCTGTATCAGATATTAAATATTTTGCTTCCCCAGTCACAAATATTAGAGAAAATATTTTTATGCTGATCTCCACTGAGTTATAATTGACATTACATATAAGATATTTCGAGGTTTATCATGAGCTTTATGTCATTAAAACTGAAATTAAGCACTTTCATGTGTATGTGTGTATGTACACACATATAGAGTAGCTGGGCCATAAATATTTACTTATCTAGAAGTACTTCAAATGCTATGACATAAATATATACATGATCAATCCCATATTCCATGTGATATTAAAATAAATAGTCTAAAATTTTCTGTATTTGCTGTGTATATTATCAGTGAATCTCAAAAATAAAAATGATTATATGCAGTAATATAATTGATTTATTACCACTAATTATTTCAGTGATAACTTCAAAGTGCTTGAAGAGATTCAAATTATTATATGAAACACCAATTAAAATAGATTTGACAGCTGATAATAAACCCTTCTTTGATTATCTTCACCAAATTTTATGATAAATTTGCACTTTTTAATAGTGATACTGGGAAGAGATTGAGTGGTAAAAATAATTTTAGTAAATGACTCTAAGATTTTATTACCATACCATTTTCAATATCGTAAGAATATGTTAGTTTTAATTTGGTCTGAGATTAAAATACAACGCATGATTTTTTGAAGAGTTTCCCCAGTAACTGTGAGAAGTATTCCCATTTTATAAGGCTATTAAAATGTTGAATCTGCTAATTTTAAAAAATATGGATGGGTATATTTCCCAAACTCCAGGAAGGCAAAAACCACGTCACACAGCATAAATTTCAGTTTTATCACTACTTAAAACATACCATTTGAAAACTTTCCAAATTATCATTAAAATTTATATTTAAGACATTAAAATCCACCTGAGCAAAACTAGTAGTATTTCATTTTACACACACACACGCACACACACACACCCCAAAATAAACAGACTGTATGATATTAAAATTGACCTGAGGATATTTTTCATTTCCAAATTAGATTCAGATGAACCTTTCTTTTTTTTCAGGAGTGCTCCCATTTATATATTTTAAAAGGTTACACATAACTCTTACATAAGTAAGGATATGAAGTTTGCCTTCTTAGAAAGTGTTTTTCCCATTAAAAAACAAACCAAAAAACAGATGCACCATTGTCTGTTTCACAGTCAGAGCCAATCTGAAATGGCTGATGCTAGCTCAGGGAAGTCATAAAGAGATCAAATGACTTCTGGGCCAATGGAAAGCCCTACTGTCTAAGTGCTTTTCAGGCCAATTTGAAGAAGTAATTAGACTTACTGGAAGCTTGTGTGAATAATGCTGCAAGTACAATTATGAATGCCCAGACATACTGTGTTCAATATAGAAGACCCTGTCTACTGATTCTGATGGGATAGATGCAAAATTCAAGACTTTGATATTAGAAAGAGTAAAATGATGGTGATGTTATATTAAAAATTGTGGTTCATTTCCGGAATTAGTTGTCATTAGGTGAAAAGCCAGCTATTTGTCAGTTCAAATATAAATATGCTGTCCTCCTATCTGTCTTTAGCATTCAGCTTTTCTTGTTTTAAATGTATACAAATGACTGTAAATCTAAGGAGTTTACAGATAACAATAGAAAAGGCTTCTAAGAACTGAAAATCAATAAACACATGGCAATTGCAGGCCATTGTAATGTAATTAGGGGATGTTGTGTGGATGCCTCTGAAGTGCCTATAAATGAATGTGACTTCGGTACTGCTGCCAAATGAGTCCAATGTCCCACAAATGAACTGAAAACAAAGTGCCTGGAACACTGTATCTGCAGTGTCACTTTAAGATGACTGCTGTGCTGTATTACTGCAGTGATTTGCTGGAAATAGCATGGCATATATATATATATATATATACCCAGATACTGTATTTAAGCCTCATCTTATTCTAATGAAAAAACATGTTCACCATTCATGAGAGTCTGTATGTCACCAGAGTCAGTATTCAGCATGACTGAAAAAGATGGAAAAATGCTTTATTCAGTGTATGACTAGAAGCCGATTCTGACAATATTAAAATGTTCATTACGAAGTTGTAATAATAAAGCAAAAAGAATACAGAATATAGTTGGTTTCTATTGATTTCAAACGTGGAATAATAGTCAATATTCAATACTCGGATGCTTTCTAGGGAGTTTTGTTTTTCTTTTTCTAATAGAAAACTCGTGTTAACTAGGACCTGGTAGTTCAAATAAACATGTACTATTTTCATTATCCTTTTACAAACTCCTATTTTCTTAGTGCTTATTATGTGCCCGGTAATAATTAATTTATAAATGTGAATTCACTTAATCCACATAATAATCCTGTGACATAAGTACTTTAGTCCTATTGGTAGTTGAGGAAGACAAAACACAGAGAAGGAAGGTTAAATAATGAACCTAGGGTCCCAGAACTGAGTGAGTGAAGGAGCCCAACTTAAACCCAGAGGGTCTGCTTCAGAGTACTGGATCTGAGTGTTGAGCTGCAACATATATATTAGTATGTATGCAACGAGAATCATCACAGAGTTTTAAAAAACGTTTTGATATCCAGATCCACCCACCCCCCCCAACTCCCCACCCTAGATTTTGAATTAGTGAGCCTGGGATTAGGCGCAGGCATCTCCAATTTTAATAAGATTTTACAGTGATTTTGGTGCTGGTATTTTGTCGGCCACCCTTAGAGACATACTGATTTAGAAATGCCAGGTTATGTCCGTAACACTGGATTCTTTATTCTCGTTCCATTTTGTGTTCATCCACAGTGATTTTTGTCACCAAATGATTAAAGCTACACCAGCACTCATTCTGCTCCTAAATAGAGTTCAGAGACAAAAAGCCCATATGGCCCAAGCTGCCATTTTCAATTATCGCTGAGGTCTGACCCTTCACAGATCAAACACTTTTAGGAATATTATTTATTAATCTACAGTAATTAGTGAGCCAAGAACTATATAAATTTGTGTTAACAGAAATAGTCATGAGCATCTTTACTTAATACGACTAAGATACATGTCTGGGAGTCTTTGCACTCTTTTCTATTAAACTTTTTTTTTTTTTTTTTTACTTCATCCACAATGATCTAGGATGAAAATTTCTTTTTGTTTTTCAAATGAATACTCCCTACTAGCACCACAACAGTTAATTGAGTACTTTCATTTTATAAAATATCTTTGAGTGTAATGACTGCAAGTACTTTGTTGAATATTCATTAACTATCCTTTTCTCACAGGGCATATAAATCCTCTGAAATGCAATACATATACACTTTAAACTTTGACATAAAATACTCATATTTCTAAGATAAAGGAGTTTTTCTTCTTTAAGCACTCTCTCAAATCATATATAATCAGGAACATTGGCAACATTGCCGCTATGAGAAGGACAGAGAGAACATCAAGAAATCCAAATGAATTCAAACCCATTAAACGTAATGGTGTGGTAAATCTCAGTGTACCATCTGCTGTAGAACACTGATACACTATTGGAATTCCGCATCTTATTTACATAACAGATAAGAATGCGCTAGTAGATTTATATGGTGAATAAATACCGGAGACAAAACTAAGTTTTTCCTATATTCACATCTGGGGATATCCACATCTGTATGAAATTTAACCTATTTCTGGTTAGCTATTCTGGTACAATTTAAAATACCACCCTACCCAAATGTTATCAGTAATGTCGTCTATACGAACTGATCAATAAAAGAAACAAACAGTTCATATACAATACTGTATAAAATGTGAAACTTACACAAAGAATTCTATCTCCTCAATACTGATATGCATATTTAAGGAACAGAACTCTAAGACTATAGTAGATGCTTAATATATCTGTGCTTACATTTCACAAATAACTTGGTAGTAATTCTTTCTAGGGATGTTAGACTCCTACTTACTCATAAACACTTCAGGAATTTTAGGGTTGTAATTAAAATCCCATTAAGTTTATACAACTAATTAAGTTCAAATGCTTTGAAATCTAAAATATTTAAGTGAGATCCTAAAAACTAGAACAAGTTTGAAAGAAACAGAAAATCACATTTTAAAGTGGAGTAGTCTCTTGCCCTGGAATTCAAATTAATCTCCCCTTTCTTCCTTTGCTTTTATTTAAGGATTTACCTTAAATATACATGAATCACAAAGCCTATAGATATTTTCACGAAGCATATCCCCCAGGAGATCACATTATCTATTTCTATATGTATCTTTTTCAGCAGCTGGAATTAACAAGGTATTCTGATGAGTTATGCATACTTTCATCTGAATTATTTTTAAAGTATTTTTTTAATTTAAAGGAGATAAAGAGAAAATTGATATTTTTTCAGGATTACTTAAATTGATTTTTTTTTCAAAGCTCATGAGATCCCAAATTTCTGCTGGATCCTCTTGTGTGACTTTCTTCACTAGCGATGTTGAATAATTAAGCACTTTTGCATTTACATCCGGCGACCAGGATTTAATTAAACACAGTTCTCATCTCTTCAACTGCTCTTACCAAACCTCCCGAAGTTGAAGAGTGTTGCTGTTGACAATGGCAGTCCACCAAGTGGAAAATTATGCAAAGAAAATTGGGAAAGTAGGAAAAATGCCAGGTCTAGTGCCTTAGGGAGGGTGGAGGGATATGAAAGTAAATACAGTACAGAGTATTTTGGTTATTGCTGTTGGCACTCTCCTTGATTATGTAATTGACTTTGTAAATTGATATATTACATGTTTATTACTTATTATCAAATCTCAGGAATAGGAAACAATTTTGTTCTTGAAAGAATGATGGCCCATTACACAAGTCCCATCAAGAATGTATTTGGCTATGTAATTGACCATGGTGGTAAATTGAGCTAATTTTAAAATGGGCTTTGTAAAGCAATATTTATGTGTGATTCCCAATAGTGAGAGACAAGTTTTTTACTATATTCGCATGTTTCACATCTTACAGAGGCCCAATTCTTTTTCATACAATTAGAATTTTGCGAACAGGGACAATTAATGATTATAAAAGTAGACTCCAGATTCACATTTTAAATGCTGTGAAACCACGGTGTCCTACCGATCTGTTAACTTTAAAAAATTAGTTTAACTTGATAATTTAACAAAATTCTAGAAAAACTTCAATTATTGGTCACAAATGCTATTCTAATTCTTGCAATAACTGTTAAATACCTATTGTGTGCAGACACGCTCCAAAATACACAATGCCACAAAAATGAAGAGAGGGTCTTTGCTCTCCATAGGACTTCGATTCGTTTCCAAATTGTATTTTATTGAAGTATAATTAACCTACTGTGTTATATTGGTTTCAAGCATACAATACAATGATTCCACAGTCTTGAACATTACTCAGTGCTCATCTTCTTTATCCATTTGTCTATGGATGGACACTTGGGCTTCCATATCTTGGCTATTGTAAATAATGCTGCAATAAACACAGGGTGCATATACCTTTTCAAATTAGTGTTTTTGTTTTCTTTGGGTAAATACTCAGTTGGAATTATGGGACCAGATTGTAATTCTACTTTTAATTTTTTGAGGAACCTCCACACTGTATTCCACAGTAGCTACACCAATTTGCATTCTGCACATGGGTTCCTTTTCCTCCTCCTCCTCTCCAACACTTAATACTTCTTGTGTTTTTGATTCTAGCCATTATGATAGGTGTGTGGTGATATCTCATTGGGGTTTTATGTTTTATTTTCCAGATAATTAGTGATGTGGAGCTTCTTTTCATATATGATGACCTCAGTTTAAATGTGCTTAACTCATAAACATATGTGTAGTGGTTGAATGGTGTCACTCTTCCCAAAAAAATATATGTCCATGCCTTGAAATCTGTGCATGTGACTTTATTCAGAAAAAAAGAGTCTTTTAAGATGAAGGATTTTAATATGAAATTTTCCTAGATTATTGTGGGCCCTAAATCCAGTGACATGTTCTTTTTTTTTTTTAAGTTAACTGAGAGAGAGAGAGAGAGAGAGAGAGAGCGAGAGCGCCCACACGTGCGCAAGTGGGGGAGGGGCAGAGACAGAGAGAGAGAATCCCAAGCAGGCTCTGGGCTGTCAGCACGGAGACTGATGCAGGTCTGGATACCAAAAACTGTGAGATCATGACCTGAGCAGAAATCAAGAGTCAGACACTTGACCGACTGAGCCACCCAGGTGCCCCAGTGACATGTCCTTACAAGAGAAGACATGGAGTCTAAGAAGAGGATACTGTGCCCTTATAAGAAAAGACACAACTATTATGCTAGGTACAGAAAGACAAATACTGTATGATTTCACTTACATGTGGAATCCAAAATCACCAAACTCACAGAAGTAGAGGGTAGAAGGGTTATTGAGAGGAGCTGCTGGTAGACAGGGAAATGGAGAGGTGATGGCCAAAAGATACAAAGTTTCAGGTATGAAAGATAAATAAGTTCTGGATATCTACTATACTATGGTATTGTGCCTATAGCTAACAATACTGTATTGTACACTTAAAATTTTCCAAGATGGTAGACCTTATGTTAAATGTTTTTTTCTACACACTCCTCCTCCTCTTCCTCCTCTCCTGCTCCTCCTCCTCCTCCTCCTCCTCCTCATCCTCATCATCATTATCAAGGTGGCAAAAGGTAATGGGAGGTAATAGATATGTCTATGACCTTGATGTTGGTGATGGTTTTATGGGTGAATACTTATTCCTAAACTATATAGTATACACTAAATATGTACAGTTCTTTAAATGTCAATAATACCTGAATGAAATGGTTTAAAACAGAGAGAGAGAGAGAGAGAGAGAGAGAGAGAGAGAACAGAGACACAGAGGAGACAGCCATGGGAAGATGGATACAAAGATTGGAGTTAGGTAGTCCTAAGCTAAATAACCTCTGGAGCTACCA
This sequence comes from Lynx canadensis, assembly GCF_007474595.2. NCBI lineage: Eukaryota > Metazoa > Chordata > Mammalia > Carnivora > Felidae > Lynx > Lynx canadensis. The sequence goes on along the minus strand of NC_044311.2, from coordinate 41,788,065 downwards.
GGAGCTGGAAGAGGCAAGGAACGACTTTAACCTAGAGTGTTCAGAGGGAGCGTGGCTCTGTCAACACCTTGATCTTCTGGCCTCCAGAACTGTGAGAAAAATATTTCTGTTGTCTTAAGCCACAAAATTTGTAGTAATATATTATGGACTCCCTGGGAAACTAACACAACATGTTTAATACAAAGCATGTGCTGCTGTACCATAAAGAGATATGAGCTTTGGCGTTAGATTAAGGCTTTAAGACAACTATTTATTACTTATGATTTTAGGCAAGTTATGTGACCTTCCCAAGACTGTTTTCTCAACTGTAAAATAAAAATGGTAGAGGTCAAGTACTGTGAGGATTAAATGCAATTAGACTATGGCTGTGGTATGCCTGGAACAACCGTGCCAGTAAGTTCTCAGCACATGTTTACTCCTTCGTTTTCCTCTCTCCTCCTTTTTGTTTTTCTTCTTTTCTCCTAAGTAATTAGCTAAAATATTAATTTGTTAGCATTTCATTTGTTATTAGCTTGTGGGAAAATGATAATAAGAAACAAAAGATACATTAACATTCAAAGAAAACAGAACATTTTAAAATCTTGTGTTCTTTTTATAATCACAGATAGTGCTATTTATGACTAGGTAGAACAGATAGATAAGAACACTTTCTCTGCCGGGGGCGCGTGCGTGGCTCAGTGGGTTAAGTGTCTGGCTCTTGATTTCTGTGCAGGTCATTAACTCAAAGTTCGTGAGACAGAGCCCTGGATCTGGCTCTGCACTGAGAGCAAGGAACCTGCTTGGGATTCTTCGTCTCTGCCCCTCCCCCATCCTTGCATACACACATGCGCGCGCGCGCGCTCTCTCTCTCTCTCTCTCTCTCTCTCAAAATAAATTTTAAAAATTTCTCTACTTTCCTCAGTAAATAACTTATCCTCTCAAAATAATTTTATATACTATTTTAACTCATCCTTATACAAATAAAGAATGCAAAATAAAATACATTTCCCCTCATTTAATGGATGAATGAATTGGGCCTCAGAGAGGTGAAAATAAAAATCAATAGAGAGGCAGTTTTAGAATCTAGAGCTGGCAGAATCATGGACCCCAGAATGTCTAAATTTTAATCCTTAAAACCTGTAAATATGTTATCTTGCATACTAAAAGGAACTTTAAGGTATGATTAAGTTAAGGATCTTAAGATTTTCAGGGATTTTCTAAGTGGGCCCAATGTATGTGCAAGGGGCCTTATGAAAGGGAGGCAGGGAGGTCAGAATTAGGAAAGGCAACATGACAGTGGAAGCAGAGATGAGACAGATGAAGAGAGAGAAAGGGAGAGAAAAAAGGAGGGAGAGAGGAGTGAAAGGAGGGAGAGAGGGAAAGAAGGAATGAGAAAGGGAGGCAAGGAGAAGACTGCAAGAGGATATACTTCTGGCTTTGAAGATGGAGAAAGCAAGGGGTTATGGGCAAGAATGCAGATGGCCTCTAGATGCTGGAAAAGGCAAGAAAATGGATCCTTCCTAGACCTTTCAGAAGGAGTGCACCCCAAGGTGTAACACGCTGATTTTGGGATTTCTGATGTGTAGGACTATAAGGCAATAAATTTGTATTATTTAGTACATTAATTTTGTGGTATCTGGTTAAAGCAGCAGTAGGAAACTATCACAGAGTCTGTGACTCCTTTTTGTAACTATTATTTATTCCCCTCTCAAAAACTTCCCCAAAATATGCTTGAAGTCATCCATTTCATCCAACAGTGAAAAGCTATTTTTTCTGCCTGTTCTAAAACAAATCAGAGGATTAAATATATGTAGACTTAAAAAGTAATTTCTGTAATTAAATTTGGAAAAGGTCATATTTATCTGGCCCTTCATGCCTGAAATTGAATTCAGTCAATTTCACATATTCCAAAATACGGGTTTTTGGAACATTAGCCCTGGGGTAAGGAGTCTGAGGTCATACACACTGGAGGCATTCTACATATCACCTTTTCCCCTGGGAGGCTCACAGGGAAATTCCCTGTAACTTTACATACCTATGAAAGATTCAGCATGTGTTACCAGTTTTTCACTTACTGTTTACCCTTGATGTCCATCTACTATGACTTATGCCCCTATTCCTCTACTGAAATTATTCTTGTTGAGGTCTTTAGAGAAGTCCATGATGTCGAATCCAAGGGAGATTTTTTTTCCCCTCTGATGTTTCTCAAGTTTTTAGGAGCAGTAGATTTGATTGATGACTCCCTCCAATTATTCAATGATTTATGTTATATTTATACATATTTACCTAAAGAATAGAGTTGACTTAAGATATTCTTATATTCATGGTAAATGATCACCATCAATTGATGTAAACCTCTTATGCTGCCTTATTTTTATTTATTTTTATCTACTTCTCTAAGTCCATCCCTATTCTTATTATCAAAATAGGCACCCACTCTAATATATCTAATATATCTAAATATATGTATTTGAGAAATACATACTATTTTGTGTATGTTCTTTAAACGTACATAAACTGTATTGTGTTATATATTCATTCTATAGAATTCATTCTGTTTCTTAACTTTTCTCCTGGCATTTGGTTTTAACATCTATCTATATTGTTGAGTATATTTTTAATTCATTGTTTCCAAATGAAGCAAATTTTTTTTCTCAAGAACTCATCTATTTTCACTTACTCATTCCCTTTGTAATGGGTACCCAGGTTACCTTCAGATCCTCACTATCATAAGTATTACTATAATAAATATCTTCACACTTCTTCCTCTAAAACCTATATGTAGGGTCTCTAGAGAATATATCCAAGAATGGGATGACTGGAAATGAGGATAAATGCACAGATTTTGACTGAGAGTTTAGTAAATCTGTTAATAAATTTGTGAAAAGTTTAATTTTTAAAACTACTGATTTTTCCAATCCATGAATATGTTATATCTCTCTTGTTATTTAACTTTTTTAAATGTATCTCAATAATAACTTGTACTTTTTTGTACGAAGTCTCTTAAATCTGTATTAGGCTTAAATCTAGGTATTGGATAATTTGTATACTAGTGTAAATGCTATATTTTTAATTTAATTTTTTTTTTTTTGCCGTTATAAAGAAATTAAACCAGAGATTATCTTCACTCTTTCACTTTACTGTTAAGTCTCTTGGGAGAAAAACTGACTTCTCATTCTCTATTGTGTCCACAGGAAAGAACACAATGTATGTACTAAACAAAGTACTGTTGAAAAAATAAGTGAAAATTTTGCAGGAGTACAGATACTTGTGTAGTCAGAGAGCCCACCCCTGGGCTTTGTTGGTGCTGTGTGTGTGTGTGTGTGTGTGCGCGCGCGCGCGCGTGTGTTTTAAAGTTTATTTATTTTTGAGAGAGAGAGAGAGAGAGAGAGAGAGAGAGAGAAAGAGTATGAGCAGGGGAGGGGCAGAGAGAGAGGGAGACAGAGAATCTGAAGCAGGCTCTGCACTGTCAGCACAAAGCCCAATATGGGGCTCAAACCCATGAACCGTGAGATCGTGACCTGAGCCGAAGTCAGATGGTCAACCAACTGAGCCACCCAGACGCCCTTGATGCTCCTTGGTTTTAATCAGTAAGTCCTTAGCAACAGCTTCCTGTCATCCTAAAATGGATACGACTTGGCCCAAATGCATAGTGTTAAATTATTTCACCATAAATCATAAGTCTCTACTCTCAATACCAAAGACAACATTATCTCCAATACTAAACACACAAAAGAGTATAATGAACAGGAGCTGCATAAAAATTACAGCCTTGTCTACTGACTGTCAAGTTCTGTCAAACTGGCATCTCTGAAATTTTTTAGAGATTGTCCAAAAGCTTAAAGCACAAACAGGGCAACAATTCTCAAAGTTTAATTCTCGCCAACAAAGTACTTATCTCTTTGCACTGAAAGAAATGAACTGTTATAGTTTATATCTCTGAGAAAGCCCCAGAAAAGAATTCCTGATTCTCTTCATTCAAAACCGAATAAGTCACCCAATGTTCTGTTTTTAATAAATATTTTCACATAATCCAAGATATAATCCGATAAATAGAAAATGCAAACAAGTTGGTCATGGGCATTAAAATGAGGCAGTTTCTATGTGACTATTCAAATCAAATATTTGGCTCTGCTTCTTCAGATGAGGTATCTGCCAACTGTCAAATGTCAGGCTAGATGAGGCTGGAGGAGAGGAGAGGAAGAGCAGCCTGGAAAGAGGGATTCCTTCTGTTTATATCATCACATTTCAGCACCATCCATGCAATGCTGTCATGAAGAATCAGTATCTTTTGTCTAACACTCAGTCCAGTCCTACCATCTGGACAGCTCAGCTCACTTCTGCAGATGAAAAACCCAATGTAGTCAGGATTTGGGTTTTTGGTGTTTGGCTGGGTTTTTGTTTTTGTTTGCTTTGGGTTTTTTTGCTTCTGTTTTAATACAAAGGTGGATCATTTTTACTCTTACTTCTACTATTCTTGATTGCCACATCAACATACAAGGTAATAATCACTGGCTTTCTTCTCAGAGATCATGCAGAAAAGACATCTTTTGGCATTGCATTCGATGAGATCTTTTTCTTTACGTTTATTTATTTTTGACAGAGAACGAGAGAGAGGATGAGCTGGGCAGGGGCAGACAGAGGGGGATAGAGGATCTGAGGTGGGCTCTGTGCTGACAGCAGAGAGCCTGATGTGGGGCTTGAACCATAAGATCATGACCTGAGCTGAAGGCAGACACTTAACTGAGCCACCCAGATGCCCCTAGATGAGATATTTTTCTAAGGAAAGAGAAGTTTACCTGCTCCTTATTAGTGTAATCTCTCATTTGACTTAAAACTTTAGAACATGTTACCATTTACTGTTTTTTACTGTATTTTCTCTGAAAATCCTAACCCCAAAAGTTTTATCTGTCAAGACTTCAAGTAACCAATCTGCTGGATACACAGCAAACATTTTTGAAGGCAAGCATATTATTAGTTTCTTTCCAAGATTCAGAGATTTTATAAAATAAAACTAAAAATAAACTAGATAAACTGAAATATAAGCTTTATGTATATATCGGACAAAATTTATACTCATTATCAAAAGTATGCTTTAAAATAGCAAATGGGATCATCTCACTACATTTTGATGATATGACATTGTACAAGGAAAATAATTATTTCTATTTTAATATAAGCTCTATCAGTGGAAGAAAATAGTTCACCTTCCTCAAAAAGTTCAGGATCAAATTTCATCTTTACAATACACAAAGAAAGAATGTGAAATCAATTATTTTGGTAGGAAAAATTTTGGAAAGGAAAATGAATTTGCCATTTGGAATGGTTCAGAACTTGTCAAATGTATGAAAATATATTGAGATCCAAAATAGTATGCCGCTAATTTATTATAAATCCAGTGGCAACTTCTTAATATCCTTTATTGGTAAGCAATCCTATGAAAACACTCTTAAAATCATTTTGTTGTTATGATATAGACAAGGGTACCAGAATGCTTTTAATGAAATTATATTAATTAATGGCTTCCTAAACATAATCAGAAGACAATATAAAATATCTTAATAAAATTATGTAATATGTATAATATTGTATATTATTTATATATTTATATTATATATTATTATATATTCAATATTTATTGAAGGTGAAAGCTAACTTATGAAAAATCTTTGGTGCTTTTTATCATAAAACAGTACTCACTTTACTATCTGCTATGTCTTACTATATAGACATTCAATAGTTACCTTATGGCATTACGTTATGAAAAACCCATGAAATTTTGCTCATTTTGGATATAAAAACTCTTCTTCAAAGAAGATGTTATTGACACTACTCTAAAATGCGTTTGTGAATCCCGTGGTAGAGGCTGAGGTAGAGCAAGAAGGAAACAAAAATTCAAGGTGCCGGGGAGAGTGCCTAGAAGAGGTAGCCCTGACACCAAGAAGCTCCCCAGAGAATGGGGGAGAGGAGTCTGTCACGGCACTTAGACACTATTTTGGATTCGGAATAGTAAGGCAAGAGTCTAAACCTTCCGAAGGTCACTAGTGGTTGACTGAACATAAACATGGGACGAATTCCAAGAACAAGAAATACATAGTCAAGAAGGAAATCAAGAAACCAAGAATTACAGGAGATTGGTAAAGAAAATTGTGGATATGGCATAAGTTGGCTCAGACAGGATTCCTTTTACCCCTAGGCTTACGGACACTGGACATAATTTCTGATGGGTATTGATTAGTCCAACAACCTACCTTGTATTTTATTGTTTCTAAAATGGCATGTCACTTAAGTAATTAGATAATAGTTTGAATACCCCCATTTTTCATAAACATATCTGTTAAGATCCACAAAGGAAGCTGAAATGAGGGTAATACCCAATCTAAATGTCCAATATCCCAAAGATAGGTAGTGATATATGACAGATAATTCATCCTAACTTTAAAAATAAAACCTTAGATTTCATCCTATTAAATTATTTTCCCATCCATGTTTCTTCAAATTTTTATCAGTAGTACACATTATGGAGAAATGCTTGAATTAAAATCTATATACTTTATATGAGGTAGATATTATTAACAATAAAGTGTCTTGAATACCATTCATTTAATTTTTCTCTGGGCTCAGAAGTGACAAAGTTCAAAGTTCATACATTTTTTTACATTAAGATAGCTGCATAAATACTATCTTTCACATGTTATTTTTTCCCTGTTTGCAAACAAATGCTGATAATCAAACCAAATCTCAATACTAGGGAATTTTACATAAATCATTTATACTTTGAGAGTCTCAAAATGAGACTCTAGACCAGACATTTCACAGTTAGAAATATTGGCACAAGCAGTTTAGAAGCAGCAGCATCCAAAACTTAGGAATTACACAATATAATGGATCATGAGTAAGAGCCATAGGATGAAAAATAAAATAAAAATATCAGATCCAACAGAATTTTTATGGTGGTGATGTTATTTTAAATTTTTCCATTTATTTCTTCCTCCATACCTTCAAGCAACATACCGGTCTTTTAACCTAGCTGTCTATCTGAAATGTATCTCAGAGCCTTTCTTGTAAATCTTTTCAATATTTTTCAAGTCTTTCCACCCAAATAGATTCTTTTTTGAGTATTGGACTTCCCTTTTGTGACTTAGTCTGATTTTCTTAGGTTTTGTTTTCAGTGGATAAGTAAAAGTGCCCGGGATTCCCCCACAGGCAATGTTCATATTTACTGCTGGTCAATTGCCAGAGATGTGGAATAGATTAAAAATGCCTTCCTTCCCTAAGTTCCATGATGTCATTATTCTACCACCACTCACAGAACAAGGTCTTTCCGGGAGAATGCAAACTTGAGAGTTTCTGAAGTGAGCTATCCCACCCAGTTCTACTCAGCCTTTTTGTGGTATGCACATTACTGTTCAAGGAATCTTGTCATGTAAGCAACTCCTGAAAAAGTCCAGTTTCCTTTGACTTAGTTCCAGCATCCGTCCCCCTTAGACAAGTAGATGATATTTCTTCCAGTTACTCAAATATTTTTCAGGATGAATTCAATCACAGCTCAGCCTCTTAGTTCCAATTCAGAATCCATCTCATTTCTCCAAAGACATACAACACAGGTTCCCTTGACCACAAATATATCTGACCAGTCTCCCTTGTTAATAGGCACTTTGTAATGTTCTTATAAGAACTGAAGAAATAATCCAGGTAGCACAGCAAAGGCTTTACAAGGTAAACACTTGAAAAACTATAGCTGTCACTACTTTTAGTATGACTAGTGTCTTCTTCAAGTCAGTTCTGCCTCCTTTTCCAAGTTTAGGTTTAAAAAAAAGTTTATATTTCTTGGTTTATACTTATTTCCTGAAATAATCTCAGGCACAAAAATGCCTTTATTTTGGTTTGGTTCAATCAAATAATTTAAGTGCCTATATTTTCAGTTTTTAAGTATCAGTATGTTCAGTAAAAAAGTTACAGTTAATTAGGGAGGGAGATAAGATATAACTACATATAACAAATACAAAAGGAAATAAAAAGTATTGTTAAATCAGTAAAAGTATAAATGTGAGAATTTTCAAAAAGATATTGATAAATAAGAACACCAGGCAAAGACGGCCTAACAGATATTAAAACTTAGTAAAAAACTAATATAATCATGAAATCACATGGCTAGCACAGGAATAGAAATATTTATCAGTGGAACAGAATCAAATCTAGAAGTAAGTTAAAGTTTACATAGGAACTTAAAAATGTCCATGGGATATCAGGGCGCCTGGGTGACTCAGTTGGTTGAGCATCCAACTCTTAACTTCAGCCCAGGTCATGATGTCATGGTTCAGGGCTCATGGTTCAGGGGATCAAGCCCCACACTGGGCTCTGTGCTAACTGGGCTCTGTGCTAACTGGGCTCTGTGCTAACTTGGGATTCTCTCTCTCTTCTGTCTCTGTCCCTCTCCCCTGCTTGCACTTCCTCTAGCTCTCAAAATAAACAAACAAACAAACAAACTTAAAAAATGTCCAGGGGGTTTAGACACATTATTCAATAAATTGTGCTAACTACAACTTACATTGGGAAAAATTAGATCAGACCCTACAATACATTATATAGAGAAATAACTTATTCATGAATTAAAAACATATATGTAAATCAAGTAAAGATACTAGAAGAAAACAGAAAAACATTAAATACGAGACTATTAATTCACACTAACAACCCAGAAAGCATGAAAGAAAAAATGTACGTATTTAATTACATAAATATAAAAATACTTTATTTGGCAAAAAATCACAACAACATCAAAAGATGATTGATAGATGAGGAGACAATGATTGGAAACAAATGTTAAATAAGAGTTAACCTCTCTAAGGTACAACATGTTTCTACCAATTATTAAGAAAGGCAGGTAATGCAATTTGTTTCAAGGAAATAAAGGTACTTTGCTGAAATATAGATTAGATATGAGTGAATATTATGATTAGTTCTCAGTAAAATGAAATTAAAATAGATACTATAGTCACTGGGTTGTCAAAAATTTTTTTTAAATGATAGATACATTTAAAGTTGCTAGAGTTGTGGGTATTAAGAATGTGAAGTATTACACACTCTTTTGGAAAATAATCTAGTATTTAAATAATTATTACTGAATATTTTATTTTAGCATTTAAATTAGAATTTAAATAATTTAAATATAGTACTTAAAATGTGCATAGCACTTGCCCTATTTCTCTCATTTCTTAGCATTTATCAAATAGAAATAAAATTACTATGATATTTATTATATCATTGTTAGTAATAGCAAAGACTTGAAACAATGTGTATTGTCTCCCAAATTAGAATGATTAAATGGTATATCCACTGATAGCTTGGTGCATATGCAACATTGAGTATTATGCAGCTATTCACACAAATGAAATTGGCACATGTATTGCCTTGGAAAGATATCTAAAATATATTGTTAGGTCCCAAAAGATGGAGGATGTACATGTAGCATGTGTGTGTGTGTGTGTGTGTGTGTGTGTGTGTGTGTGTGTGTGTAGTAATCTCATTCTATAAAATGTGACCACAATGTTTGGAAATGTTTTATATTCAAAATGAAATGTGTGAAAGTTCACAAATCAAAATGCTATTAGTGGTTATATTTGATACAAGAAAATAAAACTAGTTTTATTTTAAATACATGTATTTATGTTCAAAGTTCTAGTGATTGGTGTAAAACTTAGACCCCTAAGAAAAAAAGGCAATTAAATATTTCCAGGAACTTGGGAAGTTCCTGTCTGAATAAAGCAGACACTTGACCTGGCTGTAGCCCAGGCCTTGAGTAAATCACCCCCATACTGGCAATTTCTTAGTCTTCAGGTCTTAGATTAAATTTCACTTCTTCAAAGTTCTAGAGGTCAGAAGTCTGAAAAATGCCATGTTAGTTTGCATATTCCTGACATCTAGTGAAGTAAGCTTTTTTTTTTTGCATGTTAATACCTACAGGTATTTCTTATTCTGTGACTTGGTTATAGTTGAATTCTGACCAATTTTTGAAGTGTAGTTGTAATTTTTCTATTAATTTTAAAAAGCTTTTAGACAAATTATGTATGGCAAATATTTGCCTCATATATGTTTCAAGTATTTATTCCAAATTTGTTGGGTTTTGTTGATGGTGTCTTTTATCATATAGCATTTAAAAGTTCTATGTAATCAATGTTATTGTCATCTCTGCTTCATTCTATCATGATAGTTGAAATGTACTTTCCAGGTTCAGGGTCACGGGAAATAGTCTCCACTTCTCGATAGGAAATGTTGAGGTTCTGCAGCAAAATACTGGACCAGGAATACTGCTCTGGACTTTTTTGTGAAAATACATCTGCCACAGGATACATTTGACTAAGTGCTTCTCATATATAGGTAGGTAGGTAGATAGACAGATAAGCAGACCGAGAAAAACAGATATTGGGAGAGAATTTAGGTTTTGTTTTGTTCGTTTTACAGAGACAGAGCATGTGAGCAGGGAAAAGGGGCAAAGGGAGAGAGAAAGAATCTAAAGCAGGCTCCATGCTCAGCAAAGAACCTGATGTCGGGCTCCATCCCACAACCCTGGGATCATGACGTCGGCCAAAATCAAGAGTTGGAGACTTGGGGTGCCTGGGTGGCTCAGTCAGTCAAGCCTCTGACTCTTGAAATAGGCCTGTCTCTCCCTCTCTCTCTGTCCCTCCCTTGCTTGCACTCTCTCTCTCAAAATAAACAAACTACCTCAAAAAGAGTGTTGGAAGCTTAACCAACTGAGTCATCCAGGTGCCCATGGAAGAGAACTTAGAAGAGAATCTAAGTTTAAAATGCAGTACTTTTGCCTCAGAACATTGATGAAATTGCTTCATTGTTTTCTCAATTCAGTTTTGCTGAGGGAATATCTGATGCTACTTTGATCCGTCCACCTTTGTAGATAACCTAAGTCTACGTGTGTGCATGCACATTTGTGTGCACATGTGCAAGTGCCCGTGTTTATTTACTTGCTTTCTTGTTTTCTTCTGCAGAAATATTCTTTTATAATTTTACCATTATTTTCTTTGCTCTGAACATTCACTACATTGAATCTGTGTTTTTATTGTATCTCGGTAGCTGCTTTCAATGTGAAGGCATGTCTTCCTTCAACTCTACAGTATTTATCTTCTCTCATTTACTATTCCTGCCTTTTTGAATGCAACTTGGTCAATACTGGACTTCTACGTCTATCACCTTGTCTTCATCCATCTCTTTGCAATTTTGTTTTTTTTTGGTTTTTTTTTTTTTTTTTTTTTGCATCCTGGGGTATATTTTCCATCTTAATATCCAAACTCAATTCCTTCAAAAATTTTTCTGCATCAAAATGCAAACCTAGAAGCTAAAAGTAATTTTTAGTAACCTCTGTAAGTACTCATCCCTAGTCGACACTATATGTGCTTCAAAACTGTCTACACATGATTCTGACAAGCTGCCAAATTTTAACTCAAAATCTTTCCCACATTGCTTTGTTGAAAATGTTGTATTTAGTTTTGGGTAAATAACTACACATTTTTACTGTATAAACACCAGATAAAATGGTAAGTTCTATGAAGTTTCGATATCAGAGAAATGTTCTGTCCTGTCCGGTACTAATTTCTTAGAACAGTCTTTCAGCTCACCAGTTTTATCTTGTGGTTTGACAACTTGGTTACTTTTTCCATAATTAAAAATTGATGTTTTGTTAATCAGTTTATTCTTTCTATTCATAGCTTTTGTTATTATTGTTAATGAACGTTTTGTTTTACTGCCTTCTTCCCTCCCTCAAAGGTTACTGCTTATATTTAAAATTTTCTATTTTCCCTAAAAATAGGGACCTATTTCCTGTTTTACTCATTTGGTCCCTCTCATTGTACTGATTTGTTTTGTTTTGTTTTGTTTCTCAAAAGGTAGGTAATTTTAGATTATCTGTTCTTATTTTCTATTGAGGTTCTAGTTTGAATAGTGCATTTCTTCGACCAAAATAGAATTTTATTTTTCCTTTTTAGAAGCTTTTGCATGCATATATTCTTTGCTGTGTTTTATTCAGGCCTGGTTTTTCTATTAATTCAATTTTATCTATTTGCTATCTTATAGGAATTTATCATAATTCCTGGTTTACTCAAGATATATATGAAAGATGTATATGTATATATGAAAGAGACTATATATTTGTGTTAGCTTTATAATTCTTTCCTTTTAATTTCTTTGTGAATTTCTTTGTATGCAATCTGCCATTTTGGCTCAATTTCCACCTACTTTGCAACCTTTTAGTCAAGTTGTTAATATAAATTTTGCATCTTTTAATTATATTATTATATAATTCCAACACCCAATCTCCAGGTGTGAGGTTTTCTCCCCACATCACCAAGCGATTCTCCAACACCAGCTAGGTGTCCTTACAATTCAACTCAATGCTGATACTACCTTGAGCCAGCATCAGCTCCCACAGGTTCAGGGCCCAGTCCCACGGGACCACCCTGCCTCTTTCACTTCAGAGGCCAATGGCAAGTTCCAGTTGTCACTTGAGCTTTTGACCAACTGGCTATTGGAGGTTCTAACAAGCCTCTCCTTGGGTTTGACTAATTTGTGAAAGTGGCTCACAGAACATGGAAACATTTTATTTACTAGATTCGTTGGTTTATTGTAAAAGGACATAATTCAGAACAGCTAGATGGAAGAGATGGATAGGGCAAGGTAGTGGGGAAGGGTGCGGAGCTTTGACGCTCTTCCTAAGCACACCACTCTCCCCAAACCCCCACATGTTCACTAGCCCAGATGCTCTCCAAACCCGTCCTTTGGGGGTTTTTATGGAGGATTCATTACTTAGGCATGACTGATTAAATCACTGGACCTTGGTGAACTTGATCTCCAATCCCTCCCTGCTCCCTGCAGCTGGGGGGCGGGGGCGGTTGGGGGAGGGGGCATGGACTGAAAGATCCAAACTTCAAACCTCAGGGTTGGTTCTCCAGGCAAACAGCCATCCACAGGTGCTTCACCAAGGTCATTAACATGACAAAAGTTACATTTACTACTCTCATCTTAGGAAATTCCAAGGATTTTAGGAACTCTGTGTCAGAAATGGGGATGAGGACCAAATAAATATTTATTATATCTCACAAAATTACAACTCATAATTCTTTTTTAATTACACATCCCTCTTGATAATTTGGTGACCTAAGGGGAGAACTGCTGAAGCATTATTTGCTTTAGAAGGTGATTTTTAATCCAGCTGCATTTTTTTAGCTGAAAGAATTAGATATCATTTAACATTTTATTGTTTGTATTCCCAGATTTAAAATATAGATGTAATCAATAATGGAAGCCCAGCCTTATTTTCCTCATTGGATAATCTGCATGTCAAATTAATGACAGGAGTGGATTCAGCTATGGTGGAAGATCATATATATGAAAGGTATTATTTCGTTCTTGCTTGCTAAATTAAATCCCTTTGAGGGAAAAAAATGATTTTTAATTTTTCACATGTATCTACTGTCTATATCATGGTTGAAACACTTAGAGTTCATCAGACAGTTAACATTTTCCTGTGGTTGATGCTTTTACTTAGGATGATCCCTTAGCTTGGAGTTCTCAAACTCCTCCCCTCCTGACTGATGCATAGTCTTCAGGACCCAGTTAAACGCATAGGACCTTATGGAATTGGCCCCCAGTAGCCCTACCTTCATCAACTGTACAACCTGCAGGCTAGACTAGTGACCCATTCTGGGTGCTGTTTACTAGCCAGAGCATAGTTCTGTCACTTCTCTTACTACATTGCATTATAAGTCTCCCACCTGTGCCTGTGAGCATCTTGAATTGCACGTCTTTGCATCTCTAGTGGCTAGAGATTCACTTCTCTCCTAAACCAGCTTATGATCTTCTTGACAGCAGGGACTCTGGGTGTTTTCTCTTTGTTTTCATGGCACGTAATAGTAATAACTGCAATATTTATAATGTGTCGTCACTCTTCTAAGCAATAACTTTATATATTTTTTCTTCATCTAATCATCATGACAAACCTGAGACATAATGTTATTCCATTACATTTTGTAGAGAAATAAAATGAAGGCACAGAGAGATCAAGTAAACTCCCCAAGGTCACACAGCTAGTCAGTGTCAGAACCAATATTCAAACCCAAGGAGTTCAGCTCCAGAGTGTAATACTATGCTTAAGCACAGACTTGATAACACTGACTCAATGCACATACATCAGAAGAGTGTAAAGCACACTGCGAATTCTCAAGTAGATACCATGGCTTCTAAGCTACCTCTTCTCACATATCCATTCCAACATTTACTATAAAAAGCTGTGTTTTTAAAAGTGAACATGATACAGTCAAGTAATTTCTTCACAGACATGTAGCAATTTTCCTACAATACTTATGAACTATTACAAAGGTGTTTTCAATAATTTAACCATTAATTTTAAGAATGTATTTGCAGCATGACCTGGTTATTGAGAATAGCTTTGACCACATAGCTATCTTTCTAAAAGAGTGTAATTATCAAAAGATTTAGATAGATAGTGCCTCAATACAAAGAAATCCAGTTTATGCACTTGCAAATACTTTCTTAAATTTTAGGGTTAAATCAGCTTATTCTTTGAATGAATAGCCATACATCATCAAATAGAGATTAAGATTCAAGTATCAATCTTGTACTCCCTTGGAAAAAGATGCTTTTGTTTTAACACTGTATATAATCACAAAATATCTAAATTTATAAGACTGATCTTTTTAAAAACTCTATGTATATTTGTGATTCATTTTTACATCTTTTCAACCATGTCTCTTTGAGAATGACACATGTAGAAAAAATATGTTAATATCTTATCTGTTCTGACAAAAACTCTCTAGGATAAACTTTTAAAATTCTGTCATATATCACTTTAAATGCATGTCCAATCACTTTATTTGCATCAGAAATAAACTCATTAACTCAGTAAAACAAGACCTGCAAAAATCATGCCCTACAACACACACTCACACACACAGTTAAATATACCCTTTTCTGCATGTTAAGGTATTTCATGCCAGCCTTCCTAACTCCCTGTGCATGGAAGTAATAATACTACATATCCCTGGTTTTATTTCACTTCCTTTTTTTCTCTTCTCAAGCACTGTCGTAAAAATAAATGAATATTGTTCCACTGTGCACGCTTTTTACACTTCTCATGATGAGAATGGATTCGTGATAACCCATTTATTTTCTTTTCTTCTAACAATCTTTGCAGCAAGAATGAGATGCCTGAATTTTAATGCCTAATATGATCTTTGGAAGACTATAAACTTTTAATAGACTTTAAACATAAAGTGAGGGAGAGGATAAATAGCAAGGAAGTCTGTGGTTTGTCCCAGGAAATCCTGATTAATAGCCTTCTGATTGTGTCAGACCACCCTGAATATCTTCTGAAAACAATTGGTTCATTTTATTGCCAAATAAATTGTAATTGAACTTACCAACTTCTAACCAAATAAAAATCTAAGTGCAAAGAAGGGACAGAAGAACACACATTTCTTATGTGATACAGCATCTAGGATCTGTCTCATTTTATTTACTCTGCAATATTCATTCCTGTTAAAACACAACAGGTTTAAGATGACAAAGTTTTTCTTTCTTTAGATTTGTCCTCTATGTGAATCTTTCTTAGATATCCATACATTAACAGCAAGTCAGAAACATTCAACATTGTTTTAAAAATCTCAAGGCAAAATATTGACTAATTTCAGGGGTATGTAGGCACAAAATTTAAAACCTCCTTGAAAAAAATCTCTTCTGTAATACCACTTTTAGCAATGTTTCTTATATGGTTTGATATTTTGGCTTCTGTTTAAGATTTTTAAAAGTAAAGTGTAAGCATTGTGATGCTTACAGCTCTGTTAATACGTCAGCCTTTCAAGCCCTGAATGAAACAAAAACGCAAGCATGCTTTATAAGCAGAAAAAAAAAAAAAAAAAAGAGGACTTAGGCGTTGAGAATGTGCAAAAGGTCCAAATCATATGAATTTTTTTAATTTCCTTTTATTGGCTTCTTTTTAAAATATAAAATGAATTTTTTTCACTACATACAAGAGAATCAAGAACATGATCTCTTGCAGTAATACAATAAATGATTCTTCAAGAATTGCATCTCCCTTTAAATGGAGAGAAGAAAAGAAAACAGTTTTAAAAAAATTAGTTGGTATTGCTACAATATACACAACCCCCTGAGCTTTGCCTTTTAAATCAGCATTCTGCTGTTAAATAATAAAAGAAAAGTCCCATTATTTTCCCAGCTTCCCTTTGCTTAAAGTGATTGATGTAGAATTTTACTGCCATCCAATGGCAGCTGCCTAATATAGCTCAAGTAAATGTCTAAAGCTTTTTGATCAAATTGCAGTCTAGGGAATTTAACTTATGTAGTACACTCACAACTTACATCAATACATCTCTGTTTGTTACACAGTGAGAAAGAAATATGACTACCGTTTCAATTTATT
Organism: Lynx canadensis; assembly: GCF_007474595.2. NCBI lineage: Eukaryota > Metazoa > Chordata > Mammalia > Carnivora > Felidae > Lynx > Lynx canadensis. Next base: position 41,771,618 of record NC_044311.2, on the reverse strand, counting down.
GTGCGTTCTTCAAATTCAATTTAACAGTGAATTACTAATATTGCTGAACATAATTACCTAAATGAATAAATCAACCTAGGCTACTCGCTAGAGAGAACATTAGAGCGTAATATTAATTTTTACATGCACCTCATCATATTAGTTTAAAAGGTTTCTTTTTACAACTAACAATCTTTTCCTACCAGGCAAAATGGCCTTTATTAAAAGACTGTTCTCAGCTTTACTTCTGTTATTTGGAAGTCATTTGAATCTTTTTAGCTGCTACTGTATATCATATAATTTCTGATTAACATCAAATCGCATACTGTTTTAATTATAATCTCCATTCCTAAATGATTGAGTATTTAGATCATTTCTCAAAAAGGCAAAATAAAAATTATGTCTGATTGATATGAATGAGTTTGTGCTTTAAATATTCAAGCTTAGTTATTTAAAATTCCCAATTTGGCATAGAGGAGTTGATGGATAATAAACCAATTTTATTTTTCATTAACATTAACTAAAATATAATATGTTTAATATTATAGGTAAATTGCTGTTACATGATGATATTATGTGAATAAAACTTCACAAAAATGTATGGTTTATTTATATATGAATGACACTTTACTAAAATATAAAAAGTTTAGTTCAGTAATTATTTTAAATAAAAGGCAAATTCAGATAAATATCTGGCTTATAATTTAAAAAGTATTGCCAATGTTATTTTATTCAATTGAATGTTTTAGAAGAGAGAGAGAGAGAGTGAGTGTGTGTGTGTGTGTGTGTGTGTGTGTGTGTGAGTGTGTGTGTGTATAAAAACAGCCTCAGGCTTTAAATATGTTTTAGTACTCTTGAACATCTGAGACCAATAATTCAATGGAATTGAAACACAATAACATATTTATTTTAACTGATTTGGCATTAGAATATTTAATTCCAACATTTCTTTCGGATAAAAATGTCACGTTTTTGTTTTTCTAAAAGATTTCCAAATTAAGTCCAAAATATTTTTTAGAAAAATCCAGGCTGACTTCATGCTGAGAGAGATTTTGTAAGGACCTTCAAACAACTCTAGGAATTTTGAAAGGAAATAGATAAACTGATGAGCATTTTCTGATCTCAGATGAAATTTGAAGACTTGGTCTTTACAGAATAAAGGCAAGGTGCCTCTGTGTATGCTGGGAACCTTAGCATTACAATATCGGGTTTATACAGAGGTGCTACAAGATCACAACTCTGAAGAAAACATCATGACTTTGATGGACACCAACAATGAAATTGTACATATAATCCTAAAAATACCAAGCTAGTAAATAACGAAAAGAATTATTCTTTTTGCCTGATGGCTTTTTCAAATTTTTCATTTCTCTACACTGGATTCTATTCTTGTTTCACACATTGAGTAATTATATCACCATTTAAGTACTTTCTGGCCTGATATTTTTGGTGTGACCCCTGAAAATCTCAGTTTTAATCATATCTGTAGAAAAAATCTTAAGTTCACTCTAGCTCAGCTGTCTTATTTACCAGATTAGAAACTAAACCTGAAAGATATTGTCAATAGATAACCCAGCTGCTTAGTGTTTTCAGACATTTTAAGAAGTTTGAAAAATATTTAAATGAATTTGCATCAAAAGTTCCATTCTACCTATGCTATATTTTATATGTCATATATTTATAAATTATAATTTATATAATATATACATAAATATATTTCTATACTATAAAATATCACTTTTAGAAAGTTTTATATTTGACCCCCTATTCTCAAAATTTAGGAATCAGTTTCATTTGTGAATGATGTTTTAAAGGTACCAATTATATTTTCTTCACTTAATTGATATTACTCTATAATTTCTCTTTACAAGGGAAGGGCATTTTGCTTTACCACCAATCACCCTGCCCTTTATGTGCAAGTTAGTATTTTCTCCATCCGTATGTGTTTTCAAGCAATCAAACCAAAGTATAAACAGCAACCGCAGTTTTACTACTAAAATCTCATTTGTGAATAAGAAAATTTCCATTGATATGACTTGTACATCTACTCCTATCATTTTTTCATCCGGTGTAACAAACAAGTGAGACAAGTTAATTTCTTTATTCTTTGTAAAATACGGAGAGTTTGAAAGTTTCAGTTACTTGAAACATCTTCTTTCATAGTGATTTTCAATTTCCTTTTCATTAACAAAAATGCAAAGGACTGCTTAACTATTATTTACCAATAAATAAATAAATAAATAAATAAATAAATAAATAAATATTTTTACAATGTACTCATTCACTACAATTTGAAGACATTTCTGCTTTGTTTTTAATCTAAGATATTGAAGGATCCAATAATCAATCACATCTATATCTTTTGTTTAATGTGATAAAAGGCCTGAGAATTGGTACAGAAAATTATTTAATGAGCTTGTGATTTTTTTTAACTATCAATGGCATACAGTACTCTATGTCATATTAGGCCTTAAATCTAACTTTACAGAGACACATTTTAATGTGAAATTAATAGTATGTCAATATATAAACTTTTCTTGTATGTTCATTTTTGTGCTCAGAGTTATCACAGTTATGGTGCCTTTTTCAGATGCAGAGAGGAAAACAGATAAAGAAAAAATGATGTTACATCCACTGAGAGACAAGAATGGGTAAATTTTTGAGATGTATATCTTTGATGAAACAAATGTTCTAAGACATACCTAGATATTTACTTTTTTATCCAATAAGCATCTTGCTGCCAAACTCATGCTCTTATACTTGCATTACATTGTTTAAAAAATCATTTGGAATAAAACCTATTCACATTAAAGCTACGATGAGTTACAACATTTTGGTTGCTTCTTTCCCTGAAAATAAAAATCCTACACCGTGGGTAACACAATTCCTATGCCATGACACAGAAGTTCCCACAGCTTTCCAATTTCATCAGAAATGGAAAAGCCCATTATGTTTCTGCAAGACAGCATTGCTGATGGCTACCAGCCATCTAATAAAATGATAGCTATTTTGAGGTAAGCATGCTAATATCAGACCCGATCAAACCAAAGAATTTCAGAAGCACAGAGCTTGGTCTTTCTTCCTCCAAAGACAGCATCAAAATCTGATCAAGATAAAAGCAAAAACTTCTGATGAATATACACTACATGATTAAAACCCTAAGTCCCTATGGTTTAAACCTTGAAGACATTTTAATTATCTATTTAACATCTTGCTATTTCTGGAATTCTGACTGAGAATGTTTCTGACATAGTATTTCATGGAATGTCCTTTTCTCATACTGAGCCGCTTTTATACTCCAGATGTAAACACAAAAGCTTGCCTTTCATCTTTTTAAACTCTATCACATAAAAGGAAAGGTAAAAATCCTAAAGATCGCTTTTTCATGGACTTTTTAATATAGACTATAAAACTGAAAACTTTCTCTTAATCCAGAAATGTAGTCATTCTCCTTAAATTTATACACTTCTCGAGAGTATATTTAAAATTCTTTGATTGTCATGATCTAATTTTATTTGAGAAAGAAGAAAAAAATATTTTTGATATGTGTGGAGATGTTTGCTTTTTCCACAAGAATTAAGTCATTACTTAAAATTTCCACTAATTTTTTTAACCTAACCAAATAAACAGACTGTAATTAAAAAAAAAAATCTTTCCTTAAAATTCCAAAGTAGTATTTACTAAATAAATTTACACCCAACACAGAGTTTGCCTCAGCTAAGATTAGTTCTAGCTAAACTAGGTCCTATGAAAACCTGAAGAGAAAATTTAAAATATCATGTATTAAGGGGATTAGTGTCACATTTTCACATACTCGGAAGTAATTTACTGATTTTTTTACAAGGATAAAAGAATGTAAACCTCATTTTACTGCTGGAGTCCGATTTTCCTTCACATTTTTTGTCATTTCTTTATATTCTTGCCAGGTTTAGTTATATGTCTCTGCATATCTATTTACCCATGACGATTTAATTGTATGGTTTTATAATTGCATATTCATTTTATCTTTGAAAAGATGAATAGCATATCATGATACATTTTGTATTAGTACATATATCCCAGAATGCATATGGTCATGAACCTTAACTTTTTGCATTCGGTTAAAAAATAAGCAAAGTTAAACAGTGTTCATTTCTAAAATGTGCCTAATTTATAACAGGATTTGGACCAGAAAATACACTTTCGTTTGGGTTTATCGACCTTATGGCCCTGATGGCTACTCATAGGAGACAGATTTCATCTTAGAAGGGGGTATTTGCTAACTAGAATTGAAAGCATCATGGCGGTGGCATGCTCCCAGATTACCACTTGAGATCTATTGCCGGCTGATCAACAGAGCAGCTTTGATTGCAATTTTACAAAGCCAGGTTCCTGCTGTCCTGGCTACAAAGTTTGTTTTCTTTTGTTTGTAGCAAGAGGGGAGGTGATGCTTGGTTTTTCTGCTTACCTCTAAACCTTAAAGCATAATTTTGGCCTAAGGAAAGAAGAGAATTTCTTAAAACGGAAGTGTTTCAATTAGTTTCATGAAAGTGGACAATAAGAAACAGCCCCTGTTGTTTCCTTGTTCATATTTTGTCTACTAACTGCTGGACTAAATCTCTTTTTCAATTTCAGGATGGCCTCTGAACCAAAGTAACAAGATGACCAAGGTCCCGAGCCCTGAAAACAGAAAAAGAGCTTTCACAGGGGGAGGAAAAAAAAAAAAAAAAGATGGAACGAGAAAATACAGAGGCTCTGAGGTGTCCATCAAATCAATTCTAAGCTCCTTTGCCTGACAGTCAAGACCTTTTTGCAACTGGTTAGAGTTCAGAACACAGCTCATGTGCCATTTCGTGATCTTCATCTTTTCCTTATATAATTTTACTTCATCAGATATGAATAAAATCATGTGAGAGACTACAAAATATTGAGTAGGTTGTGAAATAAAATACTGAATTACAAAGTAATGTAGAAAATAATGGAAGATAGGATAAAAAATTATATGAGTTTTCAATTACTAAGAAATTTGAATGACAGATTTAAGATGAGTTTAGACTTTAAAGAACCACTAAAAGTATGCTTTGATATGATGCATATTATTGTAATACAATATCGTTAAAATGTATATCATACAGTTCACATTTGGGTGTGGCTTGTTTTTCAAAATGGATTATATATTTGATGTCAGAGATGACAATTTTCATGTATTTGGCATCAACAGATCGATCCCCACATTTCATATGTGAAGTATATCTTCAACAAAATATTCTTAAACAGAAAAAAAAATGAATAGGACTAACTGTAATATTTAGTAAATTAGCAGTATTCAGTGTAACATACATCATTCTCACAAATCGTAATTCTTAATATTAAAAGAGTAATGAATTTTATTTATTCAAATAATTCATCACAAACATAATTTCATTCATCTCAGATACAATGAGTTCAGTGACAAAATTAACAGGGTAGGATATATTCTTTGTTTACTAACTATAAGTTACAGAAAGTATAAATAGATGTCATCTAAGTTTGTCTCTGTGAGAAACTTAGTAACAAATGCATTTCTTACACACAGTTTGCTCTGTATGAAGTTCTGCGGAGACACCTTAATACTACACATTAAAAACATTTGCTTATTGAGTTTTTAAAGGATAAAAGCCTTAAGAAATGCATTAAAAATTTAAAAACAAGTATTACCTATCCTGCATTAACCAGAGACACTGATAAATTAATAGGCAGAATTTTTGCTAGATCAAAAGATATTTGAGTGTTCATTGGGACTGGTTATGTGAAACCATAGCCAACTGCACTTTGAGAAAACATACATAAATACATTATATACATAGAAGATGGAAGATGGCCCACTAATAGAAATTTTCTGATATCTCAACTTGGTCACTTTTTGGTCTCAATTTGTCCCTGCAAAGGTATGGGGAAGGCCACACTCCCCTAGGTTGCTAGAGATATACTCTTTATGTCCAGATCAGTTCATTTTTAGAATTGTCAGTTTCTAGGGTCACTTACATGTGTCAGTCATTGTGTCTTATCGGGAAAAGTCAGTATGGGTCATCTGACTAAATGCGTCTAGAATCTTCAAAATGCTTACAGTTGTCAGTGTACAAGAACAAAAAAATGTGTCAGGCCTGAGGGCCTTTCAATTGGGAATAGTCTATACAGTCTCCTGTAGGGGCAGTCCATTAAGACTGGTGGACATATATTGTACATTTTATTTATACATAGTACTTGGTGGAATAAAAATGTATTAAGTGACAGCCAAATATACAGAACTATCAGGGATGTTTCCCCAAATTGTCAGCTGGGTATGATTTTATATTATCACAGTATCCCTATAAGAATACCATGTTCAGTGAAATGTTAGGGAAACATATACCACTGTTTCATACAACAAGAGTAATTGAATGTCTCGTAGTTTTGCCAAGGCCATAAGAACACTTGAGGTGTAAAAGTTTATCATCGAAAGTGCATTTGTGGATCTACTTATGTTTATGTTCTATGAAAAGGTCTGCCATAATAGCAATAACAGTAATAACAGCAATAATTTACTGAGCCCTTACTAGAAATCAAATGTCAAAAACAAACTTAGAGATACAGGTATTTAGAAAAGAAAATAAGTTGACCTGCAGAAAAGTTTTCAATGGAGTGAAGATTTTACCAAAACTAGTTAAGATTAAAAAAAATAGACTAGGCATTTTTAAAATTTTTACTGAGTGTTCACAGTAACTTTCTGACATGATTATCATATTAACAATGATTTACAGCAGCACTTTGCAAAGGGTAGGATAAAATGATTTTTGTTAGGAAGTCAGTACCTTAAAAGAAAGCTCAAGATTTGTATTAATTTGTGGACTAGAGCTAGACAGAATGATTCTTTTTGTTGTCGTTGTCATTGTTTACTTGCTTTGTTTTTATTCACCCAAAGGTGCAAAGTCATTTTTGTCTCTTTCCCTGACAGAGAATATGATATGAACAGTTATTCTTTAAAGAAGCAATGCAAAGTATCAGATTATTTCTTCATACGCATTATGCTGGCCACCTCATTTCACTTAATTCTTACAAAAGGCTATGATGTTCATAGGGTATTATTTACTCATGAAATTTAAAATTACACTGGAGGTGAAACTTAATTTCAATCAGTAATACATTAGGCTTAGTAAATAATTTAGTGAGCCCCCTTGAGAATGATCTAAAATGCCAGCACCCACTTGTACCATATGTATGGTCAATATTATTTTCTGTTAGAGACTCATGATGAGATTACGGAGAAATTAGAAACTAATTAAGCATATAGAACCAAACTTTTCACTCCCTAGTCCATTATATGCAGCCTATTACTCCTCCAGGAGCTTCTTAAACTTCATCTTAACAAGCTGAAAAGACATTATGAAGATGAATTTATCAACAGTTCTAATACATATTTGCATATGATTAACAATGCAAAAATAAAACACTCTCAGAACTCTACTTGGTGGGATGTAGCCTTTTCCTTCTGAGATCTATCTTCCATACCTATTTATTGGTGAATGATAATATAACTTTGTACATTAAATTACCTTCACTATTGAAACATTAGTTTAAAAAGCAGCCTGGGTGAAAATAGAAAATAGTGTACATGAAGTCAACTTTACATTTTTTTTAACAATACAATTTATTTGTCTCCCAAATATATTCATAATGAATTAACTAACAGTATTTTCAAGCAAGACCTCCTTCTGAATTTAACCAATGAACAGATCAAATTCATGGGTAAGGGGCATTTATTTATTTATCAATAATTAAAGTGCTAACATTCTTAGAAATTGTTTGTAAGCCAAATATGGTCTATTGGAATCAAGATGACATTTGATAATAAAGTAAAAAATTTACTTTTGCTTGGGTTTGCTTACCACATTTTTCCTTTCCATTCCATGTAGTAAAGGATCACAAAGACAAGGCAAGAATCTGGGCTTGGATGTTAATATTGGAGTGGGGACCACAGAAAGGGAGTGAGCTAAACAGCTGATATTTAAGCTGCTTTCTGGGTGTTTCAAACTCACCCCTCTTCCCCATTCTCAAAACCTCTACTAGGATTCAAAATTGCCATGTCTCACGGAAATATCAGAATAACCTCTTCTATTCCTGACTGGTCTGCCTGTCCCTAGGTTCTTTCCAACACTAACTCTTTTCCACATCAACATCAGAGTTTGTTTCTAAAAAATCAGATAAAATCAAATTTCACTTCCCTGCCTAAAAACTGCACATTGATTGAATGAGTGCCTAACTTCAAATGGTTAGTCTATACTTCTACTTTAAGCTCTCACCACCAGTATTTCCCTCCACTCCCCATCTCCACAGTCCTACGCCCCTGCCTTAGTCTACACATGCTCCAGTCTATTTGCTATTCTTACCACCTTTCCCCCTGTCCTCCAGTGGGCTTCAGTATTCCATCTCTCAACACTCTTTTTCCCTTGCTTAGGATGTGACCAAACCTCTTCTCTCTTCCACATCATTAGATTTTAACGGCTTTAAGATGCAGAAATAATCCCTTGTTTTTGAAAGTTCCTCAACTCTAGTCATTTATTTTCCTGTGACTGGCTCTTCTCTTTTTCTCTCTCTCCATCTCTCTCTCAGCCTCTCCTTTCCTCTCAGTAGTGAATAGATGAAATCACCTCCGTGGTCCTGTAATACTTAAACAAACCACATTATATGCTAGTGAGAGGATGACGCAATATATTCCCCAAGGTCATTGACTGTTTGAAGAGTTAAGGATGGCCCAACTAAAACAATAAACACCGAGAGTCACAAAGGCAGAGTGATAAAGCATCAGTGACAAGATCTGTCTGTTGTCACTTCTGTTTCATCCAGGAGACCAATTTTCTTTTCATACAAAGACAGGATTTACTCCCATGTCTACAGTGGGGTCAGCTCAACCATAATAAAGAGTTGGCTGAACTGATCTGAGTGGGAAATGCAAGGCCTAAGTTAGACGTAAATACGCATGTATGTATTTCTTGCTGTTGGATCTATAGATCAGCTGTGGTTTGGCTCCTCAAAGCTGGACTTGGTCTTATTTCAGTGCATTGTGTCCTCTCCAAACCAAGAGCCAAGCCAGTTATTTTCTTCTCATGAAGAAAGAAAAAGAAGGCAAGAGGGCAAGTCTAATTGCCAAGCACATTTGAAGTCCCTATCCATGCCCCACGTGCTAATATCCCATTAGGATCCTGACCAGAGTCAAGAAGCTGGGAGGTATAATTCTCCCATGGAAAGGGTGAATATTTGCTAAACAACAGAAATATCATTAATTTTATGTTTCTATAGGCTAGTACCTTTATTTGGGGAACACTCAGATTATACGTGACTTGCACATACAGCATTTCCTTTCCTCCAGGAATCCACACTCTGAGAGCTCTTCCTTGGTTCTGACCTTAGAGGTATTCAGTTGCCAGATCTCATCTCCAGTGACTGCTCTTCTGCAAAACTCCTACCCTCTCCGAACTTATCCTAGGGACAAAGTGAATCATAACTTTGTAAAAGCTACTGTTTATCTTGTATTTCGCAAATATGAAAAGATTGCTCTACGTGTTAGTACTACTTGTGACATTATTCTTATGGGAAAATGTAGTGTTGTTTCTAAACAGCTAATTTGCAAATAATTTTGTAACACAACCTACTTTACATGTGAGACTATGCAGTATATATTATATATAATCTGTTTAAATAAATGCTATCTATGGTTAATTTGTTATCTAGTATTAATAATTCAAATAAACTGTGAAATATTGGAGAAGTTAATCACATAAGTAGTAAGGTTTTCTGGTTAAATGCAAGGTAATTTGATCTAACTTAAGATTAGTTTCTTATTGTAAATTTATTATCTACCTATGAAGAATTTTATCTTTTAATGACCAAAAATAGTTGTCAAAAGAATCAACCTATAATATTATACTAATACCATATGACAAACTTTGACATTAATTTGTCTTCAGATTCTAAAATTCTTCCTATTTTAATAAGATATACATGGCAATCTAATCTATCTTGTGCCTTTTTAGGACTCCTTTTAATAATGGCCCAGGAAGTTAGATTAAATGTATATATTTAATAGTGTTATTATTATGGTCTCATTTTTATAAGTAGGCTTAGTGTCATTTCAATGATGATACATGATATGCAGGCAAGAGAACCTTCTTGAGCCTTTACTAATTTTGTTTAGATGTTATACATAGCTCACTGTAGCTAAAGAGCCAGGAATTAATCAACACATCATAGATTTAAAGAATTAAATATCCCAAATGAGAGGAATGTATTTCCCAGATCCGAGATCAAGTAAGTTACCATGGAAAATCATTAACAAAGGTCTCATTCAAGAGGATTTCAGACACTAAACTATGTATGCATAGCAGGATTAGTAGCATAATGTGGTACAAGGGCACTGAATAAAATTTTGTGATTAACGCTTTCTTGTGGCTGCAGGTAGGCTCTTGTTTCTTACAGTGAGAAATGTGTCCCATCCAAATGTGAATTGCAGTGAGGCACTGAGGTTTTGAAGGAAAATCTGACAAGTAGAATCCAGCAAAAGGCAAGAATACTGGATTTGTCTGTAAGGTTCCACGATCTTTCACAAGGTTAACTATAAAGTGATGAGGCCAGACAGCATATCTTCTGCTTTAAATTTGACTTTTCAACTAAAGAATATTATCTTAAATTTACTCTTCTTACTTTAAATAGTTAAATCTACTGTGATTCAAGATTTGAAATGTAATCAAAAGATTCTTTAATCTTACAAAGAAATATAAAGGTATCCTAGGCTAAAATTGATTAGTGGACATAGAAACAATGAAAAACACCTCCAAAATTCTCCTTAATGTGGACATGAATAAACTCATTCTAGGATTTTGTTTTGATTTGTGTTTCAATAACGATTTCCCCATTAGGAGACCCTAGGAATAAATGAATCAATAAATTTCAACCACACTGAAATGATTCAGGAGACAGATTTACTCGTGTTTTAAAAAGTATACTCTTTAAAATTTTTCATCGGAGGTAATGAATCTCTGAAAGAACAATTTTTTTTAATTCCTAAATACCTGACTAGTAGTATCATTTTTTATATCAGCCATTTTCATTCATCATGAATTATTCATGCACCTATCTTAATTTTAATTACCAACCCAACAAAGTTAAAAATCACACTGTACCTAAAAATATAAACACTATCACACTGAAGTTGAGAATGCATTATTCTTTATACATAATTGCTATCATGCTGAGGTTGGGTTGCCACCTTTTCTTGTGAAACCACAAAGAGGTTCTGTATGTATGCCTTCAACATATGCACGTGTTAGCTTCTCTAACTCTTGTTAAAAACGGACCCTTTTGGCAATCTTCTTTTTCCTAATACTTTTTATCCTAGAAGGTTTATTCGTTTTACTTTATAGAACCATTCAACACATATTGCCACTAAATAGAAGACTTCTCACCAGATCATTGACTCGGTAATTCAAAGAAAAGACGAAAGCCAGGGCTCCAAGAATCCTAAACTAGAGGTTCTTCCAAGAGTTACAGTAGTTCTAAGGATCCGGCATTGTTTGCTAGGAACAAACAAAGTTGTGGGTGTTGGGGGGTAAGGGTTACTACCCTAGCGGCATAACCTCTAGCGAGCATAAAACCTATTCAAGATGGATGCCAGTTGCACTTATTCCATTTACATACCCATGGGTCACATGATGTAGATTAAATGGTACATCACCTTTCCATGACACAGAGAAAACATGACAGCATACTGCATTCCAAATATTGTATATTTAACTCTCCCAAACACATCCAAATAAATACAGTTGAAATACTAGCTACTCGCTTCTTGTTTATAGAAAATATATTTGAAGTCTTAAATTTCTAATTAAAATCAATTATAGTATTAACCATTAAGAAAATGGCCTCTTTTTTGATAGTTTCAAAAAATTTATAAATTGGCTGTTGGTTCTAGCTATATAAGTAACTATCAGAATTTAAAGTGCAAAATATGTAAACGAAGTTAGAATAATCATTTAAGCATTGTTTATACAGGCTATGTTTGCAAAAGTTGTATCACATGCATTATTATTGGGAAGCTTTTACAAAGAACCAGGCTGACAGGTAAAATGAAGGAACTATATTACTAAGTCAGAAAAGCAAATTTCAGCATTATTTTTGTTAAAATATGTACATCAACTCATTTAATGTTCATGACAACCACATGGAGTAGGTGCTACTATTATAATAGTATGTGTAGTGTATTTACAGATGTGGTAAGTGAAGCACAAATAAGTTAAAAAATAAAACAAAACAAAACTGTCCAAGGAACTGGGATTTCAACCCAGGCAATCTGGTACCAGAGTATAATTTTCCTAATCAAACCACTCACTTTTAGTAGAAGAAGAGTAATTTCACTGAGTTAATGAAAAAAGAATGTGTGTGTGTATGTGTGTACATCAAAATGTAAAATATTTCAATATATAAAAACTCATTTCAAAAATTTCTTAAACTGATTTACCAAAAGGTAGTTCTGTTGCTTCACACTGACTTCAAATCAAAGTCCTCAAACTACTCCAGTCATATTTTTCTGGAATGTTTCTGATTATATGCTACCCCTTCACATAATAAAATGAACCCTTCTTACAACACAAAAAGATGAGAAATGACATGAGCAATTGAAATCTACCTACTGACTATGAAAACAACTCGCATGTCTTTTTAGTTGTTTTTAATACAAGGGTTATATTCTTGGGAAACAGGTACTGGATTGATCAAGACAACATAGTAGTATTAAAAATACTGGTTTTTACATGTTTTTACTAATTACATGAACAGTCATTTTCATGGAACTTTACAAAGCAGCAAGTAAAATACCAATCACCTCTGCAAGCAGACCCCTCTGCTTCATTCTAAAGAATCTGGTAACTTTCACATACTTTGTGGGTTGCTTCTCTTGTCAATTCTTTTTGGCATTCAGATGCCAACTGCTCAAATATGCACAGGTATCTACTCATTCATTCTTGCATTTCATTGTAAGTAGGAACATTGCCAATAAGATCAGCAGCTGTATTCAGAGAAACACAGAACTATTTAAGTGGTTTCCCAGCATAATTGCTATTACTATATATTAGGAATACTTAGTGCATTTTCACCTTCTGTTGTTGACTAAAACTGACCGCCATCCCTATGTGCCAACTTTGCCACACGACTTTTAAGCTCTCCTAAATACTGAAATTGTACAGGAAAATTCCTATGCAACACAATCCACCAATGTCCTCACTAGTTTGTAAAAAGCAATAAAAATCCTTTGAACCAAACTCCTTTGTGTGCTTGTGCAAGATCATTCCAAGGAATGTCATGCTTATTGTATGTATTAGGATTCCTTTCCTTCATGACTTTCCAAGAAACTCCTTCCATCTCAAAACACACCTGCTGTATGCCATGACAGTGCCGGCTATTTGCAACATGTCCAGAGGTGAGCTGGAGCTCGCAAAATTGAGGCTCTGAGAGCTGAAATTTAAATTCGGGAATTTTTCAAGCCTATTTTCAAGTCACTGGCAGTTTATACAGGCCACAGGTTACATCATGAAACTATACAAAGCCTATAGATCAGGGTTTTTCCCCACTTTAGCTGGCTTACCAAAGTGCCTGTGGGTTTACCAGATGTGATCCCTTCTGAACAATGCTATCTATTTCAGCAATTCCTTATTGAAACTAAGTAATCTGCGGATCATATACAGACTGTCACCTTATGCCTTATCACCCTCATGCAAAAGGTTGACAGAGGGAAAAAATGAATTTTCACAGCTTTTCTAGATTTCCCATTACCAACAGGTCACTTCTTGTGAAGAAATAGGAGAAAGTTCTGCTGATTTAAAAATGATGTATCAATTTGTCTTAAATGTCTCCCTTCTGTTTTAACTCTGGTCTTTCTTATTAGTCTATGAGCATATTCAACATATTGCCTTGTCTGTTCTTTCCTCATTTATGCCCCAACTGTTACTTTTTTATTAGGCACTGTGGAGTCAGAACAAGGTACTTTGCTACTCAGTTAAACTTAACCCAGGGCACAAGTGCTCTTACACAAGATCTAGGGAACAGATGGGCCAGTAAAGCAGGACCATGGTGACCAGCCATAAAAGAGCTCCTCCCAGGGTGTCTTAACAACAGCCGAAGCATTAGAGGCATTTCCTCCAGAGCCATCTGGCTTTGATTTTTTTAGCTATTTTTTCTGTCGACAGACAGAGCCACAAAGTTAAGGAAGCAATAATTCTTCTCTAGTTACTGTAACTGCTGATGTAAAACCACCAATCTTTCTAAAGCCACTCACAGAGTACAGGGACCCATCTCACAGAGGAGTGTTCTGTGGGTTAAAAGACGAAGTTATCTAAGGGAAGACTGGTACAATAGACACAGTGGTTTAAAGTCAGTGTACAGGTTCTTCAAGACTTCTTATAACTACAGGTTGAAATGGCATTCATTTGTTTTATCCTAACTGTAACTGAACATCTAGGTATTCCCTTCCATTATACCGCCCCCCGCCCCCCCAAAAAAAACTTTTCTAAAAATGAAGCAAAGTAATGGTGCCTTTAGAAAAGCACTCCTCCTCTTACCCTCTTCCTAGGATTTATTCTGGCAATATTTGAAGTCATTTTAGAGGTACCTAGGTAATGCATTGAGTTGTATTTGCTAAAGCTTTAGGAAGTTCTGATTACATCTGTCACTGCAGTTAGATGAAAGGTCTCACGTACATTGCTGAAGGAGAAGTTTCCCACCAGGAGTGGAGAGGTGGCTGGCAAGGTCCAATTAGAAAAACATTGAGAAGATGAGGAGGTCAATTAACAGAGTGGGAAGAAGAGGTGAATGAAAATATATGGGATTGTTTGCAAGTTTTTCATGAATAACGGGGCTCAAATCATAGGTTTCATATGATTATAAAGACAAAAGATTGATGACCCAGTATCAACCTTGGTGCCAGAGAAAAACAAAAGGAGATGCCAGCCACAGTGGTCTCTCCTAACAGGGTTTCAGAAAAAAAAAAAAAAAGGATTCTAAAAATAGTAAATTAAAAAGCTGAGAGTGAATTGTAAGACTCTCTAGAGCACACTGAAGAAATAAGGCCATAAACAGAAAAATGAACCATATTTCAGAAGCTGCAGGAACATGGTCAGTTATTCCAGAGGGTGCAAGCTGGGTCTGGTTGGGTCCACTGAAGCCAGAAACTGGATAACGCATGGCTAACAGAGGTCCACTTCTATTTTATGCTTCCTTCCTGGCATGGGAATTAACTTTCCAGTTTAATGGAGTAATACAGGAACAGAGTTGGTGCTAAGGGCAAGCTTTCAGTTATCTTGGATTTTTGTTGGCCACTGGCTCTTCCTTTTGGTTTAAAATAGCAGCCCAATGGTACTGTGCCTTGTGCTTATTCTGACACAAAGTACTGGCTTTAAATATCCCTGATTGAACCTCATATCAAGTGGTCAAGAGGAAACAGTTATGGATTCAGTCTGGTTTAGTTTCTCTTTGATTTGAAACTTAAAGCATGGAAATGAGATCATCTATAGCACCCTGAGTGGGAGTAGTTCTGTTGAAGACCCAAATGATAATTAGCATATTAAATCACTTTGGTCTTTCATTAACATATTTTATTTTTTTTAGAGAAGTTTTAGGTTCACAGCAAAAAGTGAGCTAAAAGAAAAAAAGAGAGCTTCCAAATGTCCCTGTGCCCACACCTACACAGCCTCCCCCACTATCAACATCCCTTATTACAATGGTACATTTGTTACACAGCCTATGACCCTAAATTGACACATCATTATTACCCACAGTCCATAGTTTCCATTAGGGCTCACTCACTCTTGGTGTTGTACATTCTACGGATTTTGAAAAAAGTATACTGACCCAAATCTGTAGTATCATGCAGAACAGTTTTGCTGCCCTAAAAGTCCTCTGTACTCTACCTATTCATCCTTCTCTTGCCCTAATTCCTGGCAATCATGTATCCTTTTACTTTCTCCATAGTTTTGTCTTTCCAGAATGTCATGTAGTTGAAATTATATAGCATATAGCCCTTTCAGATTGGCTTCTTTCACTTAGTAATATGAAGTTAAGTTTCTCCATGCATTTTCATGGCTCGACAACTCATTTCTCTTTGGTGCTGAGTAATATTCCATCATTTGGATGTATCATAGTTTATTCATGCATTCCCTTGCAAGGATATCTTGGTTGCTTCCAAGTTACAGCAATTTTTTAATTTTTTATTTTATTTTATTTTTAAATTTTTTTAATGCTTATTTAGTTTTGAGAGAGAATGACAGAGTGTGAATGGGAGAGGGGCAGAGAGCAAGGGAGACACAGAATCCAAAGTAGGCTCCAGGCTAGCCCAGAGCCTGATGCGGGGCTCGAACTCACGAACTAAGATCATGACGTGAGCCAAAGTCAGGCATTTAACTGACTGAGCCACCCAGGAGCCCTAATTTTTTTTTTAATTTCTTAAAGTTTATTTTGAAAGAGACAGAGACAGCATGAGTGGAGGAGAGAAACAGAGAGAGAGAGAGAGAGAGAGAGAGAGAGAGAGAGAGAATCGCAAGCAGACTCCCCACTGTCAGCAGAGCCCAATCGGGGGCTCAAACTCACGAAACCGTGAGATCATGACCGGAGCCAAAACCAAGAGTCAGACGCTCAACCAACTGAGCCACCCAGGCAACCCCCAAGTTTTAGCAAGCATGAATCAAGCTGCTATTTTTGTGTGGACAGGAGTTTTAAATTCATTTGGGTAAATATTAAGGAACCCATTCCTTGTATTACTGCTACCATTCATTTCATCTGCGGGGTGTGTGTGTGTGTGTGTGTGTGTGTGTGTGCGTGCATAGATGCACACAAAATGTATCAGGTTGTATTGTTGCTAATACTATTTTGAACAAAGACTTATCTACAGAATCAATTAAGAGCAAAAAAATAAACATTTTAATTTCATTTTTACCTATTCAATCTCTGCTCGCCTTCCTTTCTTTATGCAGATCTCAGTTTCTCACCTGTATTATTTCCATTCCTTCTAAAGAACTTCTTTTAACACTTCTTCCCAAGTAGGTTTATGGGCAACAAATCCCCTCAACTTTTGTTTATCTGAGAAATTATTTTTCCTTCACTTTTATAGGATAATTCTACAGCATACAAAATTCTAGGGTAATAGGGTTTTTTTCTCTTAACACTTGAAACATTTCACTCCATTTTCTTCTTGTTTTCAAGGCTGCTGAGAAGGAGATGTAATTCTTCCTTCTGCTCCTCTATAAGTAAGGTGCTTTATTGCTCTGGGTTCTTTCAGGTTTTTGTCTTTTGTTTTTTGTTTGATCTTTGATTCTCTAAAATCTGAATACAATTTTCCTAGGTGTCATTTTTTGTTTGGTTGTTTGGGTTTTTTTGTTTTTTTGCATTTACCCTGCTTAGTGTTCTCTGAGCTTTCTGGACCTGTGGGCTGGTGTCTGACATTAACTTGGGGGAAATTCTCAGTCATTATGGCTTCCAATATTGTTTCTGTGTCTCATTTTCCCCTCTCTTTCTGATATTCCCATTATATGTATGTTACACCTTTTGTAACTGCCCCACAGTTCGTGGATATTCTGGCATTTTTTTGCTTTTATTTATTTATTTTTCAATCTTTGCTTTCCAGTTTTGTAAGTTTCTACTGTCCCATCATCAGGCTCAGAGACTGTGCCCTCAGGCCGAGCTCAATCTCCTGCTGAGCCCATCAAAAGCATTCTTCATTTCTCTAATAGTGTTGATCTCCAACATTCTTTTTTAATTCTTTTTTAGAATTTCCACCTCTCTGCTTAAAATGCATCTGATCTTGCATGTTGTCCACTCTTTCCATTAAAGTCCTTAGCAGATTAATGATAGCTTTATTTTGCTCTGTTCTGTTTTAATCCCTGGTCTGATTATTCCAACATTCTGGCCAATTCTGACTCCAGTTCTGCTTGTTTAGTCTCCTCAACCTGTTTTTTGTTTTTTGTGTGTGTGTTTTCAGTACACACTGTAATTTTCTGTTGAAAGGAAGGGTAAAAGTAACTGCATTAAATAGGCCTTTAGTCATGTCATGGTAAGGTGTGGGGGAAAGGGAAGCATTCTATGGTCCTACTGTTACGGCTCAGTCTTTCCGTGAGTCTCTCCTCCTTGACCAAAAGTTCACCAGCACTTCTCAGTCCCCTCCAACCCCAAGGCAGGACAGGAAGGCAAGAATGAGCTGTAGTTGGGTGTTTACCTTCCCCCAGGCAGATTACAAATTGTGACACAACCTCTACAGTAGGTTAGGTTTACTAAAATAGCTTCCCCTTGTGGGCAGGCCTTGTTAAAAACAACAGAATGCTCTAGTGTGTTTTTAAATGTTTCCTTTTCCCCTCTTCCTGCTGGAACCATGAGGGGATTTATCTCTGATGTTCAGTCTGAGGATCTGGTCAAGCCGGGGAGTTAAAACTCACAAAACCATGAGGATGCCCCCATGATTGCATCCCACTGGAGTTTTTAACTCTAGGAATTGTTCCCACTGAACCCTTAGCAATTTGTCAATTACGGTTCAGGTTTTCCTGTCCAGGCACCAGTTCTCTACTGATGTTTCTGCTCCTGGATCTGCCCTGGTAAATTGTGCTTCTCTGTATGAGCCGTCTGCCTCTCCAATGCTTAGGGCCATGGCTTGCCCTATGACCTCACTTCTCTGATGGGTCTGAGATGGGTTATTGATCTTTCAGTTTGTACAGCTTTTTATTTTTGTTAGGACAGAGTGGCAACTTCTTAGCTCCTTACAGACTGGACTAGAAACCAAACCAGAAGTTAACCACTCTGTTTTGAAATCTTGAAGAATTTAGCGGGAACAAAGACCGTAAAATCTACCAATAAAATGAGCTAAGACTTTGGGATCAAGCAGAGTAGCACAATAACAACTTCGAGTTGCTAAAGCTGATATTCTAATTTTCTCTGAGAAAATGACAGGGTGCAGAAGTAGGGAATATCAAGCAAGAAAGCGCTGCTTAACTGCATTAAAAAGGAGTTAGGTATCGTAGCATTGGTTTAAAAGTATGCTAAAACTATTTATTTCACAAAAAAACCACAAAACTACTTGTCAATAAATTGATAGTTTTCTTAAAAAAAGTAATTTTTTTTTAATTTTTAACATCACACACTCCAGGCGTACACATGAAATGTGAAAGAACACAGGTGCTGTCTATTAATTTAATGGCAAAATAGAGGCATACCTCAAAGATACTGTAGGTTTGGTTCCAGACCGCTGCCGTAAAGCAAATATCACAATAAAGTGAGTCAAATGAATTTTTTGGTTTCCAAGTGCAAATAAATGTTATATTTACACTATACTGTAATCTATTAAATGTGCAGTAGCATTATGTCTAAAAAACAATGTACATATCTTAATTTAAAAAAACACTTTATTGATAAAAAATGCAAATCGTCATCTTGAGTTTTCAGAGAGTTGTAATATTTTTGCTTGTCGAGGGTCTTGCTGGCTGCTGACTGATCAGTGTGCTGGTCGCTGAAGGTTGGGGTGGCTGTGGCAATTTCCTAAAACAAGACAACAGTGAAGCTTACCACATCAATTGGCTCTTCCTTTCATGAATGACTTCTTTGATAACATTTTATCTACAGTAGAGCTTCTTTCAAAATTGGGATCAGCCCTCTTAAACTCTGCCGCAGCTTTATCAACTAAGGGTATGTAAAATTCCAAATCCTTTGCTGTCATTTCAACAATCTGCACAGCATCTTCACAAGGAGTAGTTTCCCTCTCAACAAACTACTTTCTTTGCTCATCCATAAGAAAGAACTCCTCATTCCTTAATGATTAACCATAAGATTGCAACTACTCAGTCACATCTCCAGGCTCCACTTCTAACTGTAGTTCTCTGGCTGTTTCTACCACATTGTAGTCACTTCCTCCAGTGAAGCCTTGAACCCCTCCGAGTCCTCCATGAGGATTGGAATCAACTTCTTCCAAACTCCTGTTCATGTTCATACTTTTACCTATTCCCATGAGTCAATGAATGCTCTTAATGGCATCTAGAATGATGAACCCTTTCTAGAAGGTTTTCAATTTCCTTTGTCCAGATCTCCAGGAGGAATCACTATCTATGGCAGCTATGAAATGTATTTCTTAATTAAGAAGACCTGAAAGTCAAAATTACCCCTTGACCCAAGGGCTGCAGAATGGATGCTGTGTTTGGCAGGAATGAAAACAATATTAATCTCATTCTATGTCTTCATCAGAACTCTTCGGTGACCAGGTGCATTGTCAATGAGCAGTAATACTTTGAAATGAATCGTTTTTCTGAGCAGTGAGTCTTAAAAGTGGACTTAAAATATTCAGTAAACGATGATGTAAACAAATACGCTGTCATCTAGGCTTTGTTATTCCCTTCTAGAGCACAGGCAGAGTGGATTTGGAATAATACTTAAGGGCCCTAGCATTTTCCAAATGGTCAATGAGCACTGGCTTCAACTTACACCTTCATTAGCTCCTAACAAGAAAGTCAGTCTGTCCTTTGAGTATTGTCCTTTGCCAGACATGCAATGACTTCTCTCTAGCTATGAAAGTCCTCGATAGAAGCATCTTCCACCAGAAAGCTGTACATTGAAAATATGTTGCTTAGCGTAACCACCTTTATTAACCACCTTGGCTAGATCTTCTGGATAACTTGCTGCAGCTTCTACATCATTGCTTGCTGCTTTGCCTTGTACTTTTTTATTATGGAGATGGCTTCTTTCCTTAAACCTCATGAACCAACATCCATTAGCTTCAAACTTTTCTTCTGCTGCTTCCTCACCTCTGTCAGCCATCATAGAACTGAAGAGAGTTTGGGTCTTGCTCTAGATTAGGCTTTGGCTTAAGAAAATGTTGTGGCTGGTTTGATTTTCTATAGAGACCACTAAAATTGTCTCCATATCAGCAATAAGGCTGTTTTGTTTTCTTATCATTCATGTGTTCACTGCAGAACTTTTTTTTAAGTTTATTTATTTATTTTGAGAGAGAGACAGCACATACCCGAGAAGGGAAGGGGCAGAGAGAGAGGGGGAGAGAATCCCAAGCAGGCTCTGCACTGTCAGTGCACAGCCCAACGGAGGGCTCAAACCCATGAATCGGAAGATCATGACCTGAGCCACAGTCAAGACTAGGAAGGAAGCTTAACCGACTGAGCCAGCCAGACGCCTCTGGAGTAGCACTTTTAATTTCCTTCAAGAACTTTTCCTTCGCATTCACAAGTTGGCTAACTGTTTGGCACAAGAGGCATACCTTTCAGCCTATCTCAGCTTTCAACATGCCTTCCTCACTAAGAGTAATCATGTCTAGCTTTTGATTTAAATGAGAGATGTGCAACTCTTCCTTTTACGTGAAGAGACCATCGCAGCATTATTAATTGGCCTAATTCCAATATCGTTGTCTCAGGGAGAGGGTGAGAGACAGGGAGAAGGCTGGTCAGTGGAGCAGTGAGAACACAGACAACATTTATTAATTTCACTATCTTACGTGGGTGCAGTTAATGAGGCCCCCAAACAGTTACAATAGCAACATCAAGCGTCACTGATCAGAGATCACCATAACAAATATAGTAATAATGAACAAGTCTGAAATATTGGGAGAATTACCAAAATGTACACAGAGACATAAAATGAGCAAATGCCATTGGAAAAATGCATCACTAGATTTTTTTTTTCACAGAGAGAAAGAGAGAGAGAGAGAGAGAGCATGTGTGCACATGAGCAATGGATGGGCAGAGGGAGCAGAGAGTATCTTAAACAAGCTCCACACATAGTGTGGAGCCAGCACAGGCCTAGTTCTCACAACCGTGAGATCATGATCTCATGTAAGGATTTGTAAAAACACGTCAATCTTGTTCTTTTTATCTAGAAAATATGAACATATACAGAATATACATATACAGAATATATACAGAACATATACAGAATAAGAACCACCAAAAGAAAATAAAATCATTCCTCAACAAAAGTGAAAAATAACTCTTCATGGTGCCACTAGCACATCTGTAAGGGCTAAACCTGAATGGGCCACAAAAGACACTAAGGAGCATGTCACAGAGCTATGTTTGCATCATAAGCACTCTGTCATTACTTAGCTTGTATGTGATACATTAGGTGAGAAGTGCGAGGCAAACCACTGCTTGTCCCTGCACTGATCGTGCACCACACACTATGAAGTAAAGCTACCAGGGGTGGTTAAAACACACACACACACACACACACACACACACACACACGCCAGGTATAACGTAGAACATTCAGAGTGGGGGCTCCGTTAGACACTTGCACACCTCAAATGGAGTGCACAGTACTTCTCAAGAAAGCAGCGTTCCTTCAGCTGTATAAAGAACATCTTCTTCCCTACAACATACAGGTCTCAGTATGCCAGGCAGAATGCATTACATTCCTAAATCTTGGGATTTCACAGAGTAGCATAGGATATGGGATTGCATGAGGAATAGTGCAGGAGCTAATGTTTGCAGGAACTAGCTGTTGTTTTTGTTTTTTTTGTTTTTTTGTGTTTTTTGTTTGTGTGTTTGTTTTAGGAAAATCAAGAAATACTGGGGAGAAGCAAGCTGTACAATTACTGATATAAGACACGTGGAGAGAAGAAAATTCCTTATTCACAGCAAGACTTAAGGCCTGGGACTTCCCAGACAGCCCATGAAAACCTTCTCCCATCTAAGGAAAAGACAAAGTCCAAGTTTAGAGTATAGAAGAGGAAGTCTTCTCTCCCAGCTCATTCTTCAGGCCACTTCCCTATACATAGCATATGTGTATTTTCTGTAGCATAGAAAATACCAGAAGAATGAAGCCATGCAAGATTAGTACTTAACAGAAAGCAAGCAACATGGAAGCTCTGTAAGGATATGGGAGGGGGAAAAGGGAAGAAAATAAATAAACAAACAACACATGAAAAATGCACAATAGAAGAATTACATCATGAAGCAGGCAAAAAAGAGCAAGTGTTTCACATTAAAATCCAAAACATTAAAGACAATAAGTATGGCATTTCTGAAACAAAATTCAAAGATGAGTTGCAATGGCTCGAAGGAAAGAAGACAGGAAACAAAGAACTGGAAAAAAAAGAAAAACAACTCAGAAAAGAAATGGAGATGGAAACAGATAAAAATGGATAGAAATGGAAAAAAGAACACGAGAGTGAAATTTTGAGTCATATTAAAGGCATTAAAATATACCAACAGCAATTGAGAAAATGTAGGCAAATCAAAAAAGATGTAGAAAAAGAAGAAAATAAACAGCAAATGAAATACACATAATATTCTCCACATATATAATTGCTGCTCCTGGTGAAAAAGAGAGCAAATGAAACAAATAATATTCAAATATGTAAAAGAAGTATTTTCTGTAATAAAGAAGATTTGATTCTACAGAAAATATATAGAAAAAAATTCTAGAATATAAAGTGATGTTTACAAAATCCTTAGAAAAAGGATTTCATACTAGTTCAAATAAAAAGCAGTATGTATTTGGGGTGCCTGGGTGGTTCAGTCAGTTAAGCGGCCAATTTCAGCTCAGGTCATGATCTTGTGGTCCGTGAGTTCGAGCCCCACGTCGGACTCTGTGCTGACAGCTCGGAGCCTGCAGCCTGCTTCAGATTCTGTGTCTCCCTCTCTCTGCCCCCGCCCTGCTCACACTCTGTCTCTGTCTCTCAAAAAGTGTATAAATGTTAAAAAAAAAAGGTAATATATATTTTCAAAAGTGAAATAACTCAATAATATACTTCCCACTGGTATCTCTTATAAAATAAACCACTTAGCTGGTATTGCACACTAGATAATGTATAAAATGTATATCATAATCAATGACAAATGGTTGGTTCAAGGACAATATTTTAAATAGTACTAAACTCACTAATAATAAAAGAAAGTCCTTAGAACCTGGTCTTAAAGAGGAGCCTATAAGCAGAGCTAAGAATGAGGAAATGAGCTGAGGTATGTTCTAGGCAGTAGGGAGGTTTCTTACCTTGAAGAATTAATGGGCATGAATTTCAAGGTCCACATAAAACAGGAGAGGAGACCCTGAGATCTGCAAGAAGTGAGAGTGCAGGAGGATTTTTTTTTATCTCTGCTTGGTACTCAGAAGAAAAAGAAAATACAGTACCTGAGAATTCCAGGTAGTAGATCTGGGCCTCATGATTTTAGGATCAAATTTACATCACCTGGATTACATGATCCAGAAACTTTCAGCTTGTCAGCTTTTTACGCAGAAATTCAGGTAAAAATTAGTCTCTAGTCAGCACTGCTCTAAGAGATCTTGGTATAAGAATACAAAAAATGCAGGGTGCCTGGGTGGCTCAGTTAGCTGAGTGTCCAACTTCGGCTCGGGTCATGATCTCACGGTCTGTGGGTTCGAGCCCCTCATAGGGCTCTGTGCTGACAGCTCAGAGCCTGGAGCCTGCTTCGAATTCTGTCTCCTTCTCTCTCTGCCCCTCCCCACTTGTGCTCTGTCTCTCTATCTCTCAAAAATAAATAAATGTAAAAAAATTTTTTAAAAAAGAATATGAAAAATGCTCTGGAAAGATGCTCCCACAAAGTAGCCATACATGATTGTCATGCATACACACACACACACGCACACAAATCCTCACTAACGGTGAATTCACTATGTAGTACACAACACAAAGCGATGTGTGTATGTCATATTTACCCATATTTAAAGGCATTTTTACATTTTTAGATATCTGGAAACAATGGGGTATTAAAATTATAATCAGTAGCTGGTTTTTTGTTTCTGAAGAATATGAAGAGAAAGGTTACATCTTACAATTGATGACATTTTAGCTTTGATGATACATGCAAATCCATGATGAGGAAAGTCAAACAAACAGTGAACAGCCTACTACAAGAGTAAGTATTTGGAAGACAGAATGATACACTGAAAACAATATGAAATTCGAATTAAAATGATTTTTGGGGTGGCACCTGCATGGCTCAGTCAATTAAGTGACTGCCAGCATGGAACCTGCTTGGGATTCTCTCTTTCCCTCTTTATCTGCTCTCCTCTTGCATTCTCTCTCTCTCTCAAGAAAAACTAAAGAAACTTTTTAAAACATGATTTTTAATGTTTATGTTTTTTGAGAGAGGAAGCACACAAGCAGTCACACCAGTGCAGGGCTTGACCTCATGAACCATGAGATCATGACCTGAGCCGAAATCAAGAGTCAGAGGCTTAACAGACTAAGCTACCCAGGTGCCCCAGTGATTTTTTTTTAAGTATTTGGCATAGTAGGAAAGAATAAGACATTAAAAACAAGAACAGGTAGATTTAAAAATCACTTAAATGCCATCAAATGGATGAACAGGTTAAAGATATAATGAGACAAAGACGAAGAGAGCAATAAAAAATTAGAAAAAAAGCCAGGGAAAATTCTTAGAGATGCCACAGAGAGTGTGAGGACAGAAAATAAAAACAAGAGATGAAGGGGCCATGTAGGAGAGCATGACAAGTCTAACATCAGTTAAATGGGAATCAGAAGAAGTAAACAGAGAAAAGAGATGTGAGGTGATGCTCAAGGAAGCAATCGCTGAGAATATATTGGGATGGATAAAATATATTAATATTCAGTATCAAAAGCACAATAAGTTAATAAGTAAATTAATTAAACACCAAACCATACCTAAACAGAATGCCAAACTAAACCTAGAGGTAATAAGAACACTAGAAAATATTTAGAGACAAAAGCAAAAAACACTCTCTAGTTCAACTCATGTAATATGGATGAGCAGGAGACATTACAGTCCATTTTGAGGCTTTAAGTGAATATATTAGAAGGAAAAAAATGGACTGAAAATTCATGACCTATCTCCCCATTCAAAAAAGTATAA
This sequence comes from Lynx canadensis, assembly GCF_007474595.2. NCBI lineage: Eukaryota > Metazoa > Chordata > Mammalia > Carnivora > Felidae > Lynx > Lynx canadensis. The sequence continues at coordinate 41,745,765 of NC_044311.2, read as the reverse complement.
AATAATAGAGTACATCCAAAGAAAGCAGAAGGAAGGAAATAATACGTAGAGGAAGTAAAATTACAAACATGGAAAACAAGGATAGAAAGAATCAAGAGAATCAGAAGCCGCTTCTTTGAAAAAGGTAATAGAAGAGATGTTTCTCAGGCAAACATATAGAAGAAAAAGGACACAAAGACAAAAGCAAATTTAGGAATGAATGACAAAAGAGACAATCACAAAAGAATCTTTTATATAGCTTAGAAAATGCTATGAAAATTAAGACTGATAAATAGCAAACGTTGAAATGAACAATTAAAACAATTACTGATCAAAAGTAACTCCACAGGGGCAGCTGGGTGGCTTAGTAGGTTAAGTATCCAACTCTTGATCTCAGCTCAGGTCATGATATCATGGTTTGTGAGATGGAGCCCCCTGCCCACCCCCAGTCAGGCCCTGTGCTGACAGCATGGAGCCTGTCTGAGATCCTTTCTCCCTCTCTCTCTGCCCCACCTCTCTCCCTCTCCCTCCTTCCTCCTCCCTCTCTCTCTCTCTCTCTCCCTCTCCCTCTCCCTGTCCCTCTCCCTCTCCCTCTCCCCCTCTCTCTATCTCTCAAAATAAAATAAGCTTAAAAAAAAAAGTCACTCCATAAGAATGGGGTATCAAACTTAGAACCATTAAAGAATTGAAACTGGTATCTAAAACATACCAGTGACAAACTAAATGCAGCAATAAACAAAATACATACTGTTCTTTTATAAGGTGCCCCTCTCCACAGCCAATGGAGAAATGGTGGGTTGTTTGTTTGTTTGTTTGTTTGTTTTTAACATTTATTTACTTTTGAGAGAGAAGGGGAGAAGAGAGAGCTGAGGACAGGCAGAGAGAGAGGGAGACACAGAATCTGAAGCAGGCTCCAGGCTCCAAGCTGTCAGCACAGAGCCCAATGTGGGGCTCAAACTCACAAACCACAAGATCATGACCTGAGCTGAAGTCAGACCCTTAACCTACTGAGCCACCCACCAGGGGCCCAGAATGGTTTTAAGATAAGCCAACTTTACAAAATTTAATCATGTACTTTCACTACACTAAAGAGAGAAAAAGTCATGTTGCCATTTCAGCTGATCCAGGAAAAAAGCTTTCAATAAAATTCAACACCCATTTGTGTTAAAATCAAATGAAATAAATAACCTTAGCAAGGTAGAACCACATAAGAATTTCCTTACCCAGATGATACTCCTACTACAATCTCACATAAAATATCACACCTTGATGATGAAGTTTTAAGAACGTTCTTTTAAAAGGGGAAAGAAAACAAAGATTCCCAGGACTAACATTTCTATTCAACGTTGTACTGGAGTCCCTAATAAATACAATAGAACATAAAGAAGATTTTAGAAAAAGTTATGTGCAATGAAAGGAAAGGAAGAAACAAATTATTCGCAGAAGATATGATTATTTATACAGAAAAAAAGAAGAAAGTGAAGATAAGTTACTAGTATGAATAAGAGTTCAGTGAAGTTGAACAAGATTAACAGACAAATACTAACTGTAGTTATAAACACCAAGAAAAAAGGCGTGTAAAATTTAATTGATACCATTAACAAGACCAAAATCATCAGACACAGGAATAAACCTAGCAAAACTAATACATGTCTTTCAAGGAAAATTATGAGACTTTGTTAAAAGAAATAAAAGAGAGCCTATATAAATATGGAGAGAGATGCCATGTAATGACTAAGGAATCTTTGTATGATAGAGACAACACTTCTCTCTAAATTAATCTAAACATTCACTATAGACCACACTCAGTCACTAGGTGCCCAGGGAAAGGAAAAGGTACACGAGGAAGAAGGGGAGGCAAGACAGGAAGGTACAATTTATCTACCTTCAGAGTTCTGTTCTGACAAAATTCCAAGTTGAGAATTTGCAGGATGATTTGAATTTTTAAAAGTTTTTCTGCAGTCTTTATCTTTATAGATAAGAATCTCCAGCTTAACAGGGAGCCTGGATGGCTCAGTGGGTTGAGCATCTGACTTGGGCTCAGGTCATGATCTCACAGTTTGTGGGTTCAAGCCCGCACTGGGCTCTGTGCTGACAGCTCAGAGCCTGGAGCCTGCTTCAGATTCTGTGTCTCCCTCTCTCTCCCCTCCCCCACTCCCTCCCACACACACACTCTCTCTCTGTCTCTCTAAAATACATAATAAAATTAAAAAAATATTTTTAAAAACGAGTCTCATGCCTCTCAATGTTCTCAGTTGTATTATCTGGTCTAAGAGGGAAAAAACAAGATTGAAATTCTGGGGAAAGTGAGAGGAGAGCTCACTTAGATGAAAGCAATGCTATTAAGGACTCAAATTTAAGAGGCTGGAATTCTCTTACACATAATTTTCTTAAAAGCCTGCATAATTTTAATTTTATTGTAGTCATCACCTTCAGACACTGATTATTTTGGAGAAGCAATCACTGAAACCTGAAAAATCAAGGTCTGATGAGAATCCCTAAATAAACCACATTTCAGAAGTCCAACTCTAAAAAGTAAAGAAAGGCATTTTAAATTTAACATCCCAAATTCTGTATCTCTTCTCTACTGAGGAATATGATGTTGCAAATATTAAAAGCAGAGACGGAGTATTAAATAAAAATTTAATTGAGTTAAGAGAAGTATCTGTTTGGTGAGTTTATATGACATATGGATACAGAAGTAAAGCAAAGGAATAACAGAAAACATCTGCTGATAGAATTTACAGTAATTATTTAATTTTGGCTTATAAAATGCTGACATTAAAAATAATTTCATTTTATACACTTATTTATCACATGTAAGTGGTTTCATCATTTTGCTTTTGGATACCTGATCAAAGACACTCTATAAATTACATTATTTCTCCAATTTGCTAATTATAGCTAGTTGTCTCAATACCTCTTACAAAATAATGTCTTTTTTCCCTTCATTTTAAAGTGAAATTTATTTGTATTTTGTTGGCTCCTCTACCAAATCTTTATATGTTGTTATTGCTAGGTCTTAATCATGAGCCCTCTTTGCTTTCCTTCCCAGGTGTATGTGTTGTTGGCGCTTTAAACACCATTTCTATGCTGACCAGTAACATATTTACATGCCAGGTCAGATCTTTGCTCTGACAGCCAGACAGGACGTGTATAACTTCCTACTTTATATCTCTGTGTATCAAAACAAGACCTTTTATCTTGCCCACAAAACATGGGTCCTCCTTTGGTCTTCTTCTAGCTCAGAAGTTAGTGGAACTATATACCCCGTATTTCAGACTAGAAATTTAGAGGATCACCCTTGAGGCAAGGTTTTCTCAATGACTCTTCCTCCTTCTCATCTCACTCTTCAGTGCAAGCTGTATGTCCTCTCTGAAAATTGTACAGACATAGTAAATAATGACTGTCTCCTAAATACCCACAATTATCCACTTTTTTTTTTTGCAAGTCATGTCAATTTCCTTACAGAACAGCTGGAGCCCTGAAAAGTCAATGTTGAACTAAGTACCCTGTTTTGCCAGAATAACTATTCTTTTCTTCATCACCAGGAAGGTATTTCTTAAAGATACCCATACCAAGCTATCCAGAGTAACTAAGTTAAATGGGGTCTTTGTTTTAAGTAAAAGTACAGGGCAAATGTAATCAATTGCCATTATTTTATTATATAATTTTTATAACCACCCTCTCTGGTAGTAGGTATCTTTAACTCCATTTCACAAACCTGAAATTTGAGACTTAAAACGGTTCGCTAACTTCTCAAAGTCTGTTATCTGACTACAAAATTGGCCTTTTTCCACAATAGTGTTGCCATATCCCCTTAAGAGCCTACTCGAGAATCAGGGAAGAATCAGAAATATCCTTGGCTTCGAAATCTCCCAGCTGAGCCAAGGTCTAAATTTCCTGTGGAGATCTTACCATGTGCAATCTCGCCAAAGCTTTTACAACTTTAACTACAGTTATCCTTCAGTGACCTACCTGTTCATCCAATACCTGCACATCTACTTCAACACAAAACAGTTTAGAATTAATAAGAATAAGAACCCGTCTCATTACGGCTTCTGATATCTCAAGTTGCTTTTTTTATAGCCCATAAATATCTGGAATTCAAAATGTCATTCTCCAAATTTTCAATATAATTTTAGTTGCAAGCGGAATATTTACAGAGGTTATTTTGCCACAGTGGCAAAACATTTTTGTTAAATACTGCTATTTTATAGCAAGAAATAAGCATTAACTGACACATGAGTGTATAGCCAGAAATTTTATGTTCCCAAGGAAAATGCTCAGAAATAGGTTTCTTACTCTTTGCTAAATTGCAAACCAACAGATTTCTGACTCTCATGAAATGCTGGATGCCTGGAGCATTATTTACCAAGATTGAGAAAGAAAATGAAGGTAGATGATTGGGGAAGGAGCAAGGTGGGAAGAAGATAGGTATTTCTTTCTGACTCTAACTTGCTTTCCATTGTTTTTGCTATTTGTGTCAGAGTAGAGTTTCCCAAACTTTCCCAAAGATAAATGGGATAAAAAAATGACTTGAGTCTTGTTTTAAAATCCAGAGTCTGAAGAATTCTCTTTGGAAATGCTGACTCAGTGATCTGAGATAGGACTGGGAGAACCCGCATTTTTAACAAATATGCTAAGTGGTTATTTATTACCAAAAGGACAATCGTGAATATAAGTGGATCATCTAAGAGCCAGGTAATTAACATTTAATAAGTAGGTTCTTTCTATAAGGGCAGGGGATTCTGTTGAAATAGCTATTTAAATGCAGCATTTTTTTATGACAGCGTTTAGTGCTTTAGAGCTTTTTAATGAAGATCTTTAAATATGTCTTGCCAAAATGGCAAAATACTTTAATTAATTTGCAGTTCCCATTATAGCCCCAGAATAACTTCTGAGTTGGCTGTGTGGAAACCTTCAGATCATGGGTTCCAAAGTTTACCTTGGCTGTCCGTGAAATTTCCGGTAAGCATTATTAAATAAATATATTTACATATATATGGAAAAAGTAATAATATCCCCAAAACCTCAAAATAACTTTTGCAAATCAATGAGAAAAAAAGACAATCTAACCTTATAGAAAAAAGGAGGTAGGCAAATATAAAGAGAACACTCATCACTAATAAGAAAAAAGAGGCTCAAACTCATTAATAATTAGGAGGATACAACTGAAAACTACATGAAGTTCCACTTTTCATTCATTGTCCTGGCCACTTTTAAAGTAATACCAACCATCAACAAGGAATAAATCTGTTGCATCAATCCACAGAGAAATTTAATGATGTCTCATAAAGCTAGGGTGACCATAAAAATGTATTTGCGAACCATGAGGTTTCTAGAATAAACCAGTATACTAACATGTATAAAATTGTGTGATATTTAGTATTTGTTTTTTTATTTACTGACAAACTGTTTTGATTACATTGATGGATTTATAAGTAGTTCTCTTCAGAATTATTTTTGAAAATGAAATTTCTCAAAAATTTGAAACCATAATTGTATACCTTGAAGCAAAACAGAAAAATAACTTTATATTTATTTAAAGATTTAAAATAGCAAGCAGAATAATTATTCTAGAACATGTTTATATACTTAAAGCGGTTTGTTAGCCATAATTATCTTTGGTTCTTTTCTGAAAAATTGTATTTCATTTAATGTGGTTTGTTATTGATTTTTTATGAAATTATCTACAATCTTCTCCAAAGTTGATGTGTCTCACCAAGCAAGAGTTATCACCAATGTTTACTTAAATTTTTTTTTTTTACATTTTATTCACTTTTTGAGAGACAGAGAGAGACAGAGCTCAAGCACAGGAGGGGCAGAGAACGAGGAGACACAGAATCTGAAGCAGGCTCCAGGCTCTGAGCGGTCAGCACAGAGCCCGATGCGGGGCTCGAACCCATGAACTGCAAGATCATGATCTGGGCCGAAGTCAACAGCTTAACTGACTGAGCCACCCAGGCGCCCCTAATGTTTACTTTTTTGAATGAACTTTAAAAAGCATTCATAATATTGTCAAATGTTTTATTTCTAGGAGAATAAACTTCCAAAGCTTTATTTTGGTTCCATTAACTGGATGTTCAGTTGAAGCATTTGTAGATCTAATTTTCTGTGTGAAATACCTAAAAGGCAATATTCAATTGTTCGTGAATCTCCTCTGCTGCTAATGGAGTTCACATATTAACAGCCATTGCTGCATATTTCATAAGTGAAGAAATGACTTGGAATAAAAAATGAACACAATTTATTTAAGAAAACAGCAATTTGATCTAAATGAAAAGCCATGCTTCTTAGAGTGATACAGTTACACACTCTCTCCAGATTCACATATTACCAGTAAAAAGAACATCTTCAGGAAGTTTGCTTAAAGCAACTATTAACTTTTGAAATAACAACCCCTTTTTTTTCCCTTAGATCATTATCTACTGAATTTTATGAGATGGGTCTTAACTGTTAGGGCTTCAGGCCCCTACAAGCGCTAGAAAAGACCAACCGATATATTGTGTAAGTTTTACGGTTGCCATAAACTTTTTTGAAAGGGAAATTCAGTAATTCAGTACCCAGTTTTTAATTAAACATGCACTTTTACTGTTTTAACTCACTGGTGAAACGTTTTAAAATAAGTAATCGTTACCAAACAAAGGGCTGCAGGTGTTTGGGGTTGACAAAACCATTGTAGCAAGGTCAGTTAACCACTCTGTGCTCAGCTTCCGTCCTCTGCACATTATTCACACACACCTCGTTCCTTTATTTTCTAAACCCACCATATGGTTGCCTGCTATTTTCAGCTAAATGGGTGGCATGAAAAACTACGTCCAATACTTCCACCACCACTGTACAAGAATGGAAGGAGTTCATTGTTCCTAGCCACTGCTGACTGACCCAGTCCATGTTGCTTTAGCATCCAGCATTCTGCATGCTGTCCCTGAACAGGAGGCATTAGCTATATTTTAATTGAAATGGATCTGAAAAATTAAAGCCAATTTTCACATTTAACCCTGTATTAAGGTTAGAACTCTGTTAACATGTTATTGCCCAGTATTCTAATGGAGCTATGACAAAAGCTATACAACATGGACATTTAACAAACCCACACTAGTTTTTATAGATGCAATTGATGATACTACTTCATTTGAAAAGAAAAATCCAGGACAGATGCTAAAGCCAATCAGGATTTGTGGATAAGAGTAGTTAAATCGCACTGCTGGGAACAAATGAGGATGTTTGTCTGATCTCCCCAAAACTGAAATTGTGTACACACTGCAACCTAGCTATTCCTTCTCTATACATTCATTAGAAACTTACACAGGGATACCTGGAAGCATAAAGAAGGGTTTTTATTACAGCATTTGAATAAACACATCACGGAACAAGACAGAATATAGCAAATTGGGATCTATTGTATCAATATGCCCAGCTCCCAACAAGAATATTAAGTGGAAAGAAAATAATGAACTGATACGTGCCTTATGGTAATAGTCACATAAACATTAAAAACCCATAAACACTAATACGTATTATTTATAAACCTATATATTCCAGTGGAACTATGAAAACATGAAGGTAAAGTTAAACCCTAGGTTCATAATAATGTCACCACTGGACAGGGGAAAGGAAATGGATCAAAGCTGATATCCTACAACTATAAATGAATGTAATACAAATGGAAGAAGGCATGCATTAACAGCTATTTCTGGGTGGGGACAAACAGGTATTATACTATTTTGTATTTTATGTTCTAAAATTTCACGCAGAAACAAAATAGTTTCATAATGAGCAATATCCAGTTTAACTTGGAATCCACTTGTTACCTACTTTGCTTAAAAAAAAAAAAAAATCCCCTACCCTCATGATCATCTCCAAGGAGTCTGAAAAAGAACACCTGGAAAATATGGCACTTTATCAAGGAAAAACTTTCTATAAATATGAAATAAAATGTATAATCAGCATATCACTGTTCTTGGCACATTACCACATACGATCATAGAGGAGAAGGTAGGAGAAGGATGTAGGCAGACTTTGACTTACGCATAAAGGAAATCATTATTATGTTTAACTCTTAAACATCTTCTTAAAAGACATAGCGAATAATACTTCAGAACTGACATTATTACAGTGAGAAATGATTAAAATATGCTGCTAAAATCTATATAAACTTTATGGAAATCTACATAAGCTTTATATAAGTATAAAGGATGGAAATAGCTACCTCATGCAAATGAACTAGACTTTGGTTGCACTAATTAAGAGGACTACAGCTTAGTCAATCTAATGATAATACATAAGTTATAATGGATGTCAAAATGATGCTTTATTAAATTACCTTCAGAATCATATCTCAAGTTTCCTTTTATTTTGAGAAACATGACTAAATACATAGAAAAAAAGATTGTGCAGATTAATATGATTTCAGTAGAACATGTTTCATCTTCAAAATCTGATAAGAACTTTCCAATCCATAAAACACTGTAAGAGAAAACTGTGAATCAGGCTAGACACACATTTCAAAGAGCTGATGAGGTTGCAAATCACTTATGCCTCACTCTCAAGTAACCATGATAATGCTTAGCACTTGCATAGTGTTTTCTAGCTTCAAAGAGCCTTCAAACTTTAACTAATTAATCCTTACACTACCCAGCGAGATAGTGATAAGAAACCCCTTGAAGAGAGCATCTAACTACATAATTCGCATTTGCTTATACAGAATTCGGCATATATACCACGTTGTGTTTTCCTATCTTACTATTTCAATAAATCTTGAGAGAGATGATATCCATATGTGAATAGATGATACATAGCCATCTATTGTGAATAAAATGATGTACATTGCACTCAATCTGCAACTAAAAGCTAACAAAGAAAGATATATGTGCAGCCAACACGTGAAAAACATCTGGTACACTCTGCTGTATTTTCGTTTTTCATTCATTTTACATCTTGTTCTCAGCCATTCCAGAGTGGACTTGTTAGATGTGAATAGGTGAAAACTTTTTCATGGAGGATATGCAATTCTCTTGTTAATTTAAAATTATTTTTATTTCTCTTGAAATAAAGTGTTTTAAAATTAAAAGTCTATAAATTATGTTGAAAATAAGAGCATACCATATGGGATAGCTTCACCAAATGAAAGAATATTTAACTACTGTATTAAGAATTCTCTCTTCTAGGATTCCCTTCTCTCTGCAGGTAGCTGGCTACAGCGGTCTACCAAAACAAATCTATTCCTGCAGTAAAGGCCAACACTGGGTCACTCAGGAGAGAGCACTTTCTGCTTGAAAAGCGCTCTACATCTTTTCGCTGAAATAGGGGAAATCTGTACCCCATTTTCCTGTTTAACTGAAAATTAATTTAAAAATTAATTCTGTTCTTTTTCATTTCAAAGAAATTCTGCTCACTTTCAATTGCTTGGCCCTTATCTAATCTCTCTAAATATCTAAATTCATACAGACATGCTCACACGCAAAAGATAGAGTACAACTGCAAGACCATCCAACGTGTACAAATGCTGTTTTAAAAATTCTCCAGTGCACTATTTGCATTAAGGTTTTAGTTATCATTCAATGGCTGATCTATTTTACTAATGTCCCTAGGATATCACTGGCGCATGTATGTACAATGTGAGCAACAGGATTTTTATATGTGTATACTTTCTTTGTAACTAAATTTATACAGTTAAAATGGTCAGCTTTGTTGTCAAAGACAGATACTGGCTACAGTTTAATTTTTTTAATATCCTTTCTTCTTTTCAAGTACTAAGCATTTGACCACTTAGGTTGACCTAAAACAGACTGTTAAATATTAAAATGGAATGAAAAAAGGTAACCTGAAAATATCTGATTTCGTAATGTAAATAACATACAGAGTCATTTCGGCTGTTCTTTAAATGAATAAATTACATGGAACAAGTTAAAGAGCTAATAATGCCATATTGATATATTTTTGAGACTCTAGAGAAAATAACACTTAATTCATTAGTAAGGGGAAATAAATTAAGGATTTTTGCATGGACCTACAAAAAAGCAATTGAGAGTTTTACAAATACTAAGCTTTTGCAAATACTAAGCCAGAAACAATTAAATATATCCTTTCTCCTCTTTCTCTCTCTTCTATCTTAATATAGATGTAAAAAGGTAGGATTGGAACATGGAACAGAGAGAGGTTGCTTATCAAAAGAGTTACAAAGATTTCCACAGGAGTCTGAGGTCTCAGATGAACAGTGGAAATGATGTGGGAATGTAAATTGTGCAACCACAATGGAAAAGAGTATGGAGGTTCCTAAAAAATAAAACTGAATTACCTTATGATCCAGCAATGCAGTTTCTCGTATATAACTGAAATGAAATCACTATCTCAAAGAGATATCTGCACCCCAGTGTTCACTGCAGTATTATTTACAATAGCCAAGACACGGAAACAATAGAAGTGTCCATTGGCAGTTAGTGGACAACCCAGGTGTCTTTCAAAGGTAATTTCCTGATAAAGAAAATGTGGTCTGTACATCCACCCATCCACACACACACACATGCATGCACACGTGTGCACAAACACACACTGGAATACTATTCAGCCATAAAAATAAGGAAATCCTGATATTTGTGACAATATCGATGGATCTTTTTTTAAAATATAGATGGATCGTAAGGATACTTTGCTAAGTGAAATAAGTCAGGCAGAGAAAGACAAATGTTGTATTTTCTCATTTACATGTAGGGCCTAAAAAATATGTCAAACTCATAGAAACAGAGTAGAATGGTGGTTTCCAGAGGCTGGGGGTTGGGGGAAATGGGGAGATTTGAACAAAGAGTACAAACTTCTAGTTTTAAGATGAGTAAGTCTTGAGGATTTGATGTATAGGATGGTGACTATACTTAACAATATTGTATTACATACTTGAAAGTTGCTGACAGAATAGATCTTAAATGTTTTTACTCTACCACCACTCCAAAAAAGATGGTAGTTAAGTGAGGTGATTGATATGTTAACCTTATTTTGGTAATTATTTTACAGTATATGCTTGTATCAAATCATCATACAATTTCATGTCAGTATAAATCAATAAAGCTAGGGGTGGCAGAGAATATCAAGGGATCTTTAAGAGTAGAAACAATAACAGCTTTGACAACTGCATTAAGTAGGGTTTTCTAGAGAAACAGAACCAACAGAATTTGTGTATATATGCATATTTGTGCATATATATGTTTGCATATACATGTATATGTATATAGATGTGTGTATATACTTATATATCCATCTATATATACATATATAGAGACAGAGAGATTTAAAGGAATTGGCTCACATGATTGTAAAGATTTGCCAAGTCCAAAATCTGAAGGCTAGGCCAGTAGGCTGGAAACCCACGGAAGTGTTACAGTTTGAGTCCAAAAGTAGTCTGCTGGCGAATTTCCTCTTCTTCTGGGGAGGTCAGCCTTTTCTGCTATGGCCTTTAACTGATTAGAGGAGGCCCACCAAACATGATAAAAAGGTAGCCTGCTTACCTCAAAATTTAACGATTTAAACGTTAACCTCATCTAAAATATGCTTTCACAGAAACATCTAGAATAATGTTCAACCAAATATCTGACCACTTTGAACTAGACACACATAAAATTATTACAGCAGAGAAAGAAATTTTGTAAAATCTAGTATGTATTAAAATATCCTTCATGTATTTAGTCTGATTTCATCTGGGTATATAGACAAGGTCCTGAACCCCTTAACTCAGTTCCAGGATTGTCATAGAAAAGAGAAATGCATCTACTGCTCATATTTCAGGACCAGTTTCCATATCAATAGATCACGAACTTGAGAAATTCTGCCTATACAGAGTCACTTTTCTGAGGAATGACAGTACCAGAACTTGAACTTGAACCCTAATGATTGACCTTCATATATTTAACCTTAGTCAAACTAATTTCAAAGCCTAAGGAGGGGCTCTCTTTTTTCAAGAATTGTTGTCCCTTCAGTGAAAGATTCTATCCTGGAAAATCTAGCCAAGTGATATATTTGGTTATAAGATGGTTAAAAAAAAAAAAAAGAAAAGAAAAAAAAAATCTATACTGCCGATGGCCAGGACAACGAGCCTCAAGGAAAAGTACTCTGCATATAACATGAAAATTTGTCTGAATTAAGACAAATGCAGCATTTTGATAAAATTTTTCCTGTTTTAAATTGCTTCATTTTTGAGGGTGGATTTATCTTTTAAAAATATTACTGGTTTTTGTGACTGTGTGCGTGTGTGAGTTCTGCAACATTTTTATGCAAGGTCAGACATGGAGAACTCATACAAGGTCAATAATGACGTAAGTATTTGGGTCTTGTGAGATGGTTTTGTCTAAAGTGAAAGGGGCCACTTTCTTCATCCTAGATCTCTCAGTTATGATAAGGCAAACTACAAAATAATTAAAAGTAAAAGCTAAACAAAGAAAAACTCATTCTCCAATGTCTGATTTGTTGTTTTCTCTCCTGTAAACCCCTTATGTTACGTCAAAGACCTCATTTAAATGTCTTCAAACATTAGATCCTGGTCTTGTGTGCTTAGATAGGGAATATCCATGCAGTAGCTACTTGGGGGGGGGGAGCTGGTCTAAGCATAAAAATAAATGACATGTAGATCAGTGGGCAGCGGTCCAGTCCCAGATTCCCTAGTAAAGGCATGGATAAGCCTATCAGGATTTCTAGAAGTATGACGGGAAATGGAAATGGTTAACTCATAAAATTAAGTGAGAAGACATCACAGACTACAGTATACTGAGCAGAAAAGTGAGGTTGTATACAGCAATTCAATCTGGGCTTTGGGGTAAATCCCCCAATACTCCAATTCAATGTTACATCATAAAACATGTTTGAAATGAGTTAAATAAAAACCATTTGATTTCTAATTATTTTCTATCATTAATGGAAATAAAACCTCATGAAATCTAGCTTTAAATTGTATATTTGTATATTTCAACTTCAATAAAACTTACCTCAATTGTAATAAACGTGATTTTTTTTTATGTTAAGATGCTATGATTAAATGAGAACTTCCCTGGAATTTTTACCCTGCCTGGTGTCATGGCTTCCATGTGAAACAATAAACACTGTGCAAAACTAACAAAATAATGAATGCGTCAAGATTTATCCTCTTCAGAACAAGAGTTGCTACATTTCTACTTATTTTTATTCTTATTTGAGAGAGAGAGAGAGAGAGAGAGAGAGAAAGTGAACAGGGGGAGGGGCAGAAGGAGAGAGAGAGAATCTTAAGCAGGCTCCGCACTCAGCACAGAGCCTGCTGTGGGGCTCAATCCTCGACCCTGGAATCATGACCTGAACTGAAACCAAGAGTCCAATGCTCCACCAACTGAACCAGCCAGGTGCCCAGGACAAGAGTTGTTTTAAACTATTATCATAAAATGGTGTCTTCAAATATCGAGAGTCAAGCAATACCAATAAAAAATAACAGCAACAAAAGTTTGGCAAGAATAATATTACCAAAATATATTACCACTTATTTATTGGAATGTGAAAAGGAAGTAGAAACTTCTCACTTCAGTACGATTCCAGGAATCTTAATTATATTTTTGACACTTGTCAAGATGTGTCCTAGTCCCTAATTTCACCCTTTAAAATCTCTTTTTTTTAATCTTATATTTTTTTCTTTACGTACAAGTTGGGTAAAACAAAGCCGCAGATTAAAAAAAAGAAAAACATTATAAAATACTTGGACAAATGTACATTTTGGTTCTCCATTCCTACAACCTTTATTGGTATTTGTTTTTAACCTTGAACACTGACATTAAACTTCTTAAGTTACATTCTCTTTAAACAGAGATATCATACTTTTTATTTTCTCTCTATTAATAATATATTTTGAAGTCTCTTCTGCTTTTTAAAAATTCAAGTATGGAGCACATGGCTCGCTCAGTCAAGTAGAGCATGTGGCTCTTGGGGTCATGAGTTTGAGTCCCACACTGGGTGTAGAGACTACTTAAATAAACTTTTAGAAAAATGTAAAAAGAAAAAAAAATTCAAGTATATAATTATTCTAGTAAATGTAATTTATCCTTATTTAAGTATATATTTGCTGTTCATTTTATCTTACTCTCTGGGCTGGCAGCATATTCCCTTTATGGACAAGGGAGCTTTCTCAGTTTATTCTCTGAAATGAAATAAAAAGGGTTTGAGTGATTTCACAACTTTTGGAAAGAGATCTCAAAACTAATTTCTTTCATTTGATCTTTCCATGTAAGTCATGAATAACTCAACTGTATGAGCAAAGGTGATCCAAAAGTAACTAGAATTTTTCATAATTCATGTTCTCCTGGAACTAAGAGTCTTTAAAAATATTAGCTAGAAACTTCTCTGGATTAAAATAATATTAATAGAGATTATTACAAAGTTTTCTTGGAGGTGAGTAGGGTTTCTAATTACATACAAAGAATGAAAATATAAAGGTTGAAAAATATGATAATGAAAGAAACCCTAACGATTAGAATTAGTGAAATATATACAATGCCTTTTTCATCCAAATTACATATATCTTTTAAAAAGGAACAACTCATAATGCACTTTTTTGGTTCTTTCTCTGCAATTATGCTAACAAGTATCATGCTGAGAAAGGATTAGTCCTGATGGACAATCAAAGACAATGCTTCCTTCCTGGTAAAAAGGTGAGAAAAGATGTAGGCATCTGAGCTGCAGTTATTAGGCTTAGCAGCAGGGGGTCCATATGACCAGTTAGTGAGCAAGATCAGAGTTTGCGAAGAAAGTAGAGAAACTGCCTAGTCATTATTGCAGCCTTCTCGGTACCATCATATATGTAAAATCTCTGACTTGGTGGGTGGGAACCACGCTGCACACATCTCCCTGATCGTTCAACTTCAGTGTTCTGTCAACTTAGCAGCCATGACACCTGGCCAGGTAAAAACTCCCGCTGGGATAAGGCATTTGGCATAGCAGCGGGACATGTGCACCTGCAAAATCTCAAGGAACAGAAAACATCCCTAATAGGAAGCACCAGAAAGGACCTACTCATTTAATGGCATATTAACAACAACAACATATGAGAAAGCAAGATTTTAAAAACAAGACTAGAGTTTTGCTTCACTGCATCCTTATAATGTCCCTTATAGTAGCTAATGCAGCAAAATGTTAAAAAAAATGCAGAGCAAGATCTCTTGCTAATTTTAATAATATTGCTGAGCTATGATATATGTTTTCATACATTTTTACATTTCAGTTAGTGTTTTTTGCTCAATATGACCTTCTGAAAATATTTTCTCTAATATCAAAGTCTGAAACCTAAAAAGCAGGTTAAGATTTATTATCTCTTTAGTGTTAATTGTTGACATATGTCAAAATTCAATTCCAACATTTTTTAGCTGTTCATTTAAGTAGCATAATAGATATGTGTTAGCTTGCCCCATATATATTGTATAGACTACTCATATTAGCATGAGAAAA
This sequence comes from Lynx canadensis, assembly GCF_007474595.2. NCBI lineage: Eukaryota > Metazoa > Chordata > Mammalia > Carnivora > Felidae > Lynx > Lynx canadensis. Next base: position 41,730,336 of record NC_044311.2, on the reverse strand, counting down.
CTATAGGTCTCCAAATGAACTAATCATATAATACTAAGTAAACACGCCTTGTCTAAAGAATATGGGTTAGATTACATTCCAAAAGGACAACGTGGAATAAAAACATGGTATTTTAGAAATGGATGTCTAATACAATCATTTTTAATGTACCTCCCAGAGATTGCTTTAAGGCAAAGGTGACCATAAGGCCAGTGGTAGATGGTTACAAGCCGTCTTCCCCAACATCTGTGTAAATAGATTCAAAGAACTAAAGGCTGCAGTTTCAAAAATTAAACTACAAAAGGCCATATCTATAACTGTACACAAAATCGCCTTGTCTACCCCTTCTTCTTACCCCCCACTACTTCTGGTGCTATTAAAGAAAAAGAATGTCTGAGGACCACCAAGGAGAAAAAGGGCAGAAAGAGGACATGGGAATAATTATTTTCAAGGGTGCCTCGAACTAGTCATTAGTCCTTTCTGTATTCTGTAGAAGCAGTACCTGCATATATAAATCAAGCCAACGTGTTCAGATCACCTGTATTCATAAAAGTGCGTGGTTTCCACTGGCATTTGTATTCCTTCCTATTTTCCACTTGTTTTAATTTGTAACGAGATTGTTAAACGTGACATGTAGAAATGATACGCTACCTTGCTAGGGTTTGTGAACACAAAAACTGTGGCTACCCAACTTCTCAGCAAGAAGACCGAAAGAATCCTTCTGTGTGTCTTTAACTCACCAATCTAAAATGATCTTCTACAAACGTAAGGAAAAAATAACACACATTTTGATCAAAACAAAAACACTGTCTGTGTGTGTGTGAGGTTGCGGGGGGTGGCAGAAAAGTGAGGATGGTGGTGGCAGTGTTTTTCAGCTCTTGAAAACTTAGCCAGCCTTTATCGAACCCTGGGTCTCAGAGGCACAACATAGAGCTAAACTCCTTCAAGGTAAAATGAAAAAGTAGGACTCTGAGAGTTTCCTCAGGACAGCAGAGTTAAGCCGAGGCAGGGCCAAGACCAAATTTATCTCACTCCCAGATCTGTTTTCTTTCCTCCAAGCCCTACTGTATTTCATCCAGAATTACTCACTCACAGATGGGAAATTTGCTAACATTAGAAAAATGGTATATTAAGGTTCAGAAGAAATCAAAAATACAGCTTCCCTAAGTCACTAGTATTATTATTATTACTACTGCTGCTAGCATAACAAGCTACTTTCTTGACAGGTGCAAAGGCTGCAAAATTTACTGTGTCTTCTTTCGTTTACAAAGTGCTCAGAGCCCCACCCATTCTCTACCCAAATAGGAGCGCAGTGAGTGGCACATTTATTTGCTGCATTTGATGGCCTCTGCTTTCTCTCTCTGTAGCTTTATTATGTATCACCTTTTTGTTTCTGAAGCAGCTAAAGTCCTTTTTCTTTTTCCATCAGCAAGGAAATGAAATCTGTTGTATAACCTATTACGTCTCCGTCGTCGGAGACCACATTTTCACCTTCTCACTTTATTTTTCATTGTTGTTTTTTTTTTTTTCTTGGTCTGTCCCTTTGATAGAAAGGTAAAATGAGGCCCTGTTCAATCAGCTCTATGGTCAAATCTTCAGTGATGCCTGGAGGCTGACATGTCAAGCATCAGTGCCTTGAGCTGCTAGACACAATCCTTCACGATCCTGCTCCTTTCCATCTCCTCTGCCTTGCACTTTAAGCACTAGCAAACACAACTGCTAATTGTTGACACTTTACCTTACATTGCTTGAGATAGTCCTATAAAGAACTGTTAGTGTCCCTCCTTGCTTATTAGGAATTGAAGTAACATAAGCTGATGAGTCAAGACTATGGTCTCTTAAGATGGCAGTTCTCAGGGGTGTAAAAACCAGAACACTGAGCCACACTAGAAAATTTTCATGAAAGCTACACATAAAAGTGACAGACCTACCCCATGTTTTTTTTTCTCCACTTTCTCTTCTAAGACCCACATTAATACTACAAATGATAGTTAACGGTTAATAAGAAAACATGTATGTGCCAAATGAGAAATAACTTGGATGTCATAAAACGAATGAAGAAAGCCACCTACAGGACATACTAAACCATAGCCTAGAAAATGTCTGAAGGGAATCCAACCAAGGAGGAAGAAGCTAAAACCTGCAGAATCCCGGAGAGCCTCTAGACTGGGAAATAGATTTGACAGAGAACAGAAATAAGGCCTAGGGCTATAGGACATGATTAAGCCCTTCACCTTTTCCTGTACTCTGAGAGAACATCTGCAGTCAAGTATGTGTGTTCCACACCTTTCACCAAAGGAAATAACAGAACGGTTCTATTCTGTTCAATTAAATGCCTTGCACACATATGCAACTCTACTCCCTTCTGAAATATAAATCCTATACCTCTTCCATTTAGGAGAATTTCAGCTTAAAAGTTTACTTGATCTATGATAGCTCCCTTTTTAAGTCTTTGGGAACCTCCGTACTGTTTTCCACAGTGGCCGCACCAATTTACATTCTCAGCAATCCCACTTCTGGGTATATATCTGAAGGAAATGAAATCACTAACTAAAGGAGACATCTGCACCCACATGTTCATTACAGCATTATTTACAACAGCCAAGAAGTGGAAGCCATATTATTTCTAATAACAGAATATTATTCTAATAATAGAATATTATTCAGCCACAAACACACAAAAATAAAACCCTGCCATTTGTGACAACATGGATGGACCCTGAGGGCATTATGCTAAGTGAAATAAGTCAGACAAAGATAAATACCACATGATCTCACTTTCAGGTGGAATATTTAAAAAACAAACAAAGCAAATTCTTAGAAACACAGATTGGTGGTTGCCAGAAGAGGAGGGTAAGAATTAGGAGAAATAGGTTCAGGTGGTCAAAAGGTACAAACTTTCAGTTATAAGCTCTAATGATGGAATACACAGCATGGTGCCTAGAGTTAACAATACTATATTATATATTTGAAAGTTATAAGTGAATAAATCTTAAAAGTTCTTAGCACAAGAAAAAAAACGAACTATGTGAGGTGGTGGATGTTAACTAAACTTACGATGATAATCATTTTGCTAAATACACATATATAAAATTATGTTGTACACTTTAATGCATTATATGTCAATTGTATCTCAATAAAACTGGGAAAAACTAAAACAGTTGATTTGAGTCTCAAACACTGAGCATTAAAATTTTATTACACTCTTTATTAAGCCCTTTCCCATGCCAGTTTCAGTCAGTGTTCAATTACATCATTCTTAAACATGAAAAACAAACAGGATAGCCAGACATTTGAAGAAAGCTTCCAACATCCTACATCAAAATGCAGATATTGTGTGTGCCCTCATGGAACCTATATTTTAGAAGAATCAAAAGTTACTGCTGTAAATAAACGTTGAAAAAAAAAATTAAAAAAAAAAGTTACTGCTGAATGTTTATAGGTCATTGCTGTAGCAAGGGAACTGGGAGAAAGGAAGGGCCATGTAGGAAACAGCTGCATTAAACTTTAATCTCTAGAATTTTCTTTTTAAATTATGTGTACCTAGGGGCACCTGGGTGACTCAGTCATTTAAGCATCTGACTTGGGCTCAGGTCACTATCTCATTGCTAGTGAGTTCAAGCCCCAAGTCGGGCTCTGCGCTGACAGTTCAGAGCCTAGAGCCTGCTACAGATTCTGTGTCTCCCTCTCTCTCTGTCCCTCCCCCACACACTCTGTCTCTCTCAAAATTAAATAAACATTAAAAATGTTTTAATTATGTGTACCTATTATTCGGAAAAAAAAATAAATGTAAATAAATTTGTATTAAGTTTGGTAAGTGTATATCATACCACACAATCTATGGAGTTGCTTGTTTGGGGCTTGACCCTGTCTTAGTGTTCTTTTATCAGTACTCTGGGAGTAAAAAAACAAGGGCTCAAAAATCAAATGAAAGAACAGGGACAAAAATTTCTTTATTTTCTGTTTTGATGATTACAGTAAACTGCCTCCAACTTAAGTGACAAATATTTTGCTCCTCTTCCTTTGGTTTTGGCAAACTCAGAGCTATAGAAATCAATCTGCATTGGGTGAATGGTTAAAATAATCTTGTTTATATTATTATCATCCCTTAATGCCTGAAGATATTAGACAATAATTCTGCAGTCAGTAACATAAATTTTTCAGTTTGATATCTTTGTTTTGAAGAGGTTTTCCCCATAAGGGTTTAGTTGTTTTCAACTATGAGTTCGTGTTCTCTTGGGCACTTCTACTCTCCCTGCAGTATGGGGGGTGGGGGGGTGGGGGGGTGGATTCAGGACAGGACTCAGTGTTGATCTCTCCTTTGAAACCACTGCACTAGCCAATAGTGAATATCAGGGATTATCTTTTAACTCTCGACGGTGAAATGACATTGGTGGTGAGCCTTGTGCCTAGTTAAAATCTATCAGACCAGAGGATTTGGAGGAGTAAATGTAGATTTGATCAGTCCACACTTCTATATATAAATTATTCACCCATTCAAGGCTCTATTATTAACAAAAGAACAGCACCTGATGGGGACAGGGAGCAAAGTTTAAAAGGATTTTCCCCACAATTCTGTTCCCCAGGTTATAACCATATGCCCAGATAAAGGCATTTATTATTCTTTCTAGGGTTTCCCAAAGGGACCATTTTGTGATGGTGGTTGTTAATTCCTAACCTACCTTTCACATCCATAGCTCCTGCAGGTTTCTGGAGGCAGAAAGCCACCAGCCCTGGCTAGTTCACCATCTCGGCATTGACAAGAAATCATAGGTAAAATAATTTTTAAAAGACGTATCTCAAAAATTTATTTTTGCATAAAGTACACAGTTCTATAATTTGTTCTGGTTGTTTATTGTTAAATTATACCTATGAAGAACATAAGGATTAGGCAGAGTGGATGGTGGACTTTAGAAATTTAACACTGACCAATAACTGATTCATAAGAAGGAATATGAAGTGCTTCGTGGGAAGGCTACTCAAATGGAAAATGGGGAATTGGTCACAACACTGGAAATCCAGGTGAATATGTGACTATTCCAAAAGATGACAGCAGTCACATATATCACTTATTTTGTTTCTGATAGGAATATTTTCTCTTTTAATAATATTAACACCTCAGAAAAATTAGTGTTAATGTGACTGACTCTGGAACATCCCCCTCCCCATGTGATACTGTGAGTTCAGAATTTTGAAATACTGCTCATAAGGCTGCCTGAAAAGGAACTTAATTTTAAACCAAGAACAAATAACATGAAGTCAACTTAAAAAGTGACATTATAATTCTAACAAAATTCAATCTCAGCTGTCTACCTTCAAGAGAAATCTCATGTGTTTTCTCATCTTGTTTACTATAAAACTAAATCAAGTGATTTATGCAATACATGTAACTTTTCAAATAAATCAACTGTGCAAAAATGTGTCTTTTGCTTTCTCATCTAAGTACTGTGACAAATGTTTTGAGCACTGCAAGTGGACTGAATAAACACTTACTTTCACAGATAGAGGAATGTCTATTTGCTTCATTTAATTCTGGGAGTATGGTGCATGTATGAGAATATTAAATTATTGGATAAATATTAAAAACCCAACATTAAATCCTACAAAGATGCTCAATGTTTAGGGGGAAAATGTGCTTAATACAGCCCTATTATGTGATTATAGCCTATTAACATATAGATTGTTATCTGCAAAAAAAAAAATTCTCTTAAGGTTGTTAGATGGTACTACTGACCTAAATATTGTATTTTCAGAAATTAGATTATGAGTCAGTAAAGTGATAACATTTCACCAAATAATGTTAAGTTTTTAAAACACGATGCTTCAAAAATGCAGTTTTAAAACCTTGTTTAAATGTTTGGTCATTACAGAAGAATGAAGCCATTAACACAGAGGGAACAAGTTTGTGTTAACAACTTTTTAAATAAAACTATATAGCAAAGATAATAAAAGCCAATGCATATAGGAGAGGATCCATTGATCCTCAGCTTTGGGCAGCTTCTGGTAACTTCGAAATCTCCAAGAATCTGTTTCTCATCATAAAATGAGGACAATAAGAAGAGTTACTTCAAAAAGTCATTGTGAACATTCAACAGAAGGATGCACACAAAACTCTGAAAAAATTGGCACATGAGACTTTAGTGAATATTAGCTGTTATTATTTGCATGGTTTATGATTATTGTAGCTTTTAATTTGGAGTGCCCTATTTTAAAACGCTTCTCTAAATTGAAGTAGGCTTGGGTGAAGGATGACCAAGATAAAAGATCTGAAAACCAACCATGGAGGAAATAGTTAAAAGATATAGCTAATGGTCAACAAAAATATCATGTAAATACCAAATACTAAAACTGCATTAGCCTCTGAGAACATACAGCCCGATGCTTTCACTTAATATAAAACATGTGAAGAAATAGACTATCTTGTCTTTAAGCAACAGTGTCTTATAAAAGAAAGCCTAACCAAGGACAGAACCAACTCCAACATAAGGAAGTTCAGTGAGGAGGGTTCCATAGGAGGTGTCCAAAATTGAAAACCTACAGATAGAGTAACCAATGCACCTCTCACTTCAGGCATGTAAGCAAAAATAGAAGAGTCACCTTCCAATAATGATATAGACAGGAAAAAAATATCAACCTGGATCCAGTAAAAAATGGTAAGTGAGCCTCTCTTCTGTGTTAGATACCAGACTAAATGCTGTAGGGAAGGGGCGCCTGGGTGGCTGTCAGTTGAGCTACTGACTTCGGCTCAGGTCACGATCTCCCGGTTTATGAGTTCGAGCCCCGCATCAGGCTCTGTGCTGACAGCTCAGAGCCTGGAGCCTGCTTCTGATTCTGTGTCTCCCTCTCTCTCTGCCCCGCCCCCACTCATGCCCTGTCTCTCTCTGTCTCAGAAATAAATAAACATTAAAAAAAATTAAATGCGGTAGGGAATATAATTGAATAAAAATGGGATATTTATGTAACATTCAAGTAGGCAAAATGAACAAAATATTAGTTACATTTACTATGTTTCATTCCATATTTTATTAGAAATCATCAGAATTAATTATGTATAGTACACTTAGAAGGCATAAACTATCCCAGTTTAGTGCAAAACAATCTCTTGAGGGCAACAGTGAACCAAAGTGTGAACACAGACTATGTTATTATTAAATTATCTTGAGAGTTGCCCTATTATTAAAATCTATTTTCTGTGTTGTGCAAAACTCAGTATCATTCCTAAAAGATGATAGGGAAAACTAGTTTTCTTAGGGAAAACTAAACTATTATTATTTTGCTTTCTATGAATATTTCATAGAAATGAAATCTTTTTTTTTTAAAAGGTAGAGAGTAGCTTTGAAGTACGAAAGTCACTGTGAGCCTGTGGAGGTGGGGGACAATAAAAACTGTATGTATTCGTTGTATGCATAAGAAACTTACAGAATTCTTTGGTAGCAGCTAACAAACCACATCACGACTATATAGGATACTACAAAGTTTGAAGGCAGCAGAGTTAAAACAAAGATAGTCCTGAAAACTGGCATTGTCATTTACCAGGTGCATTAACTTGGGACAATTCATCCACCTTCTCAGAGCCTCAGTTTCCACAAATGAAAATGTGTCTGGTAACTTGTGTGTTTTGTCCAACACTTTCAACTTCATTTGTTCCAAACTTGGACATTAGCCAAGTTATTTCTTAACACAAAGGTTTTTCAACAACACAATTTACGTCTCTCATAGCTGGCATTTGCTCACTCATCTATGGTTAAAATTGTTCCCTTTTTCTCCTCTTTCTTGGCTGGTTAACCCATAACTCACTCTCAGCCTTCTTTTCAGTTGCAACCTTCACTAAGGAGACTAAAAAATCTAAATATTCACTTCTTCAGTCTCCACTATAACTGTGGTCCTATGTCACGGGTCTAGCTAATAAGGTTTAAGTGAAGTCCTCTGAGAACACTAGAAAAACTTGTTTTCAAGATAAAAAGGGATAGACTTGGCTTGGGAAGCCCTTATTTTCTTTCTTCATTAGGCATGGACATTATATCTGGAACTGCATGTTCCATGGAGACCACAGCAAAGGAATCACTGAAATGTTAACCACCACATCGTAGACCAACTGAGCTAAAGGCAGTAACTGCCTAACTCTGACTGGTTCATATGTAAGAAAAAGAAATCCCCATTTGTTTAATCTATGGTTAGTTTTCTGTTAAGTGAAGTCAAAAGCATTTCTTTCTGACACAACGTTGCTTTTGTTCCTTCTTCCTCAATTTTTTTTTTTTCAAATCTTCTCACGTTAGTTGTAATGTGTAATATCTTTGTCAAATACATTCAATGAAGTGACACTGTAGTATTGTGTAAAGAATCCTGCATGAGAAATCAAAGAAATGTTTTTATGGGCACCTGGGTGGTTAGGTCGGTTAAGTGTCCAGCTTTGGCTCAGGTCATGATCTCACAGTTTGTGGGTTCGAGCCCTGCGTAGAGCTCTGTGCTGACAGCTCAGAGTCTGGAGCCTGCTTCAGATTCTGCGTCTCCCTCCCTCTCTGCCTCTCCCCTGCTCGCTCGCTCTCTCTCTCTCTCCCTCAAAAATACACAAACATTAAATTTTTTTTTAAAAAACCAGATGTTTTCACTCTGTTTTAATATCTATTAGTACATAAAACTTTGGAGAGGTAAGTTAATATTTCTTACCTTCAGTTTCACCTTATACACAGTTATTGAACTAGATAATGAATATTTTATATTTAAATCTCTAAAAATGATCTCAGAATCCTTCAAAGGAGACAACTGGAGGAAATGATATTATTGGAGCCCAGGTTAGGGTCAGCACATGGGAGATGGAAGCATGGCGATGTATCTGACAGGATATGGAATTAGGTGGAAGCATAACCTCTGCAGAAGTAGAGGCACACTCTGGCTTCTCTCATCCTGCCCTCTAATTTGTCTCAGTGTCACCCCTTGGCTGAACTCCACCAAGAAGCAATTTCTATGGAAGCCTAAGAACCACAGCTCACAGCAATGTGATACAGTGCAGGGCCAGGGAGAGCTGAAGGCTACGTCTGGGCACATAGGTCCAGGAACGCACACAAAGAAGTATCAGAAATGAATTTCACATCGGGGGATTAAAAGAGCAATGAACTCAGGAAGCACTTATGGATAACATTTGTGAAAGAATCCAAAGAGTAAAACAAAGCTTGAGAAATGGGGGTAAAAAAAAGCACAAAAATGTAGAGAAAAATGGGCAAAATTATAAAGACAAAGGTCTTTACCTTCGCTTTTTAGAATAATTTGTAAAAAATCACTTCTAGGACCTTTCTTCCATTTTCTGTCATTCTTTGACATGTTCATTCACTGATTCATTCAACAAATTCTTATTGAACCCCTAGAATCTTCCAGGGACTAGGCACCGGGAATCATATGCACTCTTATTACGCTATTCATTTCTACACCATGTTTCTTTTTCCTGGAATGCTTTTCTCCCAAACACTGTTCTAGCAAATTCTCATCCTTCAATATCCCGTCAACTGTCTTGATCTTAAGAAGGTTCCTAAAATCCCTCTAAACCCAGTTTAGAATTTCCTTCCTAACCACTACTAATTTTGGATGTATTTTAGCATTGTCACTGTACATTGCAATTATTAACCTAAATTGTATTCGCCAACTGGGCTATGAATATTTTGAGATAAAACCCTATGAAAACAACTTCCTGACCTTTGTTAGAGTTTATTTTACAAAACTCTTTTGTATATTTGTGTATAAAGATTTGTGTGCAAAATTTTATTTTTTAACAAATTCATCCTGATTTTTAGAAAATGAAATGTAAAAATTCTGTCCCCTGCCAATTCCCCCTAAACCATTCAACTAAGAAAGAAAGAAAGAAAGAAAGAAAGAAAGAAAGAAAGAAAGAAAGAAAGAAAACAAAAAAAAGACCTTTCTCTGTTCCAGAAAGAAATCTCAAAGTGTAAATTTTAGGTTTGTAATATTGCAATATTCTAGACTTAATTCTTTCTTTGGGTTTCCTGTATTCCCCATGGGACTTGGAAGTAATCACTTACTAATTGTGACAACATGTGGTTTCTTATAACTACTCATCTACTTTTCAATTTCTATTCTGTTTACCTAAACCATAAGAATTGGCAGACAACATGGCTGAAAACCAAGTATATGGGTGTTTTTGTCTTTTTTTTTTTAATATATGGAGACTAATATAGAGAGATATTAAGGACCAAAAAGACATTTCTTTTTTTTTTAATTATTTTTAAGTTTATTTCTTTATTTTGAGAGAGAGAGAAAGTTGGGGAGGAGCTGAGAGGGAGAGGGAGAGAATCCCAAGCAGCCTCTGCACTGTCAGCACAAAGTCTGATGTGGGGCTCCACCTTCCAAACTATGAGATCATGAATTAAAATGAAGAGTTGGACACTTAGCTAACTGAGCCACCCAGGCGCCCCAGGATATTTATTTTTCTACATAAAAACACTTATCTTTGTATACTGGCAGTATATTTGAAGGATTACACTGTAAAATACTATGAGAATCATTATTTATTGCTTACTGTGTCCTACATACTATCAATGCCCTTTATATCCCTTGAGTCATGTTACCCGTAGCACAGCTTTACAGGCTAAGTACAGTTACTTTAGCCAATTTATGGCTAAAGAAACTGAAAGTTATCTAAGAATCCACAGTTAATATGAAGATTCCAACAAGTCAATAAAAAACAAAATGCACAACTAAGACCAAGGACTCAGTTTTCACTCATAAGTACTGAAACTTTTGGTTTGTTTTAAACAAAAGTGGTGCTGGGGTGATTAAAAACTGTAATGTTAAAGACCGTTTAAATTGTCTGCATCGAGGCACAAATGTATACTTGAGCACTCAGCTGGGATGCCATATTGCCAATGTAATTCAGATTCCCTTCTTTAAAACATTTATGTGAGAGCTTTATCATTACAGCTGAGGCATCCTACAAGGCATGAATATTTTTATAAAACACCCTGAAAATACATATCTTAGTGATCAATTCAGCACTTGTAATCTCCCAAACTTTATTTTAATCAGGAGTTAATGATGTATGGCACTTCTAGTAAGTAAATGAATGTCTGAATTGCTGTAAGTTATTTTAATAATTGCTCAGCTAACCATTTAAATTATCAAAGATCTTTACTTGTGCAATGTCATATAAATGATGGAAATTAAAAATTAATCAACACGATTTACGTAACTAAAAGCTGCCATCTAATGGGATATTTTTCAATAAGACGACAGCAGTAATTATGCTGAAAAATATTCATTCCTGTAGTTTGAACGATTATAGCAATTTCCACCAGGGGATTTCGCAGTCAGATTCTAGTTCTGGGCAACAGTGATTAATATAATGGTTATTAATGAGAAGTAATTTTGATACTTCTCGCAGTGTTTAGGTGTCAATGCCTTGAAAGCAATATGTTTAGCATATTAATAATAAAACTTGCATTGGATTGGCTAGCAAGTAACCTTATTGATTTTTTTTTCTTATCTTCTATAATGGGAAAGGTCGATTAGATGTATAGAAACAATGGAACTTTTCACAGCTGGACTTTACATTTCTCTGTGCTGACATCTTTTGAACTGTGTACAAAGTTCATTAAATGTGCAAAGGTAGTACTGTTACAGGAAGAAAGTGGTAGCGTCAGAGGTCACAATCCACAGCAAGGTGACAATCCCTTGTGGATGGCACCCTGGGAGCGGAGTTAGTTGAGAACTCTTTCAGGTTGCCAACAGAGAGAGGGAGAGAGACTAAAGCCATCAGCAGCTAATATTATTAGAGTAATTAAAATGAATATTGACAGAGATTCGTGGGCTTCATATTAAGTCGAACACAGAGAAGGCAGTCGCGCATCAGATTCCATAAATATAAAATTGTGAATTAATGATTATACAATATATATGATTTGGGTAACACTACATAAATATATATACACACTGGGAGTCTGCAACAATGTATATACATTAAATGCATCCAAATCTATTGGCCCAAAGTTAGAAAAGCAAGAAATTATTCTTCCTCCCTACTCATTCCCTTTCCTAGGATTTTGTCAAATATACTCTTTCCCCATCTATCTGAACTTGCTGTTTGGAGGCACGTAATATACGGATACAAACTATAAAAATTGTATCCTACTGTTTGTGGTAAGCAAAAGGATAACACTTGTGTTGTAGGAGTCCTAAATTGTGAGGAGAACACTAAACCAGGTATCATTATGGATACAGAAGTATGATTTTACCCAAAGCACAAATTAGCCCATGAAATATATTTCTCATGTTTTATTAAAAATATATAATCTAAAGAGATTTCAAGTAGAATGACACTATTGGCAAAATCAATGTTTAAGGATTACCTTTAGTTTGTTAATCATTGCAAGTGTAATATATGAAAAATTACCAAATAATAGAGTCACATAAAGGATTATTCAGGAGTTTCATAAAACAGTCTGAATGGCACTATTTCTCGAGACTGAGAAAGTCTTGTGTTACATTTTATGACACTTCCAGCTTCTTTGTTGTTTGGATGTTATCATTAATGTAAAGAAAAATATTTTTATCTCTACGCGAAACTTGAATTTTGTTTCTATTTCCTGGTAATCAAAGTCTTCCTAATGTTAATTATATCGAAACATTTTTATTTGCTTGAAGTGGTTACCTTAACTTTCTTTTCTTAAAGTCTCGTATTGCAGTAGGGGTCTGACATGGAAGTGAGTGTGATCACTCTTTGATTTCACATGAGTGATGAGTTCTTAATGTAGTGTCAGGGAACAGATAGACTTTAAAGCTTACTTTCTTCTTCCTGCTCTCTATCTCTCTTCGGATTTATATGCCTGCCTTCTACAGTAATATATGCATCATTATCGGAGACAAGGTTGGTGAAAAATACAAGTGTAAATAGAACTCTATTTTCTGATTCTGTGGAACAGACAAAATAAAACTAAAATAACTGTGCTACGAATATAAGTCAGAGATTTATCAGAGAGGAGCAAAAGGAGCGTGAAAATAACTAACTAAACATTTTATCCCAAACATGAACACATTTAACACAAAATATAGTTTAAAAATTTAAGACCGTTTCTGATGAGAATAAATGGCATAAAAATCCTACTCTTACTATTTTATCACATGGAAACATCATTGCATCTTCAGGCTTTACAATAAAAGTGCATTGTAACTTAAGGTGTAGTTGTACCGCCATTTCAAATTGATGTGCAGTATTTTAGAAGTTCTAAGGATATCTTGGGTATTTAGCCTCTTTATATAGAGGGTAATTTAGCCTCTTTAATGATTAAATTACTTCCATGAAATTATCAGGACTGTAGTCTCATAATTTAATTGTGTACCTTTTAGACTTTTTTTATTATGTACATGCCACTCAAAAGCATAGTATGGATAACAATGGCTAAAACCAGTTATGAAATAAAATTGAGCTGAACAGATATTTTCAAGGTTTCTACTGAGAATCCACCTTAACCATGTGATGTGCACATGCTAGAGATAATTGTCAGAGTAACGACTAACATTTGTGTAGCACTTGACAGTATCATAGACATCTCAAATATTCCCATTTGACCTTCAAAAAGATTTTAAACTCTGTTTCATAAACGAGGAAACTGAGACTCAATAATACAAATCAGAGCTGTTACATCTCCTTATGATCATGTCAGTCAATAAAGCAGGGCATTTTTTTTCTCTTTGGGGGGGACGGAAGAAACAAAAATCCATTAAAATCATGAATCCTTTTTTTTCCCATTTCTGTTTTTTAATAATGCTAAATTTACGAACGTGTTGCTCTTGCCTTCAGTTCTATGTCCCCTATATTGGCTAGTGATAGCAGTTATCTCACCATTGTCATTTCTCATTTGTCTATTTGCCTGCTAGAACCGCATATGCTCAGTAAGCACGAGGGCCATGCTTTTCTGAGCATCTCACAAACTGTCAGGCCCATCTTGACATTTAGACTATCTGTTGAGTGTTTCCAAGTAAGTTTACATTCTAGAATACTTAATAATACTTTTATTTAGTATTTGTTTGGAGAGCTCTTGTTCCGATTAATATTTTTACTTTTTAACGTTTATTTATTATATTATTGACAGAGAGAGAGACAGAGAAAGAGCGTGAGTGGGGGAGGGGCAGAGAGAGAGGGAGACACAGAATCTGAAGCAGGCTCCAGGCTCCGAGCTGTAAGCACACAGCCCAACGTGGGGCCCGAACCCACAAACCGGGAGATCATGACCTGAGCCGAAGTCAGACGCTTAACCGACTGAGCAACCCAGGCGCCCCTTTATTAACATTTTTAAAAATATATTTATCCTCGGGGCATCTGGGTGGCTCAGTCGGTTAAACGTCCGACTTCGGCTCAGGTTATGATCTCCCAGTTTGTGGGTTCAAGCCCCGCGTGGGGCTCTGCTGCTGACAGCTCGGAACCTGGAGCCTGCTTCGGATTCTGTGTCTCCCTCTCTCTCTGCCCCTCCACCTCTCTCACTCTGTGTTTCTCTGTCAAATATAAATAAACATTAAAAAAAATATTTTTAAATATATTTATCCTCCTCTGGTGAAAAAGAGAACCATGAAGCTATTTTTCAATGTTATACCATTTTAGTTATGATTGCTTCTGGTTTACTCATTAGCTACATTTTCCCTGATATTTTATTTTTCCTCTTTTTTTAAGTTTGTTTGTTTGTTTATTTTGCGAGAGGGGGTGAGCGAGTGGGGGAAGGACAGAGAGAAAGAATGCCAAACAGGCTCTATGCCGTCAATGCACCCAACACAGGGCTAGATCTCAGGAACCATCAGATCATGACCTGAGCCAAAATTAAGAGTTGGATGTTTAATCAACTGAGCCCCCCAGGCGCCACTATAGCTTCTTTTTAATAATATCTCTTCTAATTTAGGCAATAAAGTGATTTATTTTTAGAAATATTAACTAATGTAGTACCATTGGTAATAAGCTCATAATAAATTATTTGTAATTTTGGTAATACCCCCCAAGTCACTTTAATCGGTAAATATTTTAAAATAAATACACATTTTTCTTTGTTCTTCTCCTTTTCTTTCTTTCTTTACTTCCTTTTTTTTCCAATAAACAATTACTGAGCCTCTACAATGTACTCATTCTTCAGGGAATCTCAGGTATAGTGGAGAATAAACCTTACCCTCCTGGAACTTATATTCTAGTGCTAATAACAAGTGTGAGCCCTCTTTTATGAAAGTAGTACAAATACACAAATCTAAAGAGCAAGAAAGAGTCATGAATTTCAGGCAGCTACTTTGATAAAATTATAAAATTAATAATATGTGTAATTTTAAATGAAAGCATCTGGTAGAATGTTCATGAATTCATTCATGATAGAAGACTAGTTGTTCAAGCAAAATAAGCGAAAATCGCTTGGGTTTTTTCACAATTGACTAAATCTGTAATATACATTTGAGTATTTTTATTTCAATTTAAATACATCCAACACCTAAACACTTGCAAATTTCATAAGAATACTCCATCTGTAAAATACTGGTATTAGAATAATTTTCAACAAAACACTGTCAATATCAAAGTTGAGAATGTAGTCTAAGAGTAAGTAGATGATAAATCAGCAAGATTCTGAATTTCAAAACATTCTACTAGCAACAGAGAAATCACATACAGATTCATTAATCAGCTTTTTCTTTATTAAATCCATATTTCAACTAATACTTCCAACATCCTCAGAGAAAGGAAAGTTATGTACAAATGATCCCAGTCTGAGAAAGGCTGTGATCTGAATGATAGTGAAAAGTGCACAAGATTCCATTGGAATGAACACAGCAGTTGTTCCTCCTTTGTATGTTATTATAAAGAGAACTGGGGGTCAAATTGCATGAATGATAAATGGAAGGTACTTGAATTGGGTTGGTTCTTTTATGAACATTATACATTGACCTTGGCAGTTTTGACAATTACATCCATCATTTCTAAGAATCCATTCCAACACCCCAGCCTGTTCTCTAATGTGACCAAATAAACAGGGTTTGTGAATATAAGAATCAAAGATTGATCTTCTGTGCCACTGCACTGATTAACAGTTTGTTACTTACTGTAGCTTTTTCAATCTATGGATTATGCAAGGATCATAACTCACTATGGCACACCTGTAGATAGCATGTTAGAATGCTTTAATCTTCACTTACAGGCTTCAAAAGGATCAATATTAGACTTCTATATTTGAAAATCAAAATGAAGTAAAACCTTTATGGAGCTCATTGCATACTTTTAAGGTGCATTTTAATTATTTCCATGTTGCTTCTATAGAAACAGCTGGTTGAAGATGGAAGTAGACCAACCATTTCAATTTTTATACTATTTTAACCTGTGGGTAACCTACTTTTAGGTTAAAAAGAATTTTGCTGTCTCAAATATTTTTCCTACAAGTAGAATTCTATATAGGTTGAGAAGCAATCCCCCACTCCATCACCAAAAATATTAAATGCAACATTATTTGAAGTCACAGAAATTTTCTCAGAAAGTGTATTGTCAACTATATAGCAGTACCTAAAAGTTTGGAGTAAATTATGTGTTTGTGAGCACTGAGAAATCCTAAGTGATGAGCTGTTTTCAAATCCAAGGACTTGAAAATTAAGTTTTTTAATGACTTGGGTTTCTTTAAATTTATGTCGTGATAATGGCTTTATGTTAGAGCTAGCTGGGTTGTCACATTAACAAAGTCTTCATATTTCAACTGGCAGGCAAATTTGCAAGAATTAGGGATGCACTGTGTATTCCCAAGCCCCCATTTCACCTTGGTTCCAAACATGTAATCTGGCATATATTAAGCATTCAGGCTAATTCAGTCATTTCTCTTACATATTTTCTCCATTTTTGTACCTTTTACTAAGGGACCCACAAATTATATTTATCTTTTAAGAAAAGACTCTGGGAAGAGGCAGGAAGATGGCGGCAGAATTGGAGGACCCTAGGCTTGCCTTGTCCTACGAATACTAGAGAACTATCAAATCACCTTAAATACCCCAGAAATCAACCTGAAAACTGACAGAACAAACTCTACAGCTAACAGGAGAGAAGAGGTCATCTTGAAGAAGGTAAGAAGTATGGAGTCATGGTTTGGGGAGAATTGGATCCTAGCTGCTGCAGAGAGAAGGTAGCCATTGTCACAGAGAAGGACAAGAAAGAGAGAGAGAAGAGCACCCAAAGAACACACAAAGAGAAGCTTTCCCCGGAGCTGTTGGTTTAGAAAATGAGAGGAACTGAACTTCATGAGTTCTTGCAACCAGCAGGGCTTAAAGCATGGAGTTTTAAAGGTCACTGGACTTAGCTAGGATAGAGCCTAGAGGGCACTGTGCTATTCTTGGAGAGAATGCAAACAAACAACCCAGGGGCATACAGCGTGGAAACAATCATCTGAAGAGCACCTGGGGCACACAGCGGGGAGAGGCAACCTTCAGGAAGACACCTCTATGGGAACAAAGGAGCTGGCTGGTGCCACTTGCCTCCCCCATCCCTCAGCATAAGCCGGGAGTCCCTGCAGGGAGCATAAGAGCATGGATAATGGCTGCCTAACTTACTTACACTAAGCTCTACATCCATGCACTTCAGTGGAACTTACCTTCTCAGTCACACCTACCTCAGTCATAGCCTGGTGAGCCTCTCCCCCAGAAACCAGCACAAACCCCTGTCCACACCACATCTCTCAGAGATTTTGCAAAGCCTCAGTTCTGGTGGAGGTAGTGACAGGTCTCATTTCACAGATTAGCGTATACCTAGTTAAAACTCACCACATTCAGCACAGGGACCAAATTCTGTCCACAAGAGGCAAGGAGGGCCTCTGCAAATGACTAGTCTGAAGGATAGGTGCAGCCTAAACACAAGAGCAGACTGTACACAGCAGACACTCCCTGACGTGCCAGCCCTGGGTACTACAAGACCTCTTCATCTTAAGGCTACTACTTTCAGGAGCAGGAGACATAACTGGTTTTTCTAACACAGAGAAGCAGCCAGAAACTTAGACAAGATGACAGGACAGAGGAATTTTTCCCAAATGAAAAAACAAGATAAAGTCACACCAGAGACCTAAATAAAACAGATATAAGTAACATGCCTGATGGAGAATTTAAAGCAACGATCAAAAGGATACTCACTGGACTTGAGAAAAGAATGGAAGACATCAGTGAGACCCTTACCACAGGGATAAGAGTTAAAAAAGAATTAATCAGAAATAAAGAGTACAATAAACAAGATTAAAAACACGCTTGATGCAATGAACAGCAGGCTGGGAGAAGGAGAGGAATGAATTAATGATCTAGTAGACAAAGTAATGAAAAGCAATGAAGCTGAACAAAAGAGAGAAAAAAGAATTACGCAACATGAGAACCGACTTAGAGAATTCAATGACTCCATCAAACATAATCACATTCATTATATATGAGTCTCAAAAGAAGAAGAAGAGAGAGAAAAGAGGACAGATTTATTTGAGGAAATTTTGGCTGAAAACTTTCCTAATCTGGGGAAGGAAACAGACACCAGATCCAGGAGGTAAAGAGAATTCCCAACAAAATGAACAAAAGTAGGCCTATACCAAGATACACTGTAGTTAAATTTGCAAAATATAACGATAAAGAAAAAATCCTAAAAGCCTCAAGACAAAAGAAGTCCCCGGGGCACTTGGTTGGGCATCTGACTTCGACTCAGGCCGTGATCTCCCAATTTGTGGGTTTGAGCCCCATGTCGGGCTCTGTGCTGACAGCTCAGAGCCTGAATCCTGTTTCAGATTCCCCCTCTCTCTCTCTCTCTCTCTTTCTCTCTCTCTCTCTCTGTTCCTCCCCCACTTGCTGTTTGTTTCTCTCTCTCAAAAATAAGTAAACATTAAAAAATTAATAAAAAAAGAAAAGAAAAGACAAAAGAAGTTCCCGACTTACATGGGAAGACCCATAAGGCTAACTGAAGAGCTCTCCACAGAAACCTGGCAAGGTGGAAGGAAGGGCATGATATATTCAATGTGCTGAATGGGAAAAATCTGCAGCCAAGAATAATCTATCCAGCGAGGCTATCATTCAGAATAGAAGAAGAGTTAAAGAATTCCCCCAAACAAAAACGAAAGGAATTCATGACCACTAAACCAGCCCTGCAAGAAAGATTAAAGGGGACTCTGAATAGAAAAGAAAGACCAAAAGTGACAGTATAAAGAAAACACAAAGGCAGTAAAAATGAATATTTCTGTAAAACACTAGCCAAGAAACTCATAAAAAAGGATATAAAGTATAACACATACCTAAAATGTGAGGAGAAGAGAAAAGAATGTGTTCAACCATAAACAATCATAAAATGTAACATAGACTGTTACATGCAGAAGAGGTTATATAAAAGCCTAATAGTAACTATATATCCAAAACACTAATAAACATGCAAAGAATAATGAGAAAGAAATCCAAATATATCACCAAAGAAAATCAACAAAATATGAAAAAGAGAAAGAAAGAATCATAGAAAATTATACAGAAACAACCACAAAACAAGTAATAAAATGACAATAAATATACATCTATCAATAATTACTTTGATAATGTAAAGGGACTAACCTCTCCAATCAAAAGATATAGGGTATCAGAATGGATTAAAAAAAAAAGGACCCATTTATATGCTGTCTATAAGAGACTTATTTCAGACCTAAAGACACACACAGATTGAAAGTGAGGAGATGGAGAAATATTTATCATAAAATGGCCATTAAAAGAAAGCCAGAGTAGCAATACTTATATCAGGCAAACAAGGTTTTAAGAACAAAGACTGTTAAAAGAGACAAAGAAGGGCACTATATAATAATAAAAGGGACAATTCCAAAAGAAGATATAACAACTGTAAATATTTATGCACCCAACAGGAAACACCCAAATTCATAAAACAATTAATAAAAACATATAGGATCTAACCGATAGTAACACAATAACAGTAGGGGACATTAACACCCCACTTACATCAGTGGACAGATTATTTAAACAGAAAATCAACAAGGAAGCAATGGCTTTAGACACACTGGACCAAATGGAGTCAACAGATACATTCAGAACACTGCATCCTAAAACAGCAAAGTACATTCTTTTCGAGTTCACGAACAGATAACATATGAGGCAACAAAACAGGCCTCAACAAATACAAGAAGATTGAAGTCATCCCATGCACCTTTTTCTGACCATAACACTATGAAACTAGAAGTCAACCACAGAACAAATCTGGAAAGAACACAAATACATGGAGGTTAAAAGACATGCTACTACACAATGAATGGGTCAATTAGGAAATCAAAGAAGAACTTTAAAAAAATAGATGGAAACAAATGCAAGTTAAAACACAATGGTTTAAAATCTTTGGAATGCAGCAAAAGCTGTTCTAAGAGAGAAGTTTACAGCAATACAGGCCTATATCAAAAAGCAAGAAAAATCTCAAATAAACAACCTAACCTTACACCTAAAGGAGCTATAAAAAGAACAACAAATGAAGCCTAAAGCCAGCAGAAGGAAGGAAATAATAAAGATTAGAGGAGAAATTATATAGAACTAAAAAAAATAAAAAGAAAGAAAGAAAAAAAAAAGAACAGATCAATGAAATCAGGAGCTGGTTCTTTGAAAAAAAATAAAATAAAATTGATAAACCTCTAGCCAGGCATCACAAAGAAAAGAGAAAGGACCCAAATAAATAAAATCACAAATGAGAGAGGAGAAATAGCAACAAACACCACAGAAATACACACAATTATAAGAGAATATTATGAAAAAACTATATGCCAACAAATTGGACAATCTAGAAGAAATAAATTCCTAGAAACATATAAATTACCAAAACTGAAACAGGAGGAAATAAATAACTTGAACAGACTGATAACGAGCAAAGAAATTGAATCAATAATTTAAAAACTCCTAACAAACAAAAGTCCAAGACCAAACTGCTTCGTAGACAAATTCTACCAAACATTTAAGAAGAGTTAATACCTATTCTTCTCAAAATAGTCCAAAAAATAGACAAGGAAGATAAACTTCCAAATTCATTTGATGAGGCCAGCATTACCCTGATACCAAATCCAGATAAAGACACCACAAAAAAAAGGAGAACTGTCAACCAATATCTCTGATAAATATAGATGCAAATATCCTCAAAAAATACTCAACAAAACATTAAAAAAATAATTCACCATGATCAAATGGGATTTGTTCCTCGGTTGCAAGGGTGGTACAATCTTTGCAAATCAATAACATGATACATCACATTAACAGAAGAAAGGATAAGAACCATATGATCATTTCAATAGATGTAGGAAAAGCATTTGTCAAACTACAACAACCATTCATGATAAAAACTTTGAACAAAGTAGGGTGAACATACCTCAACATAATAAAGGCCATGTATGAAAAATGCACAACTAGTGTAATCTTAAGTGGAGAAAAACTCAGAGCATTTTCTCTAGAATCAGGAACAAGACAAGGATGTCCACTGGCACTACTTTTGTTCAACGTAGTAGTAGAAGTCTTGTCCAGAGCAATCAAACAACAAAAAGAAATAAAATGCATCCAGAACCACAAGGAAGAAGTCAAACTTTCAGTATTCACAGATGACATGATACCAAATATAGAAAACCCAAAAAACTCCACCCAAAAACTACTAGAACTAATAAACGAATTCAGTAAAGGCTAGGATACAAAATCAACATACAGAAGAAATCTGTTGCATTTCTATACACCCAGGGTGCAGCAGCAAAAAGAGAAATTAAGGAATTAATCACGTATACAATTGCAACAAAAACAATAAGATACATTGGGATAAATCTAACCAAAGTGGTGAAAGATCTGGAAATGATAAAACACTGATGAAAGAAATTGAAGATGACAGAAATAAATGGAAAGACTCCATGCTCATGGATTGGAAGAATATTGTTAAAATGTCAATATTAACCAAAGCAATCTACATATTTAATGTAATCCCTATAAAAATATCACTAGCATTTTTCACAGAGCTAGAAAAAAACAATCCTAAAATTTGTTTGGAACCACAAAAGATCCCAGACCAAAACAATATTGAAAAAGAAAAAGCAAAACTGGAGGCATCACAATTCCAAACTTCAAGTTATATTACAAAACTGCAGTAACCAAAACGCTATGGTACTGGCACAAAAACAGACACATAGTTTAAAAGAACAAAATAGAAAACCCAGAAATAAATTCACAATTATATGGTCAACGAATCTTTGACAAAGTAGTAAAGACTATCCAGTAGGCAAAAGACTGTCTCTCCTACAGATGGTGTTAGGAAAACTGGACACCAACAAGCAAAAGAATGAAACTGGACCACTTTCTTACAACATACACCAAAATAAATTCAAAATGGATTAAATATCTAAATATGAGACCTGAAACGATTAAAATCCTAGAAGAGAACATAGGTAGTAACTTCTTTGAAATTGGCTGCAGCAATTTCTTTCTAGATAGGTCTCCTGAGGTAATGTAAATAAAAGCAAAAATAAACTATTGGGACTACATAAAAATAAAAAGCTTTAGCACAGTGAAGGAAACAATCAACAAAACTAAAAAGCAACCTACAGAATGGGAGAATATATTTGCAAATTACATATCCATTAAAGGATTAGTATCCAAAATATATAAAGAACTTATAAAAATCAACACCCAAAATATGAATAATCCAATTAAAATATGTTCAGAAGACAATGAAAAGACATCTTTTTTTTTTTTTACAAAGAAGACATACAGATGGCCAACAGACACATGAAAAGATGCTCAACATCACTGATCATCAGGGAAATGCAAATCAAAACTACAACGAGATACCACCTCACACCTATCCAAATGGCTAAATTCAGCAACATAAGAAACAACAGGTGTTGGTGAGCATGTGTAGAAAGAGGAATCCTCCTCTTCACTGATCATGGGAATGCAAACTGGTGCAGCCACTCTGGAAAAAAGTATGAATGTTCCTCAAAAAGTTAAAAACAGAACTACCCTATGGTCCAATAATTGCATTACTAGATATTTATCCAAAGTAACCTTTCGATAAAGAGTAATTCAAATTATGGAAATTATGGAATTATGGAAAATTCCCTATTTTGGAAAAAGCCTAAGTGTCCATCAACTGATGAGTGGACAAATAAGAAGTGGCATGTGTGTGTGTGTGTGTGTGTGTGTGTGTGTATACATATACATATGTATGTATACATACATATATATATATAAAAGAATAGAATAAAAAAAGAATAGAATCTTGCCATTTGTAACAGCATGAATAAAGCTACAGAGTATTACACTAAGTGAAAAAAATCAGTCAGAGGAAGACAAAAATCATATGATTTCACTCACAGGTGGAACTTAAGAAACAAAACAAATGAACAAAGGAAAAAAGAAACACACAGAAAAACAAACTCTTAAATACAGAGAACTGGTGGCTGCCAGCAGGAAGGTAGATGGAAGGATTGGTGAAAAAGGTGCAGGAGATTAAAAGTACACTTACTGTAATTAGTAGTGAGAAATGTGTAGGATTGTTGAATCATTATATTGTATACCTGAAACTAATACAACACTGTATGTTAATTTTATTTCATAAAGACATATATACTAATACATGTTAATAATGAGTAGTATACTAAAAATTATTTAAATTTCAGATTAACTTAATTTTTATGTATTTTTAAATGTATGTAATACATTCAAAAAGTAATATGTAGGGGCGTCTGGGTGGCTCAGTCGGTTAAGCGTCCAACTTCGGCTCAGGTCACGACCTCGCGGTCCGTGAGTTCGCGCCCCGCGTCGGGCTCTGGGCTGATGGCTCAGAGCCTGGAGCCTGCTTCCGATTCTGTGTCTCCCTCTCTCTCTGCCCCTTCCCCATTCATGCTCTGTCTCTCTCTGTCTCAAAAATAAATAAACGTTAAAAAAAAATTTTTAAAAAGTAATATGTAATTAATATGACTAAAATAATAAAATATGTATATTGGGCTGGTATTCAAAGTATTTTATTGCTAAATATTCCAATATGTTTGGAATCTTTTTTTGTTTGTAAATTCCAAATAGTTAACATACAGTGTAATATTAGTTTCAGGTGTACAAATATAGTGATTCAACCCTTCCATACGACATCAGGTGCTCATCACAACAAGTGTACTCCTTAATCCTCATCACCTATATATATATATATATATATATATATATATATATATATATATATATGTATGTATATATATCTTCTTTATCCACTCATCAATTAATGGACACTTGAACTGCTTCCATATTTTGGCTAGTGTAAATACTGCAGTCAACATAGGGGTACATATATCTTTTCAAATTAGTGTTTTTGTATTCTTTGGGTAAATACCAACAGTGCAGTTACTGGATCATATGATAATTCTATTTTGAATTTTTTGAGGAAACTCCACACTGCTTTCCACATTTTCTTCAACCAATTCACATACCTACCAACAAAGCACAAGGGTTTCTTTTTTTTCCACATTCTCACCAATATTTGTTTCTGTTACAAATATTACAGATATTAACCATTCTGACAGGTATATAAAAAGTGCTATCTCATGGTGGTTTAAATTTGCATGTCCCTGATGATTGGTGATGTTGAGCATCTTTTCATTTATCTGTTGGCTATCTGTATGTTTTCTTTGGAAAAATGTCTATTCAAGCCCTATGTCTATTTTTAATGAAATTATTTGGGTTTTTTTGGTGTTGAGTTGTATAAATTCTTTATGTATTTTGAATATTACCCCTTTATCATATAAATCATTTGCAAATATCTTCTCCTATTCAGTTGGTTGCCTTTTTATATGGTTCGTTGTCTCCTCTACTGTGCTAAAGCTTTTTATTTTGATGTAGTCCCAATAGTTTATTTTTGCTTTTGTTCCCCCTTGTCTGAGGGGACATAATCCAGAAAAATGTCCCTGGCTAATGTCAAAGAAATTACTGCCTATGTTTTCTTTTAGGAATTGAATGGTTTCAGGTCTCACATTTAGATATTTAATCTATTTTGAGTGCTTTTGTATACGGTATAAGAAAGTGGTTCTTGCACTGTTGGTGGGAATGCAAACTGGTGCAGCCACTCTGATAAACAGTGTGGAGGTTCCTCACAAAATTAAAAATAGATCTACCCTATGACCCAGCAATAGCACTGCTAGGAATTTACCCAAGGGATACAGGAGTGCTGATGCATAGGAGCACTTGTACCCCAATGTTTATAGCAGCACTTTCAACAATAGCCAAATTATGGCTAATAATTGAGCTTAATTACGGCTAATAATAAGAGCCTAAATGTCCATCAACTGATGAATGGATAAAGATGTGGTTTATATATACAATGGAATACTTTTTGGCAATGAGAAAGAATGAAATCTGGCCATTTGCAGCAATGTGGATGGAACTGGAGGGTATTATGCTAAGTGAAATAAGTCAGTCAGAGAAAGGCAGATACCATATGTTTTCACTCTTATGTGGATCCTGAGAAACTTAACAAAAGACCATGGGGGAGGGGAAGGAAAAAAAAGAGAGGGAGAGAGCCAAAAACTGAGAATAAACTGAGCGGTGATGGGGGTGGGAGGGAGGGGAGGGTACGTGATGGGCACTGAGGAGGGCACCTGTTGGGGATGAGCACTGGGTATTGCATGGAAACCAATTTGACAAAAAATTTCATATTACAAAAAAAAAGTGGTCCAGTTTCACTTTTTTGCTTGAAGTTGTCCAGTTTTCCCAAAACCATTTGTTGAAGAGATTGTCTTTTTCCCATTGTATATTCTTGCCTCTTTTGTTGTAGATTAATTTGACCATATAAGCTTGGGTTTATTTCTGGACTTTCTGGTTTATTCTATTCACCTACCTCTTTTGGTGTCAATACCATACTGCTTCGATTGCTACAGCTTTGTAGTTTATCTTGAAATCTGGAATTGTAATACATCCAACTTTGTTTTCCTTTCTCAAGATTGTTTTGGCTACTTGGGGTCTTTTGCAGTTCCATGCAAATTTTAGTATTATTTGTTCAAATCTAAAAAATGTTGGTATTTTAATATTAATATTAATTTAATATAAATGTTGTTGGTATTTAATCTGCATTAAGTGTGCAGATTGCTTTGGGTAGTATGGACACTTTAATAATATTTGTTCTTCCAATCCATGAGCATAGGTATCTTCCATTTGTTTGTGTCATCTTCAATTTCTTTCATCAGTGTTTTATACTTCTCGAAGTACAGGTCTTTCACCTCTTTGGTTAAGTTTATTCCTAGGTCTTCTGTTAATTTTGGTGCAATTGTACATGGGATTATTTTATTCATTTCTTTCTGCTATTTTTCTATTAGTGTATAAAAATGCAACAGATTTCTGTATATTAATTTTGTATCCTGTGTATGCTCAATTCATTTATAATAGTATATATTAATATTATGTATTACATATTAATATAATCAATATCATTACAATATATCAATGTTGTACAATATATTAACATAATAATAAATTAATATATTATCATTATTGTTGTCTTATTTTTTGCTAATTAATGGCACAAAAATTTTTATATGAATATTGTATGATCTCTAATTACATATTTTCCTATGAGCTGTTTAATTATATATGCTTCATGTTTTTCTTTTCTTTTTTTTTAATTTTTTTTAACGTTTATTAATTTTTGAGACAGAGACAGAGCATGAACGGGGAAGGGGCAGATAGAGAGGGAGACACAGAACCGTAAGCAGGCTCCAGGCTCTGAGCCATCAGCCCAGAGCCCGACGCAGGGCTTGAACTCACGAACCACGAGATCATGACCTGAGCTGAAGTCGGGTGCTTAACCGACTGAGCCACCCAGGCGCCACTTCGTGTTTTTCAAAAACATAAAACATTGTTTAATATTTGTGGATAAATAACTTTCATTGTCAGGTTCTAAATTTAGTTTATTTCTATGTTTGGTAGTAACAGATGGTAGTAATAGATGAAAATGATATATCTATCATCGCATAATATGTACAACATAATATATACACAAAGGATGAGGTTCAGTCTTTATAATAGTATATATAAATGAATGTTTCCAAGAGTCTTGGAAAATCTTAATAATATCACCTTGTGTTTGCTCACTTTTCGTCACTATCATTGTTTCATCATGCATTATAACTGAAAGAAATTGTAGTCTGTTGATCAGTTTTTCGTTTATTTGTGCTTGTATTACTTGTGTTATCTTCTTTACAAGAGTCATTTTAAGCCATTTGTATGTAAATTTTATGGGGGCTAGATTACTTCCAACTATATAAAATTATGAATAAATTCCATTATTTGGCTAGACACATAGTCACACTGAAATCACATGAGGGCAAACAAAGACACTGTGGATCTTCCCCTCTTCTCCATCCTTCTCATCTGTCCCCACCCATCCTCCTGCTCTTTCTTCTTTACCTGACATTAGACTTTTCTGGCATACGTAATGATAAACAGAAGAATCCAAAACAAAATCTCTAACATCTACTTAAGATTTAGAACTTACAGGAGCCAATATATACAATTACACTTTCATATTACTACTACCTGTTGTCACTGCATCACATCTGCATTAGATAACACATCCAAAACAAGCTCCATTTTATACCCTAAATTTCTTTAAAATGGTTTGATTTCACAGAGGTCCTAACAGTATCATTTTCTCAAAATTTTCTGAGAGATCTCTGTCAACAACTGTCCAGCCTAAAAATCATGGTCATTTCCTTTTGCCTCATTGTAATTTAAATGACCTTGTACTATTTCAGGAGTGGAAATAAGCTTAGACTTTAGCTCTTTGAAAAAAAAAAAAAAAACATTAGAATTGGGCTAGAATAATCACCTACTTCCTTCTGATGATTTCACATGTGCCGTCAACTCTCCAGGATTATTTGATTTGTTTATATGAATTTTTTTGTAAATGCACCTGTCATATTATCAACATATTGCCAACAAAAAACCCACTAAGTTGAAACATTATTTTAAATAAAAGTTTAATATTAGTCATATTATATCTTATCAATGTTATTACTTAGCTTTTCACATATGGTTCCTGCTTTAATTCCATAAATTAGGAATATCTTCATGCTTTAAAATTATAAAGTATTAAAACAATAAGGACTCACCATTTTTCTGCCACTTCTCTTCTAATGAGTATATTATTAAAAGAACAAAAATAATTGCCCAGTATAGACAAAAAGAATTAAATAATTTACTAAAGACAGCATTAAGTAAAAATCCCCTGAATGTGAATTAAAATTAAATTGGAGAAAAGAGGGTAATAAATTGGCCTCAAGCATAGATCATATTAAACATAAGATTATTATCGAATGTCAGCTGTGCTTTTCTTTGAAGTAGCAGGTTTATCACTTTTAAAAATTGAATGCCATTGGTTAATTTGATATAAAAAGTTCGTGATTTCCAGATACCAAAAGGGTACTCATTAAAAATATTTAAATAATTAAAGTGTCCTTTTTCTATTTCAACATGATGTTATTGAACTAGTGTTCTCAGATCAGCTCTTGGCTTGAATTAGAGGATAGGTCTCCTACTCTGCTTCCTCATAATCAAGAATTTTTGAAACAACAAACTCTAATCAAGGGGCAGAATGTATTTTACAAGGGTATGACATCATGGCCTTTGCCAAATTAACAAACAGATTATAGTATGGACAGAATAATAAAGTCATTGAATTGTATATAGAGTGGATGTCATAAAATGCATATTTTGCAGAAAGAAAAACACTTAAATGTCAAGGAAATTCAGCCCACCATTTTACCCAATATTTATACCATTGTGAACTAACATTGAAGGCATAACTCAGCTCTTCTCTTGTTCCATATTAATTCTAATGTTATTCTCATGGTTTAGGATAAATTTTTTCATATAAAATGATCCCTACTGAAGGGGATCCCTACTGAAATCCTTTATTGAATGTTCACATGAAGGAACGGCAATATATCCTAAAGCTGGGAATACTGACAAATTTCATGTTGAGCTCGAAGGTGGCATCTATATGAAGGATTTTCAAGGGTAGTTTGGATTACAGTCATCCTCACTTGTCTTAAAGATCTAATACGCAAATCTTTCACAGCTGCACTACCACTAGAGTTGACGCAATTTAAATACGAATTTCAAGGTCTCCTCCAACTCAGTCTTATCACAGTGAACTTTAGCACTGTCATATATTTCTGGAGCTTTCACTATTTTATGTCCCATTTTAAATCAGTTTACATGGGAAATCATGGCTCTTTGGTGCCTCTAGTATTTTCTTAGCCAGAATTTCTCCATTACATCTATATGCTTTAGATTGTTGTTGGAAATTTTATGGCTTTAGGATTTCCTGTAAGTGCTCAAGAAGCTAATGTCAAATTCATTTTTGCAACAGACAATGCATTCTTATATAAAATATATGAGCTAAGTCCCAAATTCCACACAGCTTCAGTATCACTGGAAATTATTTGAATTATATCTAACCAATAACTATTGCATTGTTAAATCCCAACAGATTTTCCAGAATCCTTTTTGCCACAATTTCTAGTCAAAATCAAATGAAAGTACCTTATCTTGAAAAGTAAATCTCTGCTCTCTCAACTGAGATTCCTAGTTTTCAGTCTCCTGCTATAGCAAGCAGCAACAATTGTTTATTAAAAACATGTATAACATAATACATTTCATTTTATTTATTTTTAGAAGGCTTCTTATTGGGGTGCTTGGGTGACTCCAATGGTTAAGCATCCGACTCTTGGTTTGAGCTCAGGTCATGATCTCACAGTTCGTGTGGGATGGAGCCCCATGTCAGGTTCCACACTGACAGGAGAAGCCTGCTTGGGATTCTCTCTCTCTGGACTTCACCCACACACAACCTCTCTCTCTCTCTTTTTTAATAATTTACTTCAAGAACTAATAATAAATAATATAATAATAAATAACTAATAATAACTAATAATAAAAAGTTTATGATTAAATAAAGATTTCTTATTGATTGGTCCTGAGGGTATAGGATGAATGATATTTATACTCTCCTCTTCAGAAGTTATAATAAAAAATAGTAAAGTACAATATAAAAGTTAATTTTAAAAACTTAAGTGATATTAAGAGTATGGGAAGTATACCCAGGGAGTTTAGAAAAGAAAGGAACCTACCATATCAAAAGAAATTTGTGGTATCATAGCAGCATTACAGTGAACAGGGTACCTTGAAGGAAGAGAATACTTTTTGTCAAGCAGAGGAGTGAATAGTATCTATGCAGAGGAGAGAGTCAATGCATCGAGGTGTAAACAAGCATGCATATCAGGAGATGAGTGCAAAGCACAAAACGGGGTGGGATTGAAACCTGAGTATAAGAAGTAAGAGTGGCAGGAATCAATGCTAACTATGTAGATCATAAGACATTGATCATTCTAAGACTTTAGAGTCCTCATCCAAAGGGCAATGATATCTTGGAGGTTTTTAAGCAGAGAAAAGATATGATGATGTGAGCATTCTGGCGGAAATGTACAGAATGGATCCAGTAGGAGAAACAAGATGACCTGTACCTATAACCCAAGTAACAAATATTAAGTTTTAATTAAAGTAATTAATACAGAGATTATGGAGTAGGAGCAACAGAACTTTGGGATAAATTTTATTTAACGAACAAAGGAAAAAATGAATTTAGGATGACTCAAAGCTTTGTAGCTAGGAAAATTCTACAAATATTTTTATTTTTACCCGATAAAGGAGTAGAACATGTTTGGGCAGGGAGGAAATGAAGGAGGTAAGATGAAGAGGTAAATTTCAAAGAACTTCAACTTTAAGGCATCCACATGAAGATATATCAAGTACATAATTGGAATGATCTCACAGGGCAATTTTCAATATAATACAATATAATACAATACAATATTAGAAAAATATTCCATAGAAAACACTCTCAATAAATCAACATGTATAAGTTACACAGAACAAACTGTTGCTATACTATTTCAAGACTATACTATTTCAACCACAAAAAATATCTGAAAAGTGCAATTAAGCCACTAGCTGTTTTGAGCCAAGAAAAAGTTCCAGGAATTTTTATCAGCTTTCCCTTGTAAGATTAATAGAATAACACTAAGCAACTATACAAAATAACTAACATTTTCAAAGCTGGTCTAGCTATATACATTTTATGTCCTTACTAAATTTATGTCAATTTTCTAAATGGTGATATGACAGGAAAGCCACAATGTAAGGATATATGAGTCAAGATGAGCTAAGTTACACTGTGGTAAAATATACTCTTAAATCTCAGTTGTTTATCACAGCTAATACTTTGTCATTCAACCAGAGTTCCTTGTGGGTAAAAAGGGATTGTTCTCCTTCTGAGAACATAGAGATCCAGGCCAACTCCCACAGTAATCTGAAATTTGCCATCCTAACATGTGGCCTCCTATGTTTTATTGGCCAGGAAAAGAAATGTCAAGGAGAAACACAGTGCTAAGGAAGAAATTCACAACTTCCACTTACCTTCCTGTTTGCCAGAACACGATCACATGGTCACATCTAACTGCAACTGATGCTGGAAAACATAGAAAAGCACATGGATATTTAATGAGCATTATTTGTCTCTGTCGATAGAGACGATCATAGAAAGGTGAAATCAGGGAGGAATGTTTCAATAATCTCTTTATTGCCTCTTACGGAAACTAGATCATACTAAAAATCTAGACTCTTCAGTTACCAGAGATTCAGTTTATTCTTATAGATAGACACTTTTTGAAGAGTATCAGGTGATAAGGTTCTCAAAAAGAAAGAGTAGAGAATCCAACTTGTTCCTATGTTACCATTTTTTTAAATTTTTTTAATGTTTGTTTATTTTTGAGAGAGAGAAAGATTAAGCAGGGCAGGGGCAGAGAGAGAAGGAGACACGGAATCCAAAGCAGGCTCCAGGCTCCGAGCTGTCAGCACAGAGCCCGACACGGGGCTCGAACTCAGGCCGTGAGATCATGACCTGAGCCCAAGTCGGACGCTTAACTGACTGAGCCACACAGGCTCCCCAAACCAGTGATCTTTTTTACTGCACAGTATCCCTCTAGGAGAGTCATTCATTCTCTATCTGTAAATATATAAGATTCTAGCTGGAATTATCTCCAAGACTATCTGGAATCACCATACATAAAAATTTGCCTTTCTCTGTCATTCTTGCTACTGTTGACATTCATGATCATTTTATAAAACAGCTATCTAAGAAAAAGAACCAGAGAATAAGTCAATTGCTCTTACATGTAGATGACCAAATCTGATAGCCCAGTAAGTATCATTCATGTGTTAGATGTACACAGCTAGTCTCTAAATGCTTCTTCATACACTTACATAATACATTCACCTATTTATGTATTTACTTATCTATTCAGCAATTATTTGTGTGTGCGTGTGTGTGTCTTCAATGTCTTAATCTCTGAGAATTAAGAATGAGTAAATCAGCAGCTGACTGCCAAGAATTTTGTCTTATAATGCTGAATCAAAGAGCCAATAACATGCTAAGAGTGAAAGGAACCTGACCTATGAAACCAGGAGACCCTCATTCTAACTCTGCTTCTCTCCCTGATCTATTATGAAATTCCTCAATCTGTCTTGAGTCAGATTCCTCCACAGAAGGAAAGGTGATTGGACCTGGAGGTCATGAGCCTGAACCAGTAGCCTCAGCTCTGAACTCTCCAGCTCCCATTTTCAATTCTTAGTCTCAGTATTCTTCCATGCATTTAAACACCATTTCCTTTCTACTTAACTTGAGTGAATGTATATACATTACAAATGAGAGGTTACTGACACAAGTAGAAGTAAAAACAGAACACTTCTGCTTCTATTGGTCTCCTACAAAGAAAAAAATAAATATCTAAATACCATGAGAGCCTTCTGTCTCCCAATCTTTCTTTCTCTCTCTCTCTCTCTTTCTCTCTCTCTCTCTCTGTCTCTCTCTCTCTCTCCTCGAATTTACCCTTGGGATATAACATGGGGCAAGCTCAATGACTTAGATACCATGATATACTTCTCAACATTATTTACATGAAAAAATGTGTATTATGCGATGTAATGCTATGCAGCCATCTAAAATAATTCCATTAAAACTATCTTCTAGCTTAGAAAATTGTTCTTGATTTATTTTATAGTTAGCAAAAATATATTGTAAGCAATATATGCAATTTGACACTTTTTAATATGTATATACGCAGACACACAAACCTGAAAAGAGAAACATCGAAATGTTAAAAATGTTAATAGTATGACTCTCTGGAGGAAAAATTACCTTTGCTTTTAATTTTGTTCTTTGGACATTTCTATTATGAATATGCAGTATATTTGCAATTGAAAAAAAACTAACTCATAAGCATAAAAATGGAGCTTTACAAAAATATACTATAGATTTGGGGTAGTATTTCTAGAACTATGACATAAAATACACACTTAAAATGTAAAAAATATAGCAAATAAAATAAAAATCTTTAAACTTTTCTAGAAAAGTGAGAAAGACTTTTAAAAAGATTTCTCAAGAAAAACACTATTGGCAGTCCGGGGTAGAATGATTCTTCCAGGGGGTAGACTATCCTTGGAATCGCAGAACATGGAGCATTCCTGCCTCCCATTCACTAAATGCCCCCAGCCTACTCCAGCCACCGAGATAGATAAAATGCCCTTATTATCTCTAAATGCTCAAGGGTTGAGAACCATGGCTAGAATATGACTGTATCAATGAGAGAAAATCAACTGGCCATATTTATGAATGGGTTTGCCTGTAAGCTGACTATGTAAGATCAAAGATTAAGATCAAAAATAACTCCCAACTGGTCTTTCTTATGTTCAATGTCCTTGGGTTAAAGCATCATTCCAAGAAGATTTCTGCATGCCCACTACCCAAAATCGCAGTTAGTTCTGAGCTTCAGGTTTTAGCTGAATCTCTTCCCTAAATTCCCTCTTATGACCCTGGATGTCACTTGGCTTCATTCCCCTGGCATCACTTCTTTACTTTTCTGAATCTTTTTGAAATTAGGCTAATAAAAATTCCAGCTCTAAAATCCCAATGTTAATTGACTTGTAGGTTCATTCATGAATATATTCGTAAGTTTTACTAAGAGTTACACATACAAAAACAAAACAAGCAACAACCTGTACCCTCATCAAGGTCACAATCCAGGAAGAGGTTATGGATTTAGTTTATCTAAGAGAGTTAATAAAGTCAGCGTAAGAACTGCCTTTATGCTTTAATATCAGAATGATTACATAAAGATTTATGAGAAGGAGCATCTGGTTGGCTCAGTCGGATAAGCATCTGACTCTTGATTTTGGCTCAGCTCATGATCTCATGGTGCATGAGATCAAGCCCGCATCGAGCTCTGAGCTAGAAGCAGGGGTCCTGCTTGGGATTCTCTCTCTCCTTC
Organism: Lynx canadensis; assembly: GCF_007474595.2. Taxonomy (NCBI): domain Eukaryota; kingdom Metazoa; phylum Chordata; class Mammalia; order Carnivora; family Felidae; genus Lynx; species Lynx canadensis. The sequence continues at coordinate 41,695,960 of NC_044311.2, read as the reverse complement.
TCTTTCTCTCTGTCCCTGCCCCGCTCATGCTCGCTCTCAAAACAAACATTTAAAAAAAGATTTATGAGCAGAAATCGTGATTTAAAAAAATAGGACTCAGAGATATTGGAGAAAAACAAAGATCCAGGAGATAGAAAAATCATGATACATTCAAATCAATTGGTTTGGCATAAACTGAACTTCAAAAACCAGCCTCAAACAACAATACATTTTCCATAATTACGTTGCCCCAGATGTCTTTAGTTCGCTGCCCTTACCATATGCATTCTTAGTATTTTATTTATTTAATTATTTGTTTGTTTGTTTTATTACTATGCTCAACACTATTATTTTTTAATATATTTTTGCTTTCTCACTAAACTGTGAGTGCTGTGAAGGAAGGCACAGGTCTGTACTGAAGATTATCATGTACTCGGTGTCCCAACAGTTCTTGGGTACTTTCCTTTACACTGTTTTATTATGGCCACTTTTTATGTATAATCTGCTTATGACTTTTTCTTATGCCCTTGCTTTTCACTTTATTTTAGTGCCCTTGTACATGCACCGATAGGGAAATATTGCACAGACAGGAAAGCAAGTTTTACACGCAAAGGCAGCAGCAGCGGATTGGTCATCATATCTTCTTCCACGTCGGTTCTGTACGTACAGCAGTCTTGCCTTGTGCCATTCTGCGCTCAGGACTACTACTGCTTATAGCCTGCCTTCAGCGTGGGTGGGGATGTGACCAGAAACTTGAGAGCAGTACAGTCCTGCCGAACCCTTTGTACCACAGCCCCCTGAGAAGGGGCTCACCGCCTGATGTTAATCCATTTGTTTTTTATCTATCTTAATTATGCTTGAAATGTGGTCACGGAAAATCTCTTTTTTAACTTGAGACAGAATGCTTTGTCATATCAAAATAATGTTTTTCATGGTAAGGTCAGAAGTACATTTTTTTTTTTTTTTTACTTACTAAGGACTTTTGTTATTTATGTACTAAATAAGTAAATTTTATTTATTAAGGGGTTTTATTTATGAAGGGATTTTAAAAATAAGAAAACCTAGGTATAAGGACATAATCCTTATATATAAGCTCTATGATCTCTATCATTAACTTGCACTTTTCTCACATTAAAGTGGGTCTTTTGTCAACCCTTTAAAATAAAACTTTTGGTTCTCATAAGCACGTTTTATGTTAGATCAATCAGTGATTTTTATGAAAGGTATATATTTTTCAGATAATATATTCTCAAATAAAACTACCCATCAGCTATTGGAATTTGGAGTAAATGGAAAAATAATGTGATATTATTTGAATTATCTAAAAGGAATTAAGAATAAAATTCCGAATAAGCTTTGAGACATCAGAATAACTCAGAAAGTCAAAAAATTAAAGAACACATCTGAGTGAACTGCTCACGTTTGTTCTTGACTTTTCTTTCTTAGGATGACAGGAATATATCACAAAGAGATAGCAAACAGCAAATATCTGTATTCTCATTAATGTCTCATTAATTGTGCATTTGTGTAATTTATGTTAGTCTTTTATAAAGACACTATGTCAAAGAGCATGCCAGATAATTAATACATGAGATGCCAAACAAAAGCAGAAAAAAATAATTATAATCCATCGAAATCTTACACCCATTCATAGCAAACCAAAGACAAGGACATTCAACCATCTCCTTCCCAACATTTGCAGCCTTAGTTTTAGAAATGTAGCTGAATGAAATGGAGTTTTGATGTTCGTGCTGCATTCCTCAGTATAATGTGGGCAGAGAGCACCCTCTACTTTCTTCTGATTAAATAGCACTCCCACTCTGGAAGAAAGGAGATGCTGGTTCTACACAGATATTTTGCTCAGAAAATCAGAAGGTATTTGTCTATAAGGTTCATTAACTCTTGGCCTCTATTGGCAATAACCCATATTCAGGAGGCCACCATTGTGACACCCTCAAAGGAACTCCCTGAAGGAGGCAAAGTCTAGAAGGAGAATACCTGCTCTGAAGTTTCCCACCTTCCCTGAACTGAATCTGCACAGCCACCCCAGGAGGGAAGAATGCAGCTTTGAAAAATAACACCTTTGTTATTCCAAGTGTTAGAGATGAAGCTGAGTTTTCAGATGGCCTCAAGGTTTGTGCACCCTTCACCAAACACAGATGGAAACTGGACTCTTTGAACTGCTTTGAAAATCTGTTACTAAGTATTGCTGTGGGTCTGTGAAGCAGCCATTGCTAACTTCTGACTGCCTGCAATTTTTATGGCTATGTGATGACAAGGAATAAAATAGCTTCATCTTAGAAGTAAATGGCTAATATGCCAGGGATGGATAACCCATCATCTAAGCAAGATTTAATCTTAACGATGGTAATTCTAAATGGTGGTCTTTTTTAAAGACTCACGTAAACATCAGCATTATATACAAGTCAGAAACCCTGTAGATAATATTAATTCATTCACATTATTCTGTGGATAATTTTCACTTTTTATGGTTTCAATGCTTTTCTCTGAAAACACTAAAATATATAAAGATGAATATCACCTATTTATATATCCATTGGCATTACAGTGCCTTAGAGCTTTGCAGTTACGTTAGAATATATTGACTCTTGAATCTAGAATCAGAAATATATGCTGTAGTAAGTCAATGTCACACTGTGTTACATAGTAGTTCCATTAAAAAAAATTTAGATTTAACAGAACCACTTTCATTTGCCTATATTAGAAACAACCATTCCATAAATAAATAATGTTACTTAAGCTAGATTTGAGGCAACAGAATTCACAATGTACCATCTGAGCTCGTTACATACACAGCAAATAAGTTAGGTTGCTCTTATTGTTTCCCCTTCTAAGAAAATTGAATATTTGTATAGGAACAAAGACATTCCTACAAACTGGCAGAAAGCTGTGAGAATTTTGGTTATACTATTCTTAATAAGGAAACCAAGGTTTGGTCAATGTAACTGACAGCATAAAACTGTATGTTCTCAATGTAGTTTACCATAATGTTACAAATACTTAAAATTGCACTGTGTACTTGTGTCTGGGCCAAAAAAACAAAACAAAACAAAACAAAACAAAACAACAACAACAACAAAATATATAAAAGAACTACCTCTTAGGTTAATATTCTATTAAGCAAGTTTTAATGCTAAGGTTCCTGAGGAAACCTGAATTTAGCTCTGTTGTTTATACGCAACTCTTTTTATGGTAGAAGTTTAGCAATATCAACAGAGGTACATCATGATATATATTTAATAAGAACATATACTTTAGCCACAGCAGGCCTCCTCCTTGGAGCATGGCAAGGATAGCTGTGTGACCCTCTACCCCAGCTCAGCAGGCATACACCAGCAGGACTGAGCAGACTCAGTAATCTCTTCCCTGGACCTATTGAACTTTTTTTTTTTTTTTCAAAAAAAAATTGATGTATATATAAAGAGAACAGGAATCTGAGCTTCCTTGCAACTTCCACCCCCCAGGGTACACGAGTGACTGTAAAATTCCAGCATGCACAATATTCTTTATTCCATCCTTCCTGCCGCAAGTATTAATCATGGTGAAAGGAAGAACCTCACATCATGGGAATTTACAATCTCTACATCTTCCTTGAGTTTAAAATGCTTGTATAATTCAAACGTGGCACTAAAACTTAAATGATGTTTCAAGAAGGGACTAGTGGAACTATTACCAGGGTCTGATAATAACTACCTGATGTAAGAAAAGGAAAGATATCCTGGAACTAAAGGGAAGAAACAGAAGTAAAGAAAGAATGCTTTGTCACCTGGCTCCCCCATCTATTATTTCACTGACAAAGAAGTCAGGAAGATGTGTAAAACCTCATTCACATTCTTGAGGAAAAAAAAAAAAACACTTGAATGGAAAAAAAAAATTATATGACTACTCTGCTGATGTTCACACATCATTCTTAAAAATACTTTCAGGAAAAATAAGATGATACACAACTGATGGGATCTTCAAATAAGTAAACTCATGTAACAACCTGAGACATCTATAAATTTATTCTATGTCCATTATTTTAGAACTGCAAATTATAGTAAGGGCTAGAAATAAAATGATCAAGGCAGAGTCCTTGCCAAGGCCACCCTGTGGGATCATGCCAATTGTGAACACCAAGGACAGGAGTGGGGCTGTAACATAGCTATGCTCTGCTCACGAACCATCGGCTCACAATGTTGGACCCAGCCAGTGGAGGTGGCACAGGGAATACATTTCCTTTAAATTCACAGAAATAAAGGAGACACTTCTTAGAAACTCACACACTGTCATACAACAAATGCTGATCTACATGTAGTTCAAAGAATATTGGTATGTCAGATATAAAAATTTATTAAACACTTTCCTCTGTAAGGTGCAAGCTATCTGCCATGCACTTTATACATTATAGGTGACATTATATACATATATATTTATATATTTGTATTTACATTTAAACATACATATTTAGGTCTCAAAATAACGAAAGGTCTTTAACAGGGCCAACATGGTGTCGTCCCCAAGCTTGTTCTCCCCCCTCACCTATTCTCTCTTATGCTTCCTTTGCTCCTCACTGATCTAGAGGTCTTTGCACTGGGTAGTCCCTCTGCCTGGAACAGTTCTGCCACACAGCTGGCCTGTGGTTTATTTCCTCACTTCATGCAGATGCTCTACAATCCTCTCATGAGGAAAGCCTTACTGACAAGTCTACCTAAGAGGGAGCCACCTCTCTGACAACCTCCAAGCATTCCGAACTTGCAGTCCCCTTATTCTGCCTAATTTTTCTTCATTTAATTTACCATTCCCCATTTTATGTAATCAGAGGTCTATTAATAGTCTCTCTCCCAAAAGTACAAGCCTAAGTTTCAGAAAAGCAGGAATTTTACCTGTTTTGTTTTCTGCAATATCCCCACCTCTGACAACTCTGGGTTGTCACTTGTGACTTAAGCCCCCTCTGTAGACCTGTCCTTGAGTTTATCCCTCCAATCAAATATTCCAAAAACAAAAACAAAAAACAAAAGGCAACATTTACTGGAAGGAACCCGATCTCACATTTCATCAATATTAAGATATTTTGGACTAACATATTGTCTATTCTCTTTCGGAGAAATCTAATTTGAATATATGATGTAAAATGTTAAAAATTTTCTTAGGAAGTAATTTATGGTGGCATAGGACTTTCTTGCCACCTTAAACAAAATCAAAGTTCTTATAGCCCCTTTATCAGTTAAAAATTGTGCTAGACTACATGTAACAGCAACACTATGGAATGGGTTTTTAATCCATTAGGAATTTTTTCCGCAGCAAGAAATTTTAAAGTTGACAGTCTAGGAAAAATGCAGCCCCTCTACAAAACCTTTATTACTTTAGTTCCCTTATTTTTGATCTCCATTTTCAGGGTGTATCTTTCACCTCAGGGTCAGAGTAATGCCTTCTCCACCATCCCCTATCACTGAGGCCATGTTGCAGGCAGGAAGGGTAAGTAGGATGAAATTCAAACATATATTCCAGTTAAGTTTGTCCCCTCTAAAGGAGTTTTTCCAGAATTCTACACAGCAATTCCTATCCCATAGAAGAGCATTATGTCTCATGTTTGTCTATTCTACAAAGAGAACCAGGAAGTAGCTTTTTAGACAAATTCATTTGCACCTCCATTTAAATCAGGTGTGCTGGTAAGAAAGAAAGGTAGAATGAAAAATGAGAAAGCAACTAGTAGATAATATATCATCATCTATAGAAGAGGGTCATAGATACCAGGCTGTCAACCAACAGTGTCTGCTACGGTGAAAAAGGAGAATGTTTTCTCCATACACGCTCCCAATTTTCATATGGTCTTATAACACATTACAGTTACATCAATTACAGTTGATGTAATTTTTTACAGAAATTTAATTCATAAAGAATTATACTAAATCAATAATAAAAAGACAAATACCCTCATAGAAAATGACGAACAGAGAGCCTCTTGAGTAGAAAGATCCTGAGCTCAACTTGTCCCACAGACACACCAAGTCAATAGACACATCTATGCAACTAAATCTGAAAATGACCTGCACACTGGCAGAACAAATCTTCCACAGCTAGTCCTAGGGAGAAGACCACCCGAAAAGGTAGGAGGGGAAGAGATGTGTGGTTGGGAACTAAACCTCTGGAGTGACTAACCACAAATGAGAGGGACATCATAAGCATCGAGAAGCAAGAAGATCATACCCCCCACTCTGGGCATCCCCAGCCCTGGGGACCCACACTGGGAGGACAAGTCTCCATAATGTCTTGCTTTGAAAAACCAGGGGGCTTAACTCTAGGAGCTTTAAAAATCAGCAGGCTTAAATGCAGGAAAGCCTGAGGGCAATAGGAAACCAAGACCCCACCCTTAAAGAGCCAGCATATTAAATAACTTGGCAGGAGACACTGTATAGAAGCAGCATTTTGAAAACTGCCTCAGATATACTTGAAGATTTATTAACTAATGTTAGAACTTGCACTAGAGGGGCCGGGATCTGTAGGAGATTTCTCTGGGAACAAAAGTACTGGCAGACACCATTTATCTTCCCCTCCCCCACCCTAGATAGCCAGGAGCCAATGCTAACACTCTCCATCTACCTTGCTAGCACTACCTGCCCCATCCCAACATTCCCTCGTAGACCCACTCCACCCAACTAACCGGCCTATCCCTACAAGATATCTCCTGCCCTGCCACACCCAGGGGGCAGCCTATGCTGGACCTATGCCATTCTAAAATTACTTCTGCCCTGGGTAGGTGGGGAGATATTACCAAATACAAGTGCGACAACAACTCCTGCAACCAGATTTCTTAGATAGTTGGGCAAGGAGCAAGCCCTGCCCTTTGGTGTGCCTGCAGTTACTTGGCCGCCTAACTGCAACAGCTAGGATGAGTACTGGTCATGCCCACCAATGAGGCTGTGGTGGGCACAACTGGGCCTATCAGTAGCATGGGGAGCAAACCCTGACAGTGCACCTTCAGCAGGCAAAGCAGGTCAACGCAACCACCTGTGCTAAAGGCAATCTTGACTCTGCCATAACAGAATGGTGCACACAGCCCACATGGGAATACCTCTGGAGCACCTGGTTGTAGTGACAAGAGCGATGTGTGCTATGTGGCACCACAGGACCTCTTCTACACAAGGCCACTACTTTTTAAAGACCAGGAGATATACCTGGCCTACCTGATACATAGAAACAAACATAAAGAGAGAAATTGAGGAGATAAAGGAATTGTCACAAATGAAAGAACAAGACAAAAACACAGCAAAAGAGCTAAATGAAATGGAGATAAGCAATATGCCTGACGAAGAGTTCAAAGTCATAGTCCTTAAAATAATCATTGGACTTGAGGGGAAAAAATTAACAAATTCAGTGAAAACATCAACAAAAATATACATAAAATATAAAAAAGGACCTGTTAGAACTGAAGAATTCAATAACTAAAATAAAGAATGTACTAGGAGAAAACAACAGATTCCAGGATGCAGAAGAAAGGATTAGCAATCTTGGAGACAGGATTATGGAAAGGAATCAAACTGAACAAAAAGAAAAATGAATAACAAAAAGTGAGAATAGGTTAAAGGATCCCTGCAACATCAATGTAATAATATTCACATTATACGAATCCCAGAAGTGAGAAAGAGGCAGAAAATTTATTTGAAAAAATAATAGCTGAATACTTCCCTAATCTGAAAAAGGAAACAGGCATCCAGGTCCAGGAAGCACAGAAAGCCCCTACTATGAACCTAAGAGGTCCACACTAGAACACATAATAATTAAAATGGAAGAAAGTAATGATACAACTTAAAAGCAGCAAGAGAACACAGTTACATACAAGGGAAACCCCATAAGGCTATCAGCTGACTTCTCAGCAGAAACTTTGCAGGCTAGATGGGAGTGGCATACATATTCAAAGTGCTAAAAGGAAAAAACCTACAGCCAAGAACATTGTACCTCACAAGATTATCATTCAGAATTGAAGGAGAGATAAAGAGTTCCCCACACAAAAATTAATGGAATTAATCACCACTAAATTATCCTTACAAAAAATGTTAAAGGGAATTCTTTAAGCAGAAGGACAGGCCTTCACTAGACAAAAATTACAAAAGAAAAATTTCATGGGTGAAAGCTACACACAGTAAAGGTAATAGATTAATCATTTGCAAAGCTAATATGAAGGTTAAAACACTTAAGTTATATAATCAATTATATTCTACAAAAGTTAAACAAGGGAGACATAAAATAAGAAAAACATAAAATGTGATCTCATCTACATAAAATGTGGAGAGGGGAATAAAAATCTAGTGCCTTTAAAATGTGTAAAATTTAAGTGACTGTGAACATACTATAGCCCGCTATCCACATAAGATGTTACATATGAACCTAATAGTAACCATAAATCAAAAACTTACAACAGATACACAAAAAATAAATAGGAAACCAAACTTAACACTACAGAAAGCCATCAAACCACAAAGGGAAGAGAGCAAAGGAAGAAAAAATAGAGAAAAACTACAAAAACAACCAGAAAACAATTAACAAAATAGCAGTAAAAACATACTGTAAATATAAATTTACTGTAAATATAAATAGACTAAATGTTCCAATCAAAAGACATAGGGTGACTGAATGGATAAAAAAACAGCATCCATCTATATGCTGCTTATCAAATATTCACTTCAGACCTAAAGACAGAGACTGAAAGTGAAGTAACCGAAAAAGATAGTCCATAAACAAAAGCCGGCGAAAAAAATAAAAGCTGGGGTAGCAATATTTATATCAGACAAAGTAGACATTAAAACAAAGACTCTCTGGGGGTGCCTGGGTGGCTTGGTCGGTTGAGCATCCGACTCTTGTTTTTGGCTCAGGTCATGATCTCACAATTTGTGAGTTCGAGTCCCAGATCAGGCTCTGTGTTGGCAGTGTGGAGCCTGCCTCAGATCATCTGCCTCCCTCTCCCTACCCCTCCCCTGATTGCACTCTCTCTCTCTCAAAAATAAATAAACATTAAAAAAAAATACAGCGGGGTGCCTGGGTGGCTCAGTCGGTAAAGTGTCCGACTTTGGTTCAGGTCATGATCTCACTGTTCACGAGTTTGAGCCCTGTGTCAGCCTCTGTGCTGACAGCTTGGAGACTGGAGTCTGCTTCAGATTCTGTGTCTCCCTCTCTCTCTGCCCATCCTCTGCTCACACTCTGTCTCCCAAAAATGAATAATCGTTAAAATTTTTTTTAAATAATAAAGCAAATACTGTATCAAGAGATAAAGAAAGGCATTACATAATGATAGAGGGATCAATCCAACAAGAAAATATAACATTGTAAATATCTATGCACCAAACATAGGAGCACCTAAACACATGAAGCAAATAGTAACAGGCACAAAGGCAAAAATTGACAGTAAATAAAGTGACAGTAGGAGACTTTAATACCTCATTTACATCAATGAACAGATTATCCAGACAAAAAAATCAAAAAAGAAACACTGGCTTTAAATGACAAATTAGACCAGATGGACCTAACAGATACATACAGAATCTTCCATCCAAAAACAGAAGAATTCATTCTTTTCAAGCACACATGGAACATTCTCCAGGAGAGATCATATTTTGGGTCACAAGACAGGTCTCAATAAGTTGATGAACACTGAAATCATATCAAGCATCTTTTCTGATCAAAATTGTATAAAACTAGAAATAAATTACAAGGAAAAAAAAACTGGAACAAACACAAACACATGGAGGCCAAACAACATGCTATTAATCAACTCAAGGGTCCATAAAAAAATCACAGGAGGGGCGCCTGGGTGGCGCAGTCGGTTAAGCGTCCGACTTCAGCCAGGTCACGATCTCGCGGTCCGTGATTTCGAGCCCCGCGTCAGGCTCTGGGCTGATGGCTCAGAGCCTGGAGCCTGTTTCCGATTCTGTGTCTCCCTCTCTCTCTGCCCCTCCCCCGTTCATGCTCTGTCTTTCTCTGTCCCAAAGATAAATAAACGTTGAAAAAAAAAAAAAAAAATCACAGGAAAAACAAAAGATACATGAAAACAAATGGAAATGAAAATACAATGGTCTAAAATCTATATGCATAGCAAAAACAGTCCTAAAGGGGAAGTTTATAGTGATACAAGCCTACCTCAAGGAATAAAAAGAATATAGTATAAACAACCTAGCCTACACCTAAAACAGATAGAAAAAAAAAAAAAAAAGAACAAGTTAAGCTCAAATCAAGTAGAAAAAAAAAAGATTAGAGTGGAAATAAATGAAAGGGGAGACTAATCAAAAAGGATCAGTGAAATCAAGAACTAGTTCTTTGAAAAGAAAACCAAAATTGATAAAACCTTAAAGCTAAGGCTCATCAAAAAAGAAAAAGAAAAAAGAAAAAAAGAAAAAAGAAAGAACGCAAATAAAATAAAAAATGAAGGAGGAGGGGAGCCTGGGTGGCGCAGTCGGTTAAGCGTCCGACTTCAGCCAGGTCACGATCTCGCGGTCCGTGAGTTCGAGCCCCGCGTCGGGCTCTGGGCTGATGGCTCAGAGCCTGGAGCCTGTTTCCGATTCTGTGTCTCCCTCTCTCTCTGCCCCTCCCCCGTTCATGCTCTGTCTCTCTCTGTCTCAAAAATAAATAAATGTTAAAGAAAATTTTTTTAAATGAAGGAGGAGAAATAGCCATCTATACCACAGAATTACAAAAAATTATGAAACTACTGCAAAAAATTATATGCCAACAAATTGGCAACCCTAAAAAAAAATGGGTAAATTTCTAGAAACTAATAATTCCCCAAAGCTGAATCAGGAAAAGATAGAAAAGTTGAACAGACTAATTACTAGTAATAAAATTGAATTAGTAACCAAAAAACTCCCAACAAATAAAAGTCTAGGACCAGATGGCATCACAGGTGAATTCTACCAAACATTAAAGAAGAGTTAATACCTATTTTTCTCAAACTATTACAAAAAAATAGAAGAGAAAGGAAAACTTTTAACCTCATTGTATGAAGTCAGCATTACTCTGATACCAAAACAAGACAGAGATAGTACAAAAAAAAAACCAAAAAACTATAGGCCAATATCTCTGATGAGCATAGACTCAAAAACTCTCAACAAAATATTAGCAAACCCAATTCAACAATACATTAAAAGATTCACTCACCATAATCAAGTGAGATTTATTCTAGGGATGCAAGGGTAGCTCAATATTTGCAAATCAATCAATATGGTACATCACATTAACAAGAGGAAGGATAAAAACTATATGATAATCTCAATTGATGCCGAAAAAGTATTTGACAAAATACAACATCCATTAGTGATAAACACACTCAACAAACTAGGTTTACAGAAACATCTCAATGAAGTCCACATCTGAAAAACTTAATGCTAAAATCATACTCAGTGGTGAAAAACTGACAGCCTTCTCTCTAAGTCAGGAATAAGACAGGGATGTCCACCACTTTTATCCAACATAATACTGGAAGTCCTAGCCACAACAATCAGACAAGAAAATGAAAAAAAAAAAAAAAAAAGGCAGCCAAATTGGCAAGGAAGAAGTAAAATTGTCACTAGCTGCAGATAGTGACATGACACTATACATAAAAAACCCTAAAGACTCTACCAAAAAACTATTAGAAGTAGTAAATCAATTCAGTAAAGTTGATGGATACAAAATTAATACACAAATCTATTGTGTTTTTATACACTAATAATGAACTATTGGAAAGTGAAATTAAGAAAGCAATCCCATTTGCAGTTGCTCAAAAAGAATAAAATACGTAGGAATAAATTTAACCAAAGGGGTAAAAAAGACCTATACTCTGAAAACTAGAAGACATTGATAAAAGAAATCAAAGACAACATAAACAAATAAAAAACATATCATGCTCATGTATTGGAAGAATTAATACTGTTAAATGTCCATACTACCCAAAGCAATCTATAGATTCAATGCAATCCCTATCAAAATACACCTTTCAGAGAAGTAGCATCTTTCACAGAACTGAAATATACAATACTAAAATTTGTATGAAAACACAAAAGACCTCGAATAGCCAAAGCAATCTTGAGAAAGAAAAGCAAAGCTGGATGCATCACAATTCTGGATTTGAAGATATATTAGAAAGCTGTAGTAATCAAAACAACATGGTACTGGCACAAAAACAGACTTCTAGATAAATGGAATATGATAGCCCAGAAATAAACCCACACCTATATGGCCAATTAATCCATGATAAAGGAGCCAAATATATACAATGGGGAAAAGACAGTCTTTTCAACAAATGGTATTGAGAAAACTAGAAAGCTACATGAAAAAGAATGAAACTGGACCACATTGTTGCAACATACACAAAAATAAACCAAAAATGGATTAAGAACCTAATTGTGAGACTTGAAAACATAAAACTCGTAAAAAAACAAACAAACAAACAAACAAACAAAAAAAAACAAAGGCAGTGATCTCTTGGGCATTGGCCTTGGCAACATAGTCATGGATATGTCTTCTCAGGAAAGAGAAACAAGCAAAAGTAAACTATAAGGACTACCTCCATATAAAAAGCTTTTGCACAGCAAATGAAATCATCAACAAAACAAAAAGGCTACCTAATGAATAGGAGAAAATATTTACAAATGATACATTTGATTAGGATGTATCCTAATATATATAAATATATATCCAAAATATAAAAAGAACTTATACAATTCAACATCCCCCCCAAAATAAAAAATAGGACAAAAAAAGGTAACCACCCTTATTGTCATGAGCATGAGTAACGTATGAAATTGTCAATTCAGTATGTTTCACTGCTGAAACTAATATATCATTGTGTATCAATTATCCCTCAGTAAAAAATTTTAAAGAAAAAATGATCAGCGACCCCTGAGTGTCTCAGTCAGTAGAGCATCCAACTCTTGATTTTGGCTCAGCTCTTCATCTCACAGTTTGTGAGACCGAACCCTGCATTGGACTCTGCACTATTAGCTGCTTGAGATTCTCTCTCCCTCTTTCCCTGCTTCCCCTCCCAATAAATAAATAAACATGAAAAAAAACTTAAAAAGAAAAATGATCAGGAGATAGGAGCCATGTGCAAAACTGCCAATAGAAAACAAAAGTTGTTCAACCTCATTTGTCTCCAGTAAATACAAATTATAACAGTGAGATATCATTTCACATTTTCAGATTGGCAAACATTTACAAACATGCAAGAAAATGACAACTCATATTTAAGATAAGAGTGTAAATCAGTACAACTTTTGAGAGCGATTTGGTGATATCTAGTAAGCTGAAGACGCTCATGCCCTTCACTCTCATATTCTGCCATTGTCATTGACACTAGAAATAACCTTGCATAGTGAGCCCAAGTAGATTTGTATACATATACAGATTTTATCATTGCTTGTGATACCAATTGGCTAGTATGGATGGGTATGGTTTTACTACATCAAGAATTAACTTTTATTGGCACCTGGGTGCCTCAGTCAGTTGAATCCAAATCTTGATTTTGGCTCAGGTCATGATCTCATAGTGTGTGAGATTAAGCCCTGTGGCAGGATCTGTGCTGACAACATGGAGCCTGCTTGGGATTCTCTCTCTCCCCTCTTTCTGCCCCTCTTCTGCTCACACACTCTCTCTCTTTCAAAATAAATACATAAATGTTTATAAATATAAATATATAATATATAAATAAATATAACTATATATAATATATATAATATATAAATATTTATAAATATAATAAATATATTATTTATATAAATATATAAACTTAAAAAAAGAACTTGTAAAAACCTTATTAATTGCCTAGATCACCCATTTTATGGTTTTCTCCTTCCTTTTGAGCTGGAGTGATCCAAATATTTTAATACACATGGAACCAATTCCCTACATATAAAAAATGCTGACATAGCAAACATTTACAAATACCCTTTTAGGGGTCCACATTTCTATCATGTACTGAAATTAAGAATAAATGTTCTCTTATTTTGTTATGGCTTTGCACACTGCAGCCTCCCTGACACTTAAGTCTACTTAATCTCTACTCCATCACAAACTGTCAACCTGGTGGAGATAAAGTAAATATTCAGCAAATATTTAGCTAACTAAAACTGGCTTCAGTAGTGACATCAGCAAATGGCCAAAAAAGATGCCCCTTGCTCATATCCTCTCGCAACGATAATTTGGCATCCATCCACAGACAAAAGTACCTTATGAGAGATGTTAGATGCAACGCCACATGCCAAAGTACCCAGGAGAAGTACTCCCTGGCCCTGCATTGAGTAATAGGTATATCAACCTCAATCCTGGCTCTAGCCCCTCTTGACTGCACTCCAGGAGATCAGGGGAACACTGTCTCAGACAACCACCCACAAATGAGAGATCCTTTGTGAAGTCAAGTTTCTAGCAGAGAAGTTCTAGCACACCAGTAAAGCAAAATTATATAAGTTAGTACGCACTGGAGAAGAGAAACAGTTCAACACATCACCCCTCTACCAAGGCAGCACAGTTCAATGCCAGAAGAGATTTTCTTGGCCCATGATTTCTCCTGCAAGGGAAAGTAAGAACATATGAGTAAGTGCCTAGCTCTCCAGCTGTGCAGGAAACTGCCCAAGAGGCCCATTTCTTTCTTGTCACATCCAAAGTATTAAGTCATGAGTTGCATGAGTTTGGGGTAGGGAGGTAGCTGAAAGCAGTGGATAAGATTCTCACGGGGGATTAATGGGACATGGGGATCCTACTGTGTCACAGACTCCATCAAAAAGCCAACCCACAATCACTACGGACACTTCACTAACAGATTTTGTCAGTTGGCCCATAGGCACCACCAGCAGTCTGCACATCTAACTCACACCCCAACCCTGTGGCTGATACCTTCAGTATATTCCCAATGACAGTGACAATTGAGCTTTGCAAGATGACTGGTGAGCACATGCAAACAGGTGGCCCCTAATCTTCAGGACCAGAAGACACCACACACTTGACCTTTAGCTCCACCCTTAGGAAAATGAGAGGGAGATTGTCAGCACCCAGATAGGTGCATTGCAGAGTTGATTTTTTTTTTTAATGCTTGTTTTGAATTTCTACCACAAGAGGGAGCAAGAAACATGGATCAGATGTATCTGGAGAAGGTCTGAGAATGTTGCAGAATAACTAGAGGGTGGACAGAAGACATTTCTCTCCAGTCAGTCAGTAAAGACTGGAGGAAGTTATTGTTATTCAATGCAAAGGTAGCAACACAAGACTTCGAGGAACATGAAAAATCAAAGAAACATGACACGAGCAAGGACCATAATAATCTTTCAGTAACCAACTCTGAAAACATGAATATCTGCAATTTATGATAAAGAATTCAAAATAATTGTTTCAGGGAAGCTCAGTGAGCTATAAGAAATACAGGAAGACTATTCAACAAAATCAGGAAAATAATACATGAACAAAATGAGAAGTTTAACGAAGAGTTAGAAATAATAAATAAGAACCAAACAAAAATTCTGAAGCTGAAGAATACAGTGAATGAAATGAAAAATGCAATAGGAAGAATCAACAGAAGAATGGATCAAGCAGAAGAAAGAGTCTGTGAATTAGAAGACAAGATCTTTTAAATTATTCCGCTGGAGAAGAACAAAGAAAAAAGAATGAGAAATAATGAAGAAGGCCTACATAATCTATAGGATACCAGCAAGAGCAACAATTTGCTAATTATTTGGGTCCCAGAAGCAGAACAGAGGGGAAAGGGTGCTGAAAGCTTATTTAAGGAAATAATGACTGAGAACTTCCCAAATCTGGGGAGATATTTGGACATCCAAGTTTATGAAATGTATAGGTCACCAAACAAACTCAAATAAAGAACTCTTCTCCAAGACACATTATAGTAAAACTGTAAAAAAAAAAATCAAAGAAAAAAATCTTAAAGGCAGCAGGGAAAAGAAGTTTGTAACTTACCATGGAACCCCCACTGGACTACTAGATTTCTCAGCAGAAATCTTATAGGCCATTACAGAGTAAATATGATATAGTCAAAATGCTGAAAGAAAAAAAAAAAACTGTCAACCAAGAATACTCTATCTGGAAAATTTGTCTTTCAGAAATTAAAGAGAAAAAAAGAAGATTCCATACAAACAGTGCTGAGGGAGTCATTACCAATAGACATATTTTATTAAGAAATCCTGAAGTGAGTTCTTTGAGTTGAAAGAACAGCGATTATTAACATGAAAACATATGAAAATATAAACAAATTGATAAAAATAAGCACACAGTCAAATTCAGAGTATTCTAATACCATAATATTAGATATTAATATGCTCATATGGTAGCCCATTAACCACTTAACTCTAGTATAAAGGTTAAAGGACAGTTAAATAACTATAGCTAAAATAATTTGTTAATAAACACACAATATAAAAAAAGATAAACCTGACATCAAACACTTTAAAGAGGGGACTAAATGGTAAATTTTTGTATGTGATCAAAGTTATCAGCTTAAAATAGACTGTTTTTATACATAATGCTTTATGTAAGCTTCACAGCAACCACAGAACAAAAAACCTACACTAAATACACAAAAGATAAAGAGTAGGAAATCAAAGCATTCCATTATGAAAAATCATTAATTATCAAAGGGGGACAGCTAGAGAAGAAGAATAGAACAAGGAAACTACAAAAGAGCCAGATTAATAAAATGACATTAGTGTACTTACCAATAAGCAAGGACTTAAATTTAAATAGATTCAATTATCCAATCAAAAGGCATTGAATGGCTGGGTGGCTAAAAAAAATGAGACCCAAATAAACACTGCCTCCAAGAGGCTCACTTCAGATTTAGGAACACACACAGTCTCAAAGTGAAGTGATGGAAAAAGATCTTCCATGAAGTGGAAACCAAAAGAGAGCAGTGTTAGCTATACTTATATAAGAAAAAAAAAAACAAAAAACAGACTTTAAGTTAGAAACGGTAGACAAAGAAGGTCATTATGTAACAATAAAGGTGTCGATTCATCAAAAGGATACAATCATCATAAATATATATGCACCCAACATTAGGGTACCTAAATATATTAAGCAAATACTACAGATCTGAAGGGAGAAATTAACAATACAATAGTAGTTGGAGACTTTAATACCCTACTCCTGACAATGGATAATCCAGACAAAAAATAAATATGAACATGGACTGGAATTATACTTTAGGCCAAATGGACCTAAAAGATATGTACAGAACACTGTATCCAAAAGCAGCAACATACACATTCTTCTCAAGTGTAGAAAAAGCAATTTCAGAAGTAGATCGTATGATGGGTTACAAAATATGTCTTAATAAATTTAATAAGATTGAAATCATACAAAGTATCTTTTCTGAACACAGTGGTCTAAGACTAGAAATAAGTAGCAATAAAACTGAAAAATTAACAAATATGTGGAAATTAAACAAAACAGTCCTGAACAATTAATGGGTCAAGAAGAAATCGAAGGGGAAATCTCAAATATATATATATATATATATATATATATATATATATATATACACGCATGTATATATACATATGTATATATACATATGTATATATACATGCGTGTATATATAGAGAGGGAGATATATATAGATATACATATAAACAAATGAAAATGGAAACACAATACCAAAACTTATAAGATTCAGCAAAGCAACTGAAACAGGGAAGTTTATAGCAATAAATGCCTACATTAAGAAAAAAAGAAAGATTGCAAATAAGCAATCTAACTTTATACCTCAAGGAACTAGAAAAAGAAGATCAAACTAAACCCAAATGTAGTAGAAGGAAAGAAATGACAAAGAACACAGCAAAAATAAATGGAGACCATAAAACAATAGAAAAGGTCAAATGAAATTAAGAGCAGTTTTTTGAAAAGATAAACAAAATAAACAAACTTTTCATTGACTAAGAAAAAAATAAAATAAAGAAAATCAGAAATGAAAAAGGGGACATTACAACTGAAACCACAAATGAAAAAAAGGATTATAAGAGACTACTATGAATGATTACATGCCAACCAACTGGATAACCTCAGAGAAATACACAAGTTTCTAGAAACATACAACCTACCAAGACTGAATTGTGAAAATAGAACAAACCAATATTGAGATTGAATCAATAACCAAAAATGTCTGAACAGAAAAAAAGTCCTGGGCCAAGTGGTTTCCCTGGTAAAGTCTACCAAACATTTAAAGAAAAATTAACACTAATTCCTCAAATTCTTCCAAAGAATTGAAGAGTAGGGAACACTTCCAAAATTTTTTTACAACACCAGCATTACCCTGATACCAAAGTTAGATAAAAACACTAAAAAACAAACAAACAAAAGGTTATAGGCCAACATCCCTGTTTAACATGATGCAAAAAGTTTCATGAAAATGTTAGAAAACTAAATTCAATAATACTTTAAAAGGACCGTACACCATGATCAGCTGGGGTTCATCCTTGAAATACAAAATCGTTTCATTATTATATGAATACATAATGTAATACATCACATTAATAGAATAAAAGGTAAAAAATCATGATCATCTCAATAGAAGCAGAAAAGGCATTTGACAAAATCCAACATCCTTTCATGATAAAAACTCTCAACAAACTGGATATAGAAGAAATATACTTCAACATAATAAAGGACATGTATAATAAGCCAACGGCCAACATCTTGCTCAAAAAGTTGAAAAAAAGTTGAAAGCTTTTCCTCCAACATCAAGACAAAAACAAAAGTGACCACTCTCACTATTATTAAACATGGTACTGAAAATCCCAGCCACACCAATCAAGCAAGAAAAAAAAAATAAAAGGCACCCAAATTGAAAAGTAGTAAAGTTGTCTCTGCTGCAAATGGTATGATCTTATATATAAAAAATCCTAACTATTCCACTTGCAGGATACAAAACCAGCATGCACAAATCACTAGCATTCCTATACATGAACAACAAAATATCTGAAAAATAAATGAATTGATCCCATTCACAATAGCATCAAAAACAATAAAATACTTAAAAATTTAAACAAGAACAATGACCTGTACACTGAAAACTGGAAGACATTGATGAAAAAAAAAAAAATGAAGGCATAAATGAATAGGAAGATATCCCATGTAACGGATTAGAAGAATAAATATTGTTAACATGTTCATATCTACTCAAAGCCATCTGTCGGTTCAAAGAAATTCCTAACAAAATTCTAGCAGCATTTTTCACAGAAATAGAAAAACAATCCAAAAATCTTTATGGAATCACTTAGGGCTCCAGACAGCCAAAGCAATCCTAAGAATGATGACTGAAGCTGGGAGCATCACACTTTCTGATTTCAAATTGTATTACAAAACTATAATAATCCAGACAGTATGACATTGGCATAAAAACAGATACATAGATTAATGGAACAAAATCAAGAGCCCAGAAATAGACCTTCACATGTACAAACAACTAATATTTGACAAAAGAAGGCAAGAATACTCAATGGGGAAAGGACTCTTTCTTCAATAAATGGTATTGAGAAAACTGGATAATCACATACAGAAGAATGAAACTGGACCCCTATTTTATACCATTCACAAAAAATTAATTCAAAATGGATTAAAGACTTAAACATAATACCTGAACCTCTGAGAAGAAAACATAAGGAAAGCTCTTTGACATTGTCTTGGCAATAATTTTTTTGGATATGACACTAAAAGCACAAGTAACAAAAGCAAAAATAAATAAATGAGATTAAATCAAACTAAAAAACTTCTGCATAACAAAAGAAACAACAAAGTGAAAAGGCAACCTAATGAATACAATGAGATATTTGCAAGTTATATATTTGATAAAGGGTTATATTCAAATTATATAAAGAACTCATGTGATATTATTTACTGAACAGTTAAAAAAGCAAACATGATTTAAAAATGTGCAAAATTAATGAACAATTTTTCCAAAGAAGACATACAAATGGCCAAAAAGTACATGAAAAGATGTTCAACATCACTAATCATCAGGGAAATGGATATCAAAACCATAACATACAACTGCACACCTATTCGAATGGCTTTTATAAAAAAGACAGAGAGAAAGAGAACAAGCAAGGATGGGAAGAAAAGGAAATCCTTGTGCACTATCAGTAGGAATGTGAATTGGTACAGCCAGCCTAAAAAAATAGTGTGGAGGTTTCTTTAAATATTAAAAATAGAACTGCATGATATAGTAATTTCACTTCTAGATATGTATCCAAAGGAAATGAAATCAGGATCCCAAAGATATATATGCACTCCCATGTTCTCATAGCATTATTTGTAATAGCCAATAAGGAAACAACCTAAGTGCCTACCTGTAGGTGAATGGATGAAGATGTGGTGTGTATATATCGGATATGTATACATTCATACATACATACACACATATAGTGGAATATTATTCAGCCATGAAACTGAAGGAAATCCTGCCATATGACGACATGGATGGAACTTGAGGGTATTATGCCAAGTGAGTCACATAGAGAAAGACAAATACTGTATGATATCATTTATAAGTGAAATCTTAAAAACATGAACTAATGTAAATAGAGAGTAGAATGGTGGTTGCCAGGGACTAGAGAAAATGGGGAGATATCCGTCAAAGGATCTAAACTTCCAGTAATACAATAAATAAGTTCTGGGGTTCTAATGTACAACACAGGAATCATAATTGACAATACTGAATTATATACTTGAAAGAGACTAAGAGAGTAGGTCTTAATTGTTCCTGTCACAAAAAAGAAACGGTAATTACGTGAAGGGTTAACTAACACTACTGTGGTAGTCATTTTGTAGTGTGTGTCAGATCATCACAATATACACTTAATTCTTTTTAATTTTATTTTTTTATTCTTTATTTTTAGAGGGGGAAGGGACAGAGGGAGAGAGAGAGAAGATATCTTAAGCAGGCTCCACACTCATTTTCAGAGCCCAATATGGGCTTTGATCCCACAACCCTGGGATCATGACCTCAGCCAAAATCAAGAGTCGGCTGCTGAATTGACTGAGCCACCCAGATGCTCCTACAACTTAAACTTACACAATATTTTATTTCAGTGATATCTCAATAGACCTGGAATTATAACTTTTAAAAAACTGGTTTGTGATCAAGGAGGCAAACACTTCTGTACATATGCTGCTATTAAAAAGTAAAATCAGGGGTGCCTGGATGGCTCAGTCTGTTGAGTGTCCGACTTCAGCTCAGGTCATGATCTCACGGTTCATGAGTTCGAGCCCCGCATCGGGCTCTATGCTGACAGCTCAGAGCCTGGAGCCTGCTTCCAATTCTGTGTCTCCCTCTCTCTAGGTCCCTCTCCCCCTCATGCTCTCTCTTTCTCTCAAAAATAAATAAATGTTAAAAAAAACTTTTTTAAGTAAAATCATTATTATAAGCAAATATGGAAGAGTATATCATTATACAATAAAAATATAATCTGTGTATTTATGCTTTTGTCAATAAGTCATATTAATTTGAAACTACAAAGAAAAGATCTTTTCTCTACAAAGTATTTATCAGTGCACCTGGGTGGCTCAGTCAGTTAGGCGTCTGACTTCAGCTCAGGTCATGATCTCGCAGTTCGTGGGTTTGAGCCCTGCATTGGGCTCTGTGCTAACAGCTCAGAGCCTAAAACCTGCTTTTGGATTCCATGTCTCCCTCTTTCTCTGTCACTCCCCCACTAGCACTCTGTCTCTCTCTCTCTCAAAAATAAATAAACACTTTTAAAAAAGTATTTATATATACTTCGATGCAGCAATCACTGTGTTCACTGAAGTCATCTTTAAGAACAGTAATTCCATTCTTTCAGAAAAAATAAGACTAAATTTAGGAGGATTATGTGACTAGAGAGGATTCACACAGGGGATTCATGGAATTTTATGAAACTCCCTTTCTAGGAGACTCACTTTGTGGTTCTATCATTTCCAAGAGATAGGGTAAAAAAGTTTGGTATTTCTTAATAAACTTGTCACCATACAAATTGTTACTAAAGTTTAAGGGCTATTTTTCTTCTATTTCTTTATTTTGGCTTCTCTGAACTATCTTATGATTTTAGGAATTGCATATACTTCTACCATACTATGAACAATGGTCATCTATATATATAATCAAGATGGAGAATTCTCCTGAGGAACTGAACTATTAAAAACCATAAAGCGTTCACATCTAATTTCTCCTGGTATATTCCCTACAGTAAGAAATACAACATTATTTGTAGAAAATAAATAGAAAAATACTTTATCGTATTGTGGCCACATAAATAATATATGATATTTTAACTGAGAAGTTACATTTCTTAAATCATTAACCTTTGGCTTGTTTTTTTGCTTTTTTTTTTTTCCTTTTTCTTTTTTTTTTAGTTCATGTCAATATGCAGTACATTTACTTCTCTGGGGATGTTTTGTTTTCTCTTTCGTGCTCCACAGGCCTCCATTAAAACCAAAGTTTACCAACAGATCATTAGAGTTGTTTATCAAAAGCATCCCTTTTTTATTAGTATTTGTGAGTAGTGCCCTTTAATGTAAAGTGAACAGAATACATATCAGCCAAGTTATAGATCTTCATTCAGTGATTACATATATTTGTATATATGTATATATTTCCACATGCAATATATGAAATCTAAATGTGATATTTTTATTCCCATTTTACATAACTTTCATTCTAATACCAATTTGAAATCATATATTTTTAAATATTACATAAAGACTCAAAGGTTAGTTTAAAATTATCTGTTTCTCTATCTTGCCTTCCTCTCCCCAAAAAAGCAATGGGAAAAAGAAGGGTTAGCATTCATCACTAATGTTAAAGAGATACAAGACAAATGAATAAAACAAAGTGTGAAGAAAATGGCCAAACTAAAATGTGATATATTGATTAGAATCTCTTAAGATTTCGTCATTAATGCACACATATGGCTACATTTTCATATTTACCTAACAAAAAAATATTGGTCCCCCAAGAACTTGGAAAGAAATAAGATTTTCATCAAGAATTAAAATTCAAGAGGAACACATAATAAGTCTTCTCAAAGAGGTAGGATGATTCTCAGGCAAGGTTTAAGTGACTTTATAATAATCTAATGGATAGTGTTACTATAGCACAAGGAAGAATGGGTGAATGCCAGGCTGGTTAATCTAGAAGCAAAGAGAAAAACAGAAGCCATGCCCATCTGTAATAGGTCATTTCCAAAATGGTCCCTGATAACTCCTGCGTCCTGGTATTCAAATCCTTACTTGATCCCTCCCATACTGTAACAGCAGTCATTGGTCAGAATGACTAATAGAAAATGGCGGCAATGATAGTATGTCTTCTCCAAGACTAATTTCTAAAAGACTGAGGTTTCTGTCTTGGTTGCAACACCTCTCTCAATTCCTTGAATCTGGGGAATTCATGTCAAATGCAACTCTATGGTGATAACTATGTGGTGAGGAACTGAAGCCCCCTTAAGCCAGTTAAGTGAACTGAAAAATAGATCCTCTAGCCCCATTCACATCCTCACAGAATGCAGCCTGAGCTGTATGTAGCTTGACCCCTGAGACTTTAAGTCAGGACCACTCAGCAAAACCAATCCCATATTTCTTGACCCTCAGCAAGTGTATGAGATAATAAATACGTTCATTATTTCAAGCTGCTATATTTTGGGAGTAACTTTTGTGCAGCTATGGATAACTAATACAACATCGAAGCACAGCAAGAGAGAGAGATTGGGCACTAAATTTTGATTTTCAGAATCAACTAAGTTTTTCCCTTAATGAATATGAAAGCAAAGACTTTCCACCAATAACTCCCAAGACATATCTGAGATGAATGACTCCATGTGACCTACTTGTATCCTGCAACTTAGCCTGCCGTTAAGCAATCCATGCATATAATTCCTCTTTTCCTGGTGTAATATTCACCACGCAACCCTCTAACTAACTTGAGTAACCAAGAAGTTCAACTACAAAGAGAAACTGGACTGATGATGCCTGGCATGAGTATTCAAATCACTAGGAAAGCTACTCTCCCTTCTAAGTTACATTAGCAATCTGAGTGGAAATATTTGCATTGAAAGACCAGTCAATATGATTCTGCCATTGACAGAGTGCTATGAAACTTGGGATTCCTAGCCCACGACAACTGAGAGCCAAACTATCAAAGCACAAAAGTTGGTGTATTCACAAAAGTGGTATCTCCTTGAGGCGATAACCATAATCCTTCTGCAGATGACACTTCTCTTGAAACCAACATGGCTCTGTGAGAGTACCTCACGTCTTCATAGCAACATGACAAAAGAAATTCCCTGTCTCTGAAATCAAGCAAGAATTCCATGCAGGTTCCATGAGGAAAGGGATACTGTCTTATGCACTCATTGGTATATCCCTTGCCTGGCACAGCAGGTCCTCAGTAAATATTTGTTGAATAAACATAAACTTAAATACTAGTCAGACATTCTTCTGTGTTTCACACTCGTTCCTCACAGAAGCCATTGTCTATCTTTCCTAATTTCCTCATATGTCCAAGAATGCAACACCTCCTATTATCAAATGACTTCTCTCCTAGTTCACCACTAAAATATATAAATTCTCAAAAGGGAAGATCTCTTAACTTCCTGCCACAAAATTTATACCAATTTGTATCAACATTAAGAATACTAACATATCCTAAAGACCATTCCATATTCACACATACACACGCACTTCATTCGGTTAAACTGGTAGATTCTTGACTTGTTCCTAATTCTAGTGGAAAATTTTCTAATATGTCACTATTTGTCACAATACAGACTAGGCTTTGTGGATGTAATTGTAAAGGAATTGTATTTCCAGCTCTCTTCTACTGATAATTATTATCAAAAAATAGATGTTTCACAAATTATTTAACATTGGTTCTAGGTGTTAGAATAACATTCTAGTTAATAAATGTATAGGTCAAATGATATATATATATATTTTTTTTTTAATTATGAAAGATACTGCCCTACTACTCTCAAGAAAGTTCTACCACCTTACAATATTGCCACTATTCTATGGTAGTATCTATATACACACCTACTAGATATAAAGTTTTGGCCAATCTATTAAGGGAAAATTGGTTTTTGCATGCACTTTTTATTTTGTATACTGTCCAATTAAATGTGAGACTGACCACTCATTTTTGTATGTATACTCCATTTTGAATATTTTTCCAGTAAGATGCCTGTTTCAGGTTTTAAAAAAAATTGTTCTGTTCATCTTGTATTTATTGATTGGTGTAAATTCATTTTATAAAACTAAATGTTTTAATTTTAATAATTCTTTGTCATTGCTATATGACACAAGTATATTATATCCCTTATTTTTTGCTAGTTTTATTACATATTTGATATGTATAAACTTATATATGTAACATAAGTAAACTTATGAAAGCATAAAGTTATAAAGTATATGAATAAAATGAGCAATTAACTTCATAATTACTTTGCATCTACCTGTGACATCTGTAAAACAATTAGGGAAAAATTGACTGCTGGGTTTTCCTACTCATTCAAGGTACATAGCCTTTCACTTCTTTTATATCTTACATTTACGCTCATGCCTGTTTGGATGGATACTGTTGTCAATGTATCATTTTTAAAAAATTCTACATTCCAGTTTGGTTTTTAATTGATTTAATTTCTTGCTAAATTCACTGCCTAAATCTAGTGGTTTATATTTTTTTAGAATTTTTCTATTCTTCACATCATTCTCTGGGTGAATTATAGCTTTATTTCTTCTACTCTAAGCTTTATATCTTTCTTCTTGCTTCATTACAATGGCCATGATATGATATCTGGGATAGTGATGAATAAATATGGTAAGTGCCAGTCTCTGAGGAAAAAATTTTAATATTTATAACCAATTAATATGCCATATACTCTATTTTTGTAGATACTTTTAAAGTAATTTTAAGGGGCGCCTGGGTGGTGCAGTCGGTTGAGCGTCCGACTTCAGCCAGGTCACGATCTCGCGGTCCGTGAGTTCGAGCCCCGCGTCAGGCTCTAGGCTGATGGCTCAGAGCCTGGAGCCTGTTTCCGATTCTGTGTCTCCCTCTCTCTCTGCCCCTCCCCCGTTCATGCTCTGTCTCTCTCTGTCCCAAAAATAAATAAACGTTGAAAAAAAAAATTTTTTAAAGTAATTTTAAGCTTACTCTTTGCTTACAAATAACTTATTTTTTATCATAAAGAAATGTTATAATTTACCAAATGCTATTTCTACATCTATTGAAAAATTACACAATTTTCTTCCTTATTTTGTTACTGTGGGAAGTTATACTGGCTGATTTTAAAATGTTAAAGCAATCTCAAATTTCCTAACACCAAATTGTTCCCAAAGTCTCATCTTTTTATACACTGCTTGATGAATTTGATAATAATTTGCTTTGAATCATCACATCCTTGTTCATGAGAGTCATTAGTTTATAGATTTTTTTTTGAAATTTCTGTCCAGCTTCTGTTATTAATCTATGCACTAACCAAGGTAGGAAAATTTCTTTTTCATTCTCTATTCTCTTTAACATTATCTATTTTACAAAAGTATCGTAAGTTCAACAGTAAATCATTTAGACCTATTTTTTTTTTTTTTTTTTATGCAGGGAAAGGTGTATGTATGTGAAGATTGTTAACCATGCATCCAATATATCTGGTAGATATAAGACTATTCAGATTTTCTATTTCCTCTTGTATTTGTTTTGGTGAATTTTGCTTTTAAAGGAAATTGTCCATTTAATTTATATTGTGAAATTCAGTAGCAGGTATGTGTTCATAATGTCAACTTTATTATCTTTTAAAATTCCTGCAAAAATTGTATTGTTTCCTTTTTCATTTCTGAACTTTGCACATTTTATTTTTTCCTTCTCTGGTCAGAGGTTTGATTCATTATTTAATGATTTCAACAATACCACACTTTTGACTTGGTTGATTATCTCAATTATATGTTTACTTTTTATTATTTTTTCTTACTTTATTATTTTATTAATTTAGATTACATTTGTTTTTCTTCTAATTTCTTGAGATATGTATTAGAAATTGATTTTCAGGGGTGCCTGGGTGGCTCAGTCAGTTAAGCTATGGACTTCTGCTCAGGTCATGATCTCAAGTTTGTGAGTTTGAGCCCAGCATCTGCTGTCTGACTTTTTGAACCTGCTTCAGATTCTCTGTTCCTCTCTCTCTCTCTCTCTCTCTCTGCCCCTCCTCCGCTGGCTCTCTCAAAATAGATAAGCATTTTTTAATTGATTTTCAGCCTTTATTTTTTCCTAATGGATGTACCAAATATATCATGTTTCTGCTTAGATGCAGAAAACCACAAGAGAACATCACTTCACACAGTGAGGAAAATTCAAATAATCCCCCAAATCTTTTTTTTTTTTTTTTTTTTTTTAGCCAGAGAGCTGAAGTCAAAAGGCAACCAGATGAACTGAATTTCAAAAAGGTGTGTACTCCTGAGGAGCTAGAGACACAAACTGTTTTACCTTTTAAACAGCACTGGAGGGAGACGCGGCAGCCACAAGGGAGTAAGAAGAAAAGTAACAATTTCACAAACCCATCACTAGCTGGAAAAGCGTGGAATTCATGGAATTCATGGGAGCCCCAGACAGAAACGGAGCCTGCACTCATTCAGATCGCTTTTCCCTGGCTCTAAACCCTGCGCTCCCGGGCGCAGAGCAGGACACCTCTGGAACTGTCTTTCCGGCCGGCGTAAAACCCCGCCCACTTCCTGGAGCCGGCTCTCGAAGGAAGCGAAAGCCTTCCGCTGCGCCTGGAGAAGCAGGGAGCGCCCTCACCGCTAGGGTTCCAGTAAATATCAACTGACTCTGATGGAGGGGTGGAAGCACAAGGTGTCCGCCCCCTTGGAATGGAATGGCCAGGCTGTAGCCCTTGCTTTAGGTAAAGGGAAACCGCTGCTGAAAAGCCGAGAGGTAAAAGCTGCCTGCACTTACGTGGGAGACAGGAATGCCCACCTGCCCGCACCCAAAGCCCCGAACAGAAAAACAAACAGCAATCCTTCTCACAACCGCCACCCAGGCCGAGGTATCTGCTGCTGCTGCTGAGAGAGCAGTAAATTGGCACCAACTGCCTCAGAATGCAGGGAACCGGATTGAGCACGGAATCCGAGTCATGCACTGCTCTGATACAAAGCACAGGTGTGCTATCCCCGGGGGAGGCCAGGGAGCTCTCGCAAGCAGGCTTACAGGGACATTTAGAGAATAGTGTTTATATTAGAAAATAAGAAAGGTCCTAAGTCGGTTAATTCAGCTTCCTCCTAAAACACATGAAACTAGAGAAAGAAGGACAAATGAAGCCCAAAGCAAGAAAAGAGGAAATAATAAAGATAGCAGAAATCAATGAAATCGTAAACAAGTGAGGAAAAAAAAAAAAAAAAAACACAGAGAAAACTCAATGAAATTCAAAGTTGGTTCTTTGAAGAGATCAATAAAATCGATAAATCTCTAGTCAGAGAAACCAGGAAAAAAGGAGAGAAGACAGTATTACTATTTGTAGGAGTAAAAGCAGGGGAGGGTCCCTGCAACTCCTACAGACATTAAAGGATAATATGATAATGTTAAACAGCTGTATGCAAATAAATTCTCTGAAAGACACAATCTGGCAAAGCTCACTCAAGAAATAGACAAATAGAATAACCCTATGTCAGTTCACGAAATTGAGTGTGGAGTGAAAAATCTTCCCACCAACAAAAGTCCATGCCCTGATGCCTGCTTTGTGAATTTATGGAAGGAATACTAATTCTACACAAAATTTTCCAGAAAATAGAAGAGGAGGGCACACTTCCCAACTCATTTTTTAAATTTTTTTAATGTTTATTTATTCTTGACAGAGAGAGACAGAGCATGAGCAGGGGAGGGTCAGAGAGAGGGAGATACAGAATCCCAAGCAGGCTCCAGGCTGTCAACACAGAACCGGACACAAGGCTTGAACCCACGATCTGCAAGATCATGACCTGAGGTGAAGTGGGATGCTTAACCAACTGAGCCACCCAGGCACCCCTCTTCCCAACTCATTTTAAGATGCTAGCATTATCCTGATACCAAATTGGAAAACACTGTAAGAAAACAATAGATCAATATCCCTTATGAACATAGATGCAAAAATCCTTAATAAAACACTAGCAAAACAAATTTGGCATTTATAAAAAGAATTATACATTATGATCAAGTAGGATTTATTCCAGCAACACAAGAGTACGTAAGTGAAATTTCTAGAATTAAATATCTACACTACAAAAAAAGAAAAATCTCAAAATGACCTCATAAACTATTAAAAACTAGGGGGCAAAAGGAGGAAATGAAACTCAAAGTAAGTAGAGAGGAATCATAAGCATAAGACCACAAACACAGAAAGAAAACAAAAAATCAATAGAGAAAAGTCAGTAAAAGTAAAAGCTTATTCTTTGAATATCAATAAACTGATAAACTTCTAGCCAAACTGGAAAAAAAAAAAAAGGGAGAGAACATAAATTACCCATAGCATAAATGAGAAAACATCACTACAGATTCTACAGTTACTTAAAATACAATGTGGAAATATTATGAAAAAAAATATCATGCCACATTTGACAACTGAGATGAAATGGTTACATTCTTTGAAAGACACAAAGTAGTAGTGCTCACTAAAGAAGAAATCGATAATATGAATTGAACTGTAGCTAGTAATTAACTTGAATTTATAGTTTAAAAAAATTCTTGCAGAGGAAACTATAGGCCCATATGGTTTCACTGGTAAATTCCACCAAGTATTTAAGGAAGAAATACCAAAATTATACATACGCTCCTAGAAAATTAAGGAAGATGGAACACTTTCCAACTTATTATGTGAAGTCAGCATTAATGATACCAAAGTCAGACAATCAACACAATTTTAAAATGGGCAAGAGACATGAACAGACACTACACCACAGCTAATATACTGAAGAAAAATAAGCATATGAGAAGGTATTTGGCATTATTAATCAGTAGGGTAATGTAACTCAAACCACAATTGGATACTATTCCACAACCACTAGGATGGGTAGAATTAAAATCACTGACCATACCCAGTTATAGTATGGGGATTGAACACCCGGAATTCCCATATATTGCTGGTTTGGAATGTGATGCAATCAATTCACAGATCAGTTTGGCAGTTTCTTTAAAAAGTTAAACACACACCAACCATCTGACACAGCTATTCCACTTCTAGTTATCTCTGCAGAAAGGAAAGCTTGTGCCCAAAGATTCCTACATAAATGTTCATAGCTGTCTTATCTGTAATAACTAAAAAGTGGAAAATGTCTGTCAATAATTAATAGATTAAAAAATTTTGGTATATCAATACAATGGAATATGCTCAACAACAAAAAGAAATTGATTAATGATACACTAACATGGATGATCTAAAAAAAATTATGCTAACTGAAAGAAGTCATGCTTCCATTCATATAACATTCTAGAAAATGAAAGGGAATTTTAATAATAGAAAGGAAATTATTCAATGGTTTAGATTATTTATTTAGGGATGAGGAGGCAAGGAAGAGTGAGGAGAAAGGACAATGGTGGGACACAATGAAACTTTAGAAAGGTGTTGCTGAATATATTCTTTATCCTTGTGATGGTGTTTTCATGAGTGTATACATATGTCAAAATTTATCAAATTGTACAATTTAAATATATTTGTTTTATTATGTCTATTATATTTTAACAAAACTATTAAAAAATTTTAAAAATATATCTACAACTAGGATTGTTGTTTTACTCATATCTTCTTTGATTTTACTCAACTTATCCATTCCAAAACTGTGTTATTAGGTTGATTTAACACTAGGATTCTTTAATTTTTTGGTTGAATTGACTAATCACTATGCAATGTCTCTATCTTTCATAATGTTTCTTGACTTAAAATATACTCTGTTTGATATTTCTACAACCCCCACCAGTTTCTTTTGGTTAGTGTTTGGAATAGATAGATAGATAGATACACAGATATCTCCAACCTTTTACTTTACTTTTTAAATTTTTTTTTACACTTAACTTTTATTTAAAATAGAATGAGCAGACACCTTGTAAATATGTGTTGATCTGGAAATGCTTTACATAATTTTTTTAATTTATTTATTTAAATTCAAATTAGTTAACACACAGTGTAGTATTGGTTTCAAGAGTAGAACCCAGTGATTCAATCACTTATATGTAACACCCAGTGCTCATCCCCAAAAGTGCTCTCTCCTTAATGCCCATCACCCATTTTGTCCATCCCCCCACCCACCTCCCCTCTAGCAACTCTCAGGTTGTTCTCGATTCTTAAGAGTCTGTTATGGTTTGTCTCCCTCTCTGTTTTTATCTTATTTTTCCTTCCCTTCCCATATGTGGGGTGCTTCCTGTATCGGTTGTCTGGAGCAGAGGCCTGCTGTGTTGACTTAGTCTTGCCCCAGCAAATAACCAGACGCCAGGCAGAGGGCGACGGGGTTTGGCGCAAGTGATCCTGCTTCCACTGGAGGCCACTATGCTGCTCTCTGAAGTCCCACCGTGTTGGTGTTGGGGGTAAAATGGCACCACCCCAATCTCTTGACCCTGGACGGGGGATCTCAACCCCTCACTGTTCAGGCAGCCCTAACAGCCTTGCGAGGGCAGTCAGCTCGCCCTGCACCACAAATCTCCCACATTTTTTTCTTTGGCGTGTGGCTGGGATTCAAAACTCAAAGTCTTAAAGTCTTAAAGGACCTGGCGCCGGGCGGACCCACCTCTCCTCCTCTGGAATAGAGCCTCTCCACTCTTTGTCTGAAATCCTTTGTCCCGGGAAAAAAAAAATGGTCCCACATTTGCAGGATCTATGGTGTAGCACCACTAAAAGCAGCAAAGCTTATATTCGCTCTGGATGAGCCTCTGTGCCCTGCTGATGAAAGGCCGCTTGCTGGCACCTGCAGGGTCTTTTGTCCTTGGGGAGGCAACAAACCTCCTTCCAAAAGCCAGCCAGGAAGTGAAATGTTCGCTCCCAGTGCTCCCTAGATATCCCTACACCACCCTATGCACCCCAGGGCCAGCTTCTTCCTCCCCAGGAATGTGCCACAGCTCCGCTTCAAAGAAAGTCACGCACTTCCAAAACCTCAGTTTGAGACCCAAATGCTGTTTGCAAAAAAGAAAAAGGAAAAAAAATATATGATGCTCAATACTTCTGGCTCCCCAGTCCGTAGAGAGGTTTGCCTCTTGTGCAAACTTGATGTTGCACTTTCTCAACCCCTCTCATTCTCTCCCTTTTGTCTCTCCATGTAAAGTGTTCCCTCCCCTCTGCAGAACTGGTTTTCTCTCCTCCAATTCACTTCCATGTACCTTGCAAGTGCCACACTGTCTCCCTCCATGGAGATCCTTCCACCACTCTGCAGATCGATTTCCTGGGTGTTCCAAGTCATCTGACCTCAATACAGCTGTGTATGAGGGACAAGGAAGGCCCAGAGTCCTTCTACTTCGCGATCTGAACTCCTCCCTCCAATCTTTCACTTTAAACCAGTGTTTCAGGTTGTGATATTTAAAATATCCCTTTGTAATTAGCATAGAGTTAAGCATTTTCAATCCAGTATTAGAACTTTGTTTATAAATTGAAGCATTAGCTCATGTACATTCAATTTATATACTGATATAGTTTGGATTTAAATGCTTATATAGTTTAACACTATACTAATATAATTTAAAGCTGCTATAGCTTGTCTATTACATTGTTGTTTCTCATTCCTGTTTCTGAAACATGAATGCCTTGAATCTGCCCCAGATCCAGTGCACAATGGGCCATGATTACATTATGCAGGGTTTGTTTGTTTTTAATCTAGATTACTTAGTAAATCTTAAAAGAATAGAATAAATAGGAGTTGAAACTTTGAATTTCATGTAAGAGAAAGAGAATTTGCAGATAAACAAAAAGAATGGTACCCCATGACATGATTCCAACAGTGGTAATCTTCGCTATGATTTCTTTAGATCCTACTATATTCTAATGAAGACTCCAGGCATTTTAAATCTTAACAATAGCTAGTACCTTCTAGTACTCTAAGTCTTAAACGTAACTCTGTTAGGTAACTCTATTAGGCAAATATTGTAATTCTCCCTTATTATGGATAGAACTAAAACACAGAGGTGTTAAATAATTTTCCAAAGGGCACACAACTATTAGCTGATTGAATTAGAAACTGAATCCTTATCTAAGTTTAGAATCCAACCACAATCTTTTCACTACTTCATTTTGCTATATTAAAGCATTTTAAGAAATGATTAGAGGGCTGACTTTTGTTAGTCATGAGAAACTAAAGTGAAATCTTTTTTTTTTAATTTTTTTTGTTAACGTTTTTATTTATTTTTGAGACGAGAGAGACAGAGCATGAGCAGGGGAGGGGCAGAGAGAGAGGCAGACACAGAATCTGAAGCAGGCTCCAGGCTCTGAGCTGTCAACACAGAGCCCGACGTGAGGCTCCAACTCACAGACCGTGAGATCATGACCTGAGCTGAAGTCGGATGCTCAACCAACTGAGCCACCCAGGCGCCCCTAAAGTGATATCTTACAAAGAAAATATTAAAAAGCAGAAATTCTTGTACATATTTTGCTAAAGTAAATCATATTGGAGAAGGCACAGGAAGATAGTGTTCAATTATAAGAAAATAAAATTGCACCTAAGAAAAAATATTTAAAAGAAGTCTTCTCATATAACTTTCATAGCTAACTAATAACCAACTGTGTCATCAACGACATATAAAGGTTTCTGAAGCTCACATTTCTTAGATATAAAATAGACTCAAATAATCTATTTTTTAGGTTACTTGAACCCATAATTCTCTCTATATCTACTTTTAAATTCAAAACTCTTTCAAAAATATATATTTTAAATAACAGAAATAGAGATTGCTTCTTGGCCTTTTAGCTAAGATTAAATATAAATAACAGAAATAGAAATAATGCAATTTGTTTCTAGGTATATGTAAAGCTCTAATCAAAGGACAATTAGTTTTACTAAATAAATACACAATGTCAAAGATGAATATTGAATCCAAGATACATGGTGCTGCTAAATAGCAAGCCTTTGAATAACTATAATGCAGCACATTCATATAAGAATAGACTAACTGATTTATAGTCTTAGGAAAAGTAGATAGGAAAAAATCATATCAAGAATGTAGAACATTTTCTTCAAGAACACAATTTACTAGATATATCATTCAGGAAGTAAAGCTGTCCTAAGATAGCTTCACTAATGCTGATTTACCCAAGCAATTAAGATAAATTTCTAAATTAAAAATTATTGATAAGATATTTTTAAACAAAAACTCATTAAGCATATTGGTTTCATATTGCTACTATAATAAATTAGCACAAACTTAGTGGCTTAATACATACTTTCTGTTGTACTTCCAGAGGCCAGAAATATGAAATCAGTTTCAATGGACAAAAGTCAAGGTATTAACAAAGTTGCGTTTACTTCCCAAGGCTCTAGGGGTCAATCTAGAGCCCTAGACACCACCAGCATTTTCTAGCTTCTGGACACCACCATTCCTTGTTTGGTGACCTTTTCCATGCGTCTCTCACACTTCTTCCTTCCATCATCGCATCACCCCCCTTCCTACTTCTGACCTCACCTCTCTCTTATAAGGACCCTTATGATGATATTTATGGCCTGTCAGGATGGTAGTGGGTTGAATAATGTCCCCCTAAAATTCATATATGGGTTTAGTCCTAACCACCGAGACCTCAGAATGTGACTTTATTTGGAATTAAAGTCACTACGTATGTAATTAATAAAGGTCAGATTATTATGGTGGGCCCTAATTCAATATGGCTAATGGCCTTATGAAAAGGAGAAATTTGGATATGGAGACAAATACCAAGCACAGAGGGGAACACATGTGAAGATGAAGGCAGCAATCTGCATGATATTTCCATTGGTCAAGGAGTATGTAAGACTGCCAGAAAACAAGCTAGGGGAGAGGCATGGAACAGATTCTCCCTCACAGCTCTCGCAGAGAACCAACCCTATTCACACCTTGATCTTGGACTTTCAGATCCCAGAACTATGAGACAATAAATATGTGTTGTTTAAGCCACCCAGTGTGTGGTACTTTGTTAAAGCAACCATAGCAGACTAATACAAGAATAATTTACTATTTCAAATCCTTAACTAAATCGCATCTGCAAAATCTCTTTTTTTTTTTTTCAACGTTTTTTATTTATTTTTGGGACAGAGAGAGACAGAGCATGAACGGGGGAGGGGCGAGAGAGAGGGAGACACAGAATGCAAACAGGCTCCAGGCTCTGAGCCATCAGCCCAGAGCCCAACGCGGGGCTCGAACTCACGGACCGCGAGATCGTGACCTGGCTGAAGTCGGACGCTTAACCGACTGCGCCACCAAGGCGCCCCCGCAAAATCTCTTTTATACATAAGGTAGCATTCATAAATATCTGGTGTTAGGGAGTAGATATCTTTGGAAGGTTATTATTCAGCCTGCCACAGCATGCTTATTGTCATTCCAATTTATACTTTGGCAGATATAGGGTAAATAAAACATACTCCCTTCCCCCAAGATTCAGTGTTATTCATAGTTCAAAGATCCAAGTATCATGTGGACTCTTTGCAGGAATTTATATGGATTCTAGCAACCTGCTGTGATATTTTACTGAGAAAATTAAAGAAAATGCAGCTTGAAGAAGGAAAGTTTTCCATATCACAAAACTGTTCTTTGCCCAAAAAATTGGTACTTTTGACCTAATCCATTTTCCAGATTAAATCGATTCCATGAACAAATGGATTTAAGAGTAATAGGATGACTTACTTTATTTCATTCCCATAATAATAATCACGAATAATTAAGACTATATCTCAATAATATCTCAGCATTTTACCAAGAAAATAAAACAATTTATTTTTGTATTATAATATTGCATGATTAGGGGCACCTGGGTGGCTCAGTCGGTTGGGCGGCCGACTTCGGCTCAGGTCATGATCTCGTGGTCCGTGAGTTCGAGCCCCGCGTCAGGCTCTGTGCTGACAGCTCAGAGCCTGGAGCCGGTTTTGGATTCTGTATCTCCCTCTCTCTGACCCTCCCCCGTTCATGCTCTGTCTCTCTCTGTCTCAAAAATAAATAAACATTAAAAAAAATCAAGTTTAAAAAAAAATAATAATATTGCATGATTATAGTATCCCAGATAGATATAATCAGTGTGCATTTTAATGTTGTATACATAGAATCCTTGCATATGTTTACAGAAATACATTGGGAAAGGTCAATTCAGGAAATACAAACCTGTCAGTAACTTCACAGTCTGACAGTTTATCTTTTCAGATTCCATTCAACATACGATTTATTCTTTTCTTATTTCCCAGGTTCTCTTCTAAAAGGCCAGAATCTATAATCCCATATATTATTGACATAGGAAGGCAGAAAAAAAAAACCGCTGTAGATATTTTAAGCAGAAAAGTAGTCAAGACAGGAAATTAGGTACTTATAATTTTGTTGGAGGGACTCGAGGATCAGAAATCAGGGTAAGTCATGGCATTTCAGCAGCCAAATAGCCACTACTGCTGTTACTGAAGATGCTTCCGCACTTCTTCCATACATATCACACCTAACACTAGATGCAGGCTCAAAGTCAGGCCACTGCCTCCCTTTCTAAATACTCATATCTCCACCATGTTGCTTGCCAACTGCCACAGCAGGAAATGTGTAGCCTCCACTTACTTCCATCTTCCATGTCTCATACAAAGTTAAATGATGAGCAGAATCTAATTTGCATCTAGACCTCTAACTTCAAGGGAGTTTTCTCACTTTCTACCTAGAAGGAAGTTGAGATAGTAACCTATGAGAGTCACCATTTTCTCCTGCCATTGAGGCAGAGAGATAGAAAAGGCATAAAAACTAAGAAGAGAAAGAACAGAGAGGCTATAATGAGAAGAGACGGTCATTCTCAGATTAACCGGGTACAGACATTTGATAGAGCAATAATTAGTACGGCATTTGCATGAAATTATAAATATTATGTTCATCAAGTCTAGAGACGCCTTAAGTAGTCAAATGTTTAGGTTGTTGCACTCTAAAAATTCCACAAAATCTGTCCTAAGACACACTTAATCCATCATAAAATAGCATGGGATGAGGAATAGCTAAAGTATCCCTGATCTATGAAGATACTAGGTTGACAAAAAGAGAAAATGCACCGTCTAGTTACGTTGAAGTGGCAATAATCTTGTACCCCCTATATTAGTTAGGAGTCTTTAAAGGCACATGAATTCCGGTTCAAATGGGAAATTTATTTTAAGTTTATTTATTTATTTCGAGAGAGAGAGAGAGTGAGAGAGCACACAGGAGGGGCAGAGAGAGGGAGAGAGAGACAATCCCAAGCAGGTTCCACACTGTCAGCACAGAGCCTGATGATGCAGGGCCCAAACTCATGAACTGTGAGATCATGAGCTGAGCTGAAATCAAGAGTTGGACGCTTAACCGACTGAGCCACCCAGGCACCCCCAAACTGGGAATTTAAAAAGAAATGTTTTGGGTTTTGTTTTTTTTTTTTTTTTTCATTAGAAAAGTTTAACTCTAGGTGGCTTTATGTATGGGTTGATTCCTGAATTCATTTAAACTACCAGGACCTGGTTTGTCTTGATTTCTTGGTTCATTCCTCTGGCTTCTCATCTAGGCTCCATGAGAAGATTTTAGGTAATTCCAAACTCATGCTTTCCCCACATCCTGTACATTCATGTCCATCAAAATAGTTGGCAGATTCTTTCTTCCAAGTCTAAACCACGTGCTTATGCCCGTGGTCAGAGGTGAAGTGCAGTTCACCCAAAACACAAAAGTTGATCTTGGGAAGGAGCAATGCACCAGAAAAAAAAAAAAAACCTGAATACTATTATCAAAGAAGAGGCAATGTTTTAGATACATACTTGAGTTTACTACATCTCCGAGCCCTCAGTTGGCCCCTGCTGCCCTCCACTGGTTCTGGAGAGAGATGGACAAAAGCCAGATAAATGCTACATTTCACTACACGTGGACTTTAGCCTCACATCCCTATGTGGAGTTCTGGAAAATTAGGCACTAGGTGTGTGACAAGGGCTCCTTTCCTTTGGGTTGACTACAGGCCTTGGGCCTAATGCAAGCTGCTGGACCCTTGGCCCTTTTCCCAGAGACTCCCGCAGTAATGTTACCACACAGTTGGCTATAAAAGGCAAGGACAGACAAATCTATGGTAGAACACACTGCAGAAAGAAATAAGGAATATTTGCCTAAAGACAAGTTTTTTTCTACTCCTCTTACTAAAGCTGCATCCTTAGAAACACAGCTTAATTTTTTTCCTGTCCTGTTTGAAAATACAGCACTTCTTTGAAGGTAGAGGACGACATGGACTTTGAGAGTTGGAGACCTGACAAAAGGCCCATGAGCAGACGGAACAGAGGGCGGACTTTTTTCTTGTAAGCTTTTAGCTAAGGAGCTGTTCTGCTCCTTGGTGAGGAAGAAATATTAATTTAAATCAGAAATTTTCAAATTTTTAAATTCAGCTGTTCCTCATATAAAAATGAAAAACTCACACCCTCAATCACTGTTATCTGGATATTTCACAAGTCAGTATCAAAATCCACATAAAGATCATTTTCAAAGGTATCGAGGCATATTGTTATCTTTAATTTGAATACAGAGAGTCCAGCTGGATGGTTGGCTTGACAGACGCATATCCGTTCTATAAACTCTGAATAAGGAACATACTTCCCTTCATTGGGTTTTATTATGCTGCCAATTTGTAAATGATCTCAATGTAAAGAAACATATCCTATTACTTTGAATAGGCTTTTTAAAACTAAGCATGCATTCAAGGTTGCCTTAGACTTTGTTCCCTGGGGGAGGGGTTGGGGACAAGAACGGACAGGGCACGGGCAAGAGGGGCTTCTTTCCAATCCCCACTGAGAACCACAACCCTCAATTATTTGTTACTGCAATGCATATATCATTATATTTAATTTATATTTTTAACAAATGATGTAAGTTTACTCTGCATTGTGTTTGAAGCAAATTATCTCAAACAGTGTATTATTAAGAAGCAAATGATTCAAGAAGGATGTATCCATGTATCTTTAGCAGTTAGAGATGGCTGGTATCTTTTCTAATTGTTCATGCCCAGCCCAGGGTACTCAGCACCCATATCAAATTGTTTAATTATGTAGATATTTTTAAGTTGTCTTTGCATAGAAATATATAGACAGGCAGATCAATGAACCCTAAAATAAAGAATAGAATGATGGGGCGCCTGGGTGGCTCAGTTGGTTAAATGGCCAACTTGAACTCAGATCATGATCTGATGGTTCATGAGTTCAAGCCCTATATTACACTCTCTGCAGTCAGCACGGAGCCCAATTCGGATCTTCTGTCCCTCTCTCTCTCTCTCAATTTCTCTCTCTCTGCCCCTACTCTGCTCACACTATCTCTCTCTCTCTCTCTCTCTCTCTCTCTCTAAAAAAAAGAATAGAATGATTGCCAGAGGCAGGGAGGGGCTAGAGAGTGAGTGAAATAGGTGAAGGGGGTCAAAAAGTACAAACTGCCAATAATAAAATAAATAAATAAGTCATAAATGTGTAACATACAGCATGATGATTATAGTTAGTGATATTCTTCTGCATTTTTGAGTTATGAATAGAGTAAATCTTAAAAGTTCTCATCACAAGAAAAACATTTCTAATTATGGTGATGGATAGTAACTAGACATTGCGGTGATCATTTTACAACATAAAGAAATACTAAGTCATTATGTTGTACACCTGAAACTAATATAATGTGATATGCCAATTATAGCTCAATAAAAATTAAAAATAATCCAGAGTTAATACAGGGATTTTGAAAATGGTAAAAGTGACATTTTAAATCAATACGACTAGGGGCACCCGGGTGGGTCAGTCGGTTGCATGTCTGACTCTTGACTTGGGCTCAGGTCATGATTCCAGGGTCACGGGATCAGGCTCCATGCCTCTCTCTCTCTCTCTCTCCCACTGTCTCTCTCTCTGTGTCTGTCGCTTTCTCTCCCTCTGCACTTCCCCCACTTGTTCACACACACTCTATCTCAAATTTTTAAAAATAATAATAAAATAAATAAATAAATGTGACTAAAGAAACTATTGAATCTATAGTGTTGGGGCAACTGACTAGCCTTTTTTTATTTTTAATAAAACTGGGGAACTATGTCACTGCTTGCTGCTTTGTAAAATCCAGATGAATAAATGTTTTTAAGGCCAAAAAATGAAACCATAAAAGTATCAGAAAAAAAATTGGGTAAATATTACTTACAATCTTAGACTAGATAAGGACATTCTAAGTTTTATCACAGACTGCAGACGCTATAAAAGAAAATATATACAGGATTGACTACACAAAATTTCTACATAGAAAGGGAGAAGAAAATTTGTCAAACGTTTGCAACACATTTGAAAAGCAAAGGACTAATATCTAAACAGAAATAACGTTTGCAAATCAAAATCAATTAAAATTACAAATATAAATAACCTAGCTGAAACAATACAGAACAGAAATAGAGAAACTAAAATAAACAATAATTACATTAGAAAATTATTCTTCACTGATGACACAATTAAAGAGAGATAATATTGGAAGCATGTGCACGACTAGAAATTTTTAAAACTTTTGGAGAGCAAGTTAATTTGTTTAACCATTTTGGAGGGCAATTTGGAAGTGTTTGTCAAAATTTTAAATGTATGTTTCACTCTTTGATCCAGCTTTCCCATTAATAAAAATTTTGGCAGATACACTCAAATAGGCACGCACACACACATGCACACACATACACACTATTATTTGTAGAAGGGAAAACATGAAAGACCTAAATGTCAATGAACTAGGTACTAGTTAAATCATGACACATCAATGTAATATTTTATTAGGTTGCCAAGAGAAAGAACAATGTGATTTATATGAACTTTCGATAAAAGGGAATCAAAATAATTCTTAAGTGGAAATAAGACAAAAGCATAAGTCAGTATCACATGATCCATTTTAGTAGAAATATGTTCATATGTATTTATATGCATAAAGAAAAGCACTAAATTTTTAGCAGTGGTTACCTCTAGGAGTTTTTTTACTTTATTCATGCCTATATTTTCTGACTTTTATATGTATTTATAAAAATTGAAGGTAACTTCAATTTAAAATTTTTTAAATTATTTTTATAACGAGTATAAGTTTTGACAACACAATTTACCTTTATTCAAATTGCCAGATATTCAGGTTATTGAGCTTGAAGCTTCAGATTTGTCACCTGTGAATTGGGGGTAATGACTGATTCTTTGGAGTTTGGAGGAGGGTAAAATGTGATAATGCACTTCAGTGCTTATCCTAGTGCCTGAAATATAAAAACATTCAATAAATGGGAGCTGCTATTATGATATTATTACCAATGCCCTAATACTGCTATGAAATGTAAAGGTAGCAACATCATGTTATTGTTATAAATAAATACATGAACGCAGAGACTCAAATTATGATTGCAATTATCATTTAGACAAAATAAACAGCATCTTGTACTAAATAGTTCTGTAGATAAGTTTATTTATTTCTAATGGATTTCTCCACACATTCTTAATAGATTTAAGGCAAAGTGTATAAGATCATAAAAAATATTTAATATTTGAGTATCACCTGGGGAAATGAAATTACATACATAGGCAGTTACATTGAATAATTCTTACTGGAAATGTTTTAATTATCCATCCACCCTGAAATTGCCTAAATTTGCTACATGGAAATACACATTGCTAGCTAATAGCCAACCCTGTTTTACTTTTGGATAAAGTGGAAATAGCTACAAGTACCCACTAGCTCTATGGACACCCAAAGTGACAAACCCTGATTCCCTCTCAACACCTATATCTAAAATACTGCTCCAGGCTGGGATTATTCAGATAATTTCTATGACAAGAACGTTTATGTGCACTTGGGTTTATGTGTGTCTTTTTCAGAAAATCAATCTCTAAATGAAAATGGACCCTAACCAGGATTTTTGAGAAATAAAAATCTTCTAATCTTTCTCATCTCTTCAAAGTTTAAGACAAGAAAGTTTTGGCAAAATAAACACTGCCTCCTTGTTTGGAAAAAAAGACAGGCTTTTTATTCTATTCTTGTAGCACTATGCTATTTAAAAATACATGTGCAATTTAATTGACATTATAATAAATGATATGGCAAAGTGTTGTTGAACAGTAAAGGACACAGAGATATTATTTCCCATTGTTACTATGAATAGAACCACCCAGATACCAATTAACATCTCATCACTATGATTACCTTTTATTGTTCTTGTTCCCCTAATCAAACTCACACTTTTTTAGTTTATATTTTGATTTCAAAAAGTTATGCTAAGAAAAGATTAAATTTATTATGAATGCAAATAAATGTGAAGCATATAAAGCTAATTAGGTTTATAACCACTGAGAATAATATGAAAAAGAAAATTAAATTGCTTTGCTTCAAGGAAAACCTTGTAGGACACATTTGTTGAATAAATATGAAAGAAAAAATTTTAATGTTTTCTCACATAGTTGATATTTGGCTTTTAGTTTTACATGTGAAAATCGTATGCATTTTCTTTAATTCTTAATATACACTGACTACCGTCTTCATTATATATTAGCATTATGCGTTGGTGGTAGGAGAGAGGGGAGAAATATATTTACCAAACATTTAAATGGAGCTCTCACAATTTTTAAAGCTTAACAGTGACAGATTCCAAGAACAAGTGAAAATTTATGGGAAACACAAAGATACACCAAAAGTTTTGGTGATAAAGTAACATTAACTAAATACTGTTTTGACATGTGTGACACAAGAACAACTTAATGAGTTATGTCTCTTAAAGATATTTTCTTTAATTATATATCTCAGCTATTCCCTAGATTCTCAGCCGTTTAGCAGGCAATACTTTCTATGCAAGTATTTCGTTTATTATGGAAATGGCATTTCAATGTTGAAATGCATCCGTGATGATTTATTGACTAGTTTGACGTCCCATGTAAGGAAGAAGAGTGTTGAGTGGAAGTTTGGCACCAGTAATGATTTTTTTTTGTTCCCCAGCTGACAGGTTTACAGGATTAAGCTTTAGAGTGTTTGCTAGCATCCCCAGGATGCCTTTCCATAGTGGAGCGGAGTTTAGATCGACTCTGGGGTATTAGCACATGATGAAGGTAATCTGTTTCCTCAGCTGAAGCTCACAAACAAAGCAGTTAAATCCCCATCACAAATGGCCATACTGGGACTCATTACACTTTTCATAGGCCTGGATCTTTTTGTTTCTAAGTCCCTAAAACATTTATATAGGGCAATGAAATTTTCACAGAACCTGAGCCAATTCCTTTAACGAAGAATGAGATACATTGCTTTGAAAGGTACAGTGTTCTTCCAAAAGTAGGGAGGTAATTTAAGGAGCAAAGAAAGAATGGAGGAATGAAGGATAAACACCACCTCCACGGTTCCTGGTTGAAAATAGAGTAGGGACGTTTGTCTAGAAAGGCTGCTAGTTGGCCAAGGTTTTCATTTACATGTTAACTTGACAAACCTCGGTTGAGTTTCTACCATGTGCCAGGTTTGGTGTGAGGAGCTGAAATAAGAAAGTGGATATGTCATGATATCAATCTCCAAGGGGTTCAGTGCAGCAGAGGAAAAAAGTCTGTAAAAATTGTTATGAAACACTGCGGTCGGTGCACGTGGGTGGCCAGTTAAGCGACTGACTCTTGACTTTAGCTCGGGTCGTGATCTCACAACATGATCTCATGGTTTGTGAGTTCAAGCTCTGAGTAGGGCTCTGTGCTGAGAGTAAGGAGCCTGCTTAGGATTCTCCCTCTTTCTCTGCCCTTTCCCTGCTCGTGCTCTCTCTCTCTCTCTCTCTCTCAAAATAAATAAATAAACTTAAAAAAAAAACCAGTGTGATAGGCTCTGTTAAAAGATAAGGAAAAAGTGCCTAACATTGTGGGACCAGGTAGAAATGTGCTATTCAGAGAGTATTGGGGCTGGGATGAATGAAGAAGACGGGAACACGAGAAAGCCTTAGAGATATATGAATTTATATGTTCAGAAGTGACAATTTCTTGGTATAAAGAAGAGCTTTTCTGGAAAATGTTTTTTAAAGTTTCAGAATATTGGTTTGCTGAGTGCAATAAATGTTAACTTTCTAAGTAAGTGGAGTCTAGCATTATGACCTTTCTTTTTTTTTTTAATTTTTTTTTTCAACGTTTATTTATTTTTGGGACAGAGAGAGACAGAGCATGAACGGGGGAGGGGCAGAGAGAGAGGGAGAAACAGGCTCCAGGCTCTGAGCCATCAGCCCAGAGCCCGACGCGGGGCTCGAACTCACGGACCGCGAGATCGTGACCTGGCTGAAGTCGGACGCTTAACCGACTGCGCCACCCAGGCGCCCCGCATTATGACCTTTCTTATGTAAGTTCCTACTTACCAAGCCATAGGTCTACCTTTAAAATGGGAAACGAGGGGCGCCTGGGTGACTCTGTCAGTTAAGCGTCTGACTTTTGATTTCAGCTCAGGTCACGATCTCATGGTCATGAGATAGGGTCCCCTGTCGGGCTTTGCGCTGACAGTGCGAAATCTGCTTGGGATTCTCGCTCTCTTTCTGCCTCTCCCCATGTTAGCACTGTCTCTCTCTCTCTACCTCAAAATAAATAAATATTTTTTTAAAATGGAAAAAGAAACGCCTACAGAAACATTAAACCAACATGGATGTTAGACCTTTAATAATAAGTCATAGATATATAGTCATTATATGTCATCTTTATAGAGAGATAGATGGAGAACGATTGAGATTCATGAAAGCCTACTGGGCACTGGG
This sequence comes from Lynx canadensis, assembly GCF_007474595.2. Taxonomy (NCBI): domain Eukaryota; kingdom Metazoa; phylum Chordata; class Mammalia; order Carnivora; family Felidae; genus Lynx; species Lynx canadensis. The sequence goes on along the minus strand of NC_044311.2, from coordinate 41,651,132 downwards.
GTTTGAGAGCTAAAAACACGTCCTGTTCTGTCAGTGATCAGTCTGTGCAGTACTGTATGTATATTACACTAACAGTGCCCTAAGATCAGAAGCTGTGCTGACTTTGGTGAACTTAAGTCAGATAGCTAAAAACTATCATTTATGGAGAACTTCTGTGGTAGGTTCTCTTCTAAAAATGTTCTACAGGTGCTGTCTTTTTAAATCCTCGAAAATCTTCATAAAGGAAATTGTATTATTTTATAAATAAAGACACGAAAAGGCTCAGTAACTTGCCACAGGTGAAAATGATGGAACTGGGTAGATGTGGGTTTCGGACCCAGGTCGTCTCACTCCAGGGCTCACACAGGTAAACCAAGTCTATTTTTTCTAAATAATAATTATTTGATTTTTTCTCCTGAAAATTTGGATTAATTGGTTACTCTTTTCTAAAGATGTTTTATCCACAGCAAAGTATTTCCTGCTACTTGCCTATGATGTTATTCACAGAATACTTTCCATGGGTAGCCTATTACAGAGTACTAAAGTGAGATCCTTTTAAAGGGATAATTCTAGTGCTTAGCACATAGTAAACACTCAATAAGGAGTGGTAATATCATGAATAGAATTGCTTTTCCTGGGAACTCAGGATATAAGTATAAATATGTTTACATCCAAGAAAATTTTTTTATGTCTATCAATATGTCAAAAGTTTCTTGCTCAACTTGAACCGGTCTCAGAGGTCCAAAGTGTCCTCAGAGATATACTATTCTGGGAATATCTGAAAACCTGATAGTATAAAGGAAAACATTTCAATAGTTTGTCAACTACAGTGAGGGAAGGGATATAAACAGTAGTATGATATACTAGTTTGAGAACTCACCCGGAAAGCAGGAGAACCAAGTTAGTTTTCTAGCTTTGCCACAAATTTACTGTATAACCTGAAGAATTCATTTCATCTACTTTGTCTTCAGTTTTTCACTTGTCCATTGAGGATTTTGACTTAGACAAGAAGGACTTTTCCCTTCCTTAAGTGCTATGAAACTGTGCTTTTTACAGTAGCTATCTATCCGGCCTTCCTGTGTTTATTTATTTGCTTAAGAAACAATTTTACTGAGTGGCTATCTTCTGATAAGTACTGGGGATAGATATGTGGAACATATCCACAAGCAGGAATGGAAGAAAAAGAAATTATAAATAAATCTTATAAGAAATTATAATAAACAATTAAAAAATAAGGTGATTGGCTACTAGAAAGTGAGGGTTCCTAACTCTGGTTGAATATAGGTGAAGAATTACACGTGATTTAAAAGAAGACAAAAAAAAAAAAACATGGTAAAGCATAGTAGATCCAAGGGATAGCAAAAACGTTTGTATAACTGGAGCATAGAACCTAGGCATAAAAGAAAATAACAGGGAAAACGGAGAAGAGGCATTTTACAAATGAGCTTGTATTCCATACCAACGAGTTTAAACATTAGCATCTATTTGAAGATTTATAGGCTAGGATATAGTGTTTGCCAAAATGAACTTTTCCTGTTCACTTAATATTCCCAAAATTCACCTACTTGATCATCAAATTCTATCTCCTACTTTCTCATTAGTCCATTCACTCTTCTATGCCCTCAGACTAACGTTGCTAGTTTAGGACTTGTTCATTTTTTTACCTGGATTTTACCATTTTGGGGGAGGGGAAATATCACAGGAAAAATGGAGAACTACTGTTCTATATGCATCTAAATTTTCTTCTCTAGTTACTAAACAACAAAGGTTTCTTGTCTAAAGGCAATTCCTCCACTTCTTCTTTATTCCATCCTTTTTTTTTTTTTGTCTTTTTTAGGGAAACGTACACTCCTGATGACGCATCTCTTGAGTATACTAAAAATTCTTCCTCTCGTATGGACACTACTCATTTACATTTACTGCTTGAGATCCCAAGTTAAAAAATTACTCCTTAAACTCTTCATACTCTTCCAGGCCCAACACAAAACACTCTGTAGCATAAAACCTTAAGAGTTTCCCCTTATTTATTGCCTCAGTTTCCTCAGCATTCACTTCTCAATCCCCTCAAGTTCTGCTTCTACTCCTATGAATCTCTTGAAACTCTTAATTAAGAAATCTCTTAATTAAGACTACCATTTTATATCCAATGAACATAGTTCATTATTTATCTTTTTGAACTCTCAGCAGCATTGTGCATAATTAACCTCTCTTTTCTGCTTGAAACACTCTCTGTTCTTACTTTCTGTGTCTCCATATACTCCTAGTTTTCTCTATGCTTTTACGGTGCTTTTTCTGTCTCCTTTAATGATTCTTTAAATGATACAATTCTTCAATTCACTCTTTGCTTTTTTTCTCTATCACTGTTCTCTGAGCAATTTTAACCATGTCCACGACCTCACATATGATCTATACTGCAGCCAAAGTGTTATCTTCAAAATACACCTCACCCCTGTGTTCCAGACACACACATTCACTTCCCTCCTTGATATTTCATGGAAGTCGCAATGCACTACAAACACTACATGTCCAAAAACTTACTCCTGATATTCTTCTTCAAGTCTTGTCATCTTATTTTCTTATTTCAGTAATTGGCACCATCATTCATCCAGTTATTCAAGCCAGAAACCTAATTCTAAGCAAGGGATCAATTTGTTTGTCAATTTCTTATGTGCAGACCACTTTTAGAGAACTCTGAACACTGCCTGAACTCTGCAGATTCCACTCACAATTGTATCATCTACTAAAGTTAGTGTTTGCTCATGCATGTTGTGTCCTCATGTATAAGAGTGGCACTTGACCACACTCTATGCCCCAAAAGTGCCTTACCTGAAAAAGACATCAGATTCACAGGCAATAAAAATTATCAAATGGCTGGTTCATGGATGATTAGTGTGAAAATCCTTGAGATGTCAGAATGGCCCATGGAATATTTCAGCGGCATCGACTGCATCTAAACCCCTGGCTTTAGCTAGCGTCTGCACAAAGAAGCAGGATTCTGTTAGTCGGACTGTTGTCATAGGTTTTACAAATTTCATGGGGATAAAAAAGAGTGAATGCTTTTTATAGGCCAAACTATATCACTTCCTATTTCCTGGGTAGTTATTTGATAGAGCCACTCTCTCCCAAAATTTCACCCTTACGTATTTAATTAATGATTTTCATTCTGTAAATTCAAACTTTTGTGATGAAGAATGACCCAAAGAGGAAAAGGAGGAGATATTTTGTGACCCACTATAGGCCAGATAAAGATTTTTATAAGGAGAAAGATATTCTGGTCTGTTATTAAGAAAACTATGAAAGTCGCAAAAAGGTTAGACTATCATTCACATGGAATCTGTGATAAATGTTGACTATGAGGACATTAATTTCAAAACCTGAGGTTGTTTTAATAAATATGCCAACCAAGATTTTCTTCATTAAACAAAAATTATTCAAAACATGTAATACAGGATATATTTGATTCTGGTTTTATATGTATATTTTCTTAGTTATCAGCTACAAATACGTGGGAAAAAATGAGTTGGCTATTGATATTTTTCACACAGGTACATAAACCTAGACTTATACTAATAGATCACTGGTGCATGAATTCTAAATCTCTTAGCTGCACAAGATTGTGGAATGCATTGCGGAGTTAATTAAATTGTTAATGTGAATTTATATGGTTTCAGAAGTATTTTTTTCACAATACACTTAGAAAAACCAGAAGATACTCCAGCCTATTTCCCTGACTTTGCATTCTAATTATCATCAGCATTAAATTAGAAGTATGAGTATAATCTCTACTTAGCCCAACTTGGAGGGTTTATTTTGTTCTCTTCACTGAAGCTGTGTTTATATTATTGATTGTTGTGAATATCCATAGTGGAATACTAGAAATCTTTCAGGTCTGACATTTATGCTTTACCCCACTATACAGTGGTTTCAACTCTTTAACTGCAAGCATTTATATTTAAAAAGTTCCCAACTAATAGATTTTTTTTTCCTGAACTAGTTATGTTCAAGCAATTCTATCAATTCTGTTACATAGTTGCAAAATATGGATTTCAGTAATTTTGTGTTAGAACAGCCAATATATTCATGGTGCTACCTATTTCCTTATTATAAGACATATTATAATAATTATATTTATCAAAGCAAACCCTTGTATTTGTTATATTTAAAATTTGTGTGTTTGACTTCATGAATATTCTGGAGAAAAAGGGTACGTTTTGGCCCTTGAGTAACCACAGGTTCATGTTGGATTGAGGAGGTGGGTAGTTATTTTTTACCAACAAAAATGTTAACTTATCTGCATTAGCACCTCCTGTATGTCAGGAATGACAACAGGTAGTCATTAGGAATGTGCTTGTAATTAAATATTGCTAACACAGAGTATTATATGTAAATTGTCTTTTTAAAATTTTTTAAGATTTTATTTTTAAGTAATCTCTCCACCCAAAGTGGGGCTGAAACTCACAACCCCAAGATCAAGAGTTGTACACTCTAGGGACACCTGAGTGGCCCAGTGAGTTAAGTGTCTGACTTTGGCTCAGGTGATGATCTCGTGGTTCATGAGTTCAAGCCCCGAGTAGGGCTCTGTGCTAACGGCTCAGAGCTTGGGGCCTACTTCGGATTCTGCTGGATTCTGTCTCCCTTTCTCTCTTCCCCGCCCTCGCTCATGCGCGCGCGCGCTCTCTCTCTCTCTCTCTCTCTCTCTCTCTTCTCTCTCTCTCTCTCAAAATTAAATAAACATTAAAAAAATACTTAAAAAAAAAAAGAGTTCTGTGCTTTACCAACTAAGCCAGCCAGGTGTCCCTGTAAATTGTCATTAAATAAATTTTTTGAAAGTTAAATTCTGAAGGTACAGAACAACACTCATATGAGTGTTGAAAAGTTTGGATTTGAAAATCTTTAAAAAACTGAAATTTCATGATGATCAGCCATAAAATACACAAAATACCAAGTCTAATTCTCTGTCCGATTGTTCATATCAGAAAATTTTAAATGATTTTTCTGAGATCATATTGCTTGTTAATTCATATCTGCATTCATTTACTTGACAAACAATTATTGAGCATGTATCATGTATTAGGAATTATTCTATGCACTGGGGGTAGAACAGTAAACAAAATAGTCTTGTTTCCTGTTCTCTCAGTTTATACTCTATAAAGAAAGGGTAAAAATTAAACACATTTCAAAGAATAATTTCAAGACATTAGTTAGAACATGACCAATATTCAGTCATGTCTGAAGGAGATTACACATATAAAGATTGTCTCTCCAAACAAACAAAAAAATAGTGTTTATAAAAGCTAAATCTACAGATACTGTATACATTATACTCTATGGTCTTTTTCTCTCTTGGGTATGCTGATTGACTGAAAGCTATTGGGAAGACCATTTTGCCATTAATGAAGCTAAGTTATCGGAGAAGGCACTTACAGTTATTTATAGGCTTCCCAATAAACATTGCAATTTTGCTTGTGAGATCAAAGTAATGGCCTCTCCTCAGTATGATGGTTGCTGTTGCCTTCATTACATGCTTCCCCTTTATTCAGCCCAGATTTGTGCCACTTCCCACATTAGAACTATTTTGAAACTATCTTATTCAACCTCAACTCCAAGAAGAATAGGGTTAATTGTGATACGAGACTTTGATTTCATTTTGAAGTAATATCAGTTGGATGTTTGTCAGCGATGATGGCTGAGTACGAACACTAAAGCATCTAGCCATCAAACAGGAGAGGAAGGCAAGAACTGTGAGGACAATTACACATATCTTGAGAAACTTTAGACTATTTCCTATTCACCCAAGTAGGCCAAAAGCATCCAGGTTAGTCGTTTAAACTATTACAAAAGAATAATTATATCAAGAGGTGGGAGAAAAATGTATGGACAAGAAAAGTTGCAGGTTCTCTGAACAGGGGTCTTGATCTGAAGGTTTTGGGGAGAACCTGAGTAGCTGTTTGGAACCGATGTCATCCTGTTCATCCATGGGTTATTGGGTAGCTGTCTACACCTAGAGGTTGTCTGGTTCTGCAGCCTTTTAATGAATCTCAGAATTAAATTTCTAGTGGGAATGTTTTACGATGTAGTAAAATACTCTAGAGGGGAAAAATAGCAAAATGCTTATATTTTCAAGGCACTGGTGTGATAAATTGGAAACTGGGTACAAGAAAGATTTTCTCTGTGAGCCATTTATTGGCTTCTGATCAAGGGCGAGAGGCTGGGAAGTCACACCGAAAGTCTACAGCCTTGTGTACTAGAACATAAAGACATGCCAGGGAAAGAAGTGTAGGGAATCAGTCTCCACTTAAATATATTTGCCAAATTTTGACACGAGATAGCACTAGAAGATAGAGATCTGGTCTGTAAAACTATATGATAAACATGTATGACACAATAACACAAAAGATAGGAAGAGGAGGAAATGTGTTAAAAGACTGTTAGACTTTAGCAGGATCAGGAAATAGTAAAAGTATTAATTTGTTTTATATGTTCAGGAGACAAGGACACATGCTGTAACTTAAGATAACTACAAAAAGACTAGAAAGATTTAGCCCCGGTATTCAAAGATGTTTCAATATTTAAAAATTAATTATTGTAATCTACTATATCAGCAGGTTAAAAAAGAAAAATCACATGATCATAACAATAGATGCAGGAAAAGCATTTAACAAAATCCAACACCCATTAATGATAAAAAATTCTAGGAATAGAGGCGAACCTCCCCAATTTGATTAAGAATTTCTACAAAATCCTACAGCTAATATCCTAACATACCTAATGATGAGAAATCAAAGCTTTTCTACTATGAACAGGTACAAGGCAAGGGTGTCCCCTTTCCCATTCCTTTTCAATATTATACTGGAAGTTCTACCTAATGCAATGAGACAACAAAAGGAAATAAAAAGTGTATGGATTGAGAAGTAAGAAATTTTTGTTTACAGATGACATCATAATCTATGTAGAATATCTGAACAACAATATACCACTATACACCCATTAGAACGGCCAAAATCCAGAAAACTGACAGCACCAAATGCCTGTGAGGTTGGGGAGCAAAGGAAATTTTATTCATTGCCGATGGGAATGCACAATAGCATAGCCATTTTGGAAGATAGTTCGGTGGTCTCTTATAAAACTAAATATAGTCTTAGCATACAATCCAGCAATCATACTTCTTGATATTTACCCAAAAGGTCCTAACAAAAAACTGTACATGGGTGTTTATAGCAGCTTTATTCATAATTGCCAAACCTTGGAAGCAACCAAGATGTCCTTCGATAGGGAATGGATAAATAAACTGTGGTACATCCAGACGATGGACTATTATTAAGGGCTAAAAAGAAATAAGCGATCAATTCATGATAAGACACAGAAAAACACTAAATATATATTACTAAGTGAAAGGACCAACCCAGGGGCACCTACGTGGCTCAGTTGGTTGAGTATCTGACCTAGGCTCAGGTCATGATCTCACAACTCATGAGTTTGAGCCCCGCGTCGGGCTCTGTGCTGATAGTTCAGAGCCTGAAGCCTGCTTCAGATTCTGTGTCTCCCTCTCTCTCTGCCCATCCCCTGCTCATGCTCTGTCTCTCTCTCCTTCAAAAATAAATAAACAGTCAAAAAATTGTTTAAAGAAGTAAATAAATAAGAAAGAAAGGAACCAATCCGAAAAGGTTATGTATTGTATGATTTCAACTATATGATATATCTGGAAAAGGAAAACTATGAAAACAGTAAAAAGATCAATGGTTGCCAGCAATTGGGGGAAAGAAGGGATAAATAGGTGGTGCAAAGAGGATGTTTTAGGGCAGTGAAAATCCTCTGTATGATACTTTAATGATGGAAACATGTCAGTTTACATTTGTTCAGACCACAGAATTTACAGCATGAATAGTGAACAGTAACATAAACTATAGACTTTAGATACTTATGATGTGTCAATGTAGGCACATCAACTGTAGCAAATGTACCACTCTCATGTGGAACGTTTATAATGGGAGAAGCTGTGCATGTGTGGGAACAGGGGGGTATAGAGGAGATCTTTGTACCTTTCCCTCAATTTAGTGAATCTAAAACTGCTCTAAAAAAAGTCTTAATTGAAAAAAAAAGACTGAAGGACATTCTCAATACATATATCCAACAAAAAACTCGTATCTGGAATATAGAAAGAGAACTCACACAAATCAGTAAGAAAGACAACTGAATTAAAAATACCCAAAATACTAGGGAAATGGACAATTCTCAAAAGGCCAATGAAGTATCACTGCATATCCTCTAGAATACCTTATATCTCAAAGACAGAATACACCAAGCGTTGTTAAAGATGTGTGTTAAAAGTTCCTTACATTGCTGGTGAGTGTAGAAATTGGTTAAACTACTTCAGAAAACTATTTAATATTATCTGAGAGCTAAACATATACCTTTTATGACCTATCAAGTCCACTCCTAGATATATTAACAATTATACCATATCAGGGTAGACTAGGGAAATATCAGCCAGGTCAAGATGGGAAATACTTGAATTTTGAACAGCTGTTACATGGTCAAAAATTTACTTTCATTAGGAAAAGAAAGGAATGTAGCTCTTAATTTTTATTGCTTATATAGAAAGCAAACAATAAAAACTTCCATAGCGGGGAGCCCAGATGACTGAGAGTTTTTCACAACCATCTAGGTGCTCCTTTGGATCTATTGCAGCATTTATAGAGGTCACGCTTCCCACAGGCTGCTTCCAGCTTGTCTGAGCACAGCAGGGTTATTGGTGCTGGTCCATTACTACCGGATGCATGACTCTTCTAATTGATGACTCTGGCCCCCAGCATGATAAAGCTTTCCTGGAATTGCACTGCTGTCTGAGAGTCTTCCAATCAAACCTCACTTCTTTCCTTTTATCTTCACGGGTGTCAGCAAATACAGACAACAGAAAGTGGTCTCAAAAGAGATCAGATTCCACTAATGACAGTAACCTGATAGTCAAGGGACACACGTTAATTTCCCGAGGTTACTGCTTCTAACAGAAGATATAAAATGGCAGTCTCAAAAAAATATTAATCAAGCTTGTTCAAGACCTATATTCTATGCATAAGCTCCAAAGAGTGTAGTTACTATACGTCATTAGAGGAGTCCCACTCAAGCTATGTGGTTTGGTCAGCTCCAGAGAAAAAGACTTAGGGATGCAAATTTTGGTAGGACCTCCTTGAAAAAGTGGCAAAGAGTAACTCAGAGACGTTTAGTTATAGTTGATACTTGTATCTGAGGAAGATCAATCCTGTTAAAGACTGTCTCTCTTAACAAATGAAAAGACAGTATTTATGAAAGAAAAATCACAGACAGTGTATAAAATAATCTTGTTTAGTCTTGTTTGCTTATCACCCCCTTGGACAACCGATTGACTGAAAGCTACCAAGTTGTCTGTTTGTCCTTAAACAGGTGTAAAGAGTTGTCAGGGGAGGCCATTTTTGTTCTTCGTGGGCTTTATGGGCTACCTGGGAAATTCTGAGATTTATGAGATAGTTACTGGTGACTTTTGTTGAGGCCTACACCTTAATTAGGCCATGCCATCATCATATCCCTCAGTGTGTTTCTCACAAATAAATTAACAAATTAATGTTAGCTGCTACTAAATTTTACTCAAAAATAAATAAATAAATAAACAAAGGCTATGTGATAGATGGTGATGTTTACATGTAGGGGGAATGTATTTTAAGTGCATATTCATAGATATCTTCTCTAAGGAGAGGAAGTGATCTTTGAGTTGAATCTTCAGTGAAGATACAAATCAGTCATGCAAAGATTAGAAAAAGAATCCTCAGGGGCGCCTGGGTTGCTCAGTTGGTTGAGTGTCTGACTCTTGATTTCAGTTCAGGTCATGATCCTAGGGTTGTGGGATCCAGCCCCATCTCAGGCTTCACACTGAATGTGGAGTCTGCTTAAGATTCTTTTTCTCTATCCCTCTCTCTCCCTCTGTTCCTCTACTGCACTTGTCCTCACTCTTTCTGGAAGGCAGGAAGGAAGGAAGGAAGGAAGAAAGGAAGAAAGGAAGAGAGGGAGAAAAAGAGAGAAGGAGAAAGAAAAGGAGAGAGACAGAGGGAGAGAGAGAGAAAAGGAGAAAGAGGGAGAGAGACAGGGAGAAAGAGAGAGGGAGGGAGAAGGAAGGAAGGAAGGAAGGAAGGAAGGAAGGAAGGAAGGAAGGAAGGAAGGAAGGGGAGGTATTTTCCAGGCTAAGTGATCTGACATTAGAATTAATTTGTCTTTTTTTTAGGAACAACAACAAAAATAAGGTGCTTGGCCTATCCCTAAGACAGGAAAGGATAAATGAGCTTAACAGGAAAGGATAAATGAGCTTAGAAAAGTAGGGCACCGTAAAAGGTTTCCATTTTTTTAAGTGAAATTGGAGGCCAGTGGTAGGCATTATGTAGTACAGTTCTATGATTTGCCTCATGTTTTAAAAAGATTACTCTGACTTCACTACAAATAATGAATTGGGGTTAGAAAGAGTAGAAGCAGAAACACAAGAGACAGTAATTGATTATATCATTGAAAATACAAAGTAAAGATGAAGATCATGAGATATTTGAAGACAGCAGTACTAGGTGTGCTGCTAGACTGTTATTTGTGTAGGGAAAGAAAGAGAGAAATGAACACGGACTAGGGATTTGGGCATGAATTACTGGTGGATGTGGTTCCATCAACAGCTATCTAGGAAGAGTAGGTGAGAAATCAGAATCAAACGTTCTTCTGTGGACCTGCTTGGTTTAGCCTGCCCATCTGACATCCCAGTGAAGATGTCAAATGGACTGTTGTATACATAAGTCTGAAGGTCAAGAGTGACATCAGTACTGGTGATACATATTTGGAATGGTCAGAGTATGGATAATATTTTAAAGTCACAGAACTACACGAGACTTCCTTAAGAAAATGGATTTAGGGGCGCCTGGGTGGCTCAGTCGGTTAAGCGTCCGACTTCGGCTCAGGTCACGATCTCACAGTCTGTGGGTTCAAGCCCCGCGTCGGACTCTGTGCGGACAGCTCAGAGCCTGGAGCCTGTTTCGGATTCTGTGTCTCCCTCTTTCTCTGACCCTCCCTGTTCATGCTCTCTCTCTCTCTGTCTCAAAAATAAATAAATGTTAAAAAAAATTTTTTTAAAAAAAGAATATGGATTTAAAAAAAAAAGGGGGACTTACCAGGATGGAGCATTATGGTACTTCAATATTTAGAGACTGAATAAAGGAGGACAACTTAAAAAAGGAAGAATCTAGAAAAGAGAGTATGTCAAAGATTATGAAAGGTCAAATAACATGAAGACAAAAGGAAATAATCATTGCATTTAGAGATATGGTAGTCATGGGTTGCCTTAGCAAAATCAATTTCAGTGAAATTGTGGGGATGGAAGCCCATACGTTCCATTGTAATAGGAGAGAACACTGAGAACGTTGGTTACATGAAGGTTGTTGGACAAGTATTTTGATGGAAGCCATTTCATCAAGTTGTTCCTATAAGATTGCCTTACTCCTGTAAGATTTTTCTTAATGAAGTGTGGCATAAAGCACTGGGTAGGAGTAGAGGGTGCATGTTCTGTGGTATGGAAGAGAGAGGGGAAGTTTACGTTGCTATCAAATTTCACATATTTCAAAGGCTTGGCTATATAGGCCCATGAAATTCTAATAAAATCAAAAAGATTAATCTTTCCTGGGAGTTAATTCACGTGCATGTGACTAGAATGGGCTGCCATTTGTAACTATTTTCCCCCCAAAAAATAATATTTTGAGGTAATTCTAGGGAGGTAAGAGTAGTATCTTGGCCCCAAACAAGAAAATATTTGAGAATAAGTGATTTAAAAGGTGTATTTGAAGTGGTATAAAAATGTATTTGAATTTGCAAACATTATGAAAGTTTAAACACTGAGCTCTGGGATGGGCTCCTTAACTATTCTATCAATATGTGACCAGGTTTTTATACCATTTAAAGAAGCAGTATCTTTGTTTGTCTCTAATTAAGTAAAAAATAAAAGATTGATGGTTATTAAATACAAATACATACTGATGCTCACACACATAGAGATAATAAATGAAGTCCAAAATGGTAAATGGGCACAAATCAGAAATGATTCCTAATATCCCAAGAAGAGGTTATATTTAGGAATATTCCTGTAACCAATGTGACAACCATTCAAGAGCCACACAAAAAATTAGCCTTTGTTTTTCCAAGTGGTAATATAACAGTGAAATAATTGATTCTTTACTATATGCTTGGTTCTTTGTATATATTACTACTAAATATTACTATAAAACTGAAATAAAAACTCTCATCAATCCCCATTTTATAGATGAGGCAACTTTGATTCAGGGAGATAAATGACAAATCTAAATTCACACAAGTATTAAAGGTAGAGCTTGGATTCAAACTCGGGTCTTCTTAGCATGGTGCGGTACTCTTTCCACCATGCTACATTATCTCCAAAACAATATGTAATAATTTGAGTGTTCCAGTGGTGACTGTGTATACAAAACTTTCAAAAGAGGACACCTATGTATGTATCTGACCAAAATCAGAGGCAAGACATGTCCTAGAATATTCTGATGACTTCCAAGAACAAGTCAACATGAATAACAATTTAGGTAATATTTAAATTCTGATTTTTTCGGGGCGCCTGGGTGGCTCGCTCGGTTGGGCATCCGACTTTGGCTCAGGTCATGATCTCATGGTCTGTGAGTTCGAGCCCCGCGTCAGGCTCTGTGCTGAAAGCTCAGAGCCTGGAGCCTGTTTCAGATCCTGTGTCTCCCTCTCTCTCTGCCCCTCCCCTGCTCACGCGCTGTCTCTCTCTGTCTCAAAAATAAATAAACGTTAAAAAAAATTTTTTTAAATAAATTCTGATTTTTTCTTACTACGTAAAATTTCCACTGAGCAAAATAAGATGATTTATTACATAGAATTCACAAAGTATACATTCCCAAACTTTTAAAACCATTCCCTACACACGCGCACACACACGCACACACTACCTGGTACCAGCAAAGGTTAGGAATAGTCAACTTCATGGCAATCTTGGGCATCTATCAAAGCAGCAAGAAGAGATATGATTGGCCATTGACAACATACACATCTACTGAATTGAACATTCTCCACTGAGTCTCAGTCTTTGTTTTTTTAAAGTCTGACAATATTTATTCTCATGCCATAGGGAAGAGTCATTTCTAAACAATGATTTCAAGAAAAGGCAAAGTCTTACCATTTAGCTGAATTAAACACCAAGAGGGTTTGTCATATTTCATTCCATATGTATTTCATTTCTAAATTTTGTACACGAATTCACATCCACCATGTTCATCGTTTTCACCTAAATAGTGAATAACAAAAAAATAATAATTAGAGGGGCGCCTGGGTGGCGCAGTCGGTTAAGCGTCCGACTTCAGCCAGGTCACGATCTCGCGGTCCGTGAGTTCGAGCCCCGCGTCGGGCTCTGGGCTGATGGCTCAGAGCCTGGAGCCTGTTTCCGATTCTGTGTCTCCCTCTCTCTCTGCCCCTCCCCCGTTCATGCTCTGTCTCTCTCTGTCCCAAAAATAAATAAAAAAAAATGTTGAAAAAAAAAATTTAAAAAAAAATAATAATTAGATTCTCTCTGAAACCACAACATCTTGGATGAGAATGGATATGCTTGAAAACACTAATGACTAAACATTTTGTTTGCTATTTTGAGCTGCAATTGCATTTAACGGCCCCAAATTACATAGCCTGATTGGCCAGATTTTTATGAAATCTGTTACTGTTTTTAAAATTATATTGTCTTCAGAGTGATTGTTGTTTGAAATGCATTGACTCAAGCATGTAAATGAAGAGATGTCTATATTTAGTACGTAGTAAATTCTTATTATTTTACATAGAGGCAATGAGTAACCAAAGATGGACAGAGAGAATGAATGAAAGGGAGATAATGTCAATATAAAGTCAAACTGCTTCTTATGAAGATAGAAAAGCACTCCACACTCATCATTTCACAATATAGACCCTGGCTTCCTAAAAAGGAAGTGAGAGCTGAAAGAGCGAGGGCTAATAATCTGTGTGTTGTGATTGAATCCTATTATCTACCTGTGCTCTCTGGTTATGACAGACAGGAGAGCCTTTGTAACTTTATTACCTAATGTCTCTTTATTTTTAAAGATAAATAAAATTTCCATCTGCATGCTATTTTAATTACTCGTAATCTCAGAGTTACTTTAATATGCATCAAGATACTCCTGGAAAAGGGGCTCCTGGGTGGCTCAGTTGGTTAAGCATCCAACTTCAGCTCAGGTCATGATCTCACAGTTTGTGGGTTTGAGCCCCACGTCAGGCTCTGTTCTGACAGCTCACAGCTTGGAGTCTACTACAGATTCTGTGTCTCCCTCTCTCTACTCCTCCTCTGCTTGCTCTCTCTCTCCCAAAAAGAAATAAATGCAAAAAAAATTTTTTTTAAGATACTCCTAGAAAATATACTAATAAGCGTAATTTCCTCTGCATTCATTGCATATGTGACAAAATCTAGGGAAAAGAAAAACTCACTGTGTGTTCTTATGCGAGAAACCAATATGATATAAATATTTGTACCTTCATTGTAAGTAATACCATCTAGTAGCAATCCCCCCAATCAAGACACAGCTGATGAATCAAGAATGGTAATAGACTAACTCAGTGACAGTCTTAGATTTTTGTATAGTTGAAGCTAGAGAGGACTCATGCTCAGTAGTGCACTACTTTATTAAAATTTTAGATTATAGGGGCGCCTGGGTGGCTCAGTCGGTTGAGTGTCCAACTTCAGCTCAGGTCATGATCTCACGGTCCATGAGTTCGAGCCCCGCATTGGGCTCTGTGCTGACAGCTCAGAGGCTGGAGCTTGCTTCAGATTCTGTGTCTCCTTTTCTCTCTGCACTTCCCTTGCTCACACTCTGTCTCTCTCTCTCAAAAATAAATAAACATTTAAAAAAATTTAGATTATAAACACTTGGTGAGTCTTCAAAAAAAGGAACTATTTAAACTAGTTGCTTGTTCTAATCTCTAATGTCAATTTACATAATAAATAAGCACATATCTGACAGGCTGCTAAATATTACTCTTGGAATCTATTAATAAGAAATACAGATTTCTGAAATTTAATTCCCTAAGCTTAATGGACCTAGTAAATTTGATCTGATGTCTTCCCCAGTTAATACGTTAAGTCTAAATTGACTTATTTTTTTTTAGGAACACATTTTTTCACATTTAAATTAATCTTGAAAAAATATGTAATGCTATAGAAATGTGTTATTTATAGTCTTCATATATAAGGGTCCTCCTTATCTGATTTCATTCATTTATTGATTTAAAAGGAGACAAAAATAATTAGCTCAACATATAATGTTTGTGTAGCAAATGCTAATTTTTTGCAAAGGTTTCTTAAGATGGCACATTCAATTCATTATGTGTGACCGACTTCCCACTAAGTGTAAGCCCCCATCCTAGGTTTTATAATTTTTTTAATGTTTATTTATTTTTGAAACAGAGAGAGACAGAGCATGAACGGGGGAGGGGCAGAGAGAGAGGGAGACACAGAATCTGAAACAGGCTCCAGGTTCCCAGCTGTCAGCACAGAGCCCGATGCGGGGCTCAAACTCACGGACCATGAGATCATGACCTGAGCTGAAGTTGGACACTCAACCGACTGAGCCACCCAAGCGCCCCCATCCTAGGTTTTATAAAGTATGCAGCCATAGTGAATATACAAAACTTCCCCCAGAAACTTCAAGCCAACAAAGATGGCTTCTATTCAATTGCACATATTCTTTCAATATCATTTCCTATTTATTTCATGGTTCCTATGTATGATATCACATTTGCTTAACTTTCATATCTATTTTAGGATAGAGGTTATATACAAAATGCATTTATGGAAAACATAAATATAATGCATGTTTATCTAAAAGAAAATCTTCTATTTAGAGTCCCAAAAAGTCACAAAATCATACAACCACAAAACAGAGAATGTATAATCAAAGATCATGGTATAAATACTGGTGGCGGGGGGGACAATAAAATTACGAAGATGAATAGGCCTAGGATTGAGTACCCAAGATGGTAAACAGAAGACAATTACAGGATGTCACATTTAGACCGCAGCCAAATTATTTGTGCAGCAGATGTACTGAGCACTGCCTTTTTGTTGGGTCCTGCGTGACGTACAAAGGACAGAGTGGTTTAAAAGGGACAAAGACTCTACCTTCATAGAACTTACAACTGCTAGAATGAGGAGGAAAATATTAGCCAAGTAATCATCATTCTAGACAGGGATATGAACTACGAAAAGTGCAAGCACAGAGAAGTCCCATCTCACCTGAGATCTGAAATGTGAACGGAATTTGGATTGAGGAAGGGGTTAGGAGGTGTTCCCAGGAAAGAAGGAAATGGAATGGGAAGAGGTCTTGAAGCAGAGGCAGGAAAGTACATCTGAAGAAGAAACAGAAGCCTGTGTCTGAAATGCCGAGAGTGGGGGCAGAGAGTATCAAAAGCTGAGAGCAGGGAGAGAGTTGAAGGCCAAAATATGCAGAGTCCCACTGGCCACTGAAGCATTTTGATCTTTATTCTATGTATAAGTGAAAATCGCTGAAACATGTTATGCAGAGGTTATTCTTTTTAGACAATTGTTCAAGTTGCAGAGAGGACGTCACCTTGGAGGTATACCAAACTGAAGGGAAACCAGCTAGGTGGCTGTTTCAATAGTTCAGGCAAGAGGTTGTCATAATGTGGATAAGCATGCTGTGCCGAAAGTCCAGATGAAGTAGAAATGGATTAATTTTAGAGATGTTTAAGTGAAGAAACCAAGAAAACTGCTGAGGAATTGAATGTGTGGGAGGGTGGCAAAAATTGTGTCAAGGATAACTCCTAGCTTTCCAGCTTGTTCAACTGGTGACACTACTTACTGAAACTGGGAATCCTAGAAAAAGCCAATATTTGGGAGTGGGTCATGGACTGGCAGGTCATTGTTTGGGCTTTTGGTGTATTGGAATAGTCAAGAATAGATGCCATGTGAAATTTTGGATAAAGACTTACAGAACTCAAAGCAGAAATCTGGACTGAAGATTTAATTAATGAAACTGATCAGTCTTCTCCAACGTTTAGCTGAAGAACAAACAAGAAAAAAGAAGGAAGGAAGGAATATGTTATAGTGTGGAAGATGAATTCGGAGGTAAAAGTGTTACTGGAAACTGCACAGCTAGCAGACCCAAATATACTATTTATCTTTGTGATTTCATCACATCAGGATATGAACTTCTGCTCTATGATCTAAGAAACAGGATTTTTTTTCTGTTTCACTTTGGTCTCGACCACAAGACAGTTAACTACTACTAAAACGCCAGAGAGAAATAATGAGGAGAAAGACAACTCCCACTGAATGGCAGGCACATGTGAACATAAGCAGCATATTCTTTCACTGCAGAATGACGTACATGGGAAGTTTAGCTGTGCTTAATGACAATGTCTGATAATCTTACGTCTTTCTCCTGGAAACACCGAGCTACTTGTCCCGTAAGTCTTTGGACCTTGCCACTTTTCCTCCAGTCATTGTTTAGGGAGGGGTACTCCCAGTTCCGCAGGCTTTCAGTTTTAGGTCTCCATCCTAAAATGAAGTTTTTGTTCAAACATTTCTCAAAGAGGATTTTTTGCCAAGTCTTGTTGTGCTTCCCTTCCCCCATAAATAACATTGCTGAGTTCCCCCTGATTATGAAAAAACATATCCGCATAAAAAATCTGAAACGATTTAAAGAGTAAAAATCATTTGAATACCCACTACTGTAAGACAATCGTTATTAACATTGTAATGAGTGATTCATGTATCTTTTTAAGCACCATACATATCAATTCCCCTTATTCTCATTCTTACCTTTACCCTCTCCTCTATACATCATTTTTCAAGACTATTAGAGTCTAGGTAGCCAGGTTTAAAAACCTGCTGTGTAGCTTTTCATACCTTATGTGGTGTTTGTGTAATGAAAATCAGTTACATAGGTGCATGATAGAGATAGATGATAGACAAGAGATAGATGCATATATATACTTATAACATACATTTTTGTCATTTACGTTATAAAAATAGGATCACACTTTTTCCACTGCCCAGTTTGATATTTTCCTCATTTAATATGGAAATTACCTCCTTCTTTTAATGCTGTGTAATAATATGGATGGTAGATACCCCATAGTATGAATAGCATGCCATTACTATAGTAACATGCAGTCAGCCATTCTCCATCGCCTTCATGACCAGTCACTTTTTTCTACTTTTTACCAGGAAAACTGTTACAATAGACACGCTTATAAGAAAAAAAATACTTTTACGGTTGTACTTTAATTTATTTGGTATACAGTCCCAGGAGTCCTATTGCTTAGTACAAAGATCTGTTTATTTTTCAAGAGAGCTGCAACAATTCACGTTTCCATCAGCAAGGTGTGAGAATACTACATCCCTGTGAGCAGCAGGTGTTATCTTGATTTAATTTTCCCAATATGAAGTGCATAAAGTGATATGACTTTATTACTGTAATTTAGATTTTTTTTTTGCTACCCAGAGAGAGAATCATTTCATGTTCCTGTTTGATGTCTTCTAAATTTTTTCTAAAATATTTATTTTATTTATGTATTTACATTTGAATCTACCTAGCTTTGTTTTTCATCCCAGATGGATCATCAGTTGTATGACTGCAATTTAGTGAATAAATCATCTGTATCTCACCAATATCTATTTTATCATATGTAAAGGATCCAGGGGCGCCTGGGTGGCGCAGTCGGTTAAGCGTCCGACTTCAGCCAGGTCACGATCTCGCGGTCCGGGAGTTCGAGCCCCGCGTCAGGCTCTGGGCTGATGGCTCGGAGCCTGGAGCCTGTTTCCGATTCTGTGTCTCCCTCTCTCTCTGCCCCTCCCCCGTTCATGCTCTGTCTCTCTCTGTCCCAAAAATAAATAAACGTTGAAAAAAAAAATTTAAAGGATCCATGAATACTGGTATTTATTTCTAGACCCAACACTTACAATGGTTATGTTATTTTCCTATTACCCTGTATTTACCAAAACGTCTAAACAATATTGAATAATAAGGGAGAAAGCAGCCATTTGTATGTTGTTCCTGGTTTTAATAGAAACAGCTTTAATGTTCTACTATTTACAACGATGCTCGTTGGGGACTTTAGCAGTCTCTATGATATTTCAGGAGTTGGCTTCTTTTGCCTTTTTTAGGAACAATTTTAATTTGGAATGGCCTCTGAGTTTATCAAATGTTTTTTTAGCACATATCAATAATGATTATATGGTTTTCCTCCACTGACTGAATGATATTACAAATAAGGTTGAAAGATTTCCTGATATTTAAATTTTTTTCTTTTGATGCTTCTACACATGCATTTATTTTTTTCCAAGTTTTTATTTAAATTCTACTTAGTTAACGTATAGTGTAACATTAGTTTCAGGGGAAGAATTTAGTGATTCATCACTTATATACAACTCCTGGATCATCACAAGAAGTGCCCTCCCTAATCCCCATCACCTATTTAACCCATTCTGCAACCCCCACCTTGCCCACCTCCCCTCCAGTAACCATCATTTTGTTCTCTACAGTTAAGAGTCTGTTTATTGGTTTCTCTCTCTCTCTCTCTCTCTGTCTCTTTCTCTTTGCTCCTTGGTTTTGTTTCTTAAATTCCACATATGAGTGAAATAATATGGCATTTGCCTTTCTCTAACTTATTTCACTTAGCATAATACTTTCTACCCCCATCTACATTGTTGCAAATGGCAAGATTTCATTCCTTTTGATGGCTGAGTAATACTTAATGATTTTTTTAATTCCCTGGTATAAATACTACTGTGTGCAATGAATATGTTTTATCATACTTAGTATGTTTTATCATACTTAGTCTTGATTTCCCAGAAGTTTATTTAGAATTTTTGTGTCTACATTAATGAGATTGGTCTATAGATTTTGTGATCGTTGTTTTCCTACTAGCTACTCAAGTTAACAGTCTGTATAAAGGTAATAATGGCTTTATTAAATGAATTGGCAATAGTTCCATCATATCTGATACCAGATGGTCTTGGTAACTTTAATTTTTTTAATTGAGAATCTTTAATTGCTTTTCCAGGATTTTCGTAGGTAATTTCTCTAAGTAAGTTTTATTTTCTCCCCTGGTAAGTTTTGATAATTTACAATTTTTCTTTTTTTTAAATATATTTCTTAATATTGGAACACCTTGCATTCCTGAAACTAATATATGTTTATATAATGTATCATATATATGTTTGTGTGTGTATAAGTTTTTTTAGGTGTATTTATATACAACAGGCAAAATGGGTTGTTTTTCATTTCTTGTTTTCATGGCTATTAGCCTTCTGTTTATATATACCTAATTATGTGCGTGTGTGTGTGTGTGTATGACAAACTGACATATTTTGTATACAGAAAACATAAAAGCTATGGGTCAGAGACAAAAACAGTTTATTACTAAAAGCAAAAGCAGCAGCCAGAGCAATATTTTGTGTCTATTTCCCAAACCCCAATCTCCAGAACATAATGTATTAGGGGCCAGATGGTACTTGCACATTACAGGAGAAGATGCCTAAAATTAAGAAATTGATGGTATATAGGGCTACTAATGATTTTCCCAACTTCCCCCACCCCCCACCTGGAGAAAGAAGAATCTTAAGTTCACTCTGGATTATAAGCATGTATTTCCCAGAGATGGGGAGATGTCTCTATCTTTACTACCTTGGACCATGTCTAGGAAGCTAGCTGTCTCTAACCTTTACTATCCTGAAATATTTCCTTGTTCAAATATTCTTAAATTAGCTATAAATGTCTTTGCTCAGACAAGGTAGATATATGAAATATTCATGGAGAATTGTTTCCAACAAGAACCAAACAAAAACTTTTTTAAAAAATCAAACTTTTAGGGGCACCTGGGTGGCTCAGTCAGTTGAGTGGCCAGCTTTGGCTCAGGTCATGATCTCGTGGTTCAAGAGTTCAAGTCCCACATTAGGCTGGCTACTGTCAGCACAGAACCTGCTTTGGCTTCTATGTTCCCATCTCTCCCTGCCTCTCCCCTGCTGATGCTCTCGCTCTCAAAAATAAAAGTAAACATTTTTTTCAATTTTAATAATAAAAATAATTTAAAAATTTATAAATCAGTCTTTTATAAAAATGAGGGGTACCTGGGTGGCTCTGTCAGTTGAGCAACCAACTTCGGCTCAGTACATGATCTCACGGTTCGTGGGTTCGAGCCCCACATCGGGCTCTGATCTGACAGTTTGGAGCCTGGAGCTGCTTTGGGTTCTGTGTCTCCCTCTCTGTCTGCCCCCCCCACCCCCCACTCATGCTCTGTCAATCTATCTTCCAAAAAATAAATAAATATTTTAAAAATTAATTATAAATATTTTCTGCTGAACTAGGTATTGGGAAGGCAGTTAATAACTTTATTTTTTTTAATCAAACATATTACATAAAAATATCTATATCATTGTCTTTTAGATATTCACTGTCCCATTTTCTATTAAGTTAATCCAATTTACACTGCTTATACATTAGTATGCCTCTTTTACATTACTCTATAACCCCCTGGGTGATGGCTCAGCATCTATTCCTTTCCTTGCAAATTCTGTTCTCACCAAACAGAGCTGTTTGGTCTTTTACTGTCCCCGCCTATGTGCTACAGTACCCACGCTTCTCCAAATGGAATGATTTTCTCCCTTCTCTTTAAATTCAAATCCAAACAGTTCTTTTTGAACTACTAGTCATCACTTACTGCATGAAATCTTTTTCATCCCATCTAGGACCTGGATCAATGAGATAATGTATGTAAAGTGCCTAGCACAGAGCCTGATATTATGACATAACATTTTGTAGTTTGTTTTTATTCCCCTGGACATTCACAATATTGTATAAGTACCTACCACATTTAATCATGTGTAACAGATTGGCACCTGTATTAATTCTACCTGACAATTGACTCTTCAATGACACTTATCATCCTGTATATATTTTGCAAAATCCTCTTAGCTTAGTGCCAGAATGAATTAATAATACAGTAGAAAGTTGGATAGATTCAGCGAATAAATGAGTGCCTGAATAAATGAATTATAGTACTATTAATAGCAAATGTTTACATAGCATATACTATGTGAAAGATATTGCTTTAAGTTCTAGATATGCATTGCTACTTTAATCTTCAAAATAATCCTATAACGTAGATTCTACTATTCTACTGGATGGTAAATGGGGATACGGATGCCTGAGAGGTTAAGTAACTGCTGTAGTCACCCAGCTAGTTAATGGCTGAACAGGCTTCAAATCCAAGCAGAGTTTATGCCCTTAGCATTACATTATCTTGAAAAAATGATTCTGGTGAGCAAAGGACATATTAACTGACTAATAGCTCTTCTTCCATGATAACGTATAAGGGCAACCTCTTAGTAAATATAGAAACAAAGGACATGATCTTCTGTTTCTTAAATAGAAATGGTATTTAACATAAAACCCTTTGCAAATATCTGCTGTTGTTGCTGACATGCCTGCTTAGTAACTTAAAAGAAGATTTATGGAAGGCAGCTGAGTATATAGGGAAATAAAATTTATTACTGCCATACTGAATTGTATATGTGGAAGTTGCTATGAGAATAAAGATTTAATATTCTCACCATAACAACGACAATAACAAAATGGTAATTATGTGAGGCAAAGGATGTGTTAGATAACCTTATGCTGGTAAACATTTCACAATATATATGTGTATCAAGAGATGACACTGTATACCTTAAACTTACTCTATGTTATATGTCAATTATATCTCAACACGGCTGGAAAAAAATTATTCCTATCTATGGCTATGGAGTCCAAACCCAGTGGCGATGCTTGTTAAAAGAAGATGAATCGTGATCAGCCACAGAAGTCTTGCTGCAAAGACCATCATCTGCCTTGTTTCTTGCCCCATGCCTCCTTTCCTTAGCCTTCCAATTTGGTTTCTATGTTGAATCACAAATCTACGACGACGGAAGGCATTTTTAGGCCTGCTTTATTATGCCAAGTGTATGAAATTCAAAAGAGTGTAACCCAGGGGGGTCTGAGTGACTCAGTCAGTTAAGCTACCGACTTTGGCTCAGGTCATGATCTCACAATTCGTGAGTTTGAGCCCCGCGTCTGGCTCTGTGCTGACAGCTCAGAGCCTGGAGCCCTCTTTGGATTCTGTGTCTCCCTCTCCCTGCCTCTCCCCAGCTCATGCTCTGTCTCTCTCGGTCTCTCAAAAATAAATAAATGTTAAAAAAATTGTTTTTAAAAAGAGTGTAACCCAAAGGAAAATCCAGAAATTGCTGTTGGGTTTAACCATAGTCCAGAATAATGTCTCTGTTTCAAAGTAAATTAAAGGGAGAAAAAATTTTGAAATACCTCATAAGCCTAAATGGTAAAATTAGACTTCAGCAAATACTTGGATAATATGACATTTCTTTCTCCATCATCTAAAACAAGAATAGTCCAAAATTCGTCTTTATTCATTCTAAGTTCAACCTAGAGTGGAAGCTTGGACATGAGCCCAACTCTGTTTCCAGACTAACTCAAAAGATA
Source organism: Lynx canadensis (assembly GCF_007474595.2). NCBI lineage: Eukaryota > Metazoa > Chordata > Mammalia > Carnivora > Felidae > Lynx > Lynx canadensis. The sequence continues at coordinate 41,627,556 of NC_044311.2, read as the reverse complement.
CCTCAAGAGTTTATTCTAATTGTAGCCTGTAGTAGACCATTCCAATTTTAAAAGACTTTAGTATAAGACTTCATTTTTATATTTCCATGAGTTGACATTTACTACATTAAGCCAATGGGCTCTTTAAATCTTAAAGAGGAAAGCTATAGTTCGAAATTATAGCAAATTATTATCAATGTTTATTTAAATTTCAGATATTTGAAAGATAACAGCAACATGAAAAATAGTCAAACTGTAATACCAAGGTCAACAATTTTTGGTATTAAAATCAATTTACAGTATGTTTGCTTGGAGGTGCACATAAATTTGAAGAGGCTGTAAGTGTAAACAGAAGAGCTGATTTCTTGGATGCACTCCAATATAATTATAGCTATTCACCCTTGTGACTATATGTGTGTGCAGCTTAAAGCTATTTCTCTGCCCCAAGCCACACTAGCAGTATTTTTAGATAGGTTTGCAATTGATTGAAATGCAAAATCTCTGTAAACTAGGAAAAATACTATCTAAAATAAATATATAAGTAAATTTAAATAGTAGATTAAGCATGTATTTTGGCATCCATATCAGTTCATAGCCTGTAATCTCGTGACTTGGAATTGAGTTATCTCTAAGTATTTAATCACAAAATAGTGTACTTCTAATAGGCAATTGTGAAAAAAATCATCAATCACATTTATTACAAACATCTCATAAAACAACAAAACGTTTATGGGACTGTAGAAGGCAGCTAGGTTGTTCCGTAATGTATAAAGATTTGCATATATAAAAAAGCCAGCAGGCAGCAAACAAGGTTTCTCTGTTTTCCAAAAAGTAAAATTGCATTTGATATAATATCTACTTAATTTTTATTAAAATATATTAAATTTTTTTTCTGGCAATAGCATTGATCATCACTATAGTTTAACCAGTTTGTATTTTGAAATAACTAAGCTCAAACCTTAATATATAGAAAAGAACTCTTTCTCCAGCCCGAGGGGTAAATCAGAGCTTCTCAACCATATTTGTGATGTTAAGTGATATTACCTTGTATCTCATGCAGATATATGTATATGTGAAATTGTTATTGTTTTTATTATTGTTTTGTTTTCTATGATGAACATATTTAAGTGAAAATAGTGTTCTCAAAATCATCCTGTTTATTAGTTTACATAGCTGGCGTTGTTTGTGTGTGGGTAAGAATAAAATGTGATTTCATGGAGAGAAAGTGGAGCTCCTTTTATCTGTAGCCTTAAGGCCACCAACTGTCTATACCTTAATCCACTAATCCCCTCTGTAATCATGTGTTCACGTGCTGAGTCAACACTCAGACATCACTCTAAGAAACTCTTGTTTTTCCGAGTCAAGAGCACATTCACTATAGGTTGTATGTTATAAAACGGCTAATAAAATATTTGAATATTTATATACCATCATTGAAAGCTATCATTTTTAGGCACATCTTCTCCCTTAAAAAAGATATGTCATGAAAATTGAAGAAGCAAATAGAACAATAAAGACAAAAATGAATGACATCACACTGTATAAATCCGCAGGATTTTTCACATTTGGTATTCTACTAATTTTTTAAAAAGATTCTGCCTTCTATTTACTTGTCAGGGACTAGATTTAATTTTTGTATGCTGTGTAGAATTCTTCATGTTAAGATACTGATATAAAAAAAATTGCTGAATGTTTTAGTGATTGATTCTTGCTGACCAAAATGGGCTTTCACATTAGAAGTCTTTCTTTTTTTCCTAGAAGACACCTGCTGAGATAGAAGTCTGACTGCCACACAAAAGAAATATATGGTTTCTTCAACTGGCTCCATGTAGCAATTTGCAATGCTATCAAAAAATGGTATTTTTTAATGAAAATTACCTAAGGATCTGGCAGAAAAACACACACACACACACACACACACACAAAACAAAACAAAACAAAAAACCTTGGTTAAAATGGACTAACTACCCATTCTCGGGCAGTATTAGCATACTGATTGGCCGTTACTTCTGTCACTCTTCTGCCTACAAAATTATGACAGGCCCCACAGCAGGAAGCAAATGATCATTAATACCCAGTCCTCTGGGACACAATAAACTGCCATTCACTTGCATACAAATAAAATACACAAGGCTTGTCAGCATGGGCACAAAAAGGGAAAGATGCTTTTGCAAAATGGTTTGATACTACGGTGGGATGGGACCATTCAAAGGGGTTTGTTTTTTGGTCTATCTCATCATGGTAGAAAAATTCTTATCTATAGATTTCCTTTTAAAATATCCTATCTTTCTCTACTTGAGCTCTTTGAGTTCTTCACTTGAATGATAAGATCTTGCTTCTGAGGAGGAAAAAAAGCTTTATAATCCTATAACTAATTCCACAACACAGAAAGCATAAAAAATTTCTAAAATTCCATTAGCATAAGACAATGCATCTTTTTAGTTCAAAAACAGTCTGGCTAGTGCATTTGGATAACCCCACTACACTTAGTAAAAATGAAGTATAGTTTAGTATCACATACTTGATGTGATGAGATCAATAAAAATAAAACAATTGGAAAAAAGATACATGCATGTAGTATTACAGCTGAAATTCTACTGTCTATTTGTTACATTAAAAGGTAAGGTCATATTTAAGCTTAATAAAATATTATCATATGACTGAGACTATATATACTTATTACCAGATAACATGGGATTGAGGAATAAAATGAGGGCAATACTTTGTAAAGAATGGTGAATAATCAATTCCTTTGATATTTATTAGAGCAACAATTACTCTGATAAATGTTTAATTTTCAATCATCTAACCTAAACTTTTTCTGAACGCATGTAAAGAATACAACCATTGCTGGTAGACTTAGATGCTTTTTATAAACTGTATATTCACCAGTCTAAACCTATAAGGGCATTATTTTTAACTTAGAAAAGTATAGAATGTACATATTTAGATTCTTCAAATTTCGTTTGCTTCATTAGTTTACTTTATTGTTTTTCCTAAATTTTTATTCTCCTTGTGAATTTCCACTGGAACAGACAGAGGTTATGCTCAGGGATTGAAAGTAGGTATTTATGTACTCCCAACTTATAAATCAGCTTTAAAAGAGTTTGAGGGGCGCCTGGGTGGCTCAGTCGGTTGAGCGTCCGACTTCAACTCAGGTCACGATCTCGCGGTCCGTGAGTTCGAGCCCCGCGTTGGGCTCTGGGCTGATGGCTCAGAGCCTGGAGCCTGCTTCGGATTCTGTGTCTCCCTCTCTCTCTGCCCCTCCCCGGTTCATGCTCTGTCTCTCTCTGTCTCAAAAATAAATAGAAACGTTAAAAAAAAAATTAAAAAAAAATAAAAGAGTTTGAATAAGGGGCACCTGGATGGTTCAGTCGGTTGAGCATCCGACTTCGGCTCAGGTCATGATCTCACAGTCCGTGGGTTCGAGCCCCACGTCGGGCTCTGCACTGACGGCTCAGAGCCTGGAGCCTGCTTCGGATTCTGTGTCTCCCTCTCTCTCTCTACCCCTCCTCTGCTCAAGCTCCGTCTCTCTCTGTCTCAAAAATAAATAAAAATATTTTTAAAAATTTTAAAAGAGTTTGAATAAGAGATAGTTGCTGATTATGTCATTAAACTCTAGGCTAAAAGGAGCAAACTACTAATACCTCAGCAATACAGATGAATATCATATGCATTATGCTAAATGAAAGAAGCCAGACTCAAAGGGCTATATAATGTATGGCACTATTCTAAAAGACAAAACCATAGGGACCAAAAACAAAACAAAACAAAACAAAACAAAACAAAACAAAAACATACATCAATGTTTCCTGGCAGCTGGAAGTGGGAGCAAAAGTTGACTACAAATAGGCACAAGGAATTTTTTGGTGTGGTGGAGCCAGTTCTGTATCTTGATTTTAGTGACAGTTACATAATGATATGCGTTTATCAAAACTCATAGGACTGGACACTAAAATGAGTGAATTATACTATATGTAAATTATACCTTAATAAATCTCATGCTTAAAAAAAAAAAAAGCTCTAATATTGGCAATGTCACGAGAACATCAGAATATTCTGAATTGGGGTCATTTCGTCCGGGCCAAGTAGCAGAAATGACAGTCATGTCTTTAGAATTGGGCAGTTAGAAGCAGTTTTTGTAATTGCCTGTAGTGATACAGATCCCAGTGTTGAACGTTAGAAGACTGAGAGTAGATTAAAAATACTCACTGCTATTTTAATGTCTCCCTCACGTAGCATCAAGCAACATTTCAATATATTAGTTAACACATTTCAACAGACATAGAGATTATTATCTTCAACGGGAAAAAAAATGGCAGAAAATGCAATTCTGTTAGGCACACTAACTCCTTCCCCCCTTTATGAATTGCTTCCCACTTTGAGGCCTCAGACCGAGTATTAAGTTGAAATTATAAGACTGAAAGAAAAAGATTAATAGTAAAATTTCCATTAATGTACTTAATAACATATTAGCCATGTTAGAGATATATCAGTAGAAAATACATAGAATGAAGCACAGAAAGAAAAGAGGACAGAAATTTAGAGAAGAGAAGAAAACATATATGGGGAATAGGAAATACGACTATATTTAATGGAAGTCACAACTGAAGAAAAAGAAGAGAATGCAACAAAGCTATATTTGAAAAAATTATGGCTGAGAATTTTCCCCATTGTGAAAATAGACACCATGCCAGAGGTTTGAGGTAATCTGCAAGCTCCAAGAAAAATATCTACAAAAATGTCACCAAGGGGTATTATAGTAAAAGTGCTGAAAATTGAAGAGAAGGGAAGGGGGAGACTATAAAAACAGAGTTTTTAAAAACAACAATAGTGACAACCAATTTTCAATAGAAAAAAATGGAAACCAGAAGACAGCATAGCAATATCATTAAGTGTTATAATAAAGAAATTGCCAAATTAGAATTAATACTTCACCAACACTCAGAAAAAAACAACATAAAGATATTTTCAGTCAAAAATAAACTAAAAACGGGGGCACCTGGGTGGTTCAGTCAGTTAAGCATCCGACTCTTGGTTTCAGCTCAGGTCATGATCTCCTGGTTCGTGAGATTGAGCCCCACATCAGGCTCTGTACTGATAGCATGGAGCCTGTTTGTGATTCTCTCTCACCCTCTATCTCTCCTCTCTGTCTCTGTCTCTGTCTCTCTCTCTCAAAATAAATAAAAACATTTCTAAAAAAATAAACTAAAAATAGTCACTACCAGCAGTCCTGAAATAAAAGAAATACTAATGGGCATTCTTCAGGTTGAAAAGATGCTATCCTAGAAAGAAGCACAATCGTGTAGGAAGGAATAAAGAATACCACAGAGATATTCGAGAAACTCGAAATAAACATTGTTTAAAACTATATTAACAATGCCACATAGGGATAAAATATTGAAATGATTCAATTTTATGAAATAACATCCCAAAAGGCAGGAAAGGGCTAAAGAGAGTTAAAGTTTGGTAGGTTCTTGCATTATCGAGGAAGTAGAAATAGTGCTAATTTAAGGTAAACTGTAATGAGTCTAGAATGCATGCTGAAATCCCTACTGCAGCGCTACTGAATAAACTTGCGGCAATAATAGACATGTTTCATAATCTGTGCTGTCCTGTACGACAGCCATTAGCCACATGTGACATTGAGCAATGGGGCAAGTGCGATGGAGGATATGAATTTTTAACATTTTTAAATTTAAATTGCCACATGTGGCTAGTACTTACTGTACTGAACAATGCAGCTCTAAGAAAATTATTTAAAATGTAAAAGACGGGGTTGTATAGGGGGAAAACGGGTGATGGGCACTGAGGAGGGCACTTGTTGGGATGAGCACTGGGTGTTGTATGTAGTCAATTGGACAATAAATTATATATTTTCTTAAAGTAAAAGAATATATGATTAACAAGCTCAAGAGAGGAGAGGGGATTGACATAATTTTTTTTAAAACATACTCTATTTAAAATGAGACAAAAGGGGGTGCCTGGGTGGCTCAGTTGGTTAAGCATCTGACTTTGGCTCAGGTCACGATCTCACGCCTTGTGAGTTCAGGCCCCGCGCCGGCTCTGTGCTGACGGCTCGGAGCCTGGAGCCTGCTTCAGATTCTGAGTCTCCTTCTCTCTCTCTCTCTCTCTGCCCCACCCCTGCTCGTGCTCTGTCTCTGTGTCTCTCAAAAATGAATAAATGTTAAAAAAAATTTTAAATAAATAAAATAAAATGAGACACAGAGGAGAAAATAACAAAAACAAATAGTAAATAGTAGGCTTACACCCAAAGAACAGAAATTACATAAAATTCAAATGGAGGAGATACCCGCAAGAAAAGTGTGTAATTGTCAGACAAGTATAAGAAAAAGTGGCACCTGGGGGGCTCAGTTGGTTAAACAGCCAACTTACAGTCAGGTAGTAATCTAGTATTTTGTGGGTTCGAGCCCTGAGTCCAGTTCTATGCTGACAGTTCAGAGCCTGGAGCCTGCTTCAGATTCTATGTCTTCCTCTCTCTCTCTGCCCTCCCCCTGTTCATTCACTCTCTCTCTCTATCTCTCTCTCTCTCTCTCTCTCTAAAATAAACATGAAAAAAATTTTAAAAAGAAAAAATACATATTTTGCTTATAAGAGATATACTTTAAATATAAAATCCCAGAAATGATAAGTGTAAAGATTTGAAAATATGTACCATGTATATACTGACTCCCCAAAAAGCCTATAAAATATCAGAAAAAGACTTTAAGGCAAAGAGTATTACTGGAGATCAAAAGGGACATTTTATAATCTTAAGAGTCAATTCAATAGAGCGGTATAAAATCCCAAGTTTGTATACACCTAACAGCATGGTCTTAAAACAACTGAAACAAGACTAACAAAATTATAAGGAAAAATACAAAAAACTACCATCATATTTGATAGTACCTGACAATACCTAATAAAACAAGCAGCTACAGAAGATTTGAATAGGATTGACCAAATTGACCTAGCTGTACATACTTCTAGAAATACATACTCTTTTCAAATGTACATGGAACATAGTTGACCTTTGAACAACACGTGGGTACACTTAGACATGGATTTTTTTGATACAGTACTGTCTACCTTACTTAATTGTAAGAATAAAAAATACATGTTAATGGACTAAGTTATTGGTAAGGCTTCCAGTCAACAGTAGACTACTAGTAGTCAGAAGTTGCATGCAGATTTTTAGGGGAAGTCAAATGTTATATGCAGATTTTCAACTAAGCAAGGGGTGGGTGCTCCTAACCTCTGCATTGTTCAAGGGTCAATTATATTTACCAAAATCCCATTCAAAATACCATCAAGGGTGTCTGTGTGTGTGTGTGTGTGTCTGTGTGTGTGTCTGTGTGTCTGTGTGTGTCTGTGTGTATACATTGACAAATAAGTTCTAAAATGCATATGGAAATTCTGTCCAGGACAGTCTTGAGAATGAAGAGCAAACTGAAGACTTAGACTTCTAGAAATTAACACTTGTTATAAAGCTACATAAATTGAGAGAGCTTGATATTGGCAAAAAAGATTTTTAAAAGTTACCACTGGGGAAAGGCACAGTGACTGTCAGGGAGTCCTCTCTTAGTGCACCAAGCAACTAGCCTGAGGCTTGACTGCACAGGGCACTGCATCCTCTGTATTAACAATGGACAGGAAAACACTTTTCTTTGAGTTCTTTCTCTCTGACCCCACTGCTCCCCATGCAAACCCAGTTCTTTCCCACCTCTGTGCCTCTGCTGGAATTTCTCCCTGCTCCTTGCCCCATTTCCTATATGTTACATCCATATCCTGCTTGCTTTGAAAGCCCCAGCTGAAAAGCCATCACACCAGCATCACCTCTTGGACCTCAACTTGATCATGCCTCAAATGTTACCAAGTCCAAAACCATATTCTCACTCAGACCCCTCAGTCTTGGTGCTCCTCTCTTCCCCCTCCCCACCTCCCTCCATTTACCTTGTCTGCACATCTACTTGGGTGCTAGGGTCATCCTTTTGTAAGGAGAGATTTCAGGCTTTAGAATGACAAGAAAGATTATTGGATATTCTTTCAGTGGGACTCAGGGGCTGCTAATAATCATCTGATTTCACAGGCTGCATGCCTTTGTCTTTGCATGCACTCTATCATACCTCTGTAGGAAACAGACAGCAATGCAAATAATTCTTGTCCACAGAAACAAAAATTAGTTGAGTTTAGTGAAATACAATTGACTCTTGCCCTATGGATAGACCAGTTTTTGTAAATTTATTTCAACATTTCCTTGCCTCTCCTTTGAACAGCTGTAACATCTTATTGCTTCGTTTATTAACTGAAATAAAATCTTTGACGTGCAATCAATCAATAAAAGTAACCATTGGAATAAAGTAGAACAATTTAAATAGGCACATCATAAGAGTGGATATGACATGGTTAATAACATGTAAACAGAATAATAAAAATGAAAACTACTGATGGCTGAAATGAAAAACTTTGACAATACTCAATGTTTTCAAGAAAGGGTAGAACAGTCTTTGAACTTTCACACTTTGGGTGGAAATGTAAATTCCTAGAACCACTTTAAAAATGGTCAGCAATATGTACTAAAATTGAACTATGGTCCAGCAATTTTAGCAATTTCACTTGTAATTATATACCAGTGAAAAATAAATATATGTGTGCAACAAGAATATGTACAACAATGTTCATAGCAGCACTACTCGGAACAAAATCTGAAAAGAATAATCATACCTACTGATAATAAAATTGAATGGAATTCCTATTCTACAGTAAGGATGAACAAACTACTGCCACAGGGAACGATCTGGAAGAATCTCACATAAGTATCTCTTTCTAGACATGTTACATGAATGTTTATTTTTTTGAAAATGTACAGATACATGTTATAAGACAATGAAAGTTTACTTAAAATAAACATTTAACTATAACTGCTCTTTTAAGAATGGAGTAGGGAGTCCAAGACAAGAAGATGAGAAAGAAAGCTATTGCAGTAACCCACTCACTGAATGATGCTGCCTTCTACATGGGAGAAGTAGGAATGATAAGAAGCAGTCTGTGGGAACTTCCTGGGAAGGTGGTGGAGTAGGGGGATGCTAAGCTCACCTCCTCCCATGAATAACACTCACATCAATGCAAATAACCCAGAACAGACTCTCTCTCCACAGTTTAATATAGAGAAGAGTCCACATTGCAGAGGGCAGGAAGGAAAGAGACTTGGTTGGGAGCCAAAGGGACCCATGAAACTGTCCGTGGGAGAGACATGGTGGGTGCAGACAGGAGAAAGGACTAGACCCCCCACTCCAGGCACTCCAGGCATAGGGGACTAGCACTGGGAAGATAAATTCCCACAATATTTGGCTTTGAAGGAGATGGGCCTAACTGAGTAAGTTCTTATAATGAGAAGGTCTTAACACATGGAACTTTAAAAATCAGCAGGCTCAGCTCCTGGAGAGGCCAAGAAGGCAATAGAAAACTGAGTTTCCACCCTTAGAAAGAGAGTACAACAAACAGGCCTGTGGAAACAGCATAGAAGCAGCAGTTTGAAAAATGCCTGGGGTATACCAGAAGGAAATTTATATTCTAATCTCAGAGCATGTGCTGGAAGGCAGGGATTTTGAGAGATTTCTCCAAAAGCAAAGGAGCTGGCAGATGTCATCTCCCTCCCCTACTCCCTAGCCTAGATACAGGCACACCTGCTGGAACCACATGGTACCAACACTCTCCACCTAGCTTGCTAACAGTGTGCCCCACCCCTAGATGTTTCTGCAAATCCACTCCCTCCAACTCAGCTGGCCTAAGCAGGAGTTTTTCCAGCCAACCAACATGGACTTTGCTTGCACTACATCCCCACCCCCCATGTTCTCCTACAGACCTGCCCCCTCCAGTATGCCCTTGGCTGGAGCCTATCCAAAGCAGTGTCACAAGACTGACAGTATGCCAGCAGCCCTGACAGAGACCACTCGGAAGTGACTCCTGCTCTAGAGTGAGGGTAAGATAACCACACGCACCAATCTAATTGTGGCCAGTATGCAAGATTCTCTGGGGACAACACAGGGAAAGTGCCCTGCAGTTCACTGTAACTGCATCTGGCAAATGACTGATCTGACTCAACTCAAGCCCAGGGTGGCCCCAGACTGGTCCACAAACACCACAAGGACCAAACCCTGTTCACAACAGGCAAAGAGAGCCATAGCAAATGATTGGATTAAAGGCAAAAGCAGCTCAGCCACCATAGTAGGGCACATACAATATGCACAGGAGACACTCCTCGAAGTGCCAGGTTCTGGTGAACAGGGGACACTGCACAGCAGGGCACTGCAGGACCTCTTCTTCATATAGACACTACTTTCAAGAGGAGGAGACATAGCTGACTTCCCTAACATACAGAAACAGACACAGAGAGTTAGACAAAATAAGGAGACAGAGGAATATGTCCAAAATGAAGAACAGAACAAAACCACAGAAGAGAGGTAAATGAAACAGAGATGAGTAATGTGCCTAATAGAGAATTTAAAGTTAGGATCATAAAGATACTCACTGGACTTGAGAAAAAGCTAGAAGATCTCAGTGAGACTCTCAACAAATGAATAGAAGACATAAAAAGAACTAATCAAAGATGAAGATTGTAATAATTGAAATCAAAAATACCCTAGATGAATAAATAGTAAACTACAGGAGCAGAAGAACAAATTAGCAGAAGAACAAATCAGAAGTAATGGAAAACAATCAAGCTGAACAGAAGAGAGGAAAAATAATTTAAAAAATGAGAACAGATTAAAGGAACTCAGAGATACCATCAAGCATAATAACACTTACGTTATAGGGATCTCAGAAGGAAAAGAGAGAAAAAAGGGGGCAGAAGATTTATGCGATGAAATAATAGCTGAAAACTTCTGGAATCTGCAGAAGGAAACAAATATCCAGATCAAGGAGACCCAGGGAGCCCCCAATAAAATCAATCCAAGTAATCAAAAATTACTAGCTTAATAGTAATTAAAATGGCAAAAAGTAGTGATAAAGAGAATTTTAAAAACAGCAAGAGAAAACAGTTACATACAAAGGAAACCCCATGAAGTTATCTGCTGATTTTTTCAGCAGACTTGGCATGATATATTCAAACTTCTGAAAGAAAAAGATCTGCAGCCAAGAATACTCTATCCAGGAAGGTAATCATTCAGAATAGAAGGAGAGATAAAGAGTTTCCCAGGCAAACAAAAGTTAAAGGAATTCATCATCACTAAACTAGCTCCACAAGAAATGTTAAAGGGGTCTCTGTGAGTGGAAAGGAGAGGCCAGGCCATAAGTAGGAATAAGAAAAATAGGAAGTGCAAAAGCAATAAAATCAAGTATATGTATAAAAATCAGTCAAGGGATACACAAAATAAAAGGATGTAAAGTATGAAACCAGTACGTAAAACACAGAGGGAGAGGAGTAAAGAATGGATTCAAACTTAAGCAGCCATCAATTTCATGTAGACTGCTATTTGTATAAGATTTGTATACGAACCTAATGGTAACCACAAATAAAACCTGGTAATAGATATGCAAAAAAATAAAAAGGCATCCACGTATATCGCTAAAGAAAGCCAACAAACCTTGAGTGAAGAATGAGAGAAGAATAGGGAACTACAAAAACAGGCATAAAACAAATAACAAAATAAAAACGAGTACATATCTATCAAAAATTACTTTGAATTTAAAGGGACTAAATGCTCCAATCAAAAGACAAAGGGTGATGAAATGGGGAAAAAGCAACACCCATCTATATGCTGCCTGTAAGAGACTCATTTCAGACCTAAAGACACTTGGAGTTTGAAAGTGAAGGGAGGGATGGAAAAGCATTTATCATGCAAATGGAAGTGAAAAGAAAACCAGGATAGCAATATTTATATCAGACAAAATAGACTTTAAAACAATGACTGTAACAAGAGACAGAGAAGAACTCTATATAATATTAAAAGGATATATCCAACACGAAGATATAACAATTATAAATATTTATGTACTCAACATGAAAGTACCCAAATACATAAAGCAGCTAATAACAAATATATGAGATAATCAATAGTAATGTAATAATAGTAGGGGACTTTATAACACACCACTTACATCAATGGATAGATCATCTAAACAGAAAATCAACAAGGAAACAGTGGCTTTGAATGGCACACTGGACCACATGGATCTAACAGACAGATTTAGAACACTGCATCCTAAAATAGCAGAATACACATTCTTTTCAAGTTCACAGGGAACATTCTCAGAATAGATCATATATTACACCACTAAACAAATCTCAACAAATTCAAAAAGATGGAAATCATACCATGCATCTTTTTGACACAACACTATGAAACTAGAAATCAACAACAAGAAAAAATATGCAAAGAACACAAATACATGGAGGTTAAATAGCATGCTACTAAATAATGGAAGGGTCAACCAAGAAATCAAAGAGGAAATTTTAAAAAAAGATGCATGAAGACAAATGAAATTACAGTGGTCCAAAATCTTTGGGATGCAGCAAAAGTGGTTCAAAGAGGGAAGTTTATAACAAAATGGGATTACCTCAAAAGCAAGAAAAATCTCAAATAAACAACCTAACCTTATACCTAAAGGAGCAAGAAAAAGCACAACTAACAAAAACTCAAAACCAGTAGAACAAAGGAAATAATAAAGATTGGAACAGAAATAGACGAAATAGAAACTTAAAAAAAACTCAGTGAAATCAGGATCTTGTTCTTTAAAAAGATCAACAAAATCTGTAAACCTTTAGCCAGACTCACAAAAGAAGGGGGCGGGGCGGGGGGGAGACTCAAACAAAATCAGAAATGAAGGAAGAGAACAAACACCACAAAAATAGAAAAGATTATCAGAGAATTTTATGAAAAATTATTAGGCAACAAATTGGACCCAGAAGAAATGGATAAATTCCTAACATATAATCTCCTAAAATTGAATCAGGAAGGCATAGAAAATCTGAACTTACCAATTACCAGCAATGAAACTGAATCGGTAAACAAAAAACTCCCAAAAGAAAGTCCCGGACCAGACAGTGTCATAGGTGAATTCTGCCAAACATTTTTTTTTTTTTTTTTTTTTAAAAGATGAAATCTTTTTTTTTTTTTTTTAATTTTTTTTTTTTTCAACGTTTATTTATTTTTGGGACAGAGAGAGACAGAGCATGAACGGGGGGAGGGGCAGAGAGAGAGGGAGACACAGAATCGGAAACAGGCTCCAGGCTCCGAGCCGTCAGCCCAGAGCCTGACGCGGGGCTCGAACTCCCGGACCGCGAGATCGTGACCTGGCTGAAGTCGGACGCTTAACCGACTGCGCCACCCAGGCGCCCCTCTGCCAAACATTTAAAGAGTTAATACCTGTTCTCAAACTATTCCAAAAAATAGAAGAGGAAGGAAAACTTCCAAATTTATTCTATGAGGCTAGCATTACCCTGATACCAAAACCAGATAAAGACACCACAAAAAAGACACCACAGGCCAGTATCTCTGATGAACACAGATTCAAAAATCTTCAACAAAACACTAGCAAACAGAACCCAATAATACATTTAAAAAATCATTCATGATGGTCAGGTGGGATTTAGTCCTGGGTTGTTCTGTATTCACAAATGAATCAACATGATACATCACATCAATAAGAGAAAGGATAAAAACCATATAATTATTTCAATAGATGCAGAAAGAGCATTTGACAAATTACAACATTCATGATCAAAGCCCTCAACAAGGTAGATTTAGAGGGAACATAGTTCAGCATAATAAAGGCCATATATGAAAAAAACACACAGGTGAATACCACACTCAATGGGGAAAAACTGAAAGCTTTCACCCTACAGTCAGGAACATGACAAGGATGTCAATTCTCACCACTTCATTCAACATAGTACTGGAAGTCCCAGTCACAGCAATCAGACAACAAAAATTAATAAAAGGCATCCAAATTGGTAAGGAAGAAGTAAAACTTTCACTATTTGCAGATGACAAATTATATATAGAAAACCCAAAGGACTCCATAAAAAATCTACTGGAAGTAATATATGAATTCTGTAATATTACAGGATACAAAATCAATATACAGAAATCCCTTGCATTTCTATACACTAATAATGAAACAGCCAGCAGAAAGAGAAATTAAGAAAACAATGCCATTAACAATTGCACCAAACATAATAAAATATCTAGGAATAAACTTAACCAAGAAGGTGAAAGACCTGTACTCTGAAATCTGTAAAACACTGATGAAGGAAATTGAAGACAACACAAACAAATGGAAAGATATTCCATGCTCATGGATTGGGAGAACAAATATTGTTAAAATGCCCATATGACCCAAAGCTTTCTACATATTTAATGCAATCCCTATCAAAATACAAATAGCATTTTTCACAGAACTAGAACAAATAATCCTAAAATTATATGGAATCACAAAATACCCCACATAGCCAAAGAAATATTTAAAAAGAAGAACAAGGGGCGCCTGGGTGGCGCAGTCGGTTAAGCGTCCGACTTCAGCCAGGTCACGATCTCGCGGTCCGTGAGTTCGAGCCCCGCGTCAGGCTCTGGGCTGATGGCTCGGAGCCTGGAGCCTGTTTCCGATTCTGTGTCTCCCTCTCTCTCTGCCCCTCCCCCGTTCATGCTCTGTCTCTCTCTGTCCCAAAAATAAATAAAAACGTTGAAAGAAAAAAAAATTAAAAAAAAAAAAAAAGAAGAACAAAACAGGAGGTATCACAATTCCAGATTTTAAGATATACCACAAACCAGTAGAAATAAAAACAGTATGAGATTGGTACAAAAAATAGACACATAGCTCAATGGAACAAAACAGAGAGTCCCCAGAAATAAACGCAAGGTTATATGGTGAATCAATCTTTTGACAAAGGAGGCAAGAATATGCAATGGGGAAAAAGAGTCTCTTAAACAAATGGTGATGGGAAAACTGGACAGCTACATACAAAAAGCTTACACCATACACAAAAATAAACTCAAAATAGTTTGAAGACCTAAAAGTCAGACCTGAAATCATGAAAATCCTAGAAGAGAAAACAGGCAGCAATTTCTCTGACATTGGCTGTACCAACATATTTCATTATATGTTTACTGAGGCAAGGGAAATAAAAGCAAAAATGTTGGGACTATGTCAAAATAAAAAGCTTCTGCACAGCAAAGGAAATGATCAACAAACTAAAAGACAATAGGAGAAGATAATTGCAAATAACATATCCAGTAAAGGGTTAATATCCAAATGAAAATGGGCAGAAGACGTGAACAGACATTTCTCCAAGGAAGACATACAGATGGCCCACCGACACATGAAAAGGTATTCAACATCACTGTACATCAGGGAAATACAAATCAAAACTACAAGGAGATGTCAGCTCACACCTGTCAGAATGGCTAAAATCTAAAACAGAAAAAGCAACCAATGTTGGCAAGGATTGGAAAAGGAGGAACCCTTATGTACTGTTGGTGGGAATGCAAACTGATGTAGCCACTGCAGAAAACAGGTGGAAGTTCCTCCAAAAGTTAGAAGTACATTACCCTATGATCCAGTAGTTCTGCCCCTGAGTATTTACACCCAAAATATAAAGATAATAATTCAAAAGACTATGTTTACCCCTATGTTTATTCCAGCATTGTTTACAATAGCCAACTTCTGGAAGCAACTAACGTACCCATGGATAGATGAATAAATAAAAAAGATAGGATATATATATGTGTATACCTATACACATATACATATATATACATATACATATATATATATCCCATCTTCTTTATCTTATATATACAATGAAATATTATTCAGCCATAAAAAAGAAATCTTGCCATTTGTGACAACATGGATGAACCTAGTGGATATAATGTTAAGTGAAATAAGTCAGAGAAAGACAAATTCCATATAATTTCACTCATATGTGAAATTTGAGAAATAAAACAAAAGAGAGACAAACCAAAAAATAGACTCTTAACTATAGAAAACAAGCTGATGGTTACCAGAGGGGAGGCAGGTGGGGGATGGGTGACATAGTTGAAGGAGATTAAGAATATGAAAATCATGATAAGCACTGAGTAATGCATAGAACTGTTGAATCACTATATTGCATACCTGAAACTAATATAACACTGTATGTTAACTACCCTGGAATTAAAGATAATACAAGAAATAGTCTGTGTTCCTCCGTATGTTTTTTAAAAAGTGAATGAATTTCCTGATAGATTAAATGTGCTGTGAGAGAAAGGGAGGATTCAAAGATAATTCCAACTATTTGACTTTAAGCACGTGGAAGAATGAAGTTGCTAATAAATGAGACGGAAGAGGCTTTAGGTGGATCAGGTTGTGGGGAATCAAATTTGAATTCAATTTTGTAGCTCCTGGGTTTAGCATATCTATTGAGTATCCAAGTAGAGCTATTGAGTACATCATTGCACATACAAATCTGGATTTCAGGGCAAAAATCTGGGCCTTGGCCTGAGATATAAATTTGGGAGTGAACATCATTCTGATGGTTTTTAGAACCCTGAAATCAACAAGGAAGCGAGTGATGATAGAGGAAAAAGAAAAGGTCCAAGAATGGAATCTTGGCACACTTGAACACTGAGAGAAAATTGAGAAGGGAAGGAATGAGCAAAAAAGACAAAGAGAGACAGAAGGAAGGGGAAAAACTACAAGACTGAAGTATTCTGGCAGAAAATGAAGAAATGTATGAAGTAAAAGAGAGATATCAAGTGGATCAAGTAAGGTAATATTTGACTAGTGAATTGATTATTGGGATTATTCATGACTTGAGAACAGTGTTGGTGGAGAACTAGAGACAAAGGCCTAACTGGAACATATTTAAATGAGACTGGATGGATTTTAAAAGCGTATCTCTCACAAACATAATATGAGCAAGAGAAGGCTAATACAAAAGAATACATACTCTATAACCCCATTTATAAAAATGAAAGGAGGAGATACCAAGTGAGGTGTGTTCATTTTTGGTAACTGTATACCTCTGGTGAGTATACGGTACAAGTTGTATAAAAATGCAGAATTTTGTTCTACTTTTTTTTAAGCTATGTAGTTAGCACACAGAACACTTCATTGTGGTAACAGAATATCTCCGAAGCTAGAGGGATGCAGGGGGAGAAAAACACCTTTCCCATCTAGTTCTGAGAAAGGTCCTCTTGGTTCCCTGGAAGAGGGATTCTTTGATGTTGACACACATTTGCCACCTTGGCTCAGATGCCTTGTGGTTTGGAAAAAGTAAAATTCATTTTTCACATCCTCTTCTCCCTCTCTGCCTTCAACACAGACTTGACTCCCTTAAACCCAAAGACCTGTTGGAACCTGACCCCAAGGAATGCTTCCCAGTATGTCAGGCAACCTGGACTTTACCGAGTCACTATTGAAATGGCATTCCAGAAGAGTTACTCTTTGAGCTTGTGGATCTTCAGATTGATGATTCTGCCATTTTCATTTCACTTCCTGAAAGTCAGGAAGCTTGTGAAAAGTGGTTAAACAGCATGCTAAATGTGAAATGTCAACTCTCACTCTAAACTTTCCCTGTTCGGAGCATCAAATGAAGACTTCTTTGGGCTTTATAGTAGCTTTCTGATTTTGGTAGTCCATTGAAGAAGGGAGTTTGAAAGTTGGTGCATACTGTTTACAAATCTCTGCCCATGTCCTGTCTGAAATACCATGACTGTCTATGAAAAGTATCTTTAATAAATCCGGATACAGTTTCTCTCGAAAAAAATTGTTTTAATTAAAAACAAATGAAAGTAAATGCAGTAACCCTCTGGTGTTATAAGTCAGAAAAATTGAGAGTTTAGGAAGGTTGTTTCTTAAAGTGAGCATAAAGAAGGCTTCTGGGGTGCTAGTATTATTATTTTCTGGGTGCTGTTTTCATGAGTGTGTTCAACTTATGAAAAATAATCAAGCTATACACATATACTATGTGCATTTTTCTGTTTTAAAAGCAAAAAAAGATGTGTGTGCACAAGAATTGGAGATTGAAATGTAGAAAGCTCTTTAGAAAAGCTGGCTGTGAATGGAAGCAAAGAAATGAGGTGGTTGCTGGTAGGGGAAACAAAGCCCGGATTTGGTTTTTGTCGTTTTCTTTTCCTTTCCCTTCTGTTTGGTGAGAGAAAGACTATGTATGTTCCTGTGCAACCTGGACAATGCCTTCAGGAAGAGAGAAATTGATCGTGTAGGAGAGAGAAAAGAATGGGTTGGAGAGATGTCTTTGTGTAGCTTAAGAGCAGTGGGACCTAACACAAGAGGGGAGGGTGGTTTCAGATAGGAGTATAGATAGTCCACTTGTCACTTATTACCATCAATGGTGGAGGATACAGATGTGTACAGATTTTCTGTACCAGGAATGGATGATACAGACATGTACAGATTTTTCTTAAAACACTTTGAATTTCCCAGTGAAATTGGAAGCAATGTCAACAACAGGGAATGAGACTAGTTAGAAGGTGATAAACACGTGAAGAGATAGAGAAAAATAAGCTATAGTCAGCCAAGACAGTGGCAGAGAAACAGAATATAGAAATAACATATGATTATCAGGCAATTAAGTCTCGCTTAAGTTTTGTTGTCATTAATTTAAAGCAAAATTAATCAGCATGGCAGCTTGTTTTCCTCCTATAATTCAGCTGCAGAGATGCAGGTATTGAGTGGGTGGTGAGTTAGATTTAAATTATGTACTGGCTTTGCTATGACAGTGCAAAGCAGTCAGTGAAATCAAAACACAGGGTGTATGCATAGTACTATTTGTAATGTTTAAGCTGTGGAAGTGAGGAGAATAGGGCAGTGAAAAAGTATCAGGATCAATAGATTAAAAGTCCCAATCAGGGGCGCCTGGGTGGCGCAGTCAGTTAGGCGTCCGACTTCAGCCAGGTCACGATCTCGCGGTCTGTGAGTTCGAGCCCCGCGTCGGGCTCTGGGCTGATGGCTCAGAGCCTGGAGCCTGTTTCCGATTCTGTGTCTCCCTCTCTCTCTGCCCCCTCCCCCATTCATGCTCTGTCTCTCTCTGTCCCAAAAATAAATAAACATTGAAAAAAAAATTAAAAAAAAAAAGTCCCAATCAACTGAAAATTTTTGTGGAATCAGGGCATTAATTCTATACGATACGAATATACTATATATAAGAATCATTATTGCTTTATCAGCCAATCTTAGTTGTCCTTACTAATTTCTCTTTGCATGTAAACTCAGTGTCTTCTTCCTAAAAATATCTCTTAGATTTTTTTCAAATGAGAGTCTCTTGGTAGTAAACTCAGTTTTTATTTTTCTGAAAATATATTTTTTCTGAAAATATCTCCATTTTCTGAAAATGTCTTGAATTTTTCTGAAAATACCTTGAAAGATATTTTTGCTAGAGGTCTAGGTAGTTATTTTCTCTCAGTTCTTTGAAGATACTATTCTTCTGTATTCTAGCTCCCAAAGTTGCCGTTGATAAATTATCCTTCATTCTAAGTGCTATTCTTTTGTAGGTGAGTTCTCTTTTCTCTTTTCTCGGGAATTTTTTGTAGTAATCTTCTCACTTTCTTTGGTGTTTTCTAAATTTTCTAGCATGTATGTTAAGTGTGGATTCATTTTTATGTATCCTGGATTAGGTTTTTCTTTTCATCCTGAATGAAAAGATGGCTGTTTTTCAAATATATCACCTGGAGATAAATTTCGTCTCACTATGATCGACTGCTTTAAAAGGGGGGAGCAAAGACTCCATCAGGAACCTGTAGGAGCCTACCTATATTTGGGAGGCGTAAAAGATTTTCAACCTAAAAATTCACATCTATTGTCATGCTTGACAATAATATCTACAATACAGCAGGTTTGTGTATACAAGTGTGTAAACTAATGTGAAAAACTCCAGGCATGATTATGAATCATGGAATGTGAGAGTTTTTTGTATCACGTTCACCTTTCTGAATCCCTGTGCTGCCTCAAGGTTTACGGTCATCCAGGTTTGGTCCTTTTCCTTGAAACATTCTTCTAGATTGATATCATCCAGAAAGAATCAACTATATCTGATTAAGATAAAGGAGTTCTAGATAAAATGTTTTATGAGCTAGTATTCTATGATTTACATTTTGAGGCTCTCTTTCAATTAGTGAAATGGAGAACTTTGCCACTAGTTAAAGGGTTTTGGTCACCAGCAGACAGGTAAAAAAAATTGGGGACTGGATGGAAGAAGTAAAATGTGTGCCATACTGTGGTCTAAAGGAATTTCTTGAAATACTCATGTATAAATCAGGGATATAATTAACCATGCACACATTCCTATTTAACCTTTTTAAGGTAGACTGAGGGTGAGGAAATGTATTTACACATGCTCCATGATCTATCTTATTTCTGATCATTGCTAGCTTCCCAAAGAAAGAGGAGTAGGGGAATTTTCTACGTATTTGTCCTGGACCCACATTACGCAAGAGTTGTTCAGGATGAGAGAAGGTGTTTCCTTGTTTCTGTGAATTCAAAGAAACTCTGCATGTTCATCTGGCAGGATTCCTTCCTCACAGCCACCCCTAACTGCCATCCTTTCCCCAATGCATCCCTCACCCTGAGCCCTTTTTCCACTTGACACTAACTCTTACATAAAATCTGTTGTGTTTTAGGACACAAACTTAAACTCATTAGGTTTAACATACAGATGTTACCCCATTGGTCTGAGCTATGCTGAGGTGGACAGAGAAATGAACAAAATATGGCCACTGCCATGCCTAAGCTTCTCACATAATTTCTGGGTTTTGCTAATGAAGTGTCTGACAAAGTATAATAACGCTGTTAGAAACAGTGGTTTTGGAATCAGAAAAACCTATATTGGAATATTGATTTCATCATTTGCTGCCTTAAGTTTCCTTATCTATCAAATGGGGGCAATTACCTGAGGCAAACTTACCCTAAGATAATGAAGCTTAAGCCTCAGCGCGCCTCACCAATGGACTTCTTTTGAGGCCCTGGGGAGGATCTTCACAATGTGGTCATAAAGTCTTTTATTTCTGTAAAATCTTATAAAAGTAAGATCTTTTTGGTTTTTTCTTGAGAACCCCCTTCGCCAAAATTTTATGAGCTTTTCGTCTCTCCCACAAAATTTTGTTCTTCTGTGACATTAATAAAACAGGTATACGTATAGGGGCGCCTGGGTGGCTCAGTCAGCTAAACGTCTGACTTTGGCTCAGGTCGTGATCTCGCAGTTTGTGGGTTCGAGCCCCACATCAGGCTCTGTGCTGACAGCTCAGAGGCTGGAACCTGGTCTCCCTCCCTCTGTGTCCCTCCCCTGCTAATGCTCTGTGTCCCTCAAAAATAAATAAACATTAAAAGAAAAATTTTAAAAAGATAATAATAATACAGGTATACGTTTATGAAGAGAAATAGGATAACACATTTTTTTCTGCTCTTTTATCTTCTTCTACCTTTACCAATTAATTCCTCTTTATTATCTATATTTTAGGTTACTATCACTCCCACAAAAAAGCTTCCCAGACCTTTCCTCCACCCCAGGTCAGGTATAGGGTTCAATGTTCTCCAAGCTTTCTGTGCTTCTACTTGTTGACATCAAATTATAATGAAACAATTATTTCTATAATTGGTTGCTTTCACATATATGTCCTCTGCTAGAATATAAACTCTATGAGAGAGAGGTCTGCATCTATCATGATTATCACCATGTTCTCTATGCCTATAGATGAATTAATAAATCAATTAATTCATTCATCATTAATGGATTAATAATGAATTAATCTGGCACCCAGTAAGTGCAAATAAATAATATTTCCATCAATGAATAACCACTTCAGTGACATACAAGTAAAACTATAATATTCAGGTAACAAGTAAAATATATTTTTAATTGAGATATTTTATTTTCTATTTAACAAATTCTTAGAGGCCTCATATGTAAGGGTATGTATAGGGATGAAAACACTTAAATGTATGCAATTACTGCCATATTTTATTTTGATTAATGGCTAGGTTTCTTTTAAATGTTATTTTTAGTTCATTTTATTTTAAGTAATAGCTGTGGATTTTTTTAATTACTACGAATAGACAATTACCACGCAACTTGTCATAAGCAAAAAAGGTCAAATTTCAATAAATAGGCCATCAACTCAACTGTTAATGTGTAGCTCCTGAAATTAGCAGTGAGTGTAAAAAATTCCTATTCAAACCCATGCTATAGTACAGTTAGAACTGGGTTCAAGTTCTAGCTCAGACATCTATTGTTGTAGGATTTGAGGAAAGTTGCTGAATTTTTCTAACTTTCCTCATAAAATCATGACAATACTTACATTGCTGTGGTAATCATTAAATAAGTCAATGAATAAAACCTCCCTACAATACTTGGCAAAGAGAAAGTGTTGTTTGTTAGCAATTTTTACTTTAAAAGCAATAAATAAATTTGAACTAAAAGTTCCAAACAGACTAAGCTGTTTGGCATTAACAAGTAGATAATGCCTTTGGTTTGTTAAAAAACAAACAAGCAAACAAACTCTAGAAGTTTGGACTAATTATTTTAAGCACACTTTGGTTTGAGTTGAATATAATGCCTATCTATTTTGCATGACTCTGATAGTGCACAAGAAAACAAATTTTATAACAAAATACAACTTCGTTAGTCACTATTCTAATGTGGGAAACAAATAAAGAAATAATGATACTGATGAGAAACACATGCAATGGTAATTATCAGGAGCAGATGCAATTCCTTAAATATTCTTTTGAAACAGTGCAGCTTTATATCTGCACGTTATACATTCAGTATCAAGGCTCAACATATTTTGCAGCTATGATTCGAAAATACTGTACTGTACCCACTAGAATTAAGCAAACGCTTCTGAACATATTCCAATAATCTTATGGACGATGTGGAATGTCGTGTCCTGAGAAAGTACAAAACTTCTCATGAGAATGTTTGAAATGTCACTCCGGTTCAGTTTAGATCAGAGTGCAGGTGGCTCTACAAAGCATTTGCTGGAGGCTTTGTGTTTATACAGTTGTTGCTTCCAGGATGGTATTGATTGGTTAGGCAACTAATAAAACAAGCAGCCTGCTTTCATCTACGTGCATTTGGGGGATTCTGAAAGATAGAAAAGTGGTTTTAATTAGGACATGCTCCCTTCACTTATTTTACTGTTTAATTCTTTTTTCTGTCTTGACCATTCCAACCCACATCCTTCTCCTATTTCAGAATTTCTCTCCCTGTTCCTGATTCCAAACCCACAGATGCTTTGGAAGGCAAACGATCCTGAGGAAGGCATTCTTCTTGGATCCTTACATACAGAAGCTCTTACCATGAGACAAATCAGCAAGCTTTAATGTTCCTATTTCATCAATTTCTATTCAGAGTTACTTATTTATAACCTAAGGCAATATGGATCAAAGTTTGTCAGTTGAAAATAAACTGAAATTTATAACGGAACGGATGAAAAATATCCAATATAAAATATTTCACAATTTATGGGACAGCTTCAATACATGAAAGCATGTGTGTACCAAATCATTGTATATATGTGTGTATACATGGATATATAGGTATATATATATGACATATTTTTAAATTTATGACACATTTGTATTTTTGAAATATTTTCCTCCATATTCTATAGATTCTTTTAATTTATATTTTCATGTTTTTTCTCACACTTTTGTGGTATTGCCTTCTATCTCTATTTTCTATACCTCCCTTTAAACTATTCAAAAATACATCTTTGATTTTATCATGAACATCAAAGGAAAACTAAACACAATATCCAAAATGCAATTCAAAGGCTATAAATAGAATTCCTTGTCAGATAGCTGGGCACTATACACTGTGGGGAGGCGGGGGGAGGGAGGGAATCACTTTTTTTCCCCAAGAAAACTTTTTAAAAGTAGAAAAAGGTGGCAAGTATTAAAAACTGACCACATAAATTAGCATATAAACTGGAATTAGGGGTGCCTGGGTGGCTCAATGGGTGAAGCATGAGACTAGATTTTAGCGCAGGTCATGATCTCGGAGTCGTGAGATCAAGTCCCGCATCAGACTCCAGATGGAGCCTGTTTGGGATTCTCTCTCTCCCTCTCTCTCTGCCCCTCCTCCACTCTCTCTCTCTCACACACATGCACGTTCTCTGTCTCTCTCTCTCTCTCTCAAAATAAATAAACACTTAAAAAGAAACTGTCTTTAAAAAAAAAAAACCTGGAATTGAAGTGTTTCCAAAGAGGAACATAAATTGGAAAGGTGCTGGTGTGATTCAAATAATAATAGCTAAGAAAGTGAATTATCAAATAATTACTGTACCTTTGACTCAAGACAATTCTTTCATTTAAAGTATTTCGAGACTTTGAAGAAAAAGACAACAAAATTATTTTGACAGACCTTCAACTATGTTTTTGAAATCTTCATATTGACATTTTCTTCTAACGTGATTTAATTTATTTGAATTATTTCTCTTGTAAGAGAAATCATAGATAATGTAAATTCTGAAGAAGGAAGGTGTAGTATATACCACAGTACTTCTTGCCTTATGGCCCCTGGGCCAGCAGCGGCAGGATCACTTGGGAACTGCTTAGAAGTGCAAATTCTCAGGGACTGCCCCAGACCTACTACACAAGAAACTCGGAGGGTGGGACCCTGCAATTTGTGCTTAACAGCTCTCCAGGAGATTCTGATGCCCTCCAGCTTGAGAAGCATTAGTAAACTGATTAATAGTATTTACTCTGCAGACAGGCTGAAAGTTCAAATCTCAAATTTGCTACCAATTAGCTGGGTGATGACTGTCAAATAATCTGTTGTTCTTCTGTTGCCGTTTTCTAAAAGAGGGCAAAAGTAGTATTATCTCATAATGGTGTGGTAAAGATTAAATGAATTAATGCATGGAGAGCACCTAGGCCATTTCCGGATACAGACAACACTCAATAAATGCTATCAATTGTTACTGTATATTTAAAGCCAAATTCTACTAAAAATAAGTGACTTGGCCAAGGTCATACAGCTAATGTCACTTAAGGAATAAAATCCCAGTGTTCTCTCCTCATATATAGTGTTTATTCCACAGCTTGGAATTGTTGAAAATCACATTTTCTCTATAAATTCGTATCTTCCAATAATCACTCTAAAATCAAAAGACATAGGGTGTCAGAACAGATAAGAAAAGAAGATCCATCTATCTCTATGCCATCTACAAGAGATTCATTTTAGAAGCAAAAGATACCTGTAGATTGAAAGTAAGGGGATGGAGAACCATCTATCATGCTAATGGATGTCAAAAGAAAGTCAGAGTAGCCATACTTATATCAGACAAACTAGATTATAAAACAAAGACTGAAACAAGAGATGAGGAAGGGCATTATATAATTAAGGGGTTTATCCAACAAGATCTAACAATTATAAATATTTATGCCCCCATCTTGGATACACCCAAATATATAAGTCATTGATAACAAACATAAAGAAACTCACTGATAATAATACAATAACAGTAGGGGACTCTAACACCCCACTTACAACAATGAACAGGTCACCTAAGCAGAAAATCAACAAAGAAATAATGGCTTTGAATGACACACTGGACCGGATGGACTTAAAAGATATATTCAGAACATTTCCTCCTAAAGCAACAGAATACACATTCTTCTTGAGTGCACATGGAGCACTCTCCAGAATAGGTCACATACTGGATCACAAATGAGCCCCCAACAAGTACAAAAAGATCGATATCATACCATGCCTATTTTTAGATCACAACGCTATGAAACTTGAAATCAACCACAAGGAAACATTTGGAAAGACCACACATACTTGGAGATTAAAGAACATCCTACTAAAGAATGAATGGGTTAACCAAGAAATTAAAGAGGAAATAAAAAAACTACACGGAAGCAAATGAAAAGATGACAAGCCAAAACATTTGGGATGCAGCAAAGAGGTCATATGAGGGAAGTATATAGCAATCCAGGCCTTCCTAAAGAAGGAAGAAAGGTTCAAATATACAACCTAACCTTATACCTAAAGGAGCTGGAGAAAGAAAGGCAAATAAAGCCCCAAAACAGCAGAAGGAAAATAATAAAGATTAGGGCAGAAATCAGTGATATCGAAATCAAAAACACAGTAGAACAGATCAAAGAAAGTAGGAGCTAGTTCTTTGAAAGAATTAACATTTTCTCTAAAGCACTATGTAGTAAACTAACCATATACATGTATAGTATTTTTACAATAAATATTAATCTGAATCTTCATTTTGTTTTTTTAATGATATATACTGAAAAAGCTATTAGCAACCTTTCTGCAAAACAGTTAAGACATAGTCAGCTTTTTATCTCGTTTTTCAAAATAGTGATAATCATAAATTAGCGTTATTTCATAATCAGTATAATAAGCATGTGTCAAAACCTATGGAAAGGTTTGTGGAAAGATCATAAAAGCAACGTCTACTGTAGTAACAAATAGAAACCTGTATCTTCTAAGTTACATCAACAGGGAGAGAATTAAGTGGCCCTAACAGTATATGTTTTAAAGTTTGGAGACAGAAAGCAAGGACACAATGAAAATAAGCATGCATTAATATAATACTACTGCTTTACCAAATAAATTCAAATAGTACCAGAGCTCAAAGGAAGTGTATTTCTAACCATCCACTGCAGGAGCTCCTAGTCTGTGGGCAAATTTTCTCCTTGGCAACAGAGGCTTCTTCTACCTTGTGGTTCCAGTATCTTGAAAGGCCTTGTCATAATCTTTACCCTGTTGGAAAAAGGGGAGCGTGCGTACCCACTTCCTACAAGCCTTAGCCTGAACACAGCACACCCTCTGTCCTGTCCTCTCATACTTCCTCTACCATAACTGTCATCAGGTCGCACCTGACTGCAGGGAGGCCGAGACCTACAGATCAGCTGTGCATTCGCTACAACCAGCCACAGGACATTCACCTGACTGAGGCCAGGTGTACAATCAGAGTTTTTTCTTCATTTGTGGAGGCAAATCAGAATGTCTGCTTAAAGTTCTTCATCCAATAAATAAGGAGCAAAGCTCCCTCGTATGCTACAGGAATATAGTGAGGATTATATGAGAATGCACATTGTTTTGTTGTAGCCTACAATCTGCATAATAAGAGGCCAACTCAGGTCATACATGAACATTTCTGAGAAAACATGCCTAGAGCTAGGGAAAGGAAATAGAGGTAAAGCGAACAGTGTCTGAGTTCAAAAACTAGAAGCAAAAACAAGTTTGGAGATTTTAATATTTATCAGAGTTTTTTAGATAACCGCTTTAATTATGAGCTCTTTTAAGTTTTTCTTTCTCACGTTACTCTATGGCATTAAAGCTTATTAGCATTTTAATTAGAGAAAATTCCATTTCGACGTAGTGTAAACAGTTGTAATTTCTCTAGTTTAGAAGTTATATATGGCTTCAGAGCCCATGAGTTCACGACCAAAAGGCCCGAACCTCAAAGAATGCTTGCTTCTCTACTTCCAAGTGGGAATGAATTTAGGAGGCACCATCCCAACCATCCACACTGGTCCAATTTACTTTAGGAGAAAGTTGTTTTAAAAAACTGTTGTGCTTTATGCAATCCAGTGACTTACTCTCCTTAACAATATATTTTCATTCCACAGTAAAATCTTCTGTTAAAGGACACTTTTCTGAAGAGATTTGTTGAATTTAATTTGAACTTTTTATGGGTTAGAAGAGAATAAACAGAATATTCAGTCATCACACTGAGAATATGCCACTTGGCCTGGGCCAGTCATTGAACATCCCAGTAAGAGGGTACACGAAACCCCCTCCTACCATCGAGGTCAATAGTCATGATCAGGTTACCTTCATTCTGATTTCGGGTCAGATGCCTTGACCTTTGTACCAGGGATTCTATTAATAGTCAATATTAAATTATTAAAATATTCCCAGCAAAGCCAACACAATAGTGAATACTATAATCACAAGTTAGTGGAAAAGAAAACTTAAAAGAATGTTCTGACCTAACTAGAAAGTCTAAATTCACACAATAGATGAGAAGGAATTTCTAAATATTTTAAAACCCTAGTAGAAGAAACCTTTGTTTAGAGAATCTTGAGGGTTTGTTTGTTTTCTCTATTCATCTTGAAATTCTGCCTGAAAGTCAAGAGAACATTCTCAAGAGAAAAGAGGAAATATGTAATATTTGAACTAAAATAGCTAGTTGAGAATACATGACTTCCTTTTAGTCTGCTATGTCACTACATTTCCACACAGACCTCTCTCCCTAAAACCTCCAGGAAATGAGAAGATCACAGAGTAAACCATGATGGCGAAGCTTTACCGAATAAAGACGGGGGAAGATCCGTGTGGGAAGAGGTTCACTCCGCACAAGCATCGGATTCCATGCACAGCTTCCCTTCAGTTCTTACCTTCTCCACTGGGCTTGTGGACAGCCTGGTATCAGCAAGATTTTGTCCAAAGTTAAGCTACCCCATGTGACCTCAAAGTGGTCAAATAAACAGAACCTCTGAGGAGTCACATGCAGGGCAAAACCAGGAAGCCACTCTAATTCTGATTTTGAATTCTCTGCCCCCCACCCCGCACCCCTGCCCCGCACACACGCAGCCGGGACATTACTAGTCTCTGCCGACATTTGTTCACCATGACACTAAGTGGCCTTCATGGTAACCAAACTCCTTTAGAGCACTGGACCAGCGTTTTGCAGAATTATAACAATAAATGTAAAAATAACCCCGATTGTTGTTGTTTAATAAATGTTAGTTTCTACCTCTTCTCAGAAATATCTGTACTATTAAAAAGGATTGGAAACTCTGATCTTTAAATCCAATGATTCTAAAAAATTAAATTCTAATTATAAAATCAGATTTCATCACAGGTGCTTGGAGACAGATTTGAGGGCATCCCCTCTCCCCCCCCCCCCCCCGGTTAAGTCAGATCACATAACCTGTTACCTGGTTTTGCACAAAGATTTCATCTTAAACCAGTGCTTTGTGAATTACTGTAGGGAAGGACCAGGGGTTTCTCCCCCCTCCCAATCCCCACCAGAGCAGTACTTTTGTCAAATCCCAAGTCATGTACTTGCCTGTCCTGGCACTCTCAATTTCTGTACTTCCCTCCTCATGAAAGACAAACAATTCAAGGACGGGCCACTGCTACCACACCACGTGGGATTAACATCATTTTAAATCCTCACAGCTGTATCAGCTTCAAGGCTACTTTACGAGGGAATTAGTAGCACCTGAACTTTTAATCATTCTTAATTGTAGTAATTGTCAGCAGAAAGTAAAAGTAGTGTCTGTGCTATTTTAAGTAACAGAGGTTGCAATTCTATAAACAATAAAGTGGAGTACATGAGCCGGCCGGGAAGGAACTCATTTTAAAAAGTCTTGGATGTCAGTTCTAATCAGAAGTGACCCTCTCATGGCTGTTTCCAGGCAGCTCACTCAATCAATAGCCTGCCAATCCAGGAGATTTTCTGGACCAGATACAGCTGTAGCTTCCAGAGTTCGAAAATCAATATCCATTTTCTAAAGGGCAAGTAGGTTGGAAATGGGAGATATACATACGTTTTGATTCCAATAGCATTAAATATAAAGGTTTTTAACTAGTAACTAACATACATTGAGCAATGCGTATTATGCCCCAGCTTTCTTCTATGCATGTCCTCTCAGCCTTAACACAACTTTGTAACTACTATTGTACTTTTACTGATATAGAAACATAAGACTACCAGCAATGGAATTCTATTTGTCTTCTAAATTCTATTTCTTCAGAAACACATACACGCACAGATCCACACAAATCCTTGTTCCTCACTCCCATGCCAGAAACACGCTGCTCAGCCTTTTTTCTCTTCATTGGAAAGCAAGCAGTGACTATAATATCACCACAAAGTATTTGTTTTTCACCTTCTGGCCAAGATCAGAGTAAGAAGAGAAAAAAAATGTGAACAAATAAAGACTAGTTCATACCACCTAATGGGAATTCCTTAACATTTAATAACAACAAAATCCAGACCCAGATTTTGGAGAGGAAATATTTACATTAGCTTTTCTATCCACTATGCCCTGATCCACAATTACATGTCTTCATGTAATGCTCGACATTTTGGTTTTTTTACCACCCTATTTATTTCTCTTGGGAAAATACAAGGTGCCAAAATCTGTTTCTGAGTAGTTACTTTAAAAAGTCAATATAAAACATTAGTTTTCCATAGCTGTAGAATGGCTGCTATCAATATGAAAGGAGTATATTTATTTCAGTTTGGACTTGTTTCGCTTACATGCATTTGAGTGAAGTGTACCATGCCATTCTGCTTACTGTGCAAAGGCTATCCACCTGTACTCTAAACATGTTAAATGGGACATTCAAATTCTTCATGAAAATCAAAATCCACAATACTAAACTATCAAAATAAAGAATACTTTCATAATTGGTCAGTGACTGCTTGGGGATGAGGGTTGGGGAAGGGTTACAAAGGGATACAAGAAAATTTTATGGAGTGATGGATATGTTCACAATCCTGATTTTGCTGATATTTCATGGGTGTGCATGTGCGTGTATATGTGTGTGTGTGTCAAATCATCAATTTGTGCACATTAAATATGTGCACTTTATTGCATATCAATTATGCCTCAATAAGACTATGGAAGGAAAGAAGCAAAGAGAAAGAAACAAAGTGGGAGAGAGACAGACAGAAACTCTTCATAATTTCCTAAAGGGCAATCAGGTCTGAATTAGAACAGGAATGAAAATAATAAAATGCCAAAGTACATGCTCACTGTGGTTTATAAGTCAGAGGTGACCATTTATGTGGTAAAGAAACAAGTTGGGCAAGTAGTAGAGGTAAACATTTTTGCCCTTCCTTTAAATAAAGTAAAATAGAAACCGACATTAATGAGCCCTACCTTTTATAATGAATTAGAGTGAAACTGATGATTTGTTCAAGTTCTGCTCACCACGTTCATTAACTTAATGTAATATACGATGAAAAGGACCTTACTCACCATGATGATAATTAAAATGCAAATGTTCAGTATATCGATCTCACACTCAATTCTGAGTACCTAAAAACATGCCTCATGCTACAATTCAGCTTCTCGCAATATTACGCAAAATCACTCTTATTACACGACATTGCACATGCCCTGTTACTATTTGGAGGCTACTGTCTGTACTGATCATAAATCATACGTAAAAATAAACCCATAATTTAGGGTCTCCTGTAGGCTTTGTTGTAATTGGGTTTTTTTCCTCCACTCACATCTTAATTTCCTCCAAATACTTTCATCCATCTCTTCTGCTAAATAGGACACCAACAGGCAGGAAGACAAGAGGTCAATGAAAAGAAAACTGAATTTTGACACAAAGAAAATACAAGCATTGTCCAAAGAGCAAAGAATAAACTCCCAAACATTTCAAAATGTCCCTGTTTTATTTAATTCCTAACAGGACACCACATCTGTTAAAATACTTTTGTTGTTTTTTAATCAGCACCCTTCCGTCGCTTTGGCATCTCTACTTATCTGCAAGAACAAGTGCCTGGTGGGTGGAACTGGTAATCCAAAGTCTGCTTGGCCAAGCCAAGTCCTCTGGCTATACTGTTCTCTTCTCTCCACCCTCTGCATGTTGGAAACATTCAATGTCTCATACTTTAGGCAGATTACAGAGGCAGAGGTTTAGTAAAATATACATTGATATGAATCTAAATCGTTGCTAAATGTTCTTGTAAAATTTTAAAAAACACATTAAATCCAAAGGCTACTTATTTGAGTTACTAACATCTTGTGCCGTTTTCTGCCGCCGTTATCCTTTGGTTTTTGAAGTTATATATGCTTCCATGTTGCTTGGCAAATAACCACTGCCATTGTTTGCTGAGTGCTTCCCAGTCACCTCAGCAGCCAAGGCCCTGGGATGCCTTGGAATTCTATAGTATCCAACAGCTAAAAGATTAATGGCCAGCCTAGAGGAGCTCCAAACTTCAGCACTTGGTCAGTATCTCTAACCAGTTGTTAAATATGTTTAATATCAACCCTAGTCATGATGTCAATTTATTTTTAAAAGTGTTCTGGGAGCTAAGAGGATGAGGCGATTAACTCCAACCCTGGTGATTTAAGAAAACCTAATGAAAACAGTTGAAATATGAATTGAGTCTGTAAGTAACCAAAACAAACCTTTCTTCTCCCATTCAGTC
The DNA here is from genome assembly GCF_007474595.2 of Lynx canadensis. Classification (NCBI taxonomy): domain Eukaryota; kingdom Metazoa; phylum Chordata; class Mammalia; order Carnivora; family Felidae; genus Lynx; species Lynx canadensis. Next base: position 41,595,424 of record NC_044311.2, on the reverse strand, counting down.
TTTTCTCCGTTGATGTTTCTAATTGCTTCTATATGATGAAATAAAGCTTGTTCATTTGTTTGCTTATGTTTGATTGTTTGTAAGAATGGTGTGCTAAGAAGAAAGAGCTTCTGATCAAAAGTGAAGGACCTCTCCTGAAGACCGCGTGTAACTTTGGTCTTAAAGTCTTCAGCCAGCAGCTACAGTCATACAGGAACCATTTTATTTCCTGGTCCTCGGGTCTCTTCCGGCTGTTGAGATTGGAGCCAGGAACTTCCACGTACGTGGATATTAAATGGCTTTTGGAAAAATTTGCAAATGGAAAGAGTACTAAAGTCAATTTGACAAAGTACAAGCCCTCTGAACTCACAGCGTATTCGATATGCAGCTTTTTTATGCTGCTGTATTTACTACATTTAGGAATGTTAATGAAAAGACGAGATTTTTATCCAATATTTTCATCAACCCCATATCTTAACCCAGATTGTTATTGTTACCTTTCACTTATGCCTTGGAATACGAAAACGACAAAGTAATAATCTCAGAGAAAAAATAAGGAGACAAAAACTTCAGGTATAGTATTTAAAAGGTCCTGTCCAGTAGACAAGTCTAGTATAAAAAAATAGTAAGTCATATTTTTACACAATATTGAAATGAAAAACCCTCAACGATAGTTGCTTAAAATGCCTACAACTGTGTGGGATTCATAAGGGCCACCCCCTGCTGCTTTCCATTCAAATGAATGGAAAGCACATGGGTAAATTACCACCTGCAGTGCATGCTAGCGGACATGGTAAGCAGCTGTCACTGTAGCCCTGTAATTATGCAAGTATCTTTCCACTATTATACAATTAGAAAGACCTCTCTTTCTTCCACTAGGTAATGTTTTGTTGGCGTCAAGAGCACTAAACAATCGCTACTCGTTCAATCACTTGTATCTGAATTGAATATTCCCAGTACATTACTGGGAATTTATTTTTTTATCATTATGTTCTGGTCCCTCTGAGAAATTTCTATCAGAGTAAGAAAGCTTATCTTATTCTAGTTAACTTTCGTGAAATAAAAAATCTGTCAACTTTTCCTATGGTCTTTCCAGTGATTGGCTCTCTTGGAGACTATCAAGGTGGCAGGTGGGGAATCAGACCTTTGGGAAAAAGGAAAATCTTGCCATATCATAAGGAAATCAGAGCATGGAAGTAAAAGCTAAAGCACAATTATTCAATATTTTTCCATGTCACCTTTATCATCTAAAAAATTAGGGTGCCTGCATGGCCCAGTCAGTTAAATGTCAGACTCTTGGTTTTGGCTCAGGTCATGATCTCACAGTTTCATGAGTTCAAGCCTCATGCTGGATTCTTCGCTGACAGTGTGGAGACTACTCAGGATTCTCTATCTTGCCCTCTCTCTCTCTGCTCCTCTCACACTCATGCTGCCTCTGTCTCTCTCAAATAAATAAACTTTAAAAATATATTTATAGGGACACTGGGGTGGCTCAATCGGTTAAGTGTCCCGACTTCAGCTCAGGTCGTGATCTCACGCCTCGTGAGTTCAAGCTCGCATCGGACTCTGTGCTGACAGCTCAGAGCCTGGAGCCTGTTTCAGATTCTGTGTCTCCCTCTCTGTCTGCCCCTCCCCTGATCACACTCTGTCTGTCTGTCTCTCTCAAAAATAAGTAAACATTATAAAAAATTTAAAAAATATATATAATCTAAAAAATTAGATTTAAAATATCTAGAGTTTAATAAACCTTTAAAATTTGAATATTTCCTGATTATTGAGGAATGGAGATTTACTTGAAATTGAGATTATCACAAAAATAATGATTTACCATAAATAAAAACACACTTCATAAAACTTGATGAATATCAGAACACACATGACTAAAAAGAGAAACGTTTTCACTTGACCAGTGCTAATCAGCAATAGTTGCACACAGTGACTGAGCCGTGAATTTATGAGTCTCTTTTATAACAGAAGCAGAATTGGGTGGATGGTTGATCATATAAAGCTGTAACATTTGCATGTATATTAATTGCTATCTATTTCTAGTTTATAGCCAAAATTATATACTTCATAATTCCTAATCTTACTAGTTATACTCTAGCAGTTTATTTTTTAATGTTTATTTATTTATTTTGAGAGGGAGAGAGAGAACACGTAAGCAGGGAAGGGGCAGAGAGAGAGAAGGAAGGAGAGAATCCCCATCAGGCTCTGTGATGTCAGAGCAGAGCCTGACATGGAACTCCATCTCATGAACTGTGAGATCATGACCTGAGCGGAAATCAAGAGTCAGAGGCTTAACGGACTGAGCCACACAGGCACCCCTATATTAACATTTAAAAAAAAGACCCAACAGGTCACATAGTAAACTAAGAAGAGTCATCCTAAATGCCGCCAACCAGATTATTGAGGATTTGAATTTAGGATATCGTTAGAAAAGACTAAATTGTGCACCAAGTTCAGTATCACGTGCTAATAAAACTTCTATTTACCACTTGACACAATCAGTTCAATAGGCTGTTTTTGGATGTTCTTAACTTTTCCCTATCTCTACTCCTTGAATTCTTCAAGTCGAATGAGGGCAATGTTCACTGCAATGTGTCATAGATTTGATGTTCTCCATTCCTGATGCCACCGTCTAAGCCCTAGCCCTTAAATATCTTCTGCCTCTGTACCCATAAGGAACTTTTGTTTTCAAAGAAGCAGAAAATCCAAACGGGCTTGAGCCACAAAGGTCTCTACTGCCCCAAGGAACTAACAAGCCCTGAGGTAGATCTAGTTTTAGGAGTCTATGTCACTCTCCTTCTTGGCTCTGCGCTCCAGTGTTGGCTTCATGTCCAACCTGGCAGTTTTTTCGAGGTGGTAATATGGCCACTACCAGTTCTAGGTTTTGAACCAACTGTTCCAAGTTCATAAAAGAGAACTATTCTTTCCCAGAAATTTGAGTTAAAAATCCTGTAAAATCACTCTTAGGTCATGTAACCATCCCCAAAAAGATAAGACACAATGTCTTCTGATTGGCCAGGGCTAAGTGGGTGGGAAAACCTTGCAGAGGAAGACTCTTCTAACCAAAATACCAATAGTGGTATTGGTAGGAAATGTTCATTTGTGTTCCAGTGACAAGCTCTCTGGGGGGTGGGAGGAACCCAAATTTGTTGAATTTGCTGATTCCCCTGATGTAAATACTCCGACAATAGCTAAATTCAAGGTATGAGCATGCAAGTAAAAAAAAAGTCACAAAGATTTTGTTGAATACGGGTTCTAATGCCTAGAAATATGCAAATATATAATATGCAAATATATATATATAAAGTGACCTTTACCAGAATAACTAAAAATTCAGTATATACAACAAATTCACAATGATGATTACCTTTATCTGATGAAAGGGACAGAGATTGGGAAAGCAAATTAAAGTTGATGTTAGACTATTATTTAATGTTTCATTTTTTACAAAAAGCTAAGAGAATTTTTCTTGCAATAATGGTATATATATATGTGTATATGCATATATATAATTTCAATAAGACTTTTAAAAAAGCATTGACAACAGTTATACAACTTTGGATGGAGACAGGAATGATCTTTGAAGTTGTCTTATCTTCAGTTTCCTTCTTTCTGCTTCATGAAACATGAAAGAGATGCTTCCCATTGAGAAATATATTTTCTTCTATCTAAAACTTTCAGTTTTAAGTTTAAATATTTAAGCTACTAAATCCTGGTTTACTCCATATGCTGTCTGAAACCTAAATCCATGTAAAACTTGAAAAGATAAAATATTCAAATGTTATACATTGAAAGAACTCCTTAATTAACTTCATAATATCAATAATTTTGAAAATATTTGTTTTAACAATTTTCACCCTAGTTGTCTAAAGGTCCAAAGATTTCAAACTTTTGTAATGCTAAGAACATAGCTTCATGATTTTTATCCTTAAAGCCTAACTTGAAAAAAGTATCCATTTATAATAATACATAATGGAAAAAAAATTGATTTAGATAGAAACACTTCAAAATGCCAATATTTCCAATTTAATGAGGAAGCAAGCCAACTTATGTTTTAAAACTATTATATTTGGATTAAATATAAGTTGGCTTGGATTTTTATATCAGTTTAGAATATGCATTTATTGAAATAGTGATAAATTGGTATAGTATTTTCTCTTTTGAAATTAGGTCCTCGAAGGATAGATAATGAGGTTCATATTCATTGCCAGCTCTGTCAATATCAAACAAATATGTTTCTGAATTTAGAGAAGTATTCTTATTAGGAAGAAAATCCAGGGTTTTTCCTATGAAACAAAATATTTGCCTTGATAGAGAAAACCAAAAACATGACATCATAATGCCCCCTATTGTTTAAAATGGGGTATGCATTAGAAACGGTTCCCAAATTATATCCAAATAAATGGATATTTTGGTAACTCGTGGTGACATTCAGAGCAACTGCAAACATGAATAAATAAAGTCACCTGGACTCTTAAAAGAGCAATTTCAAACAGTTTAAGATCCATAAATTGAATAACTGCCCATAAAAGGGGGAATTCTAAGAGCTTCAGAAGATACAGATTAAAATCCCATTGTGTGAGAATAGCAGTAAACTTATTTTAATGTCTATTTTAAATCAATATGCATCAATATTTGTCATTTCATTATAATAATGACCCTAACAGACACTATAGCTAACCCCTAATACTCAAACACAAACAAATACATCATATAAAAAGAGCGAGAAGTACAGTCTAACCCAGAGGAAAGAGAAAGATGTGATAGATGGACTGGCCACATGATGGCAACATTTCACCATATAAATGCAAATAAGCCAGAATTTGACAATGGAAATCCCCCAGATTTAGAGAAACTGCTCAAAATAGGGAGTAAAATAAAGGCCCACTTCCTCCACGGCACTTTGTTACTTCTACAGTACTACTTTGCTTCCTCTATCATAGAGGAAATATCATCTAAAATCCTACCCACTATCTCCATTTCAGTATGGACATACTAATTTTATTTTGCGGCTGAAGTCTGTCAATTCCCACATATAATCCAGTTTACATGAAATGAATATTTTATTTCAACCTTTCAAAATATTCTATTAAATTTAAATTTCAATGTGTGAAGGATTTGTTGATCTCCCCCCTCCCCCCCCCCAGAACAGGTATGTATTATTGAAGACTATTTTAGAGCAGCGCTATCTCCTTAATCCATTCCAAATCTATATCCCTGCTCAACTACTCCCCAAAACCCCTCTCTGGTGGGAGAATCATACAGAAGCCTTCTGGACTCCACAGCTGTTCTTGGCATCCAAACTGCAAATAGCCCTAGGGTTGGAGGGAATTTGATTATGTTTTAGTGGAAACACCTAGAGTGGGGAAATAAGACATTCCAGTTCTCCTGACAGCTGGACCCAAAGTGGTTTCCAAGAGAATCTTCAATTGTCTATGATACTATTGACAATTAAAGGATTAGGTCCACAACATTCAAAAGAACTAAGAGGTAGTATTTGATTAAATACTGTGATAAAGATAAAAGCAAGCGATATACTTTCTACTAAAGAGATACTTTCAAGTCACATACTTAACTTTATATGCAATGGAAGTCAACCCATATTCTGAAGGGCCCTAATGTATATACTAGTTGTTCATGCACTGATCTGTAAGATGATAATGCATTAACATATAAACAGGTCAAAGATACAAAACTCTTAGAAATTAACTAACATTCCTGTATTCTGTGGTCAGAGCGTAAGTAGGGACCTAATCCTCTCAAAGATGGGTACTGAGTCATTAGAAAGGCAAAAAAAAAAAAAAAAAAAAAAAAAAAAAATAGCAATGTCTTTTTACAAAATCAACATTTCTATTAGAAGAGCAATCCAACCACCACATTTTAAAAATTAAACAACAGCAACATTTTAACTCTAAAAACATATATGTTTTAGGGGCACCTGGAGGGCTCAGTCAGTTAAGCGTCCAGCTCTTGATCTGGGCTCAGGTCATGATGTCACAGTTCATGAGTTCGAGCCCCACCTCAGGCTCTGCACTCACAGCAGAGTCTGCTCAGAATTCTCCTTCTCCCCTTCTCTCCTTTTTTCTCTCAAAAATAAATAAATAAACATTTTTTAAAAACATATATTTTATCACTCAAACATGAAGTGGAAATAATGAATGTAAAAGATAAGTATATAATTAAGACTAAATTACAATTTGCATGACACGTTAATAATGGTTAGAGAGGAGGGTAGTGATGCATTTCAAGGAAATCATTAGACATGAAATGGTTATGATTTGCCACATAACAAGTAACTTAGGCTACTATGAACATCACAGTCAAATATACATACATAAATATATATTTGTAATATATATACACACACATAAATAGTTGAAATTACAGAGCAAAGACAAAAGGAGAAATGCTGAATTATTTATAAAAAATTTCTGTGCTCTGCGCCTAATTGTGCTCGAGATCCTAAAATCTGTACGCCCAGGAAAACTGACAGAGCAAATATGGTACAGTGATTCAAGCATAATAGAGGACCATTATATATATTTGTGAAATAATGTATTTTCTAGTAACCTCTGATGTTGCAAACTATTCCTAAAAAGAAACTTATTTCATGAAGAAAATTTGTGTTATTAGTAATTTTCTTTTAATTCGTAGGCAACCAAGAATTTTAGGATGCTAAGATAGCATTGTTCCATAGATCAGGGATCTGTAGGAATATCAATAACCTTAATCTACATGCAGGACAAAGAACATGGAAAGAAGCTAAGGTTAAGTTTTTACATGGCTGATCTGTTGAAGGGAGAATATAGGGAAAGAATCATAAAAATTGTACAGGGAATTTTACTCATTTGGCATTGAGAAGCACACACATCTAAACATTAATATTTTCATTATTTACTACTATTATACATGTATTTCCAAATAATTACAATTTGTATCTTATTTATATCTTATAAAAATACAATTCTCACTTGCATCTTAAATGTTATTTCATAAAATTGCTGTGAAATGTCAAAATCCGAAATAATTTTTGTCTCTATAACACATGCTTCTAACCACTAGGCGGCTCCGTTACGAAAATTCCCCCTTATTTTTTAAATTATGAGTATTTATATTCTTTTCAATGTATTATATGAAAAAGCAGAAAGAAAGGAACAAGCAAACAACATTAACTAAATGTTCTGTGTCAGCTCTTTCATATTCAAGAACCAACTTTGACTCTAATTACAGATCCCAAAAATCAATTTATAATGGCCCAAACAAAAAGGATATGTACGGGTCTACATAACAAGCAGTCTGGGGTTGAGTGGTCTATCTGTTCTATTATATCATCAAGAACCAACTTGTCTTTTGGTCTCTCCATTCTACCATCAACGGCTGCAACCTAAGGCAGCTTCTAACCTTGTGGTTTTAAGATGGTTACCATTACCAATCAAAGCCAAATGTTTCCTTGTCCATGACCAGCTCAAGAGAAAGAACACCCTTTCCCTAACAGCACAACAAAATTCCATTGTATTGAACTCACTGGGCCACTTCGGTTACATGTCTGTTCCTAATCACTGTCACCAAGGGAATGCAATGCACTGGCTGGCTTATGCCTGGGTTCCTGAACACTGACAAGAGAAGCTGCATTTTCATGATTGCCTTGGACCTCTCAAACCTCTAGTCTTGAATTTAGTCTATTCAATAAACTGTATATCAGCTACACTGAGTGTGAGGGATGCACAGATGTTGGGAAGCTGATCAATTTCAACTCCCCCATTAAATAAATACACCGCCTAGCTTAAATTAACTACTATCTACCATGTCGTCAATTCTGAGTCAATATCTTCCGGTATGTTTTTGTTTAGAGAAGGACTCCCCTTTTTCCTCTTAATAAAAAGTTGCTTTCAAAGCAACTCCTAAGCATATGATTTTATAATGTAGAAATCGAAAAAAACAAAAAACAAAAAAACAAAAACATGCACCTGATTTGATGTGTGGACATGAAGGAAATATTCAACTTTCAAAGTAACAAATATGTTTAATTCTACTCTAGACGTATGTATGTATTTATTTGTATACAAGTGCTTTTCCAATGATTTAGATGTTTAATTATCCTTTCTAGTTAAACTTAATCGTGGATCATTCTAAATTGTATCAAACAAGGTTAGTCATTAAGAGGATACATGAAGATAATAAGGAGTCTACTTGGGGTAAAAATGAATTTTTCAGGGCATATATAGTGTTTGAGGTCCAGCTAGTTCAGACATTGGCACATAACGAGCACCAGTCACACTTTTACCTCCTTTTTATTCCTCCATTGCTATTTCTTCATATATTTGCTCATAAATAGTTTACTAGAATTTCTAACTCAAATATTTACTTATTATATAATCATAATTATACTTAGAGCAGATTCATAGACTAATTTATTTTTCCCAATTGTTTTAAGTTTATTTCATTATGTAAATTTAAGAGTAAGATGATGCTAACGTTTAACACTTCAAAACAGGAAAAAGAAACTATACAGATTATTTGAGAGAAAGGAGGACACCTACACCACCAAATTCCTCACTTTCTTCTCTGTATTATCAAAGAACTCTCCTATTTCCATTTCTTTTTTTTCTCTTTATTTATTTATTCTTTTAATTTACTGTTTTAATTTACATCCAAGTTAGTTACCATATAGTGCAACAGTGATTTCAGGAGTAGATTTCTAATGCCGTTTACCCATTTACCCCATCCCCCCTCCCACAATCCCTCCAGTAATCCACTGGATGTTCTCCATATTTAAGAGTCTCTGATGTTTTGTCCCACTCCCTGCCTTTATATTATTTTTGCTTCCCTTCTCTTATGTTCATTTGTTTTTTGTCTTAAAGTCACATGAGTGAAGTCATATGACATTTGTCTTTCTCTGACTAATTTCGCTAAGCATAATACCCTCTAGTTCCATCCATGTACTTGCAAATGGCAAGATTTCATTCTTTTTGATTGCCAAGTAATACTCCATTGTATATATATACCACCTCTTCTTAATCCATTCATCCATCAATGGACATTTGGGCTCTTTCCATACTTTGGCTATTGTTGATAGTGCTGCTATAACCATTGGGGTGCATGTGCCCCTTTAAAAGAGCACACCTGTATCCCTTGGATAAATGCCTAGTAGTGCAATTGCTGGGTTGTAGGTCATTCTATTTTTAATTCTTTGAGGAACCTCCATACTTTTTCCAGAGTGGCTGCCCCAGTTTGCATTCCCACCAGCAGTGCAAAAGAGATCCTCTTTCTCTGCATCCTCGCCAACATCTGTGGTTGCCTATGTTGTTAATGGTAGCCATTCTGACAGGTGTGAGGTGGTATCTCTTTGTGGTTTTTTTTGTATTTCCCTGAAGATGAGAGATGTTGAGCATTTTTTCATGTGTCGGTTGGCCATCTGGATGTCTTCTTTGGAGAAGTGTCTATTTTCTATTTCCATTTCTTAATCCCCAGTGAGAAACAACTTCAGTTTTTTACCTCCTTTTTTTCTTTTTGGTAATTTATTTGTATCTTTAATTTTCATGTTTTTACACCTATTTCTTGACTTGTTTAGATATAGACATTATCTATTTATTTTGCATAATGATTAAATTCAGGATCAGGCGTTCTCCATCTCTTCCTATTCTCTTGACTCTAGGCTGCATGGGAACGTCACAAGTAGCAAGTAAATTCTTTGTGTCTTCCTGATAAAACTTAAATTTATCTGTCACTGATACTTCGCAAAAAGAAACTATGTCTTTATCAGCCAAGCAGTATTAAGTATTCTATTAGGTATTTATTCTTAAAGGTACTGAAAAATCCAAAGCTAGCAGTCTCATGCTTTATCGAATTCTGTGGTCTAGTCTGTGGTGACTATTGTAAAAATTTGTCCAGAGCCATTTAACAATTACACCTATATTACCTAAACTTTTACTTTCAGTTGGAGATCCAAAGCTGAGAAGAAAAGAGGACAATTCTACCTGTGTTTAAAATAGGGATCAGAGAAATTATGCTGAACTTGCTGAGTGGTGTCCCCAAAACAGCCAGACAACTTAGCCCATCACTCGTACGAGGATATATAAGAGGTAGTGAGAATATTAAAGGAAGACTGGGAGAGAATAGATTTTTGGAGAGAATGGCCAGGGGGCCATGAAATGTCCCAGTCCTCTGAGGAGGGGAGAAATGTGTTTCCTACCCACCTCAAAACAAGTGGGAGGGATTCAACCCAACCACTTGGAGAACTTGATCTGGAGTTCATGTCTTCAAACTCTCAACTAGAGATCAGTGAATGTAAGAAATTAAGCAGGAGTCATCTGGACATAGGAATTATGAGTGTGAACAAGCACATTGGTGTTCCCCTAGGCCACACTCACCCAGGGAAATCCCCAGATGGTGGGACATGAATTGATTTCAAAAGGATCCAATAGAAAAGTTTGAACCATTCTAGGATATAGAAGCTAAAGGAAAGTCTAAATCATCAGGGAAGAATGACCTTTCAATTCTCTCTGTGGTTGTGCTACCAACAAATACACAGATTCATTTATTGCATTTTGAGTTTGACTTTTAGGGACTGAATTTTTTAAATTTAAGTTAGCTTTATAGTTATTGAAATATATAAGAGGTAGAAAAGTCAAATCTATAGAACAAAATATATTCAGTGAAGTCTGGTTGCCATCTTATCCCTTCTGCCCTGCTACATCCTGATTAGATAGGTAGGTCAGTAGGTAGATTTATAGATATACACATACATTTATGTGATATATGTGATATGTAATATACATGATACATACATAAATAATACACACATATACACATACAGAGAGAGAAAAAAAGAGAGAGACACAGGGATTCTACAGCTCCATAGTGCTCCTTGGTGTGGATATACCAATTCCTGATTGATAGGCATTTGATTATTTTTGGTCACTATATTTTTCCATTACAAATCATTTAGAGGATACTCTGGCAAGAAACAGAACTTGTAAGGCTTTGAAGACCTTTGTAATAAATTTGTACTTTATTCTAAGGGTGTCCATAAGCCACTGAAAACTTTCAAGCAGAGAACTGGCACGAAATGAGTTTTGTTTTATCTAAGACTGTGTGAATTGAAGAAGAAGGGCCCATTAAGATGACTATTGCATGAGTTGCAAAAGCAGTTCTCTGTTAGGAAAATCATTTCTATTTATGAAGTATGGCCTTTGTTTACCCAAGCCTACAATTTGAGATAATATCCTAGGAAAGCAGATTGATATGGCACTAAATTTTGCAAGATACTTTGAAATAGGCTTCTAAGAATAAAACTTTGACATTATATTGCCTGGTCCCAGGGCTTATATTTATTTAACATATTTAGAGTATATTAAAATATCCCATGTCGATTATAAATTAAGAAAAATGCCGAGGAATTTCTATATGTATGCAAAGACCGAGATCTGAAACAGTTTTGTGGTCAATGAACATCCTGAAGGCCATTTCACTTCTTCAGAATCTGTAAAGCTGTTTCAAAACCATGTCATTTGCTCTCTGATGACACTACCCACTAGAACAAATAATGCAATTATAACTGATGTAATTCCACAGTAATACTGCTTGTTTCCTCAGAAGTGCTTCTTTATAGACTTATCTAGTCATCCTCAGTGTGCAATTGTATGGATTACATTGCAGCATCCAAAGTAAAATTATCAATATAAGTTCTCTTAGCAAAAGCCAGATTTACCATCAATTACCAAATACTGAACTTCATAAAAGCTCTAACATATTTTAAAAGAAAATATGTACTGTTTGTAGACAAAAACTCAGGCGCTCGCGCTCTCTCTCTCTCTCTTTTGGTTCACAATGTGTAAGTTCACTTTCTCTAACAAATGTACCTACGTTTTAATATTCCAACTACAAATTATAAATCTTACAGGGATTCTTGGTATATGAAGTAAACCTTTAAACTACTACTACTAATGATAATAGGTTATCTATTTTGAGCCCTAATCATATTCTGGGTGCTGTGTTAAGTCACTGTACAAAAAAACTTTTTTAATTAATTAATTTATTTTGAGAAAGAGAGAGAGAGCACAAGAGAGGCAGAGAGAAATGGAGGGAGGGAGAATCCCAAACAGGCTCTGCATTGTCGCCACGGAGCTCAAGACAAGCCTCAAACCCATACACCATGAGATCATGACCTGAGCCGAAATCAAGACTAGGATGTCCAACTGACTGAGTCACCCAGGTGCCGCACAAAAAGTTTTTAATAATCATATTTTATCCTTAAAATAACTGTGATATATCTATCATTTGCTTCTCATTATAAAATATTTGAGCTCCCTAATGTTGAAATTCCTATCCCGTAGTTCAACTCACTGTGTGTGTATTCTTCTTTCAAAACCCTTTTGGAATTAGGACTGGGAAAGCCAACACAAAAATGTTAATACCCGGACTACCATTATTGTTGTACGTATTAATTTTTTTTAATGTTTATTTTTTGGGGGAGAGAGAGACAGAGTGTGAGCGGGGGAAGGGCAGAGACAGAGAGGGAGACACAGAATCCAAAGCAGGCTCCAGGCTCTGAGCTGTCAGCACAGAGCCCGACATGGGGCTCGAACCCACAAGCTGTGAGATAATGACCTGAGTCTAAGTCAGATGCTTAACTGACTGAGCCACCCAGGCAGCCCATTGCTGTATGTATTAAAGTGTCCATTGTCTCTGATCCAAGAGTTTCATGTCTATGAAACTATGGCACACTAACTTATCTTGCAAGTAGAGTAAAATCTCAGATTCTTCACAGTTCTTGACAATATGACTCTACTACGTGAAGAGACCGATGGACCACTTGAGGCATGTTGACTACATTGGTCCTTCCATGCTCAAAAGGCCAGCAGTCCATGCCTCTCAGAGAGATAGGTACCTGTTCTGGGTATGGGTTTGCCATTCTTAACTGAATGTTTCCGTTAGCACCACTATCTTGAGATTTATGGATTTCATATGACATGACATTGGACCAACGGACCTCCTTTGCAGTAAAGAGGTATGGGAGTGAACCCATTACCATGGAATCCAATAATTGTATCACATACCAAACCATTTAAAAGCAGCCAAACTCAAAGAATGCTGAAACAGGTTTAAAGGTTTAGTTTCAGCACCAGTTTAGAGGTAATTCTCTTGAGAAAATGGAATCCCATCCTTTTGCATATTATATGCATTAAATTAGAGATCTCAACATGGCATTGTGTTTCCAATAGTAAAAATAAACTCAAGTACCAAAAGGCAGAAGCAAGAGCGACCCTATGGACCATTACTTCCAGTGATCCAATGGGAATTTTGTACTTTCCATTCCCACAACTGAGCTGTGCAGGAGTGGAAGTCCCGAAACTCAAAAACTAATATATTCTTACCAAGGGAATTGGCAAGAATACCATTATATCATACGCTGCAGCTGCCACCAAGGCGCCTTGTCCACCAGGACCCCTTATGAGTAGATGACTAGCAGACAAGAAGGGAAGCTACCATACTAACAGGAGTCAGTAGCTCTTAATGGCAGGAGAAGGTAGGACTGCTTTTACACAATGAGGGAGGGAGGAACACATGGAACCCACGTTTTCCAGTTGGTACTGGTTCCCGGTACTCCCTTGGCCCATTGACCAGATATCCGTAGCAACTCAGTTCTAAGGAAAGTATGGTCATTAAGCATTCAGACCCTCAAGATGAGGGTGGATGTGGTGTGATCCGCCACCTGATAAGTAATCAAAACATGCTAAGGTGATAGGGGAGGGCAGGGAGATTTAGAATGGATTGTGTAGGAGAAAAGGGGTGAGTGAGGTCCAGTTGCACCCTGAGGTCAACTACAGTGTCTGGGGCTGTAGGTCATCACAAAAATTTCGCTCTTTCAAGTTTCCCCTCAGGAAGACCCATAGGACCCATGGGGGAGATTCTCCCCCAAATAAGTATGAAGAAAGAAATCTGTGTGAAACAAGTGGTAGACTGTGGTGGGATGCTTCTAGACCAAGATGGAACACAGAAGAAACTCCTCTAATGGATGACTTTGGCTCAAGAAGTCCTGATTGGCTAGCTGAAACTTTCTTCAAACTGCAGGGCAAAACTCCCCTTCCCTCCTTTTCTCAATGATAGAAGTCAGAACTGCATTAGAATCTGAAGGCTCTCCCCACCTTCTCCAGCCCCTTCCTCTCTGTGCCTTTCAGATGTGTTCTCCACTACATTTCTTGCACATCTAATCCCACCTGGTTGTCTGCCCCTTAGAGGACCCAAACTAACACAGTAACATTGTTAAGAAGTAGGTAGAGAATAAAAGACTTTATATTAGGTAAGGCACTACCAGTAGTATCAACAGTGATCTCCAATGGCTTCCATGGATGTGGTCACCATTGATTCTGTGAATGTGTGTCAAAAAGAGAAGGTGACTACCCAACTAGCTCTACCACATGGCAATTATATAGAGTGGCAGTGATATCTTACTGTGATTTTCTTGAGCTTAGAGCTAAGATCAAAACTTTTCTGACCAAGAACAACCTTCTACCACTACCTTTTTTTAAAAAAAATGTTTATTTATTTTTGAGAGAACATGAGCAGGGGAGGGGCAGAGAGTGGGGGGACAGAGGAACTGAAGCCAGCTCCTCACTGACATCAGAGAGCCCGACGTGGGGCTCAAACTCACAAACCATGAGATCATGACCTGAGCCAAAATCTGATGCCTAACCAACTAACCTACCCAGGTGCCCCTCAACCACTACTTTTGCATGCTGAATGGAGTTGCAAATAACTTTTGCTACAGACTTGATAATATTTCTTCATTAACTTGACCTAAAATTACAAGGCAAAATTATAAGTACTAACAACAGTACTTATATGCAAAAAACAGTATTTATACTGCAGGAAAGTCATTTTGATGACAACAAATATTGTTTGAATCGTAAGTAACGTCAAGCTGCTTTATACGCTTCTTAGCCTGCCAGAAGTTAAGATGAAAATGAATACCTTTATTACGAGATAAACATTTCCAGCTCAAACTAAGTTCCAAGAGTTCCAAGTTCAAAGGAAATTTCTATATCTCAAAGTTCATTTAATTGTGTAAGTGAGGAGCTTCCCCCCAGCCCTCAATTGGAAGCAAATAGTCTGAAATGCAGTGACATGCTAAGAGGCAAACACGTAGAGAAGACTCTAAGAGGATTCACTAAGTGCCTTCCATATGCTCATGCACTAATGTCAGTATCTGGAAGAACTATCTCTGTGAAAAAACATTTTCAAAGACGAAATACATAAAATCTCATTATGGATCAGCATTGACAGATAAACACTTGTAATTAATTTTTATGATAGGAAACACTAATTAGAATCCCAATTAAGTGAAATATTATTTCTGAAGAACTCCATTCTTCTCATTAGTAGACTTGTATTATCAAAAATTGTCTTCAATTATTATGTGTCAAATGTCATCAACAAGATCTGTGTAATCATGTTTTCTCACTTGCTCTATCCCAACTTCCATGATATTCTCAATTTTGCTTCTTGTCCCACAAAGCCTAAAATATTCGTTGTCTGACTCTTTATAGTTTCAGTTAGAAGTATGAAAAGTTGAAAAACACCAACTGTATACAAAATGCTGTTTTTTCTTGTATTTTGATATTAATTGAATATACTCATTCTCCAGTGTTCTATTTGAGAACAGTTCTATGATGCCTTCAAATACAAGCCTGTTTGCAACAAAATGGATATGTAAGTGAAAAAGTTCCATGAGGAGTTTCAGAAGGATGCCATTTAGGGTTTTACAATCCCGTTCCCATATTCTTATACCATCTGAAGCCATCATCGGTGGCTTGACATAAGACAAAGTTATTTGAAATTGTTCAACATGTTCCATTATAGTGGTAATCTGAATATGGTATCAGATGCACTATTAATCTGATCTGTTAATTTAATTTTGCCTAAAATGTTTTGGCTGTATTTAAAATATAAGGATATATCAATAATAGCAGTCTAGGGTAAAATACATGATTATACAGGAGTTATATGTTTGGGCAGAACAAATAACAGGGATTTATTTACAAATTCTATGTGAATTGCTTCCTGGTTGTATCTTGGCATGCTCAGATACTTTCATAAGTCAGTGGAAAAAAAACACTGGGAGGGAGATAAATATGAGGTTTACACTCAACCGAAAGTTTAATAATATAATATACTAAATGAACTTGTGCTCACATTCATAATCTTTAAAAGATACGATGTTAGAACTATGGTACCACTAATAATGAGGCTTATAAGAAATATGCACACAAAAATGAAGCTTTAAATTAAAAATAATGAATATTAGTTATATTATTCTTCTGGATGGAATTTCAAGACTGTTATTAAAAGTATAAAACAAATTATATTGAGATGGTTAATGCTCTTTTGTTTATTTTAGAAGATAAATGCTTTCCTAGAATTAAATTTATCTCAAACTTATTCCTTTAGCATGCTAATTAATAGAACAGGATCATGGTTTTTGTTAATTAAAATAAGATACCTCAGGGAATCGAAATTAATTTTGATGTCCTAATAGATACCCTTATCTCAATAAATCTCCCAGATGTTTTGTTAACATTATATAAAAGTGGATAAAGGCATTTTTAGGCTGACTTTGGCAAAAGTGAGAGGGAATTATCCATTGTAGGCTAATCACAATGCATGAGGTAGATTAATGTAGTTTTTCATTAAGACTAATCTCCATGGATATGTTAGAAATTTCAGAATAAGCTTTCAAACACTATATATCTAAGTCATTTGTTCAAATGTGATCGAGTTTAATAGTTACTGAAAGCTATAACCATCTGGCAGATGTTTTCTGGCCTATGTGAAATGAGTTGAGGGGCTCATTTCTGTTTCTATTGAACACATGTCCAGGTCACCAGAAATACCACCACGATTTGCACCCTAATTAGCAATCTCATGCATGTTGTGGGCTACATGGTAATGGAACATGGGCTACTCTCCAATTTTGGAAATGAATCTATTCAGATACAAATAGAAATGCCCTTGTAGGGTCAGCATCAAGAGAGCTTGCATTTCTGTGTAGTGTAAATTTCAAAACTAAAAAGATATTCTTTTTTTGGCTTAAGGTATTCATTTGACAATTTCTCTGAAAAATTCTTCTTTCTTACTAATAATTTCCAGATGTAATATAGAACAAAGAGTATGTCATTGTAGTTCTTAACATCTTGGGAAAAACAGACCCCTCTGAGACTCTGATAAAAGCTACAGAGCCTACCCCATATAATTAAATTATGTACACATACCAACATTTGTATACAAAGTCAAAGACTTTACAGAATACCATTGCCCTAATACAAGTAAAGGATCTTAGAAATTATTATCAAAATTTGTCACTGTAATACAAAGGCTAATATCAATAAACAAGCTTTGTTTTTCATTACAAAAACAGCCCAATAAAAATACATGGTAAGAATTTTTTAAGTGTCAAAATTGTGACTTCTTTCATAACCTAGCTGGAATGGTACAAGAAACTAAATTCTAGATGCTTACTTAAGTTGGTAGTTCTTTAATACCTGAGGCTATATTTCTATAAATATTTTTTTTGGTCCCAGAGGCCATATATTCACTTAAAGTCACCTGGATTTTACATGAGTCTTTCTATTTCATTCATAAATATCAAATGCATATTGGGAAGTGAGAAAATAGGTAAAGGAAACCTCATGTATAATGGACCCGAGAAGCCCTGAAGGGGGTGTTCTCATGCACAAGCCACTAGTTGCAGCCTACATTAACCAGCAGCAAGAAGGAAGATAATTCTTATCTTCACAAGGAAGGACACTTTCCACACAGTAATTTTATCTCATGCTTTTAAGAAGAAAGATCTCTCCCAGCCCCAGCAACAAGGCATTCAACAACACCTTAACCACTGCTTGCAGCCATGAGCAACCTCCACAACCTCAAACTCTTGTTCTTCTCCAGGGAATTTTCTTTCAAAACATCTCTCACCATTTCCTCCTAAGACCTAATAAAAACTGTCCTTGCCTTTGTTTCTTTGAACTTGACTATGGTTTGGCATAGCTTGCTTGTCCCAAATTGCAATTCTACTGCTGTTCTAAGTAAACAACTTTTACTAGTAAAGTAAGTGACTATTTTATTTGTAAGGTTGACAAAAGAATAAACAGAATGTTCTTGGCCTGCTAGAAAAATAATTACACAAGTACAGAAATGAAACTCTGGAAAGCAAATAAGAATTTTCTTTTTACATCAAATTTATATACTTAAGTGGGTATATGGCACTTTGGAAAATTCATTCATGTAAGTCAACAAATCCATATTAAGTTAGAAAGAGACATAAACAGCATAGAAGGAGTCTCTGTCCTTTTGACACTGTGTGGGAGAAATATACATGAGGAAACAACACACTGTGGTATAAGCCATGATGAGGAAGGACAAGATGGCACAGTAGCCCTTAAGAGATGAATAGAAAAGCATATAATAGAGATTTTGTGTCGAAAATCTGATATATCATTGAGGTGTGGTAATGGTGTATGTGTATAATTTATGGAACATCAGAGCTCTTTGAGGAATCACTATGCTTTTATAAAATTTGTTACACAAACCTAAAGACCAGAAGAGAGGTATGAACTAATATGGATTTGATAGACTGGAAAACCAACACATGAATAAGATTGTTCAGAGAGAGTATAGGGTGAGGGGGGAAAAAAAAGGAGAGGACGAAGGATGGGACATAGGTAACACAAAATTAAAAGTTAGGTAAAATAGAAAACTCCCGGAAATGTGAAAGCAAAACCAGGAGGAAATAATGTCAAGTAAGTCAAAGAAGGAAAGTGTTTCCGAAAAAGGGAGTTTTCATCCCAGTCAAGTGCCAAGAGAGGTCAAATGAGTAAGAATTTCAAGGCCATGTGTTACCTTGGAAACAGTTATTGCAGAGAAGGGACAGACCTTTGAATTAGGAAGCAGAAGCCAGATTGCCCTTGTCTAAGTAGAGAATGGCGGTTATGGGTGGGGGAGGAAGTGGAGAAGGCAAGTATTGATATATTTCAGGAAGTTTCTATTCAAATAAAGAAAACAAAGTCTCTGGTTGTAATTGGACACAAATGAGAGAATCACTGCTTCAGATTTTCTTTCATGTGATATTTAAGTTCCTGCACAAAGCATTTCATATGAATTTAAGAACTTTTTGCCAGTAAGGGGAGGTCAATTAAACATTACAATGAATTACCAGAAATGGTTTGCGGAATCACCTTTTCTCTAGGTTTATCTGTCCAAATTACTTGTAAAATGTGCCTTAGGGTAAGGAATGAAGTACTTAAACCCGAGAGACCCCTTACAACTCTGAACATTATCGTTTCTTTTTTTTTTTTTTTTTTTACTTTAATTAGCCTTCTGAAGAACAACTTAGAAAAGCCAGTGTAATATCTCTGATTCTTCCTGGTTATAAAGAATATACAATATGAAGGGAAAAATTAAACACGAATGATATATAAGCCTTTACCTCAAGTTCCTTATCTACTAGTACTCATAGTTAAATTCTACTACAATTTCCACATTCCTTTCTCACCATTATTTGTTTGCTTCAACTTAAATAATTGGTTTTATTCCGTGAGTTCTCTTGTATGCTAATGTATGCAAATGAATTAAATGAATTAAATCAGCCAAAGAATAAATTAGGTGAAAACTTGTATAATCCCCCCTCCTTTTTTTTTCATTTTTGGGGGTTTTTTTGCTAAACATAACAATGTTTAAAACTAAAAACTTTCAAATGTAGCTTTTTCCCCCTTTGCTTAAACTAGTAGGAGACTGTCTCCTTTCCTCTGGCACCTAACAAAAGGAACATGGTAGGCTTCTGTGAGAGTCCCTAGGGTCTCCTGCTTTGGTAAACCAATTTTATTTATAAACAAGAAAGAAAATTGAAAAGCCTGCTATTTGGGACAAGCTGGATGGACCTTGAGGCCATTACGTTAAGTGGAATAAATTAGAGGAAGACAAATACTGCATGATTTCACTTCCATGTGGAAGCTAAAAAAGTTGAACTCACAAACACAGAAAGTGGAATGATAGTTACCAAAGGCTAGGGGGTGAGACAATTGAACAGATGTTGTTTAAGGTGCAAATGTGGAACGGGTAGATAAGCAGGTCCTGGAGAGCTAATGTACTGCATGGTGAATACAGTCAACAACACTGTATTATTATCTTCAAAGTTGCTACGAGATTAGATCGTAATGGTCCCCACCACAAAAAAAGAAATGATTGTGTGATGTCGTAGACATGTTACCTTAAAGCTATGGTGGTAATCATACTGCAATCTATAATTGTACTAAATCAACACTTTTTACATTTTAAGCTAATACGATGTTACATGCCAATTATATTTCAATTAAAAACACATGTAATAAAGACAGTCATATGAGAAAAATGTGCTTCAAATTATTTTTTCCCTTCTGGACCCAGCACTGCCATCAAAACGCAGAACTCATACAATAACTGGACAGATTATCGTTGCTTATTAATTCAGTAAGTTCCTTAAAATTGTTCCCGTGATAAATGTAAGAAAGCAATCAAAAAGAGAGCCTCAAAAGAGTAGACAAATGCCAGGTTTTAAGAAGGAAAGTGAAAAGAATCTTTACCCTGGGAGGTCACATTCTACTCAGGGTGTCTCACTTTCTCTCTCTGAAAGAACTGCTTGTGGCTGATCACATGTTTGTTTAATGAAGTGTCTGGCTGAAAATGAGTTAATGAACCTTTGTTTGTGGAGCAAAATAAGCAATACTGCTTTTTATGTGAATAGCAAGCTGATTATTGCCTCATTTCTACTTAACTAATATAGTCTGAAAGCTTTATGCCACTAACATGTTAGAGGCGATTTTGAGAGAATATTAAGAAGCTGATCATGCAGTTTTTAGAATTTCTAGACCGGTTTTTTTAAAGAAAATTTTGGAAGCAGTTCAAATCAAATTTCTCTGTTTGAAAGAAAAGGAGATTAAAATCTCCCGACCCAACCTCACTCAGACCCCCAAATCCTGCTCTGCCCCTCACACCTCAGAAGCCCCAGAGGACTGCTCCTGGAACATGAAGAGTTCCCAACACACATTTTGAAATTCTCTCATCTAGTCTGTTACCTTCTCACCTTCCTTTCCACTCCTAACTTCAGTTATTTTGTACCTCATCATCGCCTTGAACTGAATAGCAATCAAAGAACATGATTGGAACCAAATTTTGTAGAAAACATACACAGCAGTTTTAAAATAAAGGAAAAATTGGGGGCACCTGGGTGGTTCAGTTGGTTAAGCGTCTGACTTCAGCTCAGGTCATGATCTTGCAGTTTGTGAGTTTGAGCCTGCGTGGGCCTCTGTGCTGACAGCTCAGAGCCTGGAGGCCGCTTCGGATTCTGTGTCTCCCTCTCTCTGCCCCCGCCCCTGTTTGCACTCCGTCTCTCTCTGTATTGCAAAAATAAATAAACATTAAAAAATTTTTTTCAATAAATAAATTAAAGGAAAAATTACCTGCATTATCAATTTGTTGTGATTAACTAACCTAAATTAAATATATATATTTAATTCTCTCCCATAGCGTCTGATGCAAAAGATGTTAAGGACACATGAATTTTATTCCTTCCCTTTTTCTTCTTTCAAGTATTCCCTTTCTCAAGTGAAACAGGACTCTACTGATGCCCCAAATATTTGCTTTTTATTTATTTATTTCTTTGAATGTTTATTTATTGGGAGGGGAGGGTAAGGGAGAGAGGAGAGAGAGAATCCCAAGCAGGCTCTGAGCTGTCAGCGCAGAGCCCGATGCGGGGCTCAAACTCACGAACCATGAGATCATGACCTGAGCTGAGCAAGAGTCAGACACTTAACCTACTGAGCCACCCAGGAAACCGGCCAATTTTTTTTTTTTTTTCAAGAAGAGATCTCTAAGGTCATTGTTTCTACAGTAAAATTCATTTGTTGTGTTTCCCCAACTAGGGGTATAAATATTCTGAATAAGGTCTTGTAAAAAAAATGGTATTTAAAAGAATTCTCTGATGGTGGATCTTGGGGACCTGCAGCTCCCGCTTTCTGGACTCCATCTATATGACCCTGGTGATGCAATGAAATTTGAATTCATAGTAGCTCTTTTTATTATTATGACATTATAAATAAAAGACACCATGCATAGAGTCCGGTCAGGTTCCTCATTCTAAAGGTTTACCCAAACATAAGGCAGCAACTCATGGCTTTGCAGGCGGTACAATGTACAATGTTGCCATACCTAAGAGGAGGCCACTCCTGTTACAGACGGGGCAGGTTGTATATTAATTACAGCAATTGTTCTGTCAGACAAGAATAATATCCCAGTTCTTTTTTTTTTAATGTCTATTTATTTCTGAGACGGACAGAGAGAGAGAGAGAGAGAGAGAGAGAGAAAGCATGAACGGGGGAGGGGCAGACAGAGAGGGAGGCACAGAATCTGAAGCAGGCTCCAGGCTCCAAGCTGTCAGCACAGAGCCCAACGCGGGGCTCAAACTCACAGACCGTGAGATCATGACCTGAGCCGAAGTCGGACGCCCAACCGACTGAGTCACCCAGGCGCCCCAATAAAATCCCAGTTCTAACAAAATCACAAAAGGTCTCAAGATGGGAATTTCATGACAGATATCTTCCTTTTGCTCCTAAAAATGATTCTCTGCCCATCTCCACTTAACCCTATTCCGTTTTCTGCCCAGAGAAACAGACTTAATTGCTCTACAAAACAGAACTTTGATGTCTTCTGGCATCTTGTTGGAGTTTAACAAGTGAAGAGCGGGGCATGAGGAGGTCAAGGGAAGGTGAGGGAGAGTGAGGTCAGACTAGCGATCTCCCTGTCCTGTCCCTTTCTTGACCTTTGGGCGCTGACCAGTAGACTGAGCGGTATTCATCTTGGGTCCCAGCACCCACAAATTTAGAAATAAGTCTTTGGAGGGTGCCTGGGCAGTTCAGTCGGTTAAGCCTCTGACTTCAGCTCGGGTCATGATCTCAAGGTTCATGAGTTCAAGCCCCACATCAGGATCACTTTCAGATCTTCTGTCCTCCTCTCTCTGCTCTCCCCAGCTTGCTCTCTCTCTCTCTCTCTCTCTCTCTCTCAAAACGAAATAAAACATTGAAAAAAAAAGAAACAATGTCTTTGTAAATAAGCTTCCTGATCTTGTTCTACTTTTTTTTTAAGTTTATTTATTTACCTTTGAGAGAGAGAGAGAGAGAGAGAGAATGAGCAGGGGAGAGGCAAAGAGAGAGGAAGAGAGAGAATCCCCAGCAGGCTCTACACCATCACCACAGAGCCTGATGCGGGGCTCAAACTCACAAACTGTGAGATCATGACCTGAACTGAAATCAAGAGTTGGGCACTTAACTGACTGAGCCACCCAGGCACCCCCATCTTGTTCTATTTTGAAGGTGCCATCTGTTTCCTGTTGGTACTTAGACTGCTGGAGGTGGGGGCGGGGAGTTCTACCATCAATCACACATGGTCAGTGCACGTGCTAGCCCTTCTGATGTGTTCATGCTCCAAACTCAAGGCCTTAGTTCTACTGATTACCTAACCCTATATTCTGTCCCTAATAGAAATAAAGGACACAAAGGACAATCGGGAATGAAGTAATTATGGGGAATAGGACCCTCCTAAAAGATCTAGAATATATGCTTATGATTGTACTCAATTTAGAGAGAAGTAAAAATTCTTAAACATTCCTTTCTACTGCGAAAACACCACTGTAAACTACAGAACAACAAAAATCTTGATTTGATGTTCATTTAAAGTGCTTAGTGTTTATGTTGGCAATGCAAACTGGTGCAGCCACTCTGGAAAACAGTATGGAAGTACCTCAAAAAATTAAAAATATAATTACCCTATGACCCACCAATTGCACCACTAGATATTTACCCAACGGATTAAAAAATGCTGCCTTAGAGGTGCACATGCACCTCAGTGTTTATAGCAGCACTATCAGCAATAGCCAGATTCTGGGAAGAGCCCAAATGTCCATCAACTGATGAATGGATACAGAAGATGAGATGTGGGTATACGTATACAATGGAAGACTACAAAAGAATGAAATCTTGTCATTTGCCACAACGTGGATGGAACTAGAGCATATTATGGTAAGCAAAATAAGTCAGTCAGAGAAAGACAAATATCCCAAGATATCACTGATTTGTGGAACTTAAAAAAGAAAACGGATGAACACAGAGGAAGGGAAGGAAAAATAAGATAAAAACAGAGAGGGAGACAAACCATAACAGGCTCTTAAATACAGAGAACAAACTGAGGGTTGCTGGAGAGGAGGTGGGTGGGGGGAATGGGCATGAAGGAGGGCTTTTGTTGGGATGAGCACTGGGCGTTATATGTAAGTGATGAATCACTGGGTTCTACTTCCGAAAACAATACTATGCTGTACGTTAACCCACTTGAATTTAAATAAATAAATTAAAAAATTTTTTAATTATTGTTTAAATGGACTTTGTTTAAGATATAACATTTTTTAAATGTTTTTAATGTTTATTTATTTTTGAGAGAGAGAAAGAGACAGAGAGAATTAGTGCAAGCGGGGGAGGGGCAGAGAAAGAGACAGAATCCAAAGCAGGCATCAGGCTCTGAGCTCTCAGCACAGAGCCTGATGTGGGGCTCCAACTGACAAACCATGAGATCATGATGCTTAACCGACTGAGCCACCCAGGCTCCTTGGTTTTTTTTTGTTTTTTTTTTTTGTTTTTTTTTTAATTTTTTTTTTTTCAACGTTTATTTATTTTTGGGACAGAGAGAGAGCATGAACGGGGGAGGGGCAGAGAGACAGGGAGACACAGAATCGGAAACAGGCTCCAGGCTCTGAGCCATCAGCCCAGAGCCCGACGCGGGGCTCGAACTCACGGACCGTGAGATCGTGACCTGGCTGAAGTCGGACGCTTAGCCACCCAGGTGCCCCAATCCCCTTTTCTTTTTAACAATTTACTTTTTTCCCTCTTTGGATGCATATCAGAAGATATTCTAAAAATATTCTAAAATATTATAAATATCTGAATATATTTATCAAATTATTCTGAAATATGATTATGCTTTAATTCCTGATTTACCAATTTAAACAGTAGCAACCGACTCCCAAGAATATCAAATTAGCTCCTTAATAAAATCATACTCTCTTTCACCACACATTATATACATAAAGATACAATTGCTTTTATGTTCCCAAGGTATATATAATTTACTTTCTGTTATTTATCCACAACTATGTCCTCTGTGTTTATCCATAGGTTGATTATACAAATTGAACACCAAAAATAGCATATATAATATAATGGCATATAATACTGCAGAACCAAGTTATGGGGGGGGGGGAAGGGAGGGGGTGGAAAGTAACCTGAAGCTACTAAATATGTGCCACGATTCTCAGCATCAAGATCAAATTAATTCTCATTTCAGACACTCAGTCAATTGCTCAAAATATTGCCACTTGAGTGTGCTTGTTCTTCCATCATGAATCATAAATTCAGTTACATAAAATTTTAAATGAGAGTAAATTAAAAATAAGCCATAAATTACACACAAATACAGCATTATTTATATTAAACTTCCAATGAATTTATTAATCTCATGAAAAACTGATAATGAGAGAAATCATGGCTTCGGGAAGGTTACCATGGTAACAGTTTGGCTTGGTTTCCATGGTTACAAAGAGTACAGCGGAGAGGCTCAAAGAATCACAATTTCCTTTGATTGGTAGATTCTCAAAAACGATGATTTGGAAAGTGACAGGGGATTAAAAAAGAAAAAGATTTCCCTCATGAGGAACAAGACATTAAGTGTAATAATAGCACACTGATGGTCAGACACGAGACAGGCCTTTGAAATTTAATGAAACATCCCTTTGCTCCTTCATAAAAAAAATGGACAGAATATCTCAATTTATAACAGCAGGACACTGTAAATCAAAATCCCTGCTCCTGATTAACTAGCCAAAATATGTTAAATTGTTTATAAAGAACTTTTAAAATTAGCATACAAAATTACCAGCTGACTCAAATTGTGAATGACACAAAGACTAAAATCAACATTTTTGACATCTCTGTATTGTTTTGTGGGGTTTAGCAGGAAATAACAGTATAATAGAAATATAGTTATAAGGGCACTAAGAGATACAGAGTCCGAGAATATCTCTGTAACTAGGTGCATGCACTTAGCCATATCATTTTATTTTCAATTTGCTTTTTTTCTTGCCAAATAATCATTACCATCGAAAGCAGCACAGAAATTGAAAAACTTCCAAAGTTACTGGTTAAGAAACCATGATTTTAAGATCTCTTTCTGGGGGTGCCTAAATGGCTCAGTTGGTTCAGCGACCAGCTTCGGCTCAGGTCATGATCTTGCCGTTTGTGAGTTCCAGCCCCGCGTCAGGCTCTGTGCTGACAGCTCAGAGCCTGCAGCCTGCTTCGGATTCTGTGTCTCCCTCTCTCTGCCCCTCCCCTGCTCACGCTCTGTCTCCCTGTCTTTCAAAAATAAATGTTAGGGGCGCCTGGGTGGCTCAGTCAGTTGAGCGTCCGACTTCGGCTCAGGTCACGATCTCACGGTCTGTGAGTTTGAGCCCCGCGTCGGGCTCTGAGCTGATGGCTCAGAGCCTGGAGCCTGCTTCCGATTCTGTGTCTCCCTCTCTCCCTGCCCCTCCCCCGTTCATGCTCTGTCTCTCTCTGTCTCAAAAATAAATAAATGTTAAAAAAAAAAAATTAAAAAAAAATAAATAAATGTTAAAAAAGAAAAGAAACAAAAAAGCAGTTTCTTAAAAAAAAATTAAGATCTTCTGTTCCTTGAATTAAATGATTTTAAAATATGCTCTCCCAACATGAAGAGCAAGTTGAAGAGATGCATAGGCAGGCAGGAAAAAAAGGAAACAAAAGGTCTAGTTACTTAGCTCCTCCCTCCCATGTCAAAGTCTCATAAGAAACAGGAAAAAGGTCTGAGACTCTTTATGTAGATTTCCCCAGCAGAAAGGATGTTGAAAGGGAAAATTAAATAAATCCTCTTTTCCAGAGTGGTGTCCAGCCAGGAGGCAAAGCCGTCCAAGACAAAGAATTAAAAAGCAAGGCAGATGGCCTGAGAGAGGGGAGTGAAGCCTAGTGAAATGTGAGCACCAGAGGCCTTGGGTCTACACACTTGAAGAGCAGTCTCTTCGTTGCCTTGCCCGTGCAGTGCCCCAATCCCTCAAACTCTAATGCCCACAGACAGTAGACTCGTCATTCTGGAAATCTGTGAGCCAAAGCAAGTTTCCAACATTATTTCTGTCCACTGCTTAGGGTGGGGGGGCATATGGCAATGGCTGCTGGAAGAAGTGGCAAGAGAACTAACCTGGCTTATCTTCTGGGAAGCGAAGGAGGGCTGTAGGGATGCAAGGGTATCTACCACAGAACAGAAAGAGGACGCACAGTAATTTAGAAAATTGGCAATTGACACAAAAATGGAGAAAGGAGCCCAGAGACCAAATCTTCTAAATAAGATATCACAGACTCTAGGTTGAATTCCCCTCTTGACCTTCATGGTGATATACTACCTAAAAGTAATAGATTACAAAATACTAAGATGTTAAGCTGAAGCTCTGAATTTCATATCAGGGTGGAAAGGAAAATCATGGATGATTTATCCACCCTACATCAAAGGAATTAGAAGGCTTTGACAGATGAATGAAAGAGAGAAGCATGCTGGCACTGCAAAAATGCTACTGAAAGGGAAGAAAAAGGAATAAAGGGAAAAGAGAGAGAGATAAAAGAAAGAGAGAACAAAAAAGAAGACACTGGCAGAAAAAGAGATAAGGAGAAATTATGGCATAAGTGAAATGAAATTAAAAAATGAACTCTTAAAGGGAGCCTGGGTGGCTCAGTCGGTTAAGCGTCTGACTCCAGCTCAGGTCATGATCTCACAGCTCATGAGTTCAAGCCCCACCTCGGGCTCTGTGTTGACAGCTCAGAGCCTGGAGCCCACTTCCGATTCTGTGTTTCCCTCTGTCTCTGCCTCCGCCCTGCTCACGCTCTCACTCTCTCTCTCTCCCTCAAAAATAAATAAGCTTTAAAAAAAATTTGAATGAACTCTTAAAGAAAATGTTAGCTATGAAAATAAAGAAAAAATTTCTAACCGCTTCTCGCCAAAGAGGAATTTAAAGAAAACATAGATCCAAGGTATTGACATACTAAGTTTACAATGGTAAAACAGCTTAATGAAATGAAAACGCGGAGCTAAGGACCAAATTGAGGGAGCAGAAACAGCATTACAGAAGTAAGATATAATGTGAAACTAACAGGCAACTTAGGCAATAACTAGATTTAAAGAAGTAACATAGCAAAATGGATAATAGGAAAGATAACAGAGTCTTCAGATAATAGTGGGAATGCAGAGAAAAAGAACATAAAGAAGGTAATAGATACAGAGCAGGTGACAATGAAGAAACCTAGGATAATTCTTGTATCTGAAGTAGTGAGCACAATTAATGGGACAGAAAAAAAAATATATTTTTTAAAGAAAATTTCCTTACATAAAAGAATATGTGCATCTTTGGATCAAAAGACTGTGCTTCTCAAAGAAGCATTACAAAACAAACAATGGTCTAACATGTGACAGTCAACTTCTTGAACTGTGAGGAGAAAGAAAGAATTCTTCAGTCATGTAGGTGAGGAAAGCAAGGCATACAGGGAGTGGGAAATGCCTATTGTCTTCAGACAACCACATAAATATTAAAATAACAATGGAAACAGACTCTATAAAGATCTAAGGGGAAATGAAGCAAAACTCATGAATGTTATACCCAGCCAATCTGTCAAGCAAGTGTAAAGACAACAGAAAGAAATTTTCAAATATGCATGAATTCAGAAAACATAATCCCATGAGCCCTTCTTGAAAACACAACATCATGACAAATGTAGCCACCCGTGATATGGTGAAGCTATGATAAAGGGTAAAGCATTGAAAATTTTATATATAGAATGAAGACCAAATATCATTAAGACACAGTCATAGAAAACTACTTTACACTTTAGTGCATACAAATGCTCAATATGTAAAGTTAGGCTTTAAAGAATAGAAACGGAATCTATAATTTTCAAGCCAAGAAGGGAAAAGAAACTCTTAACAGAGAGGTTGTATAGGCATGTTAAATGTGGGGATTAGTAGACTTCATTTAAAAGGTGATATTTAGGCAAAAATGTAAATGACATGAGGGCATTAACTTGCAAATGTCTTTCAGAAGAATATGCTAGATAGAGGGAATATTTCAAACACAACCCTAAAGTGAAAGAATCCCAGGTATGCTCCAGGAATAACAAGGAGGCCAGTGTGACTAAAATAGAGTGGATAAGGGGCAGAGGATCAGACGTGACAATGGAGATCAGACGGTACAAGGTCTATCTAGCTCACTCCAAGCTTGGAGGAGAGGACTGGTCTGATCTTACATTTTCAAAGGCTCATTCTTGCTGTTGCATTAAGAATTAACTGTAGGAGACAAGGTAGAAACAGGGAGTCTATTTATGAGACTACTGCAATAATCCAGTCATAAGATTATCATGGCCGGACTAAGATGGAAGCAGTGTTGGTAAGAACTGGTTGGATTCTTGATGTATTTTGAAGACAAGTGCCAAAGGATTTCCTTTATGAAATACAAGGTATGTGATAGAGAGAGGAATCAAGAATGACCCCCAAGATTTGGCTTAACTAGAAAGATAGGCAAATCATGGCCTAGAGGGATTAGGAGTTCAGTTTGATCCTGATTTTGAGATGTTATTTTACAAGTAGACAGCTCAACACAGCCTGAGCTAGAAATATATTTTGGGGTAATCAACATGTATAAAAGTTTTAAAGCCCTAAGACTAGACAAGATCAGCAAGGAAGTGGATGTATGGAAAAAAATGACTAAGGATTCAGAGTTGGGGTGCTCCAAAACAGACATTTGAAAAAAGAGGTATCACCAGCAAAATAGACTGAAAAGGAGTGATCAGTTAAAAAAAAAAAAAAAGATAAAGCTAAAGGCCTCTGGAGGAAAGCGTGTCAAGGAGGAAGGCATGATCAACTTGGGTCAAGTGTCGTCAGTAAATCAAGCAAAAGGAGTACCAAAACTTAACCAATGGATTTAAGAGCACAGAAATTATCTTTAACCTTAACAAAGGTCACTATCTGCAGAATGGTTAAGGCAAAAGCCTGAGTGGAGTGGGTTAGGAGAACACGGAAGGTAAGAAATCAGAGGCTGCAAATGCAGAAATCTTTTCTGACGAGTTTTGCTATGAAAAGGAGCAAAGAAATGAGCTATCGCTGGTTGAGGAGTGGGTCAAGAAAAGTTTAATATGGAAGTCATCATGGCAGCTGGTACACTAATGTGAAGAATGAAAACTTGATATCAAAGAAAGGAGGGACTTACTGGTTCAGTGTCCTGCAGTTTGCAAGAGAGGCTCAGATGCACATGTGAAGGGACTAGCGTGGGTAAATCATGCACGAATACATGGAGGAACACGTCTACGTGCATGTGCGTTGTTGGCATGTGACTGCATACGGTGGTGGGAATTTTTGAAAGTCATCTTGACTGCCCCCATTTTCTGTGAAGTAGGATGCAAAATCACAAGCTGAAAGAAAGATAGGATAGAAGGTACTGATGCTTGTTTAGAGAGAAGGTGTGAAATAGTCATCCACGAGAGTCAATGAGAAGATAATCTGGCAGCATGGAGGACCGCTCGATTTTGAGATCGTAAGTGTAAAGGTGAAACTAGTAAGTATTGTATTGTTTGCTTTGTACATGTGTAGGTGCAGGCCAAGAGCAGAAGAGTTGGATTGATCAGGATTTTATTTTTCAGTTAAGTACTATGAAATAAGAAATGTATATATGCAAGGGTGTGATGATAACAATTCTCCATGGAATTTAGACTGGATGAACCAGAGAATGAGGCCATCAAAGGGGGCCATTGATGGGTAGGATTGAAGGTACTGGGGCATCAAAAGTTCGTTTGGGTGGAAGACCAGAGAGAATGAGCCAGGAATAGAGGAAGGAAATAGAGAACAGGATACATGAATTTGATACGATAGAAAGACTGCATTTACTGGTTACAAAAATTTCTAAGATATACCTATAAAATATATATCATTTTTTTAATCTTTATTTATTTTGAGAAGGAGAGACAGAGACAGAGCACGAGCAGGGGAAGGGCAGAGAGAGGGAGACACAGAATCCGAAGCAGGCTCCAGGCTCTGAGCCATCAGCACAGAGCCCAGTGCAGGATTCAATTTCACAGACTAGGAGATCATGACCTGAGCCGAAGTCAGACGCTTAACCGACTGAGCCACCCACACGCCCCAAGCATATATCAATTTTTAAGGTAGGCTGAGGTAGAATAGGAAACAAGGTCACTGGAGGAAGGTAAAAGGACACGGCATTGTTGGGATCATTTATGTGTACTCTCATAGGTCTCTGCCTAGTCACACATTTTTCTTTCCTTCCTAAAGGTAACTACACATCTGATATTTGCTGCATTTTTTTAAAAGTACAGTTTTAGTATCTATGTATGCCTTTGGTTTAGCCTACTTCAAGCATTGTAGAAATTGAACCACTCTATACAAGCATTTTTCTGTGACCTGCTTCTTTCATTCAATATCATAATTGAAAGAAATACCAATATTACATGCATGCAGCTGTAATTTATTCACTTTGAGTTTTGTGTAGTATTTCATCATTTATATGTGATTTAGGGTGCCTGGGTGGCTCAGTTAGTTGTCTGGCTCTTGACATATATATGCATACTATTCACTATATATGCATACTATATATATATATATATATATATATATATATATGCATACTATACACACACACACACACACACACATATATATATATATATATATATATATATATATATATATACATACACACTATTCACCACAAATTTTTTGTGAATGAACTTTTTGGTTGTGTTAAAGGAGGTCGAGAGGACATAATCTCTGGGTAACCCTCAAGCTAGTCCCTGACAGAGGCTCCTCAAGCCTGTGGCCTTGAGAGAGAAAGGTGTTAAGACCATCTGGATGTAGTACATGACTAAACCCACTTAAGGCCTCTATATAAACCTAAGAATCTGATAGGAAGGTGCAGAGGTTGTCTTGCAGGAGCCCAAGACAAGCCTTGTAAGTAAATTTCATTGCTTATTACAACTACCACCGCCCAGTTTGGAGTGATCTACCTCTTTCCTTGCCCTCTGCAGTACAGGTGCCAGTTTGCATCGTTTGCCTAATTTGGGGTGATAATGATGGATGCCTCTAGGAATATTCTTGCATATTTCTTATGGTATAGATGTGCAAATGTTTCTTTAGGGTATGTACCTAGAAATGGAATCGCTACGGCATTCCATTATGTGTCTCTTCAAACCTGCTAAATAATGCCTGTTTTCAACATATTGTAGCAAAACACGCACTCACTAGCAGCATAAAAAAGCTAACCTTGCTACCTGTCTCACAACACTTGGTATTGTCAGTCCTTTCAATTTTTGCCATTCTAAGAAGGACGTAAGGCTATCTCATTTAATTTTTCTGTTTACCGTTGAGCACGGGACAGGTCTGTTCGTGTAAGATTTCATACGGGTAGAAATTCTAAATATATTGTCGTCTTCTAAATACAAAAATATTCCCAGATTATAAGCATATGTTTTTACCTGAAAATACATACACGAGCGTTCATAGTTATTATTTCAGAGGAACAAACTGGTGAGGGAAAGAAGATATCCTTTTATTTTATTTTTTTCAGTACAATTTCCACTTGTTTTCGTAT
The DNA here is from genome assembly GCF_007474595.2 of Lynx canadensis. Classification (NCBI taxonomy): domain Eukaryota; kingdom Metazoa; phylum Chordata; class Mammalia; order Carnivora; family Felidae; genus Lynx; species Lynx canadensis. Next base: position 41,562,663 of record NC_044311.2, on the reverse strand, counting down.
CAATGTCTACTTTTATAGAGTAGCTTTCATATAAATTAAAAATTGAAGTTCAAGGGGCGCCTGGGTGGCGCAGTCGGTTAAGCGTCCGACTTCAGCCAGGTCACGATCTCGCGGTCCGTGAGTTCGAGCCCCGCGTCGGGCTCTGGGCTGACGGCTCGGAGCCTGGAGCCTGTTTCCGATTCTGTGTCTCCCTGTCTCTCTGCCCCTCCCCCGTTCATGCTCTGTCTCTCTCTGTCCCAAAAATAAATAAACGTTGAAAAAAAAATTGAAGTTCAAAATTATTTTAAAGCACATGCTTATTTAAACAAACACATAAGATTAATAAGCCACCTTTGATCTGTCACCAGCCAAGTCTTTCGCTGGATAAATACACAGGGATTTCCATATCCAATACAGTAGTCACTAGCCACATGTGGATACTGAGCCCTTGAAAATTGGTGAGTGCCACATGTTGAAATTATATGTTTGAAAGAGCTGATTAAATAAAATGTTATTTAAATTAACTTCACCTGTTTCTTTGTCTATTGTAACGCAGCTTCTAGAAAAGTTTGAATTACACATGTGGCTCAAAAGACATTTCTATCGACAAAATACACTTCTGTTGCAGAAAATACACTTAGTAACTTGAGAAAAACACAGCTGGGGAGACTTCAAAAGGAAAAAATACAACTAGGCAAACATAAATACACTTCACTTTAGGCAAACACAGTCATTCCTAGATATGCCCAAAACACAGTAGCATTTGTGTATAAATTTCATTCAAATCACAACTGACTATGATTTGAAGTCAGGAGCATGATCCTAATTCTTGTCCATGTGTCACAATTCATGCACTTGCTTGTAGACGAAATAAGGAAAGGAAGAAGGTCCGAACGAGAAACAGGGCTGCTGGTTACGTCGATCCGTCATTCTTTCAGTTATTTCACGAATACGCCCAACGAGGCGGGACCCGCACTGGACGCCGCGACCACCACCACCGAAAAGAACATACACAAATCGCGAGAGCAGACCTTCGCTCTCCGCTCCCGTTCAGTGAAACCACATTCTCCGCGGCATATAGGACACCTCCCACTCTTTTAGCCACCGCTGAGCAAAGCATGCATTTAAACGTGGTAACGTTTCCTGGCTGATCCAGTCTATAAACAGCAGCGCAAGAAAACACTAAACATGCACTATTAAGCATACATTAATGCACTTTGCCTATATGTTTAATGTAGATTTGTTGTAACCGTTATCTCAGGCTCTTGGGCACTGGGCTCTTGGGGGTTCCAAGCTCGCAGAGGCTTATTTTCAATGCTGGAAATGCAAAGATGTGCTGCGGGAAACAATTGGTGTACTCTAGCTGGCCCTGAATCGCAGCTGCACCGGCCGTGCGTGATACGGCTGCTGCCAATGAAGGCGGTTGTATGCAGAGCACTGCTGGGCTGTCAGCAGCAGCGACCGAAGGGCTTGGTGCAGGATTTTGATGATGTCTCACATGCAGGCAAATGTTGGGAGGACACAGTGACCACACCGAGCCAGGCAAAGCACCAAGGCACAAGGTAAGTATATGTAAAATAATGGTAGAAATAAAGAGGTTGTCAAAATGGTAAAGCAGTTCTTGGTGGGGAGCATTGAAGTCTCTGAAGATTTTTGACATCTTAATTCTCCTTCTCAATCTAGTTAGTAGCTTCAGTCGCTCTCTCTCTCTCTCTCTCTCTCTCTCTCTCTATTTTTCTCTATATATCTTCCTCTCTCTCTGATACACACATAAACATACCACCTGAAGGACATATAAATAAACAGTTGTTGATATGTCAGATGTCTGTCCACATCTTCTGCTTATAATTTCCATTTCTTTTTCTAGTAATATACCCTGGAATGAGCCAGAACCTCTCAGAATATTCCCTCTACTTTTAGACTCTTTAAAGGAAAGTACAATTACGAACTCTTCAAAGTTGCAATATACATAACAGATCAGGCAAATGCCAGAAGACAAAACACAATGAAGACAGAATACTTCAAAAAACTCCATTCGGTTCTACGTAGTCCTATGTAAAGAAAATGCATAAGGCTGAAAATTTAAAAAGAACTTCTATACACAAACTAAACTATTGCTTCTTCCTTAGGCTTTACAGTCTGATTATGGGATACCTTTTGTCCCATGGAGTCTATGCACCAGACTTTAAATTATTAGAGTCCTTTCCATGCCATCTTGGTGAATGGGGACCCTCCCTCTAGATTCGCTCTAGAACCGGCTTTCTCTTAGTTTTACAAATTCTTCTCTGTATCCAGAATTCTTTTCCTTTTTTTCTTATCCTTTGGATCGATATCTTTTTAAGTATGCAGAGGGGGTAAGACATCCATCTTTTATTAACAGCTAAGAAGCATAATCCAGTTTACTATCCTTTCATTCTTTAAGGAAAAGAATCTTAATAATTATTATTATTTTCCTGTCTGATAAGAACAGAGGTAAGGAAAATCAGACATGTATGTGTGAAACGAAGAATTGATCTTTTGAATGATGCATTACTGATTCCAGTTAGCTTTGCTCTTCAAATACAGGATGAGTTACATCATTGTATTTTCAGGAGGTTGTAAACTTACTCTTAGTTTTAAAAAATAAAAAGAATATTACAATCCTATATTATGATACTTCACTAGAGTATCCCCCAGAGTGGGGGCCATATCATTACATCTGAGTATACTCTATAATGGTATGCACATGGTAAAAAGTGAATACATGTTTAGTGAATGAATGAATAAAGCCTTGTCTCAAAAGGACAGATTTGAATAAGTTAGTAGAGATACGCACTTTGATAGGTCTGCAAAGTGTACGTAAGTGACTAATGAAATAGGAGGTGTGCATTGCCAGGAAAGAAACATCCAAGTTTACATTAAGAGATTGTATATTTCATATTTAATAGTGAGGTTATAAATCAAATAACTCTGGAAAAAGATTATAATAATGCTATTTCATCACATATTTGTTTATTTTCTTTATTAATTTGTTTATACACACCTTGTCTTGTTCCACAACAAGTTTCAGTATGGGGACTTACAAATCGAGGGATAAGATTTATGCATAGAAATGCATGCCTCTCGTGTTGCACAGTTGCTAAAAGTGGATTCACATTTTAACTGATTATGCCACAAGACTCACTGAATGAAAGAAGCTATTTTATCACTAAATTATGGTCCACTTACAAACCATTCCCCACCTATAGCAATTACTTTAATGGCCAGTTATTCATAAAATTTGCTATTAATGATGCTTATATGATACAGTATGATAGGAATAGCTGAAAACATAAAGACACAAAACGTTTACATTACTTAGGTATAGTGTAAAGAAGACTGGATGTTGCCTTCTTATAAATCAATATTTGGAAGTCCCTAGTTAATTCCACACCCTACTGACCATGCCAGTGTTGAAAGGGATATGTGGAAATAGGAATACTTACCCATCACTGTTGAGAATGTAAATTGATACAAACACATTTGAGATCAAGTCTCCGATGATCTCCAGTGATACTTAGTAATTTCTTAATATTTACTAGTACTTAGTACATCCTGCAATAATACTTAGCAAAAATGAGGATCTTCATACTCCATAGCCAGCATTTTCATTTCTGGATGTACACCACCTTCAAAAGACTGCTACGCATGGGCATAAAAAGCATACTGCCTTATATACTGGAAACAATCTAAATTACCACGGAAAGACAACATCCATTAAATGTAGTAACAGGCAGTGGCTAAAAACAAATGTAACTTTATGCATCATAATGCATTTTATTTTTCTTTAATTTTTTTAATGTTTACTCATTTTAGAGAGAGAGAGACAAAGAGAGCATGAGCATGAGCTGCCTTTGAAGAAGTGACTCAGTGAGCAGGGAAGAGGCAGAGAGAGAGGGAGACACAGAATCCAAGCAGGCTCCAGGCTTTGAGCTGTCAGCACAGAGCCTGACACAGGGCTCAAACCCATGAACTGTGAGATCATGACCTGAACCAAAGTCAGATGTTTAACCGACTGAGCCAGGAGCCCTGCATTGTCATGAATTTTAGAAGACATAGTTTCAACTAAATAAAATGTGCTTTGGAACTATACCTCAATATAAATTAGGAAAACAAAATAATTCCTTCTCATTCCATATATATATGTATTTATGTACGTATATATATTCAATTATATATGCACATATGTATGTTTGTATATGTATATATTTAATTTTTAAGAACCCATAATTTTATAATAAAACAAACATAATCATGAAATATCCTAGAACTGGCTCTTCCCTTCCTTGGTCTTTGGTCCTGCCTCAGGCCTGTAGGCTTACACCTTACTCCATTCGCCATCCTTTCCTTAAAGGAGGCAGTCTGAAGCATAATGCAATTTTTGTCATAGCAGGGAGCTTATCTGTCACTCTATGGATTTAAATAATGTGCAGCTTCTTCCTTCATACTGAGGCAGACTGCTTTGGTGAGCCTTTTCAGACATGAAAATTTGAGTCAAGTGTCTAACCATGAAGTGATTAAATAATGGGGAAAGTTCTAAACAATTACGTAATGTTGAATAAACAGCTCTTCAGAACAGCTGCAATGTGTCCAGCAGAAAGGCCATGAGTAGGGGGGGTGATTGCAGTGAAATTATGATGCAATTTTTTTCCATTTCCTCTTGGCTAAGGCTGAAGTTGGGGGTGGAAATAGAGACCCTTCTTTTAGAAGGGACAAGGACAGGCAAGGCAGAACATCCTCAGAAAATGAGCATGCCCAAGGAGCAGAGCAGCAGAGCAAGGCTCGGGAGAGGGCAGTTTCCTGCAAAGGGGCAGACCCGTTGTCTTGTTTCCTGAGAATTCATTTTTAAGTCTCCTTTTTTGCACTGTGATCCCCTGGTTTATGTCTGTTAGACACGCCCACCTTGTATTGGCTATATTTCGTGGAATCAAGCCAGCCAATGAGAAAACTGCAGCCTGATGGCAAAGGGAAATTGGTATTGATGCTGCTTGAAACAGTCAAGGGCTTCAGAGCACAAACAGAGAGGTCAGAGTGAGGGTTCTGAGCGCCGTGCTGAAGGGCAGGGCGGTCCTGGTGTTTCTGTGGAGGCAGCAGGTGTGAGGAGAAGGGAATTGAGGGCACCATGCAGGTGGAGTTGAATGACCGCAGCAACTGCAGCGGGAGAGGTGGCCAGGCCCGCCCTTGGGGCAACACTACCTGGCAGGACAAGCACTTGGTAATAGGACACTTCAACGTCCGAAAGGTCCATCAGAAGGGTTTGTGAGCCTCTCTTCTAGAAGAGCTGGGAAATAGAAAGGAATGGAGAGAAGGGGAAACCTCAGGTTGGTATCTGCTGGGCCTTTGCAAAGAAAGAGCAATATGGATGCTGTCCCCAGCAGGACAGAGAGAGAAAGAAACGGGCACTTCCTACACCACACCAAGTTAGGTGGCCTGGAAGTTCTCCCTTGCAGGTTAAATGACTGAAAGCCTCCCTCAGTCATACGGCCATATCCAAATACATGGATGGATGGCCTTATACAGCCACAATATATGTTTAATTGGCTTAGATTTTTATTTCAAACTTGGTGCTCTGTAGCAAGTCAAAATTAACTGGTCAATTACGACCATAATTTAAAGTTACCAGGTTTGCTAGTGTTAATAACAACTTAGTTTCTTTGGAATGAAGTTTTTCTTTCAAATGACCAAGACAAGCAGTAAGAAATCTAGGAAACATATAATTTCGTTAAGATACTAATCATCTTTTTTCACCTCTTCTGCAAAATGACAGGTCAGATAACAGCAGCTCTTCAACCCCAAATACTTCAAAACAACAACAATAATAAAAAGAAATATCTCTTTGCCAAATAAGAACATAAACTTTTGGCTGCCAACAACCTGTGAGAATGACTTTATAATTTCTCATCACAGGCTATGGTTTATCAGGCCACTTAACCATTTTTAGAAGTAGACAGTGTTACTTATAATGCAGTATATCTTGCAGGTTCAACCTTTGCAATTCATGCCATCCAGGGGATTTAACTTGGGGAGCAAAATCTCCATGGTCACTTGGTCACCTGCATTTAGAAAGATGAGCTGTCTATGCAAGGTTACAGTGCTTTCTTTTCCCCCTCAGTATGCAATACTGTTAAATATCACCTATGTGTTCCCATTAACTTTGCAAGGTTATTGAGGGCTTGCATTTTCAAATACCTCTGATTCGTCAAATTCAATTAGAAATGAAAATACAGATTTATTTATTACATAAATAGTAAGGAATAATCTACTTCCTGCTTATTTGCTTTTGGGGAGAGAGAGTGTGAAAAAAATCCCAAGAGAAAAATAATATTGAAGTTCAAACATTTCCAAAATATGAAATATTATGTTTAGAACTCTTAGGAAGTTAACACAGGATAGAAAAATGAATCATAAACTCTGGCACAGACGATTTTTAGAAACTAGAAACATAGAATGTTTCTGACATAATAGTGAATGCAAAGGTATATATTCCAAGAAATTTAAAAAAAAAGGAAAGAAACTTGAAAGAGTCTTGAAAACAAGACTCTTAAAATGAGTCTTCCTTTACGGTTTTTACTATGTTTAAATTGTTCCTTCAGCCACCAAGAGATATGATGGTTTCTGAGTAGTGTTTGCCTTTGGTGATATCTTCGTCTCCCCCTGTTGTCCAAAGTGATTCAATACATCACTCTGGAAACTAAGACACTCCCTTTCTCTGTTATTTGTAAGCTGACGTGAAGTAGACAGACACCTTCTGAAGTTTTATGCATGCTGTGTTTTTTCTTCTTGCTGCAACAGGAAAAGCCTTTCTTTTAACCTGGCTGCCTTTGAAGAAGTGACTCAGACATCCTCATGGCCTGTAAAGGTAAGAGTAAATACAGCCAGTTAATAATTTTTCCTTATTTATGACTAAAAATATGCAGTTGCAGGGATGTTACAATCAGTGAGATTGATACTTTAAAACCTGTCACTTATCCCTTTTGAACACTGGAATTTTTAACTTCAAGGAGCATGTTCCATTAAAATTAAAAAAATAATAAAAACTACCTGATTGAATGTAAAAGTTAAGATATAAACAATGTTTTAGTTATCATGAATATAAACATAGTGAATTAATAAGAAAAGCTGCATAGCAGAATTCAGAAGGGCAGTATTTAATGCCAAACACAAGGACAGGCTGATATTCCAAGTTTAAAGGGATTTGAAGAAAACTTTTCACACAGAAGTTAAGAAGTGTTAAAGTACAGTTCAATATTTTTAAATTTCCTATTTGTTGTTTAAAATGTGTGATATACCCATTTATTTTAAAGAATTCAATATGTGTAGTGGTAAATTCTAATAAATTTAATGGACTAAAAGTAATCATTTCTGAGCAAAAATCTTTCAAAACTTCTTTGATAGTAAATTATATATAAAAAAGCAAACAGAAAATAACTAATTTAAATAAGCAGATTAATTAAGGATTTTGTAGGGGGAGCTGGGAATTTTCTCAAGTTCCTAAAAGTGCATAAATATCATAAGTGCTGTTTTACTTTAAATACCTTCTCAAAAGACAAGAGAGAGGGATTTGTTGTAAGTAATGAGTTTCAGTCTCACTGAAAACACTTGTGAAGTTATATAAAAATTGAAATTATGATGTGTTTTCATTCCATTATCAGAACAAACCATTAAACTCTAGCCTATAATAAAAAGTTTTAGCATGAAGCTAAATTAGTATAATTGGCAGAAACCTTTTAACCTAATCACAAATAGGATAAGAGAGTACACCAATTTAAAATATCCGAAATTAAATTAATGAAGCATTCAAAGAAACATGTATTGCTTATTTGCTTTCTTCACCAAAATACACTTTTGGATGCTATTTAATATGGAACAGAGGAGATAATCTTTTCATTTTTCTTCAACATTTAATGTACACCAGTCCCTGAGTATCACAAGGAAAGCTCAAAAAAATTGTAAAATATAGACATGAAACAACAAAATCATGAATTTTAATATGTGTGCCTCATTTTTATACTTGAAGACGAACTAAAAAAAAAATCTTGACAAGTCTTTTCTTTCACCGAAGACTGACACAAACACTTAATCCAAAACACTTCATCACTTTATAAGAGTTACAGCAACAACAGTAGCCTGTAAGGTAAAGAGTTGCAGAGTACGTGAAATATTTATAAGCTAGTTATACATTTTTAAAAGAGTAGATAGAAATTCAAAGCCAGATAGAAATTCAAAGGAGTTCCTTCTTTATCTGGTGGTCTGAGACTTTGAAGAAACTTGTGACTGGAAAGCAATAGTAAGATCAAAATATGATTAATCTACCAAAAAAGCAGGGATGTTCAGTAATGATAAAGACTCACCACTAAACTTAGAGGCAGATTTTCAGATGGAAACCCAATACTCCTGCAACCTATTTCAAATAGCACATGAAGTGGGCAAAACATCTGTCGGAGACTCTATTCTATTTAAAAGAAATGAAAAGGAAGCTTCCTTTTGAATCAGAAATCTGGTTTGAGAGGGCAAGACAGATTATCATCCTTATTTACTTAAAACATTTTGGTAGACAGGAACGCCTGGGTGGCTCAATCGGTTAAACGTCCCACTTTGGCTCAGGTCATGATCTCACGGTTTGTGAGTTCGAGCCCCGCGTCGGGCTTTGCACTGACAGCATGGATCAGCACTCAGATCTTCTGTTTCCTTCTCTCTCTGCCCCATCCCTAGCTCTCCCTCTCTCTCTCTCGAAAATAAGTAAACATTAAACACACTTAAAAAATTGATCCTTACATATGTGCATAAAGAGCACCAAACTGAAGTACATTATTTTTTTATGTACTTAAAAGTTCTCCAGGGGCGCCTGGGTGGCGCAGTCGGTTAAGCGTCCGACTTCAGCCAGGTCACGATCTCGCGGTCCGTGGGTTCGAGCCCCGCGTCGGGCTCTGGGCTGACGGCTCGGAGCCTGGAGCCTGTTTCCGATTCTGTGTCTCCCTCTCTCTCTGCCCCTCCCCCGTTCATGCTCTGTCTCTCTCTGTCCCAAAATAAATAAAAAACGTTGAAAAAAAAAATTTTTTTTAAAAAAAAGTTCTCCACTATTAAGTAGTAGAGCCTTATGTATGGAGTCTTATGGGTTAAACTCCCGACTACGAGATCAAGACCTGAGCTGAGATCCAGAGTCAGAAGCTCACCCGACTGAGCCACCCAGGTGCCCCAGGTTCATGATTTTTTAACTAAAGAGCACTTGTAACCACCAACAAAATTAAGATATAGAACATTTCTGGCACTTCATAAAGTTCCCTTTCTAGCCACAGTCCTACACCTCCACATCCAGGTTGAACTTCTCTCTGCAATTTTATCATTACGAACTAGTTTTCCCCACATCACAGTTTTGCCTCTACTTTGCTCTGAAAGCCAATGACAACAGTGCTTTTGGCACTAAACCCAAGAAAGGATTGTTTGTTCCCGTGTTACTATTTCCGGTTGCTATTGATTGGCCATTCTCTCCTCTCCCAAATCTGACATGGTGTTACACGGTGTTCCTCCCACTTTACTGCTTGAGGTCCCACTTAGACCACCTTCTCAAGAGCAAAAGGAATACTTTTGCCTGTATGTTTTTTGTATGCCCAGAGGGGAGAAGTTCAGGTTGAATCCCGTGGGAAGCAAACTGCTATATATCATTGGTATGGACCTCTAGTTTAATGAGGCCAAATGACAAGTTTGTTTCCACATGATCCTAACCCTAAACATGCCCAAATTCTAAATGTCCAAATTCTCAATGTACAAACTTAAATACCTATCTTGATCCATTCTTCCAACCTGAAGGTTAAATAAATACATGAATCACCTGGCAACTGTTCCTCATTAACACCACATGTATACACAACCTTAATGAGCCTATCATTACTACAAAGTTTATGTAAATGTTTAAAGGACCATCCACTGGATGTCCATGTTCCTTCACCAGTTTTTGTTTGTTTGTTTTTAATCCCTCTCCAAGAACTCATTCACGCTATACTTGAATTCTCTTAATAGTGGAGAACTTACTTTCTCCAAAGGAAACTTAGTCCTTTCTTCAAATTTATTTTTTAGAAACTTAAAGGATTCTGAAAACTATACCCCCACATACATACAACTTGCATGAATTTGGTATCAGTGCTGAAGGAAGGTCATTCTAATCTGAGAATTATATAGATGTCACTCCAACTTTAGTATATGTATAGTGAGGGTACTTATCCAAATCTGCGTGCAGCTGTTATAAATTTCTTCCTTACAGTAAACCAGAACAATTTTCCTTTGTCCTTCCCATTCATATGTCTTTAGAATAGTGACAATAATTTGTTTTCATAATGGTCCCTCTAATTTTTGAAAATAACTATCATGAATCTTGATCCATACCTATGTTCAATCTAAGACAGCATAGTGTTGTCGGACTAAATGAATGCAGGTGTGAGAACTCCAATAATTTATGGATTCGTAAAGATGAGGAGTAAAAACTATGATAATCTTTGGAAAAAAAAATGGTATCTAATTAGGGAGTAATATAAATGGCAGTCATGTGAAGAGAAAAAGGAAAAATGATACTAGAAAAGCTGTAATTTATATTTTTTTTAAACAGAAGACTTTTTCATGCATTAGGGCTTATACATAATAATACACAGGCTCCTGACTAATGCAGCAAATCTCTGAATTTGAAGCTAACAGATAAGTGAAATAGTAACATTTTCACCTGGCAATAATATAGAAAACAGGTGATTGTCTAAAAAAATCAAAGCCAAACATTAAAGAATTCCGTATTTTATCTTTTGTAATACCGGGTAAGCTTACAAAGGCATTCACACTATCAAAAATTTTGGGGTGCTTTATTACAAAGTACTGAGAAACCAAAGCTCCATTAGATATTATACTACCCTTAAGCTCATCAATTAGATTTGTGTGTTCTCATAGTATATAGAATTAAACCACTAGTTCTCAAAGTATATGGTCAGGGGGCAGCATTAGTTCATCTGGAAATAGAAATGCAAATTCAAGCCTCAGCCCCACCCCCAACTCCTGAAATCAGAAACTCCAGAAAGGGGGCCAGGAATTTGTGTTTGAACAAGCCCTCCACGTGGTTCTGGTACAGCGGAAAGAATAAGCACCTGAAGCAAACTTTGCAATAGCAGTAGGATTGATAAAAAGCGATAAAACAGCCTCAGCAATTACAAGGTACCCTCATAATATTTAGGGAAGGGAGACTATGCCTTGAAACTCAGAATTATGACTCAAAACTTATGTCTAAGTTTATCCTTTTAGGAGTAGAGAATATCTAGTTCCTTTTACCGTTTCACTTTGGAGTTTATAATTTTGCAGCTCTTTGAGCAGACGTTTCATGTGCCTCCAAAAAATATATTTTTAGGGGCGCCTGGGTGCCTCAGTCTGTTAAGTGTCCGATTTCGGCTCAGGTCACGATCTCACGGTCCTTGAGTTCGAGGCACCTCGGGCTCTGTGCTGACAGCTCGGAGCCTGTAGTCTGCTTCAGATTCTGTGTCTTCCTCTCTCTCTGACCCTCCCCCGTTCATGCTATGTCTCTCTCTGTCTCAAAAATAAGTAAACATTAAATATATATATATATATGTATATATATATATTTGGAAATCATTTATTTTGCCCAAATTATCCACCATTTTTCTCACAACCACTACTAGCAATCCTCTGCACTCCTTTTCCTCTGGTTTAGGGGGTAAGTTACGGCAATGGTGAATAGGGAAAATGCAGGAAAGGCAGTAGAGGAGGCAGGAGATCATTGGTCCTCTGAATTCAGAAGTCACAGATACTATGAGAAAAATGAAAGAAATGGCCTAAATTTAAATATGGGCTGAGATTTTCATTCTCTTGCAGATGCACAGAACCAAAGAAGTAGAGGTCTGCCTGGCTTTCTTCCTGGAGCTCCAGCCCCTGACCGCAGCTTTCACCTCTCATATCCCCACCCAGAGAACCAAGTGTGGCAGCCAGCTCTCCCTCGGCCAGGCGGTCTTCCTCCTGGGCTAGAATATTTAAGCCAGGTGTTTTTTCTATTTCTACACACGTTTGCCCCTTAAAATGAATACCAACTTGGTTTCTTGCTTTTCAACTGATGGGGTTTTGGGGTGATGGGGGTTCGGAGCTGACGGCCAAGAAAGAATTCTTGAAGACTTCTTTGGTGCAAAAAAGCGATCTTATTAAAGCACGGGACAGGACCCATGGGCAGAAAGAGCTGCACTGGGGTTGTGATGGGTAACTAATTATATACCTTCCAGTTGGGAGGGGGTTAGGGATAGAGTAAATCACTAAGGAATTTTGGAAGCCAGGTTTCCAGGCCCCTATTGGGAAAACACCATTTATTACCATTTAGTAAAACCTCAGTCATGAGACCCTTCAGGCGTATATCAGGGGGCCATAAGCTTGGAATATGATTGCCAGCATACATCTTGGGGAAGCTGAGACAAAGGAAGTTTCCAAAGGGATTTTTAGATGTTAAAATAGATTTACAGGATGGAGGGGGGGGGGGGGCAGGATAATGTTAAGTCAAGATTCCCTTTTGCCCCCAGCAAAGTGTCATCATCGAGGCAGCTGAGCTCCTAGGTCACTCTGCCGGTTTCAAGGACTTGCCAATGGGCTGTAGGCAGTAAGGGAATTTAATTTTTCATTTGCCTTGGTTTCTCACATCACCATGGCAAGCACTTAAAGCCCTTTCCTTTGTTCTTGGGCAGCCAGGAGTGTCCGAGGAGTATCACACATATTCCACATGGGAGTGGGGGTGCTAGCTTGTACTTTGCTCTCAGCTTGCCTTATGCTCCCTCATCATCAACCAAGGTTGAAGGACTTCAACAAATGATGTGTTGAAGTGAGAAAAGCATTATAAATCATGAAATTATGGAAAAAAATTGTTTCTATTATTTGGAAAGAAATTCATTCTCTTTTATTTCCACTTCTATTTTTATTTATTTGGCAGAGTGATGACACTAAACATTTTTGATGGAGCTGTTTAGCACATTTATCCTCCTTCTGCTCATTGCTCAAGGTATAAGCAAATGTATCCTCAAGGAATTGCCTAACACGTCTAGTCACCTACAGCTATTTAATTAAAGAATATTTATTGAGTACTTGCTATAATCGAGACATGTAAAAAGCATAAAACCTAGTCCCTCTCACCCAAACACTCTGTAACCTAATTGGCATGCAAGAAGTGTTGACAAGAAGTGCAAGGTGATGTACTAAAGCCATATAAGCACACAGTTGTAATGTGTACAGGTGCATAGAGCAGAGAAAGCTGTTAAGGATCTAAGTACTCAGGAGAGACTTCCATAATGATCTAAGAATTCAGGGTCCTCAACTGAATCTCAAAAGATGACTATAAATCCAAGGGAAAGCAAGTTACCAAGTTAACATCATTGTCTTTGATACTGTTGCATCTTTAGGCCGGTGTGCTTACAAGATCATATTACTATTAGATATAGTCATTGGAGGGTAAGCGGTGATTAAAGCCCTATAATAAGTCAATCAAGAAATACCATCCTCTGAATTATGTGGCACACAAAGGACAATTATACTTTTATATATTATTGTTGCTTTTGTACTTTATCCCACAGAAGATCGGAAATACACTGATATTGAGATGTCAGCACATCTGCTGCAATTTTCAGCTTGTTTGGCATTCTTTCAAACCATAAAGTCTATCTCCTTTATCAAAATCAAATCTCTGTGTTAATTCCCTTAAGGTACAAGAGATTTCTGTTATGCCTGATAGGGTTTAAGCTGCATGCAGCATATGTTCCTGGGAAAATGTTTATAATTGCAGATGCCTTCTCCAGAAACCCACTGGCAGACAAATGTACTACAGAGACTGGAGAGCTCAGGGAGATGTGGAAAAGAGCTGGAAAAGCTAACCTACCATCTTCCATCTGCAGAAAGGATCAGCTGTAATAGCTGACTAGAGTTGATTAACTGCTGCAAGCTGTTTGGGAATGTTGTCAGACAAGGTTTTGCCAAGTATAAAAGTGATATACCAGTGCCAGAGGGCTGAGGTTTGATGATCACATATGGTCATCACATATTCTTCTTCCATCCATGAATGATGACACACCCGGAGCCAGATGCTTGACATGAATACATTTTTTTTTACATTCCATAAATAGAGATATGAGCCCATTGGCTTCAGTTCTAAAATGAAGTCGATTTTCCATACCTATACCTTTGGTGATCTATTTCAGAAAATAAAAATATGCCACAAATTGGCAAATATCTTACTTCAAAGGGAAATACAAGTTATTCACTTTACACTAAAAGAACACTTATTCGCTTTAAAGCAGTGTGCTTAAACAGGGTAAATGAGCATTTTAAATGTTTTATACCACAAGTCTGCAAGAGATATATATAAAATGAATTTTTGTGTGTTAAATTTTATCTGAGAACTGGAAGAATTGAATAAAATCATGAACATTTGAAAATAGTACATTCTTCAATAAACAGGAAAATACACAAAATCCTTCTAAATTAAAAAAAAATCACAGTAAAAATTTAAAAACACATCTATTCTCCTTTAATCAAGTCCATCCAATGACTAATGAAAATCTTTTTTCCATTAACAGTTTGAAAATAAATTTTCAGGTATGTATGTAAATATATAATGCATATATACACATGTACACATGTGTATACATGTATGGATGTATGTGTATGCGTTTATGTTGCTCATGTAGAGTTAAACCTAAATATAAAACAAATAGATTATCTCTCTGGATTAACACGTTCTAATAGGTAATATCATTTTATACTATTAGTGTCAAAGGATAATTATTATAATTTAGTCACCTATAGGTAAGAGTAGTGAGTTAAGTCTACAAAGACACATGTATAGATCCTATTTATTTGGAAGTATGTATACTAAATGGAATACTTGTAAACCTGATAAGTTATACATAAGAATTTATTCTTAAGCTATATATGCAAGTCTGTCGTTCGATTTCTATCCTATGGCTTTCCTACTTGAGTGCTTTACTGGCCCTGACACCTAAATACGTGATGCAATCTGTTTAAAGTTTCCAAGATTCCTGGTCCATCAAATAATAGCAAAGAGTGGTAAGGGCTCATTTGGAGCACAGTGTGTAAGTGGCCTAGCACTACTTGAAGGAAACTGCAAGAACAAAACAAGACCCTCAAATCCAGGGGTATTGCCCACAGAGATAGATCAAATCAAATGTTATTACAGAGGCTGGGGTGAGTGTAAGGGTAGAGAAAATAGGAAGGAAAGGTATTCAGAAGTTCCACAGTATCACTTAATTGTTTATCCCAGTTCCTAACACTTGTTTAGTGATGCCAATACAACAGAGTAGAAAGCATGTCAAAACTGGTGGCAGTACAATCAATCTTGGTTCAAGTCCTAGCCCAACCATTTACAAGCTCTGTGATCCTGGGCAAACTGCTTAATCTCTCTGGGATTGCTTCTTCACAAGATAAATGTAATGATGCCTATGTCTCTAAGTTTTTGCGAGGATTACATCATACACTATGTCAAAATATCTACCACAAGGACTACCTCACGGTAGCCATTAAATAAACAACTGCTACTATTAGAAAGCAGAGAGGTACAATTTACCTTTCCAATGTGGAATGGATCTCAATTGATAGTCTCTAAATTTCAAGACTAAAACTTGATCCATGGCACCAACATTAAAGTTCCTAAATTCAAATCTTAGTCTTGCCCCCATAATTTTCTTTATCCCTAACTTACCTCTAATGGATCCACCACTAAATAACTGTGGATATCCTTTGTGACTTTTCTTTCAACCCTCCATTTCTCTCAAAAGAAGAGAACAGAACTAACAATAGTACACTATGAAAGACTGATTCTAATATTTAAAAATTGCCATAATTCTGAAAATAGGTTTTATAATATCTTAAATCATAAATTGTTTATGGAAAAGATTTTTTGTGAACCTTAAAAAAGAGGACCCATGCACTCTTTTACCAATAATAAAATGTAAATAGAGGATATTTAGTTTTGCCTGTACCTCAGGATATACAAGGAGAATGAAGGAAATAATGTAACGTCAAATTTTCCGGACTTGTGATGCCCAATCAATACCCGATGTTACTAATGACTATTTCAGCTCAAGCATTACCAGTGAGTTTATTAATGTGAAGGGAAAATAAGGTGAAGATAATTTAGAGGTGAAATAGAAAAGAAAGTGTTAGAAAAGACAATGGTCTTCAGGGTTCACAAGTCTACCTTAGTGAAAATTCATTCTCACAACATATTTGAATATTTCCTTTAAAAATCTGCATTGTATACTTTTTAATATAGTCATTCTCAACTATCTGTGGCTATTTTATCTCTGTAAGTTAACTTCATTTTTAATTACATAAAGCAACTTTCCTTATATTAGCTGTTAGTGGCATAACTTATTCTGCTTAAATGGGTATTTTGTTGGCATCAGCAGGATTTGTTCGTGTTTTCTAATCCAAAGGAAGGTGTGAGTGAGAATAATTTATAAAATAACCTCTCTCAGCTTTAACAGACATTTTATCGCTATGAGGAATGAGTTGAGAGTGAAAGAGAAGTTAGGCAGGGTGGAGAAGAAAGGCCAGGCATTCGGGGGTCATTGATGTTTTGTTTCATTTCCTTTAAAAAAATGAGTTTTGAAACCTTTTAGACATCATTGTTCAGAGACTGTTTTAAAATCTTCTCTGAGTATTGTTTCCAAGAGTTACTCTATTATCACTTTATCACAGGAGAACACAGAGTTAACCACAGTTCTTATTCTGATTCTTGGCATTTCTGCCTTGGAATTTTCAGGGTTCTTGTATTTTTTAAAAAATTTTTACTTGAATTAAAAAATGTATCTTCTTTTTCATTATAAAATGTGAGCTGTTTTCAACCATTTCCCCAGTAAAGAACATGGAAATTAATGAATGTCATGTGATAAGCAAGTTAATAGTAATATCTCCAAAGGTTTTCAAAGTGTGATGTAATACCTTTTATTTCCTTTATGTCATTCTTTAACAGTTAGACCTGATAATTATACACCAGCAGGTGGAGCTTCTTGGAAGTAAGTATATTATATTCTATACTTATTAAAACGGTTAAAAATATTTTAGGCTTCAGAAATTTTGTTATATTTAAATATCTTCTAAACAATAATGTTAAATTGAGGATAAAGGTAGATCAAAAAGATCAGTAGGTCAGGGTGCCTGGGTGGCTCAGTTGGTTAAGCTTCCAACTTCATGATGTCACAGTTTGTGAGTTGGAGCCCCGGGTCAGGCTCTGTACTGACAGCTTGTTGCCTGGAGTCTGTTTCAGATTCTGTGTCTTCCTCTGTCTCTGCTCCTCCCCCTCTCAGTCTCTCAAAAATTAATAAACATTAAATTTGTTTAAAAAAAGATCAGTAGGTCTTTTAAAATAAACATTTGAAGTAAATTGTTAGTCTGATATAGGTACACCTAAAAGCATGAACTCTCCGAGTCTTTGATAATATTTTATCAGGAATCTAACAATTTTTATCTTAAAATAAAAGGTTTTATCATTTCCATGTTTGGTAATAATTTATATTTACTTAATAATTTCATAAATGGAAATCAAGTTTGAGACTAAATAACAAAAACCCATTCTACTCTTGAAACTAATATTACACTATATGTTAACTAATTGGAATTTAAATAAAAACTTGAAAATGATAAGTGAGTAAATAACAAAAACCCATCAAACAAAATTTGATGTTTTATCATTTCACCGGTGATTCATCAAATGGCATGTTATTCAACAGTACATAGATTTTCGATGACTGACTGAATTCCAATTAATTATTTTTTGTCCTTAACATCTAAAATATGTCAAAATCGTAATATATAGGTAGCAGGATAGCCCGCGGCCATAGATACACTGTCAAATAGATTTTAAACAAAATCATTACTATGCTGTGAGTCATCCCGTAAATTCCACAGCAGTGTTAGAATTATTTGAGGATTCCATTCTTTACAGCCTTGCTTCCCTAGTTGAAATGTGGAACTACATGTGCCCAGTAGGTCCTATATCTGGAATCAAAATGTAATCATCACACAGCTTTGCTCTGAGTTTACTTTGATTTCCATAGCTAAGTCCTCAAATTTTACAGCATGGAAGTAGATTTGGGTGAAGAAGATACCCCATACTTAATAATTAGCTACTGTTTTCTTTTAATAACACTACCCCTTTTACTTATTGAAAGATTTGATACTAGGCAATAGCACTGTTTTGATGATTGGTTTTTTTGGTTTTTTGGTTTTTTTGCTCCCTTAGTGATACTTGGCACTGAGACCTCCAACAAATATGAGATTAAAAACAGTTTGGGACAAAGAATTTACTTTGCAGTGGAAGAAAGCATCTGCTTCAATCGTACTTTCTGTTCCACACTTCGAGCTTGCACTCTGAAGGTCATGGATAACTCAGGTCGGGAGGTGATTACAGTAAACAGGCCCTTGAGGTGTAATAGCTGCTGGTGCCCTTGCTACCTGCAAGAGGTTAGTCATTGGCTCTGGGTGTACTTTTATTTTTCTACGTTTGAAAAGGTTGGCAATTATTTATTTAACAAATGGCATTCATCTGGAGCTATAAGGCAATTCCCCTATCAGTTGCTCCTTTAGGATCCAAACAGCTTAAGGATGGTGATTCACTAGTTTTTTGTTTTCTTTTGTTTTTGTTTTTTTCCCAACCAAAAACTGTAGTGGCTTTCGTTTTGTTAATTGGCAGACAGCTCATGCATCATGTAAATGGGACACATCCTCCTGAATCTCTGTGTTAGCCACATAACTGGAATACCTATGAGTTCCACCATTAAGTAAATCTACCCTTTGTCTTCTCTAACTGGAGCAAAGTTCGGGAAGTACTAAGTAATACTAAAATCTTCCAAGGTGTTCTCTTGGTTAGGTATCAGTTTTAGTACAGAATCTCACATTCCATTCATCCATTTATGACAAACTTTAAACCTTGGCAAGACTATGCTATTGTTGTGAAGGGAATCATTTCATTATTTTATTTTAATATATAATAGATTTTCATCATTATCTAGTAGATCTATAATAACGTTCACTGACATAATGCAGTTAAGTTGATAAGGAACCTTTACTTATTCTAATGTCTTTGATATCATAACATCTCTATGAGCTAGAAAGAATAGATTTTATTCTCCATATTTAGCAATTGAGGTAACTAGGGCTTAGAGAGTGGAGTTAACTTACCTATGATCACACCAGGAAATATCAGGAATGGGGCTTGATCCAGATATACTTATTCAAGCCCAAGTTTCTCTACTGTGCACCTATGTATAAGTACTCTACTTAGCAAGATGAAAAAAAAATATTAATATGAATTGGGGTTAAGTAGGGGAGTTTCTGGAATATATATTGAAGCTAATCCTCCAATTGTTATAGGCAATTACTTGACTAAGTGATAAAGTGGCTAAGGTACTCATTTGGTGTCCAAGAATTTTCATCCTCCTACTAAGGATATTTAAGATCTAATATGCTTTAAGATGGTATAGTCAGTATAATATAATATATCCATTTGAATGTTTCTGATGTTTCTGATGAATGTTTCTGATAATTGATGTTTTATTTCATAGTAGTCCAATGTCACATAAATTAAAAATAAGATGTATCTGATACCGCTTAACAATTTTTTAAAGATTTGCTCAGAATCAAGCCAATTATTTTGAAAGTGATCCCAGAACAAATCTATATAATTCTGCCTTTTCAGTGTTTTTTTTGTTTGTTTTTAATTTAAGTGTAGTTGACATACAATGTTACATTTTTTTCAGGTGTACAATTTAGCGATTTGACAAGTCGAATCCCTGTAATTCTAGGCACTCTTATTGAAACCACCTTTGTTGATCCAAGAGCACTACAGATACACACGTATGACTATGAACTTAATAAATAATAAAAAAAAAAAAGACAAAAGGAAAACAGATTATAAGGAGTGGATTGGATTTAAAAGCAAACAATTGTCACTATTTTCACCCACCTCTGACTTATTTCACAACTTTGTCTGACTTGGTTTGACCATATAAACATGTTGAAATACAACATGATGAAAAGTAAGGAAATGAAAGTAATGGGGTACAGCACTAAAGTAAAGCCTAAAAATGCAATTACAAGTCTCTCACACTTTGGAAAAAGTGAAACAAACAGCAATCAAATTGGTGTGTAAAACTGTAACTTCACAAGAAGCATTTGTTTTTAATTGAACCCAGAGAATCTGGAAGCTGACAGCCTGAAGGGCAAACAATCATGAATAGTTAACAACTGGTAAGTGAGGGTTACAAATAGATGTGTGTTGTGGCAACACATTAGAGGCAGTGGAAGACACAGGAAACAGTGCCTGGCCAACCGCCACACCCGGAACAAAATGCCAAAGAAGACAGTGTCCCAGGGTCAGAAGACCGTTCTGGGAGAGGTTCTCTTCAGGGAAGTAAGATCAAAGAAAGACATGAATTTTTAGTGAGGAATGCCAAGCAAATACCTGTCTAGTGAATATCTTTGTTTCTATAAAATATGAAAAAAATCCACTGCAGTGCTTCCTTAGAAGCAGATATTTAGAATACTTTGTGGAATACAAAAATAATTTCATAAAAGTTACTGTTTAGAAGGAAAGCGACTTGTAAAATTAAAATACAATAACTGTAGGAAAATCTTATTTTATTATTATCTCTTCTTGCAGTTAGAAATCCAAGCCCCTCCTGGTACTATAGTTGGTTATGTTGCACAGAAGTGGGACCCCTTTCTGCCTAAATTCACAATCCAAAATGCAAACAAAGAAGATATTTTGAAAATTGTTGGTCCTTGTGCAACATGTGGCTGTTTTGGCGATGTGGATTTTGAGGTACGGTTGACAGAGTGAAGGAGGTTTTCACTTAGGTCCTCATGGTTTGCAACAGAATTCAATGTTAAAATATTCAAATCATGGGATATCTCTGAAATAAATTTAGAAAATAATATATTTGTGAAATAACGTAATAAGTCCATATTGTGAGTGCCAGTAAGAACTCGTAATTTCAGATATACTAAGTTCAAGGTTTTTTGTTTTTGTTTTTAAAGCATACTAAGGAGCACCTGGGGGGCTCAGTTGGTTAAGAATCAGGTCAGAATCTCACAGTTCCCGAGTTTGAGCCCCTCTCTCTCTCTGCCCTTCCCCAGCTCGTACTGTCTCTTTCTCTCAAAAATAAATAAATAAACTTAAAAAAAATAATAAAATAAAAATAAAGAACACACTAAAACTTTTTTGATTTATGTGGAATTACAGCACCCATGGTATAAAGTAAATATATATTAGCTTAGAATCACCTTAAATTAGATCATCTTTTCCTCTAGCTCTGGTGGTAACATATCCTACTTCAGATCTCATCTAAGAAGTACACTCCATTAAAAATCACTAATTTATTTTTTTAATATAATTTTTTGCCAAATTGGCTTCCATACAACATCCAGTGCTCATTCCAACAAGTGCCTTCCTCAATGCCCATCACCCACTTTCCCCTCTCCCCCACCTCCCATCAACCCTCAGTGTGTATTTAAGAGTCTTTTATGATTTGCCTCCCTCCCTCTGTGTAACTTTTTTCCCCCTACTCTTCCCCCATGGTCTACTGTTAAGTTTCTCAAGATCCACATTTGAGAAAACATCACTAATTTAAAAGCTATGATCATAAGACTTGCTAAGTTCATTTTACAAAACAATCTACACTTACATAAACATAAACAGTTAAATGTTTAACATTTTAACTCAATGTTAAAAAACAATAGGTAGTTGTACATTCAATTGTAACTATAAGAACTATGTTAACTACTATTCCTGTAAATATCTTTTAGGCAAAGGAGAGCTCATTTAAAGTGTCTATTTATTATTCATCCCTTCCTTCATTCATACATTCATATATAGCCCACCTGGGACATTCAGTTTGAGGAACTTTAGCGAACACTATTTACCGAGAATGTGATGGAAATTTTACAAAGCGAACTGTTGTAACTCTACCCCACTCCAAAAAGACTTGGCATGCTTTCCTAAGACTAAAAGACAAAAATATGTCCTATGATTGAGCAATAAAAAGTTTTAGTAAAGGTATATCGATGTCCTAAGTAACCTTCTCTATTTCTATCTTTTCCCACTATACATAAAGTAACAATTTATATTGAATCCTTTCAGCCTTTGAATGAGAAACGGGGCAAGCAAATGAATAGTTGATAAAGTTTAACTGTACATTTCTTCTAGCTGTGAAGGACTATAGATTTTTGATGTCAAATTAATCTGAATTTCCTGTGCTACATTTGCCCAGAGGATTTTTTTTTTTAAGTGAAAATAGGACTTAGGTTTAGTTATAAAGGAAAGACCTAGTAAATTTTGGAGTATAATATAAAAATGAGATTAAGCAATGGCTGATAATGTTTAAATATGTTAGTAATTCTATATTCTTAACAATAAAAATTTAAAGTTTACAATGTGTACTTAGAAATGAATTTCTTCTAAAAATTGTTTCTCCAATATTTCTCAAAAATATTTTCTTTTTCTTTTTCTTCCTTTTGTTGTTGTTGTTGTTGTTGTTGTTATTGAAGAATTCAGGTTTAAAATCTAGACTTCAGGTAATGGAATTACCTTCAAGGTTAGACCATGTAATTGAGACTATGTACCTGCTGCCATCTTGTGGTAGCCTGGCCTTAATTATTTATTGCTATTATTTTCTCAATCTGCATACGAAAAGCAAGAAAAAATAAAGGAATTATGATGAATCAAAAAACTGTCAAAAAGGCAAAATTCCTGAAGAGTAAACTGGAAAGTTAAATCTCCAAACTTATGCTTATATAACAGAATGAATGACATGGAACTGTCATTTACAGATGACTAATAAAATAATTCGCATCTCTCTCGAAGCAAACATACTAAGATATGTAAAGCCATCCATTTCACCTTCAGGTTTAACATCTCTTATTTTCTTTTCAAAGGTGAAGACCATTAATGAAAAACTTACAATTGGGAAGATTTCAAAGTACTGGTCAGGATTTGTAAATGATGTCTTTACCAATGCTGACAACTTCGGAATTCATGTTCCCGCAGATCTAGATGTGACAGTCAAAGCAGCAATGATTGGTGCTTGTTTTCTCTTTGTAAGTATGGTCTTTTTTTAATTTATTTTTTATTTTAGACAGAGACAATGTGTACAAGCAAGGGAGAAGGGCAGAGAGAGAGAGAGAGAGAGAGACAGAGAGAGAATCTTAAGCAGGCTCCATGCTCAGTGCAGAGCCCAACACAGGACTCGATCCCACAACCCTGGGATCATGACCTGAGCCAAAATCAAGAGTCTGACACTCGACCAACTGAGCCACCCAGGCGCCCCTGTAAGTATGGTCTTAAAAGCATAGGAGTGATTTATTTCTCACCCTTTCCTCATTAATCACTACAGAGCCAATCTCATTTTACACAGCACCACATTTATCCCACAGAGGTTTATGCATAGAAGGCTAGGTTGGGACCAACTCTTCAGAAGTCAGAATTTAGGAGCCTGCATTTCTAATAGACAGCCTTTCTCCGCTGACCCTCATACACGGTCTTTCGGGGCACCTGGGTGGCTCAGTTGGTTAAACTTCCAACTTTGGCTCAGGTCATGATCTTGCTGTTCCTGAGTTCGAGCCCCACGTAGGGCTCTGTGCTGACAGCTCAGAGCGTGGAGCCTGCTTCGGATTCTCTATCTCCCTGTCTCTGCCCCTTGTCTGCTCATGTTCTTTCTCTCCCAAAAATAAATAAACATTAAAAAGATGAAAAAAAAACAAGAAGCAGTGCCCTGTCATGTGCTACTCAGCATTTCTTCAAAAACTTAGTTACCCATTCTCTTTCCATTTCAATTTAGATTTTTGGCTCATTTTCATTTTCACTGAAAAAATACGTAAATATCACATTATTGATCCTGGGTAAAGTTCAGGACTGTTTCATTGTTTAACAATGAACTAAGTGACACTCAGAATGTGAAAAGTAGTTTTCTTCCCTTCGAACATGAACATGGATACATGAATTCAGAGGGAGGGGTTAATATTTATCAGCTTCCATTATTACAAAGGTATTACATCTTTGTCCTTTCTTTCCAACTTATAATTTTATCAAAAATATTTTCTTCCTGGTGTGGAGATTGGTGATAGAAAACAGAAGTCAAGTAACACCTACGCCAGATGGTTGCCCATCTCCTGTCCCAATTTTTCCTCTGATATCTCCCTCACTACTTACCATTGTCAATGCTCTCACAAAAACCCATGGAATTTTAAAATAAACCTACATTCTTCATTTCATATTTTGTTGTCCTTCAGGGTTTTAGGATCCTAAATCTTATGGATATTTTAATATGGGCTGCTGTGGGGGAAAAAATGGCTCTATCTACTCAGTTTTTTCCAAAGACACACACGGAAGACACACACATACACACCCTTTCCCCAAAACCTTAATTTGGCCTTTCTGATTAAGCTCCACACTTAATGTTTATATTAAAAAACAGACCATTTTAGGGTGCCTGGGTGGCTCAGTCAGTTAATTCAGCTGACTCCTGATTTCAGCTCAGGTCATGATCTCACGATTCCTGAGTTCAAGCCCTGCATCAGGCTCTGTGCTGACGACGTGGAGTCTCCTTGGGATTCTCTGTCTTCTTTCTCTGCCCCTCCCCTGCTCATGCTCTTTCTCTCTTTCAAAATAAAAATGCACATTTAAAAAATGTTTAAAAAGTAAAAACCAGATCATCTTTAATCTGCCCTACCCACTTATATCATTTAACAGACAAACAGTAAAATGTACTGTCAACAATTCACTATGCGCTACGAATTGGAGAAGCTCTGATCCAGATGACACCCCAATCATCTGAAAAGATAACTTTTTAACTCCATTGCCTCAGGGAAAAACCTACTTACTGAGAATATCTAATGGCCCCATCCGGTTCTTTCTTTTCCTTTTTACCATAATATAAAACATTTGCACTTTTTTTTTTAGCCAATATAGCTTTTAAAACAATTTCTGCCATGTATTAGGTAATTACATAGATACAAGATAAATTACTTACTTTTACATATAATTGGACAGGAAGAATTGTGTTTTTAATTTTTAACATTTTTTAAAATATTTTTGTTTATTTTTGAGAGAGTGAAAGAGACAGAGTGCAAGCAGGGGAGGGGCAAAGAGAGAGGGAGACTAGAATCTGAACCAGGCTCTAGGCTCTGAGCTGTCAGCACAGAGCCAGATGTGGGGCTCAAACTCACGAACTATGAGATCATGACCTGAGCTGAAGTCAGATGCTTAACCAACTGAGCCACCCAGGCATCCCATGTTTTTAATTTTTAAATACTGTGTCCATTTCATTACCTTGTGTTGAGAGAGAGACCATCAGAAAGTAGCTGGTATGAGAACTCCCTGATCCAAACAGCAAAATTCGCAAGTACTATCTAATTTTCTGTCTTCTCTGGTTTGAGGCTACCACTCCACAACCCACAGCCCTAATTACCATTTCTAAGTTCCCTCTGGTATAGTTTTCAGTACTTCCTCAGATGACTACCTGCTTGCTAACCACACAGTCCATGAGGATATATCTAATACTTGTTCAAAGGTCAGTGTCTATTACAACATCCCGCACTGACAGAGAACGTCCTGCAGTCGAAGTCTGCACTGTCTTGATCACCTAAGATTTTGACTGATGATACCCTGCTGATTCCAATAAGATTTCCAAGTAACTTGTACTCTGAAAACTAGACATGTAAGTGTCATGAAGCTTAAAACGTTTTGACTTTCCTCTTACTGATGAATCTCATGTTGCTAACACACCACTGGGAAACATAATTGCTTTATATAATCAAAGCTTACCTGTGAGACTCCTGATCTCAATTGTCACCTTTTTGTAAATTCACTCATACTCAGTTTATTTATTTGTAGGATTTTATGTTCTTTGAACATTCACTAGCTGGATTGTAACAAGCGAGATGACAAAAACGATCAAGTATGCAAGAACATGTTTCAGTAAGTAAAGTTTAAATGATCTCTTTCCCTTTGAAGATGTCTATATTTGACGCTGTCTAACTCTTTTTCATTTTCTTCTAGAAATCCCTTGGGCTCTGGATTTCATTTCTCAATGGTTTGCAATATTTGCTTTTTTTGTAACAAATGTTAATTATTACATTTATTAAAGCATAATGTAATGAAGCAATTATCTGGTTGTAAATGCATGTTAGCTAAAGAAAAGATTACTGGCCTTACTGGACTGAGAGCAGGGTTGCTTTGAGAGATTGTCATTCTTTCTTTTTAATCCTTTTGAAGTTGTTGCATGGGTAAGCATGAAAGATGAGAACTAAGGCTTGCAGCATCACTGATGAAAATTCAATGTTTAGAGAGCACTTTGAAGTTTTTCTGGTACTAAGGCTGGTTACTAATCAAAAGGACTGGCTTTCCAAAATATTTTTTCATTAAGTAGTCTTTTGACTTTGTTTATTAACCTTATTGTAGTGAGATATTTTTACCTTATATCAGAAAGGCTAAAAGCTGGATAAATAATATGTTTAAAGATGAGGAGGAAGATAGATGAAATCAATTTGTTCTAGTGGTAAGAAGCTAATATTTCCAGAAGGAAGCTAAAATTTACAAACCAAAGCATGGTGTAAACACATACCCACACCAGAGATTTAAACAAGCATATAGACAGATTTCTAAGTTAGTAAAAGCAGTAGTGTAGAGCAGGAAATTTATCTATTACAGTGAAAGTTCAGTCAGAAAAGGAATCCAGGGCTCTGAAAAAAAAGCACAATTCCAGGACTTACTTAAAAATAAGCAAAGAAAAATAAATAAATAAATAAAACCTTAATACATGAGGCAAATGCAGAAGTCAGGGCACACAGTTAATTCAATTAATTAATGCCTTCTATTTTTTTTTTTTAATTTTTTTTTCAACGTTTATTTATTTTTGGGACAGAGAGAGACAGAGCATGAACGGGGGAGGGGCAGAGAGAGAGGGAGACACAGAATCGGAAGCAGGCTCCAGGCTCTGAGCCATCAGCCCAGAGCCTGACGCGGGGCTCGAACTCCCGGACCGCGAGATCGTGACCTGGCTGAAGTCGGACGCTCAACTGACTGCGCCACCCAGGTGCCCCTAATGCCTTCTATTTTAACATTTCAGAGTCCTCTAGGTAACTACATCTAGTTACCCACTCTTTCCCAAAGCCCACACAAGAAGCTTTTAGAATCTTTTTTTAGGAATGACGAGAGTTCCTCCCTTTTCAAAATGAGGAAACAAGCTTGTTTTAAGCAAAGCACCATGTAGCCATCTGAAATTATACAAAGACTACCCAAATTATACAAATACTTTAGAATTATACAAATACTACCCAAATTTTTAACTACTGACAAAGGTGTTTAGACCAACTCCAAGCAATCCTCTACTTGGTAGAGGAACTATGTTCCAAGCATCTGTAACTAAGTTAATTACTTGGGATTAAGAATCTATCATCTAGAAATACTGTTGTATGTGTTAGTTAAATTCCCAAGATAGCCCACAAATAGCAATTTAGTGCTAGGTTCTGGGGTAAGGGTTCTAGGTTGTATTAAGATGAAAAGGAAAAGAATCACCTTTTTGAGTGCCCTCTCTGTTGGCATGCCTCAGCAAACCATAAAAAATGGATTAGTGGGGCAGAATAGTTTAAGCATTGACCACCAAAAATAGAACCGTGCTTCCACATCACACCCAATCTTTCTCCCAGTGGCCCCATCCATTCTTTCAGTGTAACGGGTGTGATCTGCATGTTGGGAACAGTACAGTCACAGAAGCAAACAACAGTCCTGTGTGTGAGACATTGTCTTCAGTCTAGCTCTGCTGTGTGGTAGCTATGTATCTTCACATCTGTCCTGTAGTCTTTCTGAACCTTCTCACTTGCCCATTTGCCACTTTGCAGAGCTACGGTGACAGTTAGGGGGACCTCAGTGTTTCCTCCTTTTCCCCTTTGTCTATTCTAACTGACGTGTGTGTGACTTATGGTCAGTCATTCATAACCAGCTAAAGGAAGTGGCATTTTAATTTTTTTTTATTATTTATTTTTTGAGTGACAGGGTGCGAGCAGGGAAGGGGCAGAGAGAGCAGGGTAGACACAAAATCTGAAGCAGGCTCCAGGCTGAGCTGTTAGCACAGAGCTCTACATGGGGCCTGAACTCAGGAACTGTGAGATCATGACCTGAAGTCAGACGCTTAACTGACAGAGATACCCAGGAGCCCCAGGAAGTGGCATTTTTAAAGCAGATGCTTATTGGGGCGCCTGGGTGGCGCAGTCGGTTAAGCGTCCGACTTCAGCCAGGTCACGATCTCGCGGTCTGTGAGTTCGAGCCCCGCGTCGGGCTCTGGGCCGATGGCTTGGAGCCTGGAGCCTGTTTCTGATTCTGTGTCTCCCTCTCTCTCTGCCCCTCCCCCGTTCATGCTCTGTCTCTCTCTGTCCCAAAAATAAATAAACGTTGAAAAAAAAAAAAAAATAAAGCAGATGCTTATTAACTAATAAAATGTAGAAAAGTTGTTAGCCTTTTCTGAGGGCTTATCACATATTAGGCATGTGCTTCCTATGAATTCCTGGTCAAGGAACAAAAGGAAGTAAAAACACAGGAATATGAGGCAGTATGTGGAAGACTGCCTGTGATTCTATCTTTTCCTCTCCCCGTTCTGCTCCATGTTCCAAATTTCCTCCCTCAAGGTGTACCTGCTTCATATTTTCTTCTTGTATTTCTTGTACTTTTGATTTCTAAAGTGGAATACTTTCTAACTTGGTGTCACAACAGCAACATTTGAGATTCTCATGGTGGGAAAAATGGGAGAAAAATACTACTTAAAAATACTACATTTTAATATGACCAACATTTGGATTTAAAAAATTATTTAAATGAACCCTAAAACTAGTAAAAAGTTTAAAACACCTACTTTTTTTTTATGGGCCAGTGGCTGTGCATTATATTTGCTCTTTTTTTTTTAATATAATTTATTGTTAAGTTGGCTAACATACAGTGTATACAGTGTGCTCTAGGTTTTGGGGGTAGATTCCCATGATTCATCACTTACATACAACACCCAGAGCTCATCCCAACAAGTACCCTCCTCAATGCCCATCAGCCATTTCCCTCTCCCTCATCCCCCATCAACCCTCAGTTTGTTTTCTGTATTTAAGATTCTCTATGGTTTGCCTCTCTCCCTCAGTTTGTAACTATTTTTTCCCCTTCCCTTCCCCCAAAGTCTTCTGTTAAGTTTCTCAAGTTCCACATATGAGTGAAAACATTGATATCTGTCTTTCTCTGACTGACTTATTTCACTTAGCATAATACCTTCCAGTTCCATCCACATTGCTGCAAATGGCCAGATTTCATTCTTTCTCATTGCCAAGTAGTATTCCATTGTATGTATAAACCACATCTTCTTTATCCATTCATCAGTGGATGGACATTTAGGCTCTTTCCATAATTTGGCTATTGTTGAAAGCGCTGCTATAAACATTGAGCTTTAACATGCTATAAACATGTGCCCCTATGAATCAACACTGCTGTATCCTTTGGATAAATTCCTAGTAGTGCTATTGCTGGGTCATAGGATAGTTCTATTTTTAATTTTCTAAGGAAACTCCACACTGTTTTCCAGAGTGGCTGCATTCCCACCAACAGTGCAAGAGGGTTCTCTACATTTCCTAAGTGGTTAATTTTCACTGCTCTGACTGGTAAAACACCTACTTCTAATGGACACTCCCAAAAGATAAAACTCCTTCTTAGAATACAGCACTTATTTTAAAGTTGGCAATATTAAACAAAAACCTGTAGTACTTTGCTCCTGAATTGCACACTACAACAAATTAAGATCCATCCTTTCTCCTCTTCCTTACTACAGGTGAAATTAATCTTTACATGTCTTCTGTGATCTACTTTTCTTTTTTCTTTCCCACCAAACAGGAGTCCACGAGAGGTGAGCGAGACTCTCACTTTTCAGTAAAATATTCAGTAAAAAGCATATAGCTCTAGAATGAGTAAGATCCCCTGTACATTACAGTTTTCTGGTTTACTGACTCTTCTTGGCCCCACTACACTCTCAGAACACAAGCTCCAGCCCTGTTTATTCTGAGATGTACTAGGAAAGATTTGACCAAATTCAAATGCCTCCCATTTATTCATTCATTCTTTCCTTAAGTTAATAAATATTTATTGGCTCTCTCCAGTATGCCAAAAATACTGTATCCCCCACTTTGGTGGAGCTTAGAGTTCCAAGAGATCCTTATTAATCCAATAACAACACACATAAAGGTTAGATTTTAACTACAAGTGTTTATAGGAGATGGACAAGGTGACAAGTTCGGCAGAGGTATTTGACTTGGTCAGGTTGTGAGGGAGTAATTGTAGATTTAATATATGAACAATAAGTGGAGCAGAAGGAGGAATGTGTTTGGCTGAGCTCTGTGATGGGGGAGGATGAAGACATGACAATCTCATGTGACATAAAGAAGGCCAGTGACTAGAGTTCAGACATGAGGTGGAATATGGTATGAGATGGGATGAATAGGGCCTATGGCCATGTTAAAGATTCTAGACTTTGTCTCATCAGCAAAGCATCTGATAAAAGTTCATAAGAAGAGAGTTAACTAATTAAAGTTTAGATTGGTAAGAGTATAGGAAAGGATGTTCATTGACCAATTAGTAGCTTAGGTGCAATTAATGGTAGCTTGGACATGTGGCACTCATGCAAAGGAAGAGAAGTGAGCAGATTCGAGATCCATTAAGGAATAAAATCACCATTACTTGATGCTGGACTGAAAATCAAGATTTGAGGGAGAAAGGGAATTCCCAGCCTATCAGTAAATGTACTGATAGAAAATTAGAGGATGATCTGGTTTAGGGATAAAGAGCATGGGTTCAGTTTCAAACATACTGATTTTATACTTCCTTTAAGTTTTCCAGAAGATGTCAAAGAGGCAAGTGGGCATCTTTTCATCTAGTATATTTCTGAAGAGAGAGATGAGTACAAAAGACCTATATGGACACACAGAGATCTAAATAATCATTGGTTCACTTCAAGGACATGCCTAAAAAATATTCTAAAACATGTACTGTCCATGAGTTTATTCATTAATTTATTTAACTAGTATCTTCTGGAATTCCTTCTATGTACTAGGCACTATATTAGGCAGTGGAGACATTATGCTAAGTGGCAACAATTCCTACTCTAAAGATACATTCACCAAATATTTAGGACATTGGTATTATGTACAAGGCATCTCTGTCAGTATGATGTTCCAGCAGTGAACAAAGCAACAGGGTGCTTGCCCTCTTGGAACTTGTATTTTAATACAGATGGACATTAACCAACAGGTAACAAAAAATATCACGTTATCATAGGTGATCATAAATACTGATCAAGAGTCCATCCCTCAATATCTAAAACAATAAGTTGAATTTATTGCTTACTCAGGCAAGGGAGAGCTGAGTTTGTAAGACATAGTTTATAAGCAAAGGAGAAAGCTTGCACAGGGTTTTTGGAAAAGTGAGAAGTGTAGAAGCTAGAGTGTTGACTTTAGCTATGGAAACTAACTTACCAAAGTAAGACGGTTTCTGACTGGCTGACTGTCAGAAATGTTCACTGGAGTAAAGCTACGGCTGATTACTGATTTTTCAAAAGTAGATTGCAGGGAATGTTACTGAATTTCTTTCATACATGTGTGCACTTTTGTAATCAATCACTGATTAAACAAGTTTAATACTGGTTTTGATTGTTACCCATTGCTATGATGAACAATCATTTTTCTTTTCATGAAGAAAAGTACTTGAGAATAAATAAATCGAGAAAAATGGAGCTGCTGTTCCTTTGCATTTGAGCAGAGAAAGGGGAAAAGGCAGCAGCAATTCATTAGAATATATGGAAAAACAGAGTTCGTAGTTGATGGAAAAGTGAGTTCCAGGCTCACCTGACTCTCCAACTCAAGAGCCTGCTGGCAAGCTTGAGAAACACAGGAAGCCTGTGCAAATGAGGTATAATAAACAAGAGAGAGGGAGGCATGAGTTGCAGTAAGAAAAGTGGTCAGGGCTAGATCATATAGAGTCTTCCAAGGTAAGGTATGGAAGAGGAATTAAATATGTTAAGAGGAATTAACAAAACTGGGCACTTGATTGGATAAGAGATGTAAGGGATATCAAGAACTCAAGGAAAAGCCCGTTTCTGTCCAGCCCCAGTCCCATACCACTCACCATAACCCATACAATACTACAGTGTTAAAGAACGTTAAAGAACGTACGTCCAGGCACAAAAAGAGGAGACATTCAATACATTTAGCGTGACAGATTAGAGCCCTTAGAGAGAGGATAACAAATCGTGAGATGAGTGTATGTGTGTCCTCCCGGCCAGGTGGGGTCAAAGGCAGAAGTGTACACCTAGGAGAACATTCCAAGCCAAGAGCAAACTGCCTGGCTGGCTCAGTGGGAGGAGCATGTATGTAACTCTTGATCTCGGGGTTGTGAGTTTGAGCCCCACACCGGGTGTGGAGTCTACTTAAAAAAGGAAAAAAAAAATGCCAAGCCAAGAGCACAGCACAAGACATAGAAGTGAGAAACACTGTAATTATCACCAAGAATGAAGAGGCCCCATGAGTTCAGGATGCACCTAATGAATTTAGACTCTTCCTGAGCGATGAGGCCACCCTTCTCCCCTCAGCTGCACCACAGGTGTTCCTCCAATAGTAGTGCTACATCATGATTCAAAAAATAGCTTCTCCTGGATGCATTTTGTCTATACTGGACCAAAGCATCCTCTAATGGCTTTGAAAATTACTTACAAACTAGACTGAACTCAAACGGAGTCTGGGTGAAACAACAGGTACTGAAGAAAACAATACACGCGCGCGCACACACACACACACACACACACACTTTTTAATATCCTTCCTTATCCATAATATCCTGGAGGAAAGGAATTAACACTCATTAGACAAGTCACCCAAATTTCCCTACAAAAGAGGGGTTTTGATGGATGATCTGAAGAATCGGAGTCTAGCCCAGCAGCATATGTAGCAGTTCACTAAAATTCTAATTCATTGAGGCTTATATACATTTCTTTTAGATTTGTTGTTTGCTATCCAAATGTGAACATAGGAAATAATATAAAATATTAATACTTCACAACTTACTCTTATTTTAACAGTTCTGACATAGTCTCTTTAATTGTTAAAGTTATGGGGAAAAGAAACTATTGTTGACAATATTTTGAGATTTTGAGTTATCAAGTTCAGCAATTTTTCCTTCATTTAAACTTTTATTTTTTTCTTCCAACATTT
Organism: Lynx canadensis; assembly: GCF_007474595.2. Classification (NCBI taxonomy): domain Eukaryota; kingdom Metazoa; phylum Chordata; class Mammalia; order Carnivora; family Felidae; genus Lynx; species Lynx canadensis. The sequence goes on along the minus strand of NC_044311.2, from coordinate 41,529,351 downwards.
TGGTTTGGAACTATCTCAAGAAGAAAAAGCCTTTTTAATAAAAATTCTCTAAATGCAAATGGATTTTGTTTATTTCTTATGCTACGACATTTTTTGTCATAAAAACACGTGAGCATTGTATCTAGTGACCTGTGTTGTAGTTTATCCAACTGTGTAGGTGTTCGATGAGGCATCACAAATTTAAGTTATATAATTTAAGAAATCTATGATCTACTTTAAAGATAAAAAATGAAGTAACTAAAATTTTGTTAAAGAAAAGGAGATAATCATACTAGATTTTGTTGAATGAGCCAGTATCTTATTTGCCAAATATTATTATAAAAAAAATTGAAAATGCATTTCTTGGAATTTTGCATTTAATTATAAATGTCAAGTTTTTAACAATCAATTACAATAGAAATGTAAGACATTTTAAATATGAAAATTTGTGGGCACCTGGGTGGCTCGATCGGTCAAGCATGCAACTCTTAACTTCAGCTCAGGTCATGATCCCAGAGTGATGGGATTGAGCCCCATTTCAGGCTCTACTGAGCACAGAGCCTGCTTAAGATTCTCTCTCTTTCTTTCTCTCTCTCTGTCTCTCTGCCTATCTCCCCAACTCACGCCTGCTGCCTCTAAAAAAATTTTAATATTAAATTTTCAAAATTAAAAAAATAAAATATGAAAATTTGGTTATTTTGAACACAACTAAACATGATGAAATTATTTATTTCATAATGTAAAAGTTAACATTAATGAGCATGTTGTAGATATTGTGCTACACTTCTCACATACAATTCTCATTTAACTGCAATGCAACAACAAAAGGATTATTATAAACCCAAAAGCACAGATAGGGAAATCAATGCTCAAGAAGGTTAAGTAACTTGCAAGTTTCACAGTGTTGTTAACTTTTTGTCTACCTTTTATGATGAGAATATGAGTGGACAAGAAATGGCAAAAGGAGAATTTTTTAAATACATAGGGAATTCAGAAACCTAAGAGAGAAAATTTCTCATCCCCCTAAGATCTCAGTAAGTAGTATTTTCATCACTGTGCTATCTCTGTTCAGGAAAGCAACATATACACAACTTAAAATCTTTCATCCATTGACAGTGCATGTCTGGGGTCATCTTTGTGGATACCTGTATTACTAATCTATATGATAGATTAAGTAAGTAATGGGTAAACCTGAAAAAAAAACTATTTGAAAAAAACGTTTAAATTGTATTTTAGTGACTTTTATAAAACTTTGGTAAACATAAATGATTTAGAAAATATTTCCTAGTATCAATGAATCATAAGGTCCATTTTAGTCTATCATTTAATTGCTTGTTCAAAATTAATTTCAGCATAACCAAATATAATCTCAGTATTCGTTTTGGTGCAGATCATATTCATATATGCTTTTAATAATTTAAAATATACTACATTCTACATACATTTAAAGCTAGCTGTAGAAAATACATAGACTAATAGAGAAATTAAATAGTTCTTACCTTTTAAATAAGCAAGGTGTTCAAAACCCAGTTATATATGAAGTTCTGGTGATGGGGGATGTGTTCATGGGGTCTGGAGCCGACGGCCAAGAAAGAATTCTTGAGACTTCTTTGGTGCAAAAATGGTGATTTTATTAAAGCACAGGGACAGGACCCGTAGGTAGGAAAACCTGTGCCCTGGGGTTTTGAAGAGTGACTGGTTATTTACTATGGAATTGGGGGAGGTAAAGACAAAAGGGAGGCCTCCAGAGGGACACTTGATATGTTAAAGAGGACTCAAAGATACCTGAGGCCTTGCTAATTGTCAAGCTAAAGTTGTTTTTCCCTCTAGCATAGTATTAACATGAAGACAGTACGAACTTCCTGGAGAAACAGTTTACTCTGCCTGCCTCAAATATTTGTCAATGAGTTGCAGGTTGTAAGGAAACTTAATTGTATCTGCCATTTCCTTCTTGCCTTTGTTCCCACAAAACCAGGGAGGCGTGATGTTGGGGCTCTAGGGAATGGGAGTCTATAGGTTTCTGGAGATTAGGCTAGTGATAAGATTGCCTTCCTCTGGTAATTTACTAAGATAGTTATAAACTGATGGAGACCCCCAGCCATTTGTTTTCTTTCCTTTCCTTTGTTCTTGGGCATCCAGGAGTGCCTGAGGAATATCCCACATATCCCACCTGGGGTAGGGGTGGAGGGGGGAGTGGTGCTAGCTTGTATTTTGCCCTCAGCTTGCCCCACACTCCCTCTTCATATACACAGAGGTAACATGCTTTTAATAAGCCTTCCACGCTGCAGATGGCAGCAGCAGTTCACATTATCGGCTCTGCTTAGCTATACCAGCAGACACATGGAAAGACAAATTTCTGTTGAGTATTCACTTTTTTCTTTCCGTAATCTGTAAAACATTTTACATACAGGTGGGAGACATTCGATGTTATTTTTCTTATCAAACAGGAAATAGACTGTTTTTATATATGCATTATGTGCAACACAGAAGTTTAGTAATTACTATTTTGGATGAACAGATGGAAGACATTTTCTTTTTTTTTTTTTTTTTTAACATTTATTCATTTTTTTTTTTTTTGAGAGACAGAGACAGAGCATGAGTGGGGGAGGGGCAGAGAGGGAGAGGGAGACACGGAATCCGAAGCAGGGTCCAGGCTGAGCTGTCAGTACAGAGCCTGACGCGGGGCTCGAACTCACGAGGGGTGAGATCATGACCTGAGCCTAAGTCGGAAGCTTAACCAACTGAGCCACGCAGGAGCCCCTGAATACATTTTCAATCGATTCCGTGAATGCATATATTCCTGTATTTCCAAGGAAACTGAGTAACATTCTCTTATCAAATAGTTAAATAAGGGCAACCATGAAACTGAAAGTAGATTCCCAAATCTGATTTGCTATTCCTCACTTAGGAGCTAAACAGTCTTGGGGAACCTGGGTGGCTCAGTTGGTTAAGCGTCTAACTTCAGTTCAGGTCATGATCTCACCCTTGTAAGTTCCCTGAGTTCCAGCCCCGCATCAGGCTCTGTGCTGACAGCTCAGAGCCTGGAGCTTACTTCCGATTCTGGGTCTCCCTCGCTCTCTGCCCCTCCCCCACTCACACTGTATCTCTCTCTCCTTCAAAAATTAATACACATTAAAAATTTTTTTAAAAAGAGCTAAACAATCTTACAGAAAATCTAGAATGATTTACAATCATGCAGGCAATCTCTTCACTTTGATCATTTGTATGTTGCATCTTGATCATCTTCACAGGAAATGTATAGGCAAAGCTGTGGCCCATACACGGAGTCAAATCTCTTCAAGCTTTGGTGATTCCAGGATCATCAAGCAAGGGTGAGTAAGTCTGATCAAGGATGCACCAGCCTTTTTTAAAAAGGCTTTTAAGATAATAAAGTGATAGGAACAAAAAACTCATAACGAATATTCAATCCAGAAGGGTGGGAGGAAGGGGAGCAGAAGTGGGGAAAATGCAGTGTAAAATATAGAGAAATCAACCTTATCCTGTAAGGGTGATTTTCAATCCAGTCTGAATGTACAAATCACATTTTTTAAAACATCAGTGTGAAGAGGCTTTTAAAATACCAATGCCCAGGGCTCATTCCAAACCAATATGACCAAAATTCATAGGCATGTCTTCTGGGTCACATATTCTTTATTAAAAATCTTCCCAGTAGTATGAATATGCAACCAGTGTTACAAACAACTTTATATTAAATGCTGACACAACAGCATAAACTTTATTTTTATGTCCAAAATCCAAATGTGGCATTCAAAGCTTTCAGTAATCTGGCTACGGTTTACTTACATAAACCTCCCACTAGTCTGAACCCTTTGCAGTCGAGCCATGTTTCTCTGGGATCCCTGGCCAGGTCCCTGGTCTACTGTCTTAAACTCATGTTTTCAATGTACTGAGTGATTGCAAAATCACAATAAGGGTAGTATTATCACCTATATATTGGTAGAATTCTTTAGAGTATTTCAAAGCAATTCCACACATACAAATGACCAGAGCTGGCTGGGCCTCACGAGAAAGCGGCTTTAATTGTGCATAACTTTGGAGATGACTGGGTACAACTTCCTTGTATTAAAATTATTGTGGTAGAGTCCCCTCCCTAAGGAATGTGTTGAGAAAAGACTTCGAGATAAGGGAAGGCAACTTGGCTATGTGCTAGGTGACATCCCTCATGACCCTATAACATGAGACCACCCAATCAGACTGTATGTCTATACATTACCCACATAAAGGAGACAAAGAAGTAAAAAATGTGTAAAAGCCTACACCACCCAGCATTTGGGGCTCAGTTTTTCAGGTACAAAACATTTGAGCCCATGTCCGCATAGATGAAGTTGCTTCCTGGAAAAAAAAGCCTCGGTGTCATGGCTTTTGGTGTGAGGATCCTGCTACATCATAGAAAATGAGGGGGCACGTGGGTGGCTCAGTTGGTTAAGCATCCGACGTCGGCTCAGGTCATGATCTCGTAGTTCACGAGTTCAAGCCCCACGTCGGGCTCTGTGCTGACAGCTCAGAGCCTGGAGCCTGCTTCGGATTCTGTGTCTCCCTCTCTCTCTACCCCTCCCCCTGCTTGAGCTCTCTCTCTCTCTCTCTCAAAAATAAATAAAAACATTTAAAAATAAAGAAAAAGAAAAGAAAATGAGAAGTAGAAAAATTAAATGACTTTCTTTTACTTCAGGTCCATAGATCTCTTTACCATACTAGATTTTACATTAAAAGACTATTAATAGATATATAAAGTGCTCAACAGTGGTGAATTAATAGATTATTGTTCGCACAAAGAATAGAATTCTCTTTTCTTAAAATTGAATTTTAAGTCTGATGAATGGTAGGATATATAGATATATGGACAGATAGAATAGAAAATATCTGTATTACAATAGGTGAAGAAAAAGCAAATTACTTTGCAGAAGTATACAGAATTTTGATCACTTTATAAAATCAAAAATAATTATCTGTGGGATGTGTGTGAAAAGATAGGAGAGAGGAGGGCAAAAGTTAATTTTTTTTCTATAGCAGAAGCACAGGTATGCAATCATGAAAGTAATAGCAAATGTTTTTAGATACATACTTAAAAGCATGACAGCCAGAATGCAGAATAGACCTAGGTCTTTTTGAAAAGTATATATTTTTTCAGCTTCTTTGTATCCAGAGGTCCCTTTGTAATTCAGACCTTGTCAATGAAACATAACCAGAAGTCTATTACGGCTTCCAGTAAAGCATTAACTTTTCTGTTTAAAAGGGCAGAAAAGCTGGCTCTATTTTTCTGCCCACTTCTTTCTCCATGGAACATGATGTGATGCCTGAAAATATAGCAGTGATCTTAATGGGTCAGCAAGTCAATACTCATAAGAATGACAACTCAAATAAGAGAAAGATTATGGGTCTTTGATGACATGATGGAGATTTTATACCTATCCTGAACAATCTATCTCCAAAATTCTTAAGTGAGATAAATAACCTGCTTAAAAAATCATTTAAAGCTTAAGCCACGAGTATTCAGGTAGACTATAACATAAACCTAAAAAGACTGCTGATATAATCATGTAAAAAAATTAAAGTATAATTTAAGATCACTTACAGAGATTTCTATATAAAAATAAAATTATAAAATTCTAGAATATTAAAAACTTTCTGTTATGCAAAACACAACATGAACTAAGATGAAAGAAAAAAGTTGCAACAAGACATAGGGGCACCTGGGTGGCTCAGTCGGTTGAGCGTCCGACTTCAGCTCGGGTCATGATCTCACAGTCTGTGAGTTCGAGCCCCACGTCGGGCTCTGTGCTGACAGCTCAGAGCCTGGAGCCTGCCTCAGATTCTGTGTCTCCCTCTCTCTCTGCCTGTCCCTTACTCAGGCTCTGTGTTTCTCTGTCTCAAAAATAAATAAACATTAAAAAAAAAAGTTTTAAGGAAATATTAATGGCTAGTAAAAATAAAACTGTTCAATTTTTTCTATAAGGAAATGGGTCAGATAACAGATGATTCAAAAGTTTGAATTATATATTGTTATCAAAGGCTCAAGAAAGCAACACTTTTTATACACTCTTGATGGAAGAGTAAATTGACGTTAATCAGAAGGAAAATATTTGGCATTAAGTATAAAAAATTTTAAGTGTAGACATTACTATGATAGGAAAAGATAAGATTCAGTAGGCAGAGAGGAAAGGGTTAGGACCTGAGGTCCATTGGTGGGGGAAGAACACAGATTTTCCACCAATGCTGTGAGTGCCTGACCACAGCAAACCCCCTCAGGCTTAAAGTTCCTGTTAGGAATGTAACAGACACCACCTACTCCCTCTCAGGTTTCCCTCAGGAATTCGACAAAAGACCTAACTAAAAATAAGTTGTAGACCATAGAATGTATGACCCACAAGAAATGCTATGGCCATAGACCACCCCTCATACAATGAAATCGAGCCAGTCAGGAATGGACAGCCCAGCACCTAGAGCTATCTAGCCAATAAGGGTAGGACGGGAAGGAACACAGGGGAAGGGAAGGGGGGGGGAACAACCAGAACCTTCTAAAACAAGGACCCTTGCCTATAGCTGTGAGCTTTCCCTTTCGAATGCCCCCTCTCTATGAAGACATCCTTCATACCATTCTTCCTTTCTGGCCTTATATGCTAATAAACTTTTGCCTGCTGCTTATTTTGTGTACCCCTCTTCCTTGTTCAAAGCAGTTAGACAACGAACCTCGTGTACTGAGGTAAAAAATCCTGCAACATTACTTAAGCAAGCAACCTTGTTTTGCTTTTAAAGATATATGTATCAGGGTCCTAGTGGCAAAATTGTTTTAATGCTCACAATAAAGCAAATGGTCTCTCGGCCTGTTGTGGGCTGTGCGTGCTCTCTGTGAGGTTAGTGAGACCTAGGTAAGCTGTCTGTGAGGGAGACTGACTGCAGGAGAGCTCCTGAGTGGGATGGTGGCATTAGCAAAATTGGCACTGAGCCACTGGTCCTAGGCTAGATTCCTTGAAGTGTGGTGCGTGCAAGGGATGCGGGTATAGTTAACAAAACGTGGATTGAGCCCAGGGCCGAAGGCCAGTAGGCTTGGAGTGGGCAAGTCCTCAGGAGAACTCCTGGGTGGGGCACACTCCTAGCCGGTCGGGTAGCAAGTGTCCTTCTAGCACTCCCTCCTGAAGGTGGCCCTGTGTTTATGCTGGGGGTGGGAGAGGAAAATGCCACCTGCCAGCCCCTTTGCACCTGGACAATTCCCTGACTGCTCTGAAGTCAGGATAAACAGACCCTCCTCCTGTTGTGTAAGCTACTCACCCTTCTGTGTTGCCTCTCCCTAGACTGCCTAAGGACTTAGACTGCCCAAATGATTCCCACTAGCATTTGCCTTCCCACTCGCCCAGTGGTAAGTCAGCTGACTTTTACAGCTCCAGGCTCCAAGTCCGGCTGATGACACAATCTCACAGAATTTAGCCCCACTGGTTTTCAAGGCTAGATGTTATGAGGATTCATTTCCCCCATGTGGGCTCCCCGTGCTTTCCTGTCTTCATGACCAACTGCAGCTCCCCACCTCCTGTGGGCAGCCCCCAGACACCGTTTCTGCCCTTCCTAACCTCGCTTTGAGGCAGCTTCTTCTCTACATTCAGTCGTGGAGGCTGTTCTGCCAGTCTTCAGATCACTCTCTGGTTTAGTTACTCAGATGTGAGTGATATCTAGTTATAAACGTGGGACAAGGTGAACTTACAGTCCAGTCCTTCTACTACGTCATCTTCCTAAGCCTCTGCAGTTCCCACACTTACACCTTTGAACTAGAGCTCTCTCCTAACAGATACCTATCAATATTTTTCACTTTGATGTTCCATAATCACCGCAAAACTAATCCAGTAAGCGATGAACTTCATTTCCTAATTTCTCTTCTGACTGCATTATGTGGATGGAAAATAAACAAGTAAAAAAAAAAGATTATAATGTACATTAATGATAAATTAGATACAAAGTTATTTCAGAGTATAAGTTTTGCCCTATTTAGTATTTTGACAGAAAGATATTTCTCTCTTTCTTATATCCAGTGCTCACATCAGCAACGTCATCTCAGATCAGACTACTATTGAATTATGTGAAGGGGAATATTGACAGCCTGGAATTTAATATATTGGGTAGTGTCATTGATCCCAGGAAACTGGATACATGTTTACAGGTTGAGCCTTATGACAAATAAATCAATGAAAAATTGAAACAGATATGCATAAAAGATGGACTCATTTTGAACACAATCAAAAAGAAAAGATTGGGAGTAGTCACAAAGGAAAAGAAAGTCTTCATTTTTCTTAATTTTATCCTTAATTTTTTTGTTCTATAACTTAAAGAAATGTCACAAATTTTCTCTTATGAGGAAAATCTGAATAGTGGCTTTTACTTATTGTGTTTTTAAACTTTCTTTCGAGGGAGAAAGAATGAGTGGGGGAGGGGCAAAGATCAAGGGTGACAAAGGATCCAAAGCCATCTCCATGCCAATATCAGTGAGCCCAATTCTGGGGCTCCAACTCACAAGCCATGATATCATGACCTAAGCCGAAGTCAGACACTTAACCAGCTGAGCCACCCAGGCACCCCGGAATGAGGGCTTTTAAAGATATTACACTTTAACCCTTTTATGTGTGTGGGGGAGACAGTAAGTGTATGTATATATGCATGTAATGGGTTTTGTTCAAACATTTCAGAAATGTAAGGCAGTAATTAATTCCTTCATTATGCCTGTCTCAATTCTGAAAAAATCACTACTAAAAATTCAGTTGCATTCTTCAAGGTTTTTAAATTTAAGAATATCTTACATAATATATATGTAATTACTATTTTTTATAAAAATGAACCATAGTTCAACATACTTTTGCAAAGTAACTTGCTTTTCCTCTACCAACTATATTCTAGATATTTCCCATTGTCTTTCCCTATCCTCTGTCCCTGTCCCCTGTCCTTCATCTAAATAACTATCAATCTATATAGTTTTAAGAAAAAAAATTCCCTTTTACACACATATACACACAGTGGATTAGTTAATAAATACTTGTATATGTTTATGTATTATATGTTACATGTATTATACATTATATTATGTATTATATGTATAATTATTTATTAACTAATTCATCATTGGTGGATGGGGGATGAAAACAACACACATAGGAGACTTCCCTGAAGTGCCAGGGGACACTGTACTGCAGAGCCTTATAGAAACTGTTCTTTATAAAGCCTTACATTCTAGAGGAGAAGATGGAGCTGACTTTCCTAACACATAGAAACAGACCCAGAGAGGCAGAAAAAACAAAGAGACAGAGAAATATGTCCCCCATGAAATAACAAGACAAAATCACAGCAGGAGATCTAAGTGAAACAGAAATAAGCAATACACCTGATAGAGAATTTAAAGCAATAATCATGACTTCAGAAAAAGTTGGAGGACATCAGTGAGACCTTGACAAAGAGATAAAAACAACATATCAGAGATGAAGAACTCAATAATTGGTATTAAAAAAACAACAGATGGAATAAATAGTATGCTATAGGAAGCAGAGGAATGTATCAGTGACTTGAGGGATAGAGTAATGGAAAATAAGCTGAACAGGTGAGAGACAAGCAAATACTGCATAATGAGAACTGATGTAGAGAATTCAGTAATTCTATCAAACATAATAACATTCACATTATAGGAATCACAGAAGAAGAGGAGAGAGAAATGGGGGCAGAAAATATATTTGATGAAATAATAACTGAAAAACCTGAATCTGGAGAGGGAAACAGAGATCCCCCAACAAATTTAACCCAAGGAGGTCCACACAAAGACACATAGTAATTAAAATGGCAAAAAAAATATTGATAAAAAAAAGAATTTTAGGGGTGCCTGAGTGGCTCAGTCGGTTGAGTATCCGACTTCAGCTCAGGTCACGATCTCATGGCTTGAGGGTTTGATCCCCACGTCAGGCTCTGAGCTGACAGCTCTGAGTCTGGAGCCTGCTTCAGATTCTGTGTCTGTCTCTCTGCCTCTCCCCCATCACATCCTCTCTCTGTCTCAAAAATAAATAAGCATTAAAAACAATTTTTAATAAAAAAAATTTTTTTAAGTTGCAAGAGAAAGGAAGAAAGCTACATAAAGGAAACCCCATAAGGCTATCAGTTAATTTTTTCAAGGGAAACTTTGTAGGCCAGAAGAGAGTGGCAGGAAATATTCAAAGGGCTGAAAGGGAAAAATCTGCCAAGAATAGCAAGCCAAGAATATTCTATCCAGCAAGGCTATCATTCAGAATAGAAGGGCATTAAGACAAACAAAAGATAAAGGAATTCATGACCACTAAACTTGCTATACAAAAAATGTTAAGGGGGACTCTGTAAGTGGAAAACAAAAACCATAAGTAAGAGTAAGAAAAATAGGAAGCACTAAAGCAAAAAAAAAAAGTTTTAAAATTTTAAATATATCTATAAAAATCAGTGATGAGAAGCACAATATAAAAAGATATAAAATATGATACCAAATGTCTGAAACATGGAGGGAAAAGGAGGAAAGAATGAGTTCAAAATTAAGTTACCAACAGTTTATTTTATTTATTTTTTTTTAACGTTTATTTATTTTTGAGACAGAGCATGAACAGGTGAGGGTCAGAGAGAGAGGGAGACACAGAATCTGAAACAGGCTCCAGGCTCTGAGCAGTCAGCACAGAGCCCGACGCGGGGCTCGAACTCACATACCGCGAGATTGTGACCTGAGCCGAAGTCGGCCGCTTAACCGACTGAGCCACCCAGGCGCCCCAAGTTACCAACAGTTTAATATAGACTGCTATATGCATAAGTCGTTATATATAAACTGAATAGTAACCACAAATCAAAAAGCAGTACTAGATATGCAAAAATAAAGAGTAAGGAACCCAAGGATATCACTAAAGAAAACCAGCAAACCATGAAAGAGAGAAAGAAAAGAATGGATCATAGAAAAACTACAAAGACAACCACAAAACAAAATGGCAACAAATACGTACCTACCAATAATTACTTTGAAAGTAAATGGACTAAAAACTGCAATCAAAAGACATAGGGTGATGGGGGGCTCAGCTGGTTAAGCATCTGACTATTGATCTTGGCTCAGGTCATGATCTCTTGGTTCCTAAGATTGAGTAGGACTCTCAGTCTCATCGGACTCGACGCTAACAGAGGTTGCTTGGGATTGATTCTATCTCTCCCTCTTTCTGCCACTCCCTGCTCTCTCTCGTGTTGTCTTTCTTTAAATTAAGTAAACTTTTAAAAAATGTGGGAAATTTTGGGGGAGCCTCGGTGGCTCAGTTGGTTGAGCTTCTGACTGGCTCAGGTCATGATCTCATGGTTTGTGGGTTCAAACCCCATGTTGGACTTTGCACTGACAGCAAGGAGCCTGCTTTGGATGATTCTCTGTCTCCCTCACTCTCTGCCCCTCCCCCACTTGTGCTCACTCTCTCTGCCTCTCCCAAAAAATAAATCAACAAACAAACAAAAAAACATAGGGTGACACAATGAATTAAAAAAAAAAAAAAAGACCTATCTATATGCTGCCTCCAAGAGACTCATTCCAAACTTAAAGGCACCTGCAGATTGAAAGTTACAGCATAGAGAAACACTTATCATGCAAATGGATGTTGAAAGAAAGCCAGAGTAGTGATATTTCTATCAGACCAAATACTTTAAAAGAAAGTCCGTAAAAAGACAAAAAGAATACTGTATAATAATAAAGGAAACAATCCAACAAGAAGATATAACAATTGTAAATATATGCACCCAACATGGAAGCACCCAAATACATAAAAGAGTGAATAACAAACATAAAGGAACTAATTGATAGTAACACAATAATAGTGGGAGACTTTACATTGATGGACAGATCATCCAAACACAAATCGTGTTTTGTGTTTGGTTTTGAATGATACACTGGACCAGATGGATTTAACAGATACATTCTATCCTAAAACAGTAGAATACACCTTAATTTGAAGTGCATATAGAATATTCTCCAGAATACATTACATATTAGATCAAAAAACAGGCCTCAACAAATTAAAAAAGAGCAAAGTCATGCCATGCATCTTTTCTGACCACAGCATTATGAAACTAGAAGTCCACCACAAGAAAAATCTGGAAAGACCACAAATACATGGAGGTTAAACAACATGCTACTCAACAATGAATGGGTCAACCAAGAAATCAAAGAAGAAATCAAAAAGTAAATAGAAAGAAACAAAAATGAAAACACAACAGTCTCAAACCTTTGGGATGCAGCAAAAGTGGTCCAAAGAGGGAAGTTTATAACAATACCGACCTACTTCAAGAAGCAAGAGGGGCTCCTTGGTGGCTCAATCAGTTGAGTGTCCAACTCTTGATTTTGGTCATCATCTCATGGTTTCATGAGTTTGAGCCCCACATTGGGCTCTGTGCTGACTGTGCGTGGAGCCTGCTTGGATTTCTCCTTCTCACTGACCATCTCCTACTCACATTCTCTGTCTCTCTCAAAATAAATTAATAAACTTAAAAAAAAGAAGAAGAAGAAGCAGGAACAGTCTCAAACACTCTAATCTTACACCTAAAGGAGCTAAACAAAGAACAACAAACAAAACCCAAAAACAGCAAAAGGAAGAAAATTGTAAAGATGAGAGAAGAAATAAATGACATAGAAACAAAAAACAATAGAACAGATCAATGAAACCTGTTCTGGTTCTTTGAAAAGTTCAAAACAATTGAAAACCTCTAGCCAAAGTCATTAAAAAAAGGACTCAAATAAAGAAAATAACAAATGAAACAGGAGAAATAAAAACCAACAGTACAGAAATACAAACAATTGTAAGAGAATATTATAAAAACTACATGCTGGGGTACCTGGGTGGCTCAGTTAGTTAAGTGTCCAGCTCTTGGTTTCAGCTCAGGTTATGATCTTATGATTCACAAGTCTGGGTCCCATGTTGGGCTCTGCGCTGATGGTGTAGACCCTGCTTAGGATTTTCTCTCTCCCTCTTTCTCTGCCTCTTCTCCACTTGCGCTTTCTTGTTCTTTCTCAAAATAAGTAAATAAACTTTAAAAAAATGCCAAAAAATTGCACAACCTAGAAGAAATGGATAAATTCCTAGAAACACACAACCTATCAAAACTGAAGCAGGAAGAAACAGAAAAACTGAACAACAGACTGATTACTGGCAAGATTGAATCAATAATCAAAAAATTTCCAAAATACAAAAGTCCAGGACCAGATGACTTCACTAGCAAATTCTACCAAACATTTAAAGAAGAGTTAACACCTATTCTACTCAAACAATTTCAAAAAATAGAAGAAGGAAAACTTCCAAATTCATTCTATGAGGTCAGCATCACCCTGATACCAAAAACCAGATAAAGACACCACAAAAAAAGAGAACTACAGGCCAATATCTCTGATTAACACAGATACATGAATTTTCAACAAAATACTAGAAAACAGAACCCAACAGTACATTTTAAATTTAAATTTTTTTTTAATGTTTATCTTTATTTTTGAGACACAGAGAGACAGAGCATGAGTGGGGCAGAGGCAGAGAGAGAGGGAGAATCCGAAGCAGGCTCCAGGCTCTGAGCTGTCAGCACAGAGCCCAATGTGGGGCTTGACCTCGCAAACTGAGATCATGCCCTGAGCTGAAGTCAGATGCTCAACTGACTGAGCCACCCAGGTGCCTCCCCAACAGTACATTTAAAAAAATAATTCATCACAATCGGGGGGATTTATTCCTGGGATGCAAGTGTGTTTCAATATTCACAAATCAATCAGCATGATACTTCACATCAATAAAAGAAAGGAAAAAAAACATAATCATTTTAACATATACAGAAAAGTATTTGACAAATTACAACATTTATGATAAAAGCCCTCGATAAAATAGATGTAGAGGGAATATACCTCAACTTAATAAAGGCCACATATGAAAAACCTACAGTAAACATCATACTCAATGGAGAAAAACTGAGAGCTTTCCCCCTAATGTCAGGAACAAGACAAGGATGTTCACTCTCACCACTTTTATTCAACATAGTACTGGAAATCCTAGCCACAGCAGTTAGAAAAGTAAAAGAATTAAAGGCATCCAAATTGGTAAGGAAAAAGTAATACTGTCACTTTTGCAGATGACAAGATACTCTACGTAGAAAACCCAAAAGACTCCACCAAAAACAACGTCTAGAACTGATGAATGAATTCATTAAAGTTCATTAATGAATTCATTAAAGTATACAAAATCAACATAAAGAAATCTGTTGCATTTCTATACAGCAATAATGAAGCAGAAGAAAGAGAAATTAAGGAACCCGTTCCTTTTACAATTGCACCAAAAATAATAAGATACATAGGAATAAACCTAAGCAAAGTAGTAAAAGACCTATACTCTGAAAAGTATAAAACGCTGATGAAAGAAATTGAAGATGACACAAAGAACTAGAAAGGCATTCCATGCTCACGGATTGGAAGAACAAATCTTGTTAAATGTCTATACTACCCAAAATAATCTACAGATTTAATGCAATACCAACAGCATTTTACAGAGCTAGAACAAAATTCCTAAAATTTATATAGAACCACAAAAGACCTGGAATAGCCAAAGCAATTCTGAAAAAGAAAATCAAAGCTGGAGGTATCACAATTCTCGATTTCAAGTTATATTACAAGGCGGTAGTACCCAAAACAGTTTGGTACTGGCACAAAATCAGACACATAGATCAATGGAACAGAATAGAAAACCCAGAAATAAACCTACAAGTATATGGTCAATCAATTTTTGACAAAGAAGTAGAGAATATCAAATGATAGGCACCTGAGTGGCTCAGTTGGTTAAATGTCTGACTTCGGTTCAGGTCAAGATCTTCCAGTTCATGGGTTCAAGCCCACATCAGGCTCTGTGCTAACAGCTCAGGGCCTGGAGCCTGCTTTGGATTCTATGCTTTCTTCTCTCTGCCCTGCCCCCATCTCAAAAATAAATAAACATTAAAAAAAAAAGAAGGAAAGAATATCAAATGAGAAAAAGACAGTCTCTTCAACAAATAGTGTTGGGAAAACTGGTCAGCTACATGTAAAAGAATGAAACTGGACAACTTTCTTACTTCATGCAGAAAAAGAAACAATTCATTAAAAGACCTAAACGTGAGACCTGTAATCATAGAAGTCCTAGAAGAGAGCACAAATAGTAATCTCTCTGACATCAGCTATAGCAACCTTTTTTTAAATATATCTCCTGCATCAAGGGAAATAAAAGCAAAAATACACAATTGAGCGACATCAAAATAAAAAGCTTCTGCACAGTGAAGGAATAATCAACAAAACTAAAAGAGAACTTATGGAATGGGAGAAGATATTTGCAAATGACTTATCTGATAAAGAGTTAGTATCCAAAATATATAAATAACTTCTAACTCAACACCCAAGAATATGAATAATTCAATTCAAAAGTGGGCAGAAGACATGAGCAGACATTTCTCCAAAGAAGATATCCAGATGGCCAATAGACACATGAAAAGATGCTCAACATCACTCATCATCAGGGAAATGCAAATCAAAACTACAATGAGATATTACCTCACACATGTCAAAATAGCTAAAATCAAAAACACAAGAAACAAGTATTGGCGAGAATGTGGAGAAAAAGAAACTTACTTGCACAGTTGGTGTAAATGCAAAAGTTTTTAAACTTTTTTAAGCTTTAAACTTTTTAAACTTTAAAAACATTTTAACTTTTTTAACTTTAAAAAAGTTAAAAACAGCACTATCCTACAATCCAGCATTGCACTATTAGGTATTTACCCAAGGGATACAAGGGATTTGAATACTGATTCAAAGGGACACATGCTGGTGTTTATAGAAGTATCATCTACAATAGCCAAATTACAGAAACAATCCAAGTGTCCACTGACTGATGAAAGGATAAGATGTGTGTGTGTGTGTGTGTGTGTGTGTGTGTGTGTATTACTCAGCCATATTGTGATGCCTAATATATGGCTGAATATTACTCAGCCATAAAAAGAATGAAATCTTGACATTTGCAACAACATGTATGCAGCTAGAGAGGGTAATGCTAAGCGAAATAATCAGAGAAACAAAAATACCATATGATTTCATTCACGGTGGAATTTAAGAAACAAAACAAATGAACATAGAGTGAAAAAAAACAGGAAAACCAAGAAGGAGACTCTTAACTATGAGAACAAACTGAGGGTTGCTGGAGGGGAGGTGAAAGGGGGGATGGGTAAAATAAGTGAATGGGTGATGGGTAGTAAGGAGGGCACTTGTTGTGATGAGTACTGGGTGTTTTATGTAAGTGATTAATCACTAAATTCTACACCTGAGACTAATAGTATGCTGTATGCTAAGTGGAATTTAAAGAAAAACTTGGAAGAAAAAAATACAATAACCAGATTATGGAAGTAGCCCAAGTGCCTACTGATAGATACATAGATAAAAAGGATGTGGTATATATATAGTGGAATATTATTCACCCATAAAAAAATGAAATCCTCCCATTTGCAATGACATGGATGGAACTAGACAGTGTAATGCACAGCAAAATAAGTCAGTCAGAGAAAGACAAGTACCATATGATTCCACTCATATGTGGAATTTAAGAAACATAACAAATGAAGGGGGGGGAGAAAAAGACAAAACAAGAAACAGAGAGCAAACCGTTGGTTACCAGAGGGGAGGGGAGGCAGGATGGGTGAAATAGTAAAGGAGATGAAGGAGGGCACTTGTGCTGAACACTGAATGATATATGGAATTGTCAATACACTATATTGTACACCTGAAACTAATATAACACTGTATGTTAACTACACTGGAATTAGAATAGGATAGAATAGAATAGAATAGAATAGAATAGAATAGAATGAAATAAATAAAATAATAAAATAAAATAAAATAAAATAAAATAGGGGCGACTGGGTGGCTCAGTTAGTTAAATGTCCAACTTCCGGCTCAGGTCATGATCTCACACCTCATGAGTTTGAGCCCCGCAAAGGGCTCTGTGCTGATAGCTCAGAGCCTGGAGCCTGCTTTGGATTCTGTGTCTCCCTCTCTCTGTGCTCCTCCCCCACTCATGCTCTGTCTCTCTTAAAAATAAATAAACATTAAAAAAATTTTAATAAAATAAAATAGAAAAATTATATAATATGCACAGTCTAAGATTAAACCTTCTATGTTTAACTCTTGAAAAAATAAACATATTTGGGAACCAAGGCCATGAGTGCATGGAAAAGAGAAGAGTGTTAAAAGTGGAAGAAAGCCTTGGGACACCACATTTCAAAACTGCAAACAGGAAGAAGAATCCACAAAGGACAAAGTAGAATAGCAAGAAAAGAGACAGAGTGTGCTGCTATAAAAATTAAGAGAAGAAAAATTCCTTGAGGTGAGTAGTATTTGAGCACGCTCAGTGGATAGTGAGTTAAAAAAAAAAAAAAAAAGGACACGATTTGGTTATTTTCTTTGGATTTAGCTCTTCGACTATTATTATGCCCTACAGAAGGTAGTATTAAATGAATTTTGTTAAGAGTCCTATTTTCATGCAATTGGGCATGATAAAAATAAAGGAAGCAGAGAAAATGAATGAAGAATGTTTTTAATATAATAAAAATAATTTGGAATAAGTATAGAGAGCAAACATCAACAACCATGAGGATCTGGAAGAGGGTATCAATGTCAGGTCTATCAGGCAAGGAGTATTTTACTATGCTGTAGAAACAGAGAAAATAACAATGTAAGCAAAGCCCATAGAATAATACACCAAAAATAATACACCAAAAACAGGTGGATAAACTTTTTATTATGATAAGAGTTGGGTAGTTGTTCCAGAATCAAAAGCATAAACATTTGATTAACATGAATTAAAAGGTTGAACCCCAGATATCATGTTATGAAATTATAGAAAAAAATGATGAACAGTGAAGAATTAGATGATGATTTACTGCTTTTCAATGAACTGCTCCATACTCTTTCCATGTAACTCCAAACATCATGGCTCCATATTAGATTTCAGAAAATATAATGTACCAATTAAAGTCAGTAGATCAAATTTTAATTACTTAGAATCTAATTTTATATACAGTTAGAAAATAATTCTGGAGAGACATGTAGTCTGGAGTTCTACATATTGTTTTTATATGAAAATTATGTCTACTGGTCAAGGAAAAAGGAAGAAACTATTTCTTCCTGTGTGTTTACAATAGCCAGTGACAAGCTAATTAGTCACGAAATACTACAAATTCTATCTTCCTTTTACCTCTTATGTCTCTGTCTTCATCTCCATTTCTGCTGTCACTATCTTATTTCTGAGTGGACTTACTTATGTCCTTGGCCCCAGACTTTCCCTCCTACAGTCCATTCTCCATGTAACGGATACATTGATTTTTCCAAAAAATTATTTCAAAATGTCTCTTCCACTTCAAAACAACTAAAAATAAGAAATTGCCCCCCCCTTTCTCCTAAGTGTCTAATAAAATTACAGCCAATGAAGACACTGGTGGAAAAACAGAAGAAGCAAAAGGCAGCCCTGTGTACACATGAACAGTCAACAATGGAGGAAAGCCCTTACTTATCCCATGGAGGTACTTGGCTCAAAGAGCAGTGTCATGCAAGGTGGGAATAGAAACCCTTTAAAAACAGAGCTAATTGAAAGTCTGTATACTGAAATATTATACTAATCAGGTGTCCCACACTCACTTACTTCCAATCCATCCCTTTCCCTCATGCTCATTGAGCATTGCAGCCCAGTAATATACTCCCAAGCATCCAAAAATAGCACTCAGAGAATCATAATTAACTGCATGAGCATATGACTTCCAATGTTATAGAATGGCTTCCAGTGCCACAGAATAAACCTTTCCTCATTTTAGCATTCAAAGAGCAGTTTCCTTGTCTGCTCACCCTAAAGGTGACAAGAAGTATTTCAGATCTGAGCTACCAATCCTAGCCACACAGGTGGGAGAAAGCTAGCAGAGAAACAGGCATAAAAAAAGCAGAGGAAAATGACAACAGTCAGCAGTCTTCTATTCTTAAATATGAATAAACTAAGACTACCAGATATATGGCAAGACAGAAGACTAAGATAAATAAAAACTGCTGAACAAAGAAGAAACAAATACATGAGAGTATATACATAAATATAAAGAGAATTCTAGAATAAAACACCAGTGTATACTGAGGAATTGGAAAAATCAGTATATCCACTAAAGAATAGCAGGTCATGAAAACAAATAAATGTTAAGAATTCTCAGAAAGTAACATTACTACATTCCTAGAATCTCTGTGATTTAGTATCATAAGCTAAAAAAAATCTGAATTTTCTATTTGAACTAAGAGTTTTATTTTCTTCCCAGGAAATATTTACTACAAGTATTAATTAAGAGCATAGTTTTAATTTTAGCCAATTTTAAATATTAAGTCTTTTAACTCTTAGATGAAAGTAAATAACAGCAATAAATATATCATTAATCAAAAGGAGAAAAGGTAAGAAAAGGCATATATTACTTGCTGAACATTTTGTTTACATGTGCTTAATAAGTGTACCACCGGCTCTGCACTTTGGCACAAGACTTTGGAGCCACATTTGTGTATTTAAAAAAGAAAATAAAGGCTTAATTATTTTTCTATATTATTTCATAATACTAGAAAAGAAAATTATAAATATATTGTTATATGAATGATACCTATAAATAATTGGCAACCCACTAACTCCTTTCTTAGATTTTAATATTGTTATTTCCAGAAAAATGCAAAATTCTAACAAATAAGTTTATTATAAATTTTATTAACCTATAGAAAATTAGTTCTCATTTTACCTACTTTTATTTATTTATTTTTAAATTTTTTTTAACACTTATTTATTTTTGAGACAGAGAGAGACAGAGTATGAACAGAGGAGGGTCCGAGAGAGAGGGAGACACAGAATCTGAAACAGGCTCCAGGTTCTGAGCTGTCAGCACAGAGCCTGACGCAGGGCTCGAACTCACGGACATCAAGATCATGACCTGAGCCAAAGTCGGACGCTTAACCGACTGAGCCACCCAGGCGCCCCTTTATCTGTTTTTAATAACCATTATGAATGAACTATGCAATTATCACATGAGTCAAATGTGTAAAAACATTATTATATCGCCTTATAATTAACATGCATTTTTACAAAAATGAATACCAGGAATAAAGTACAATGGATAAAAATTGTGCATTGAATAATTATTAAAAAGATATGGCAATTGACTCTCACATTCTATACCACAAATATTCTAATAAAATAGGTCCACTATATACACTTATGAATGCAGAAATCATTTGCATACGTGCATCACTCACTGGTTTATGCCTGGTTGTAGCTTCTAGAGGATGCCAAAATGTAAATCCCTTTGCAGGATGTAATATTTCAATTTCTCAAACAGCAAATGGGACAGTAGTGAGGGCAGGCAAGGCATCAAGAATCACCACACTGGTAACAGCCTTTGATTCCTGCACTTGATATATTTGTAGACAATTACAAACGAAAACAAATCTATGCATCTATTAGCTTCACAAGGGAGGAAGGCAGTGAAATCCCACTGTTAAAACATTATTATGAAAATTTTCAAATTTAATTTTAGAGCACAAAGAATGAAAATATCTAGATTTTACATAATCTTAGGATCATGTCCTTTATTCAAGTTTAGCTATACTTGAAGCACTTCTATTTCCCTACGTTTATTTATACGCTTCCCTCATCGTGGCATGTTTTTACATTTTTCTGTCTGTCCAAATGTTCTTCATTTTTTAATGCCAAAACTGTTTCTGCCTAAAATACTTACCTAATTTTTGTTCAGTTGGTATTCCTTTCTCCATTCTCTTCATGCCAAGATAAAATGGTGATACTATGCAAATTAGCACATTTTACTGTACATATTAGGTATTTGTCTTCTGTTTATGATTCATATTACTTACTAGACTATAAGCTCCTTCATGGCAGGCTCTGCCTTTAAGCTATTTTTTGCAATGTGTCATCGCACATAATTAATTTCAATAGATATGTATTTTCTTATTGTGGAATAAATAAAAATTTTAAGCAGATACATGTAACATGTCAAATCTGACTAAAAATTATCTTCAAGAATTCAAAGTGGATCTTTAAGAATTCAAAATTCAACATTTCATATAAAAGAAAAATAAGGGTTTTATTTAAATACAGGCTTGAGGGGCGCCTGGGTGGCGCAGTCGGTTAAGCGTCCGACTTCAGCCAGGTCACGATCTCGCGGTCGGTGAGTTCGAGCCCCGCGTCGGGCTCTGGGCTGATGGCTCAGAGCCTGGAGCCTGTTTCCGATTCTGTGTCTCCCTCTCTCTCTGTCCCTCCCCCGTTCATGCTCTGTCTCTCTCTGTCCCAAAAATAAATAAACGTTGAAAAAAAAAATTAAAAAAAAAAAAAATAAAAAAAAAATAAATACAGGCTTGAATAACCACCAAGAAGCTGAAGTTTTATTAAGATGAATTAATAGGGGTGCCTGAGTGGCTCAGTCGGTTGAGCATCCGACTTCAGCTCAGGTCATGATCTCATGGTTTGTGGGTTTGAGACCCACATCAGGCTCTGTGCTGGCATTGTGGAGCCAGCTTGGGATTCTCTCTCTCCCTTTCTCTCTGTCTCTCCCCCATTTGTGCTCTCTCTCAAAACAAATAAATAAAGTTAAAAAAAAAAGATGAATTGATGGAAACATAATGTCCATAAAAAAAGTGGTAGCTATAGCACTATGTGGGTCAATAATCCTCCATCCTAGGTGCTAGAAGCACTATACTAATAGATTCCAAAGTCTAAGAACACTGGCAAATTGGAGGACATCTGAAGAAGAATGATTAAAAAGATGAAGTTTGAGGGGTTATGGTTCAAGATGACTACACAGAAAGCTCCTAAACTCACTTCTGCCCACGAACATGCTGCACCTACATTATATATGGAACCATTCCCTCTGAAAGAAATCGAAAAGATCACTGACTGACTCCTACACATGAAGTGAATGAGGAAAAAAAAAACCACATTGAAACAGGTTAAGAGAGGCTGAGACACGATCTCCCCATAAATCCCATTCCTAGTTCAGAGACAAAAAAACAAGAAGGAACTCCCAACTCCCAACTTCTCCCTGAGGAGTGAGGATTCAGACCCCACTGGTAGCACCAAAATTTTTAATACTTCCACCTGAGAGATGGGCCTCCAAAACATCTAGCTTTAAAAGCCAGTAGGGCTTTCATCCAGGGGACCCACAAGGCTATGGTGAACGCAGAGACAGTTGTTAAAGGGCTCATGTGACTCATCATGACTCACCCCCCCCCACCCCCCAGGGCACAGTGCAAAGAGCCCAGACTGAAACTTGCCCAGTCTTTCCTTGAAAAAGGACTATCAGCTTCTCATAATAGCTGGGCCTGAGGAGCAAGCGTCTATTTTAACACACATCAAGAGGCAAACTACAATAATCTCTAGAGACAGGGAGACAGTAGGCACAATCTTCAGGCTCTCCCTCTGCCTTACTCCAAGTCACCAGAATCCCAGAAAGGAGATCATGCACATGTCTGGCACCCCAGTTTTTGCCTATGCCCATATCAGACAAAATCAACTTTACAACAAAGACTGCAATAAGAAACAAAGACAGTCATTACATAATGACAAAGGAGTCAATCCAGCAAGAAGGTATAACATTTGTAAACATTCATGCATCCAACATAGAAGCAACTAAATATATAAAGCAAATGTTAACAGGCATTAAGGGAAAAATAGCAACACAATAATGGTAGAGGACTTCAATATTCCACTGTCATCAATGGATAGATCAAGACAGAAAAATCAATAAGGATATATTAGACTGAAATGTTACAGTAAATAAGATGGACTTAACAGACTTTTACAGAATATTCCATTCAAAAGCAGCAGAATAAACATTCTTCTCAAGTACAAATGGAATATTCTCCAGGATACAGCATATGTTAGACCATAAAACAACTATTAATGAATTTAAGAAGGCTGAAATCATACCAAGCATCTTTTCATACTACAATGGTATGAAATTGAAATCAAGTATAAGAAGACAATGGAAATTTCACAAATATGTAAACATTAAACGATATGTTACTGAACAAATTGAATCAAAAAAGAAATCAAAAGAGAAATTTAAAAAAGAAATCTTGAAACAAATGAAAATAGACACACAATATACCTTCTACATCCTGGAAAAAGAAAAGAAATACAACATACAAAAAATTATTGGATGCAGCAAAAGTAGTTCAAAAAGGGAATTTCATAGCAATAAATGTCTACATTGAGAAATAAGAGAGATCTCAAATAAATAACCTAACTTTACATCTCAATGAACTAGAAAAAGAATAAACTCATTCCAGTGTAGTATAAGGAAAGAAATAACAAAGATCAGTGTGTAAATAAATAAAACAAACTACAAAAACAACAGAAAAGATCAGTGAAGCTAAGAGCTTTTTTTTGAAAAGATAAACAAAATTGACAAATCTTTAGCTTGACTCACCAAGAAACAAAGAGAGAGGTCTTAAATAAATAAAATCAGAAATGAAAGAAGAGACATTGTAACTGACATCACAGAAATACAAAGGCATCAAACTGACATCAAAGAAATATATGAGAGATGACTATGAGCAATTATTCACCAAAAACTTAAAAAACCTTGAAGAAATGAATAAATATCTAGAAACACACAACCCACCAAAATTGAATCATGGTGAAATAGAAAATCTAAATGGACTAATTACTAGAGATTGAGTCAGTATTCAAAACCTCCCAACAAACAAAAGTCTGGAACAGGATGGCTTCACTGATAAATTTCACCAAACATTCAAAGAATGAATATCAGTCTTTTCAATCTCTTTCAAAACATAGAAGAGGAGGGAACTCTTCCAAACTAATTTTATGAGCCAGTATTACCATGATACCAAAACCAAACAAAGATGCCACAAGAAAATAAAATTACAGGCCAATATCCCTGTTGAACATAGATACAAACATCTCCCCAAAATATCCGCAAACCAAATTCAACAATACAGTTAAAGGATCATATACCATGCTCAAGTGGGACTTATTTCAGGGAAGCAAGGATGGTTCAACATCCACAAAGCAGTCAACGTGATACACCACATTAGCAAAATGAAGGATAAAAATTATGTCATTATTGACATAGATTCACAAAAAGCTGTTGACAAAATTCCACATCGATTTATAACAAAACTCACAACAAAGTGGGTATAGAGGGAACATACCGCCACACAGGGCATCTGTGACAGATCTACAGTTAACATCATGCTTAATGGTGATAAACTTACAGCTTTTCCTGTAAGATCAGGAATAAGACAAGGATGCCTACTCTCTCACCCTCACCGCTTTTATTCTATATAGTGTTGGAAGTCCTAGCCACAGCAATCAGGCAAGAAAAATAAATAAAAGGTATCTAAACTGGAATAGAAGAAGTAAAACTGTCACTTTTATAAATAATATATTATATATTATAAATATATAAATAATATATTATATATTATAAATATATAAATATATAAATAATATATAATATATATTATATATATTATATCTAAACTGGAATAGAAGAAGTAAAACTCACTTGTTATAAATAATATATTATATATTATAAATATATAATATATAAATATATATTTATATTATATATAATATATTATATATAATATATATGTAAATTATATATATTATATATAAATAATATATTATATATAAATAATATATAATATATATATATTATATATTATATCTAAACTGGAATAGAAGAAGTAAAACTGTCACTTTTTATAAATAATATATTATATATTATAAATATATAATATATAAATATATATTTATATTTATATTATTATATATATTATATTATTATATTATATATAAATAATATATTATATATTATAAATATATAAATAAATAAATAATATATTATATATAAATAATATATTATATCTAAATAATATATAATATATATATTATATATATTATATCTAAACTGGAATAGAAGAAGTAAAACTGTCACTTTTTATAAATAATATATTATATATTATAAATATATAATATGTAAATATATATTTATATTATATATAAATAATATATTATATATTATAAATATATAAATAATATATAATGTATATTATATATTATATATATAGACATATATATTATATATATAGACATATATATATTGATATATATAGATAGATATTTCACTTATCAAGGAAATGCAAATCAAACCACAATGAAATGTCACCTCACATCTGTAGGGTGGCATTTATAAAAAAGACAAGAAATAACAAGTGTTGACAAGGACGTAGACAAAAAGGAACCCTCATACACTATTAATGGGGATGAAATTGGTGCAGCCATTATGGATAACAGTATAGTAAAAAAAGTTAAAAAACTGAACTACCATATAATATAGAAATTCTACTTTGAGTATTTATCTGAAGAAAACCAAAACGGTATCTTAAAAAGATATATGCACACCCATTATTTGCAATAACCAAGAAATGGAAACATTATTTGCAAAAACCAAGAAATGGAAACAACCCAGGTCTCTACTGATGGAATGAATGGATAAAGAAATTGTGGTATATATATGCACAACAGAATATTATTCAGCCATAAAAAGCATGAAATCTTGCCACGTGGACAGAGACCTGAATGGGATTATGCTAAGTGAAATAAGTAACACATAGAAAGACGAATACTATGTCTCTTATGTGGAATCTAAAACAAACAAAAAACCAAGCTCAGAGATACAGAAAACAGATTGCTGGTTGCCAGAGTCAGGTGGTAGTGGTAGAGGGAAAAATAGGTGAAAGGAGCAAAAAGAAAAAAGAAAGAAATTTTTTTTAATGTTTTTATTTATTTTTGAGACAGAGAGAAACAGAGCATGAGCAGGGAAGGGGCAGAGAGAGAGACACAGAATCGGAAGCAGGCTCCAGGCTCTGAGCCATCAGCACAGAGCCCGATGCGGGGCTTGAACTCACAGACTGTGAGATCATGACCTGAGCCGAAGTCGGACACTCAACCGACTGAGCCACCCAGGTGCCCCAAGAAAGAAATTTTTTAAGAGAAAAAATAACAGTGCTACCAGTTGCTTGGTAAGTAAGAAACTTGATTGGAATGGAATTTTATTGTTTGTTGAATGGATGTGCTGACTCCTTTGTAATGTATGTAGAGAGTATTAAATACATATGTAAGAGATGATTCTAAAGAGTGTTTCATGCTCGGCACTTGAGAACAGTGTTATATCAGTGAACAGACGTGCCTCCCATTGTATATATTTCTAAATATGCTTCTTACTTGCCATACTTAGAAAAGTGATTTTTCAGCGAGTGGATGTGCTGATGACTGTGTAAAGCATATAGACAAGTGTTTAAAGACATTTAATTAACATATTTCTAAGAATGTTATTGGCTACACTAGTTACTAGCTAAGAATAATGTTATTGTAGTGAATGGAATGAATTATTCTGTATTTTGTGTAGATAAATGTTTAAATGTGGTCAGAGGACCTGGATATACATTTTTCAAAAGAAGATATATATATGGCCAACTGGTACATAAAAAAGTGTTCGATATCACTAATGACAAGGGAAATGCAAATCGAAACCACCATGAGATATTACTTCACCATGAGATATTATTTCACTACTATGAGATATTCATTGTTAGAATGGCTATTTAAAAAAAAGACAAATTAAAATGAGTGCTGGTGAGGATGTGAAGAGGAACCCTAAATTGGTAGAGCCACTAATGAAAATAATATAAAGGTTCCTCAAAATATTAAAAATATAACTACCATCTGATCCAGCAATTCCTCTCCTGAGTATATATGCAAAGGAAATGAAATCAAAATCTCCACTCACATATTTCCTGCAGCAGTATTTACATGCCAAGACATGGAACCTGCCAAAGTGTCTATTGAAGGACGAATGGATAAAGAAAATACAACACACACACACACACACACACACACACACACACACACACACACACACACAGAGGAATATCATTCTGCTCTGAAAAGATGGCAATTCTCCAAGTACATCTATCCTGCGTGGTGATATCCTCATCATTCTTCAGATGTGACTTCACTGATCAGTCATGTCTCCTTATTTCCCTAAATTTGTCTAATCTGATCTCAGAAAATAATGGGAAAAAATGAAAGAGGAACAGAGAGGTTAAGTAACCTTGATAATGCCACACTACAGAGCCAGGCAGCCTGGCTCAAGAATGAGAGCTCTTAACTGCCCCAATATATAGGTGTCTGTTAGATTATTCTCTGTACTTTTTCTAAAATAGTTTATAATTTTTTAAGGATCTGAGGTAAATATGGCAAAACATTAAAAAAAGATCATCAAAATATTAATTGCTCACAAATGTCAAATCTTAATATACCTGTAACTAATTAATCCTGACTAAATACATTATATGATTCACAGTTCATAATGTTCATATATATACACATACATAATATGCAGTATAACAGAAAAAGAATAGAATTCAGAAAAGAATCAAAGATTCCAGATCCAGGTAATATGGATTAAGTACAATGCATCCCGTCTTTCCCATTTAATATCACTATTAAAACCTGCACTGAATGTACATCAGCTATTTAAGGCCGTTGAAAATCTAATAGAAGCCAGATTAAATGAAGACCCCACAGAGCTTTTGATTATGTGGGCTTTATCTAGTGACATCTACCCGAATTAGAGATTAAAACAGAAACTGTTAAAAACAAAAAGCACAAGTTCACATTCCATTAGCTCTCAGAGTGGTGATATTATCACCATTATCACAACTCTTTGGAAATTTCCACTGTACTCTCATATGAGAGAGAGTGGAAAAGACAAATAACATCTAAGTGATACAGGAAATAGTTTTGACCGCAGTTTTAGAACTCGTGCCCATATGCGACAGATAAAAAATAAATATTGTTTGAAGCACACATGAAATATTTATCAAACTGTAACAAAAAGGATCTGGACAAATATTTTAAAAACTAATTTCAGGGGCACCTAGGAGACTCAGTTGGTTAAGCGTCTGACTTTGGCTCAGGTCACCATCTCATCCCTCAGCCCTGCATTGGGATCTGTGCTGATAGCTCAGAGCCTGGATCCTGCTTCAGATCCTGTGTCTCCCTCTCTCTCTCCCTCTCTCTCTCTCTCTCTCTCTCTCTCTCTCTCTCTATGCCTCCCCAGCTCATGCTCTCTCTCTGTCAAAGATAAATAAAGATTAAAAAAATTAAAAACTAATTTCATACTGAATAAAAGGCAAAAAGAGGGAGGGCAATACTTTAACAAAAAGTTAGAAAAAATGTTTAGAATTTAAAAAGACATTTCTAAGTAACACAGTCACCTGTCTTTTGATGTCTTTTTGCTAGCTCTGTTGCCAGCATTAGTTCCTTAAGGCTCTCCATTCACATAGGATCATGGCCGTTAGGAAGGATATCAAATTCATGTTCTGCCACTACTTTTTTAGACATGGGCTTACATTGCCATTGAGAAGGAATTCATTTTAATAAGTTAGCTATTTATATTTAAGAGACTGTCTACATCAAGCTCTCCAAATTTTTGCACCAAATTTTAGTACTAGCAAGGCTATATCCGGAATGGCAAAGCTGACCAATACCAGTACTCAAAAATCTTTGAACAGTCTCAACTCTTCCAGTGTTCCAAAGAGAATGACTCTCCATTAAATCTCGTGTTACCCAAGGAATACTCTGAGTAAGGTAAATTATTCAGCACTCATCAAGGAACGTCTATGAGAAGGTGTCACATATTATACCTATTAGACGTATTAGACTTATGATGACCTATCTAAATATTTTTGAAATCTGTAGGAAAAAAAATGTTATGTAGATTACTTGTGATTTTACAAGGTTGCGATAATTTCTGACATTTAAAAGACTTTCAGTAAAAATAATTTTCCTTACTTGGCTTTAAGAATGTCAGGCTAGAGGGTGCCTGAGTGGTTCGGTAGTTGAGCATTCGACTTTGGCTCGGGTCCTACTCATGGTTGGTGAGTTTGAGCTCCACATCAGGCTCACTGCTGTCAGGGCATAGCCTGCTTCGGATCCTCTGCCTCCTCTCTCTCTGCCCCTCCTCCACTCCTCTCTCTCTCTCTCTCTCTCTCAAAAATAAACATTAAAAAATAAATTGGGGGGGCGCCTGGGTGGCGCAGTCGGTTAAGCGTCCGACTTCAGCCAGGTCACGATCTCGCGGTCCGTGAGTTCGAGCCCCGCGTCGGGCTCTGGGCTGATGGCTCGGAGCCTGGAGCCTGTTTCCGATTCTGTGTCTCCCTGTCTCTCTGCCCCTCCCCCGTTCATGCTCTGTCTCTCTCTGTCCCAAAAATAAGTAAACGTTGAAAAAAAAAATTAAAAAAAATAAAAATAAAAAATAAATAAATTGGGGCACCTGGGTGGCTTAGTCAGTTAAGCTTCCGACTTGGGCTCAGCTCATGATCTCTCAGTTCGTGAGTTCAAGCCCCGTGTCAGGCTCTGGGCTGACAGTTCAGAGTCTGGAGCCCTCTCTCTCTGCCCCTCTCCTGATGGTGCTCTGTCTCTGTCTCTGTCTCTCTCTCTCTCTCAAAAATAAGCAAACATTAAAAACAATTTAATAAATTTAAAAAAAGAATGTCAGGGTCTAGGAATATGATTTTTTCAAAGAAATTTTTACTTCAATAGAAAAGTATATAAACTGTGGTTGTAGAATTTTAGAACATATAAACAAATATGGGCTTAAACTCAAGAACTGAAGACTACTCAAAGTTGGAAGCTTAACTGACTGAGCCACCCAGGCACCCCAAGGAGTCTTAATAGAAGTAGTAGTTTAACTGCTGCCCTTTCACAAATCTAAAAATTTGGATCATTGTCTCTCTCACTCTCCAGTTAGCTGTGCCAGGCATTGGAGTCTGAGACGGTCCTTTTAAAGTGGAAATAGATGCATATGTTTCCCTTATACTCAGAGGAAATATCTGTGGGAATATGCAGGACAGAGTGAAGGCATTTGCAGAGTGACAGGTCTCTAAAAATCCTATTGTGCCAGCCAGATGTTGGAGAGAGGGTCTATGGCTGTTTCTATGTCTCATAACGCTGAACCTGGTAAATGGCTGATAAAGGCTCATACTAGAGACACTTACCTGTCCTAGAAAATGGGAGAATTTCAATCAGTTGGTGGTTACTCAGGATGAAGCAGTGTGTGACTGAGTTTGTGTTCCTTGGTGGCTTTGTTTGGCTATGATTTCAAAGAGCAGAACCGACATAGAAGTTAGTTTTTTCCACTTTAAACTGCTGCCTACAGAAAGAGGTTAGTACTCTCTGAACTAGGGAGCCTAGTCGGTGAGTCCAAACCTGGTTGCAAAGGTTACTTCTGTTCTTAATGAACAAGGCAAACCTGTGGTCCTCTCCTAACAGGATATCCAAAATTACCTTTATTTTTCATTTCCTTTCTTTCTTCCTCTCTCAGACTCTCTCTCTTATATTGTACATACATTGAGCTTGCTAATTACTCTTTTTCATTAGGATGCAAGAAAGCTAGAAGAGTTTTGCAATATGCAGATGGTCACAAAATTAACAAAGGATCAAGGAAATTGAAGAGCCTAAGAAAACTAAACGTGGGGGGCACCTGAAAGAAAAAAAAATTGCAGCTTTCTACTCATTTACCATCCAGTGAGGCAACGCAATCAGCAAGGCGTGCTGCTGAAATCTGTTCTTCTACTTTCTCTGGCATCTGGGTAAGGGGGCTGTCTAAAAATCACCAAAACCTGGAGACGGCTTCCGACAAGAGACAAAAACAAACAAAAGGAAAAGCAAAACTTGGAAAAGAAAACCAGATACACTGCTGAAAAAAATAGCAAAACAAAACAAAACCCAAACCCCATAATTAATCTCCTCTCAGACGTGAAAAAACAATGTACAGAAGGAAGGATAGGAAATTATAAGGCAGGACATGCTTGGGGCGGAGGGGAGGGTGTTTAACAATAGGAAAAGTTTTCACGAGGGAAAAGTTTTCAATTAAGTTAGGGTATAAAAGATAAATTGAGAAAATCTAAGAAATTTTACAAGCAAAAAATGGGAAAGACAATAGGGAAAAAGAGGAAGGAGAGGATGGAGGGAAAGGAAGAAGAATGCAAATGAGGAAAAGGTGAAATTGAACACCCTCTTAGGAGAGGAACGCTGGTTGACCTTGGCCATTTGAAAGAGCAGTAATATTTGCACCTGGTATCAGACTCACAGAAAAAGCAGGCTGCTCTGGTCCAGAGGAAGCTAACCTGGGTGGTTGTTTTTTTCATTTCCCAAGAATGGAGGAAGGGTAGAGGGCAGAGGATAACTGAAGCTTGTTTCCTGAATTTATGTGTTCTGTTTCACATTTCACGAGTACTCTTTTTTAAGTAAAATGATCCAGCTCTTCTGCGAAGGAAAATTCCAGACGTGTGTGAGAGAGCCTTCTAAGTATTACTTGCAAAGAATGGCTCAGCTCTAATTATAAATGGAGATAATGCTCTTATTTTCAGAGATCTCTCCGTATCCCAAATGCTCCGAGCCAAATCTATGGTTATTGCAGCCTCACACTTCTCTGAAGAATGGATTCTGAATTTTCACTCCAATCAAAAATAGGTCTTTCCACAACACATCATACTGAGACCTACTGCTGTCATTTGGAGCTAAAGCAGCCCTATATTTCTTATTATCTATGAGCCCAAGGATAAGTACCAAATAAACAAGCAGCTTTTTCCCAAATCTCAAAGCTTAAACTATTTTTATAGGCGCAACCGATGGTAAAGTTTAACTTGATTTATCCTTGAGAGGCTGTCCCCCTGGAGAGGAAGTTAGCTTTGCAGAACCCCTGGTAGAGTGCCAAGAGGAAATCAGGACTGGTCCACAAGCTGAAACAGCTATAACCGCAAGGTTTGGACTCCAGGAATAACTGGTGCTCCCTCAACCAGTTACTGTGAGTAAGGAAGAGGGCTGACACCCAAGGTGAAGCCCATAGCTCACTGCTATGAGCAGTAGATTATATTCAGGAATTAAAGTCAAAAGTATAGGGGCGCCTGGGTGGCGCAGTCGGTTAAGCGTCCGACTTCAGCCAGGTCACGATCTCGCGTTCCGTGAGTTCGAGCCCCGCGTCGGGCTCTGGGCTGATGGCTCAGAGCCTGGAGCCTGTTTCCGATTCTGTGTCTCCCTCTCTCTCTGCCCCTCCCCCGTTCATGCTCTGTCTCTCTCTGTCCCAAAAATAAAAAAAAATCAAAAAAAAAAAAATCAAAAGTATAACTCATCTGGCATGGGGCCCAAGCAATCAAGATAGGTGCTGGAGTGGATATAATTCTAAGGATTTTCCCCCAGTTTGCCATTTTCTGGTTACTTGATCAAACACCAGTCTAGCTCCTGCTGTGAAAGTTACTAAATTTACTGATCAGCTGACCTTAGATGGGGCTAGTCTCCTGGATTGTCTGGGTGGGTCCAATGGAATCACAGGAGGACTAAAAAGCAGAAGGGGCGATAGACAGGAAAGGTGCAGCAAAGACGGAGATCAGACAGATTCCGG
Source organism: Lynx canadensis (assembly GCF_007474595.2). Taxonomy (NCBI): domain Eukaryota; kingdom Metazoa; phylum Chordata; class Mammalia; order Carnivora; family Felidae; genus Lynx; species Lynx canadensis. Next base: position 41,496,783 of record NC_044311.2, on the reverse strand, counting down.
GCATAAGGAGAATTCAAAGGACAGTCACTGGCTCTGAGGTATGGGGACCCTTGAGGAGCTTCTAGCAGGCCACCAGCTGACAACCAACAAGGACACTGAGGTCTCAGTCTACAACCACAGTGGATTCTGCCAACAACTTGAATGAATTGAAAGGTGGGTTGTTTCCAGAGCTTCCAGTTAAAAGCCCAAGGGGCAGAGATGATGATTCAACCTTGTGGGACTCAGATCAGAGAACCAAGACAAGCCAACCCAGACTGCTGACCTGCAGAACCGTGAGATGACAAAGTGAAGTTATTTTAGGCTGGTAAATGTGTGGTCATTTGTTAACAGCAGCAATACAAATCCACTGTAAACACCCAACTTATCAGTACACCTTGCGTGCAGCCAAGCAACTGCTAACTACCAGACCTAGCCATGCCATGTAATGTTTTACCTGAACCAGCTAACGGCCGAAATACAGCAAGTTGGGTGCTACGTATCGGCTCCTACATTGTATCTACAATTACATAACACAAAACTAAATGCCTGAATATTTTTTCTCTATGCAGAATAATCCCATTTTGTACAAGTATTTATTACCAAGGAAAAATAGCACTGATATCTAATAATTTTATGTTTAGGATTATAACCCACTCAAAGCATTCTAGGGGTGCTGGGTGACTCTGCCAATTAAGCATCTGACTCTGGCTCAGGTCACGATCTCAGTTTGTGAATTTGAGCCCCATATTGTACTTTGCAATGACAGTGTGGAGCCTGCTTGGAATTTTCTCTTTTTCTCTCTCTGCCCCTCTCCCACTTGGTCTCTCTCTCTCTCTCAAAATATATACATAAACAAAAAAAAAATTGTAGAGGCTCACATATTTGATGGAAGAGATTGTTCACAGTATTATATATATTAATAAATAAATTATGGCACAATTACTACATGAAATATTATGCAGTCTTTCCGTGGATTTTTGAAGGAAAGGATTACTATATATTAAATGAAAGGAGGATACTAAATTGTATCCGCTGAGTCTAATTTTATTAAAAACACAAAATACTTGCACATTGTAAAGAAGACTGGAATACATTGTGTTATAGAGGTCATTAATAGGTGGTAGAGTTAGTAATTCTTACATGTTTTTATTTATATATTTTATAAAATGTCTACATATTTTTTAGAATTTGATATTTTAAAGCAAATATTACTCTGTAGAATTAGTTTGCTATGTACACATATGCCATTAATTCTATATATTACTTTGACAAATTAACTTTTTAGCACTTTGGTTTCCTGATTTCCCAAAATAAATTGAACCAAAGGGCCTAACATCTCTTTGAATATAAAAATTCTAAGAATATCTAAATACAGAAGTGTCAAGAAAACCCTCGGTTTATAATATATCTCCCTAGAGTCATCACTTAGATTTGGCATTTTGTTATTTTTCTTTTTTTTTTTTTAAAGTTTATTTACTTATTTTGAAAGAGTGAGAGAGAGAGCAAGGGAGGGGAAGAGACAGAGGGAAAGAGAATCCCAAGCAGGCTCCGGACTGCTGTCAGTGCAGAGACCTATGTGGGGCTGGAAATTGCAGTTCCTATCTCACAAACTCTGAGATTGTGACCTGAGCCAAAATCAAGAGTCAGATGCCTAACCGCCTGAGCCACTGACACACCCCTCACGTTGCTTTTTTCTCCTTCATGTCACTGTTGCTTTCATCCCTCATGAGCATTTTCTGGACACTAAGTATGCTATGTCTTAAATCAAAACAAATGTTTCTGTTTTCCATCCTACTACCACATGAGTTTTGAAGACAGTTAAGATAATAAAAACATGAACACAAAGCATTGGGAAATTGCTACCTTAGTTTATCTTTAGATTATTTTAAGTAATATTCTTTTTTTTAATTTTTATTTTTAATTTTTTAAATTTACATCCAAATTAGTTAGCATATAGTGTAACTTAGTGCCCCTTACCCATTTAACCCATCCCCCCTCCCCCAACCCCTCCAGTAATCCTCAGCTTGTTCTCCATATTTATGAGTCTCTTCTGTTTTGTCCCCCTCCCTGTTTTTATATTATTTCTGTTTCCCTTCCCTTATGTTCATCTGTTTTGTCTCTTAAAGTCCTCAGTTGATTGAAGTCATATGATATTTGTCTTTCTCTGACTAACTAATTTCACTTAGCATAATACCCTCCAGTTCCATCCATGTAGTTGCAAATGGCAAGATTTCATTCTTTTTGATTGCTGAGTAATACTCCATTGTGTATATATACCACATCTTCTTTATCCATTCATCCATCCATGGACATTTGGGGTCTTTCCATACTTTGGCTGTTGTTCATAGTGCTGCTATAAACATGGGGGTGCATGTGTCCCTTTGAAACAGCACACCTGTATCCCATGGATAAATGCCTAGTAGTGCAATTGCTGGGTTGTAGGGTAGTTCTAGTTTTAGTTTTTTGAGGAACCTCCATACTGTTTTTCAGAGTGGCTGCACAAGCTTGCATTGCCACCAACAATGCAAAAGAGATCCTCTTTCTCTGCATCCTCGCCAACATCTGTTGTTGCCTGAGTTGTTAATGTTAGCCATTCTGATAGGTGTAAGGTGGTATCTTACTGTGGTTTTGATTTGTATTTCCCTGATGATGAGTGACATTGAGCATTTTTTCATGCGTTGGTTGGCCATCTGGATGTCTTCCTTGGAGAAGTGTCTATTCATGTCTTTTGCCCATTTTTTCACTGGATTATTTGCTTTTTGAGTGTTGAGTTGGTAAGTTCTTTGTAGATTTTGTATACTAAACCTTTATCTGATATGTCATTTGCAAATATCTTCTCCCATTCTGTCGGTTGCCTTTTAGTTTTGCTGATTGTTTCCTTCGCTGTGCAGAAGGTTTTATTTTGATGAGGTCCCAGCAGTTCATTTTTGCTTTTGTTTGCCTTGTCTCCAGAGACGTGTTGAGTAAGAAGTTGCTGCGGCCAAGATCAAAGAGGTTTTTGCCTGCTTTCTACTTGAGGATTTTGATGGCTTCCTGTCTTACATTTAGGTCTTTCATCCATCTTGAGTTTATTTTTGTGTCTGGTGTAAGAAAGTGGTCCAGGTACATTCTTCTGCATGTTGCTGTCCAGTTTTCCCAGCACCACTTGCTGAAGAGACTGTCTTTATTCCATTGGATATTCCTTCCTGTTTTGTTAAAGATTAGTTGGCCATATGTTTGTGGGTCCATTTCTGGGTTCTCTATTCTGTTCCATTGATCTGAGTGTCTGTTCTTGTGCCATACTGTCTTGATGATTACAGCTTTGTAGTATAGCTTGAAGTCTGGGATTGTGATGTTAAGTAATATTCTTAAGTAAATGACAACCATAGAGATTGTTCTGTGACTTTTCAAAACATTTATGCTTTTATCATTGCCTTATAGTAACATTTGACATAATAAAATAAGGTTCGTATATATGTTCATAAGAAAGAATCTTTAACTGAATTCATTATTTTAATGATTATATATAAAGAGGCTACATTTATCAAAACTATTTTATGTCATTAAAATTAGATTTAAGCATCTAACTCAAAGCTTAATAAACTTTATGTATATCAGTTTTAATTTAGGAAAGCTATCCTTTTTTAAAAAATATTTCATTGTATAAGTAGAAATATAAATAAACGTCTAGGTGGAAATAAATTTGGTATAATCCTTTTGAAAAGTATTTTAGCAAGATATATAAAAACAATTAAAATGATCAAGTCCTTTGACTGTAAAATCTACATGGAAATTTAGGTTCACAAAATGATTCAAAAGAAAAAGAAATAAATGAATATTTAACTTCATTTAAAATTTTTTCTTCCAATACTAGCTTTAAAAAAACCAGCATCTATCCTTGATTGTTTGAATTCCTCACCTACACAACCTAGACTATACCTTATTTGTTAATGCCCCAATACGTACTAATCCTATAAGCCTAAAGAATGAATTAGAAATCAGTACCCAGTGAAGGGATGGTTTGGAATCTGTTTACCAGGCTAATAAGTGCAAATCACATTCCTTAATATATCACTGTATTTAGGGCCACCTGGGTGGCTCAGTTGGTTAAGTGTTCGAATTCAGCTCAGGTCATGATCTCACGGTGGGTGAGTTTGAGCCCCGCATCAGGCTCTGTGCTGACAGCACAGCTCAGAGCCTGGAGCCTGCTTTGGATTCTGTGTCTTCCTCTGTCTGCCCCTCCCTGCTCGTGTGCACACACACGTGGGTTCTCTCTCTCTCTCAAAAATATAAACATTAAAAAAAAATTTTTTTTAATATCACTGTATTTATCACACATGGCTATGAAAGTTTTTCTTCACTATTATCTCTTTACAGATGAATATATGACTAAACAAATAAATATCATTCCTTCTCTGGTATACATTTAAAAGATTACTTTGTAAATGAATTTAGTTCACATCTGTATTTGCAAACCTACACTGAACATCAAATAACAAGCAATTTCTTCTTTTTACCACAAAAGACATATCCTTACTGGAAAGTTCAAGTTTAAGGTGTTCTTCTTTTTATTAAAAAGAAAATGTTTTAAATGTCTTTATTTATTTTTGAAGGAGACAGCACGAGTGGGGGAGGAGCAGAGAGAGAGGGAGGCACAGAATCCGAAGCAGGCTCCAGGGTCTAAGCTGTCAGCACAGAGTCCAATGTGGGGCTCGAACCCACAAACTGTGAGATCATGTCCTGAGCCGAAGCCGGATGCTCAACCGACTGAGCACCTAGGCGCCCCAAGGTGCTCTTCTTTTTAAAATGCAGTTAAAATATTGAATTACCAACAGTACTGAACTGGTGTAGGTAGAACTAATCTCTAACCAAACTGTGATACATGGTTGCCGTGTTATTATTTGTTGTCAGTGTTTGATTCTACTGGCAACCTGATGGTAGGTGGTACAAATAAGTACAGAAGAGAGAGCAAGCAGAAGGTAAACATGATACAATGTAACTAATAATTGAGGTTTTATCCATTGACCTTTTTGAATATATAATCTATACGGTGAACTCAGGTTGACATATGACATCCTTACTGACATGACTTATTGAGGAGCTGAAGTCACTGTTGACCTATGGGTTTCTGTTTGTAATGTTTTACTTTGTTTGTTTACATTTAGCACTCATAAAAAAAAAAGTATGACATACAAGCTCAGCCACTGACTCAGTAACCAAATATTTGTACTTCATAAGCATGAACTTTAGAATCTGAATATTAAATTCTCCAGTTAGCAAGGTTTCAAATTGTTCTTAGAGTTTCATTAAAATATCTCTTCTCTTGTTTTTGCTTGTGATACAGCCAGGAAAGTTTGTTTTCAACTAAAAAAAGGTTTAGTCCAATGAACTTGATTCTCCTTTGGGTCTTTCATTATAACCTGGTGTTAGTAATCTTGATATTTGCTCATAATTACTTTTAAGTAAGCATGGTTAGCAGTAATTATAGTTTGTTTTACTTTTAATCCTAAACTTGTTTATATTTCATTGTCTTCACTTTTATTCTGCAAACCATTGAAATATGGTTCCCCCCCACACCATTCCAATAAAGTTGCCCTTGCTAAGGTTGGCAATGGCCTTTTCATTGATAGAGTTCATGAAAACTATTAATTCTTTAACTGAAAGCCAAAACAAATGTATATTTAAAAAATTGCTTCTGTGCTTAGATTTTCTGGCCTTTTTTTCTAAACCTTATAATTCTCCCTTTATCTTTTTAAATTTATTTATTTATTTATTTATTTATTTATTTATTTATTTAATCTACATCCAACTTAGTATATAGTGCAATGATGATTTCAGGAGTAGATTCCTTAGTGCCCCTTACCCATTTAGCCCATCTCCCCTCCCACAACCCATCCAGTAGCCCTCAGTTTGTTCTCCATATTTATGAGTCTCTTCTGTTTTGTCCCCCTCCCTGTTTTTATATTATTTTTGTTTCCCTTCCCTTATGTTCATCTGTTTTGTCTCTTAAATTCCTCAGTTGATTGAAGTCATATGATATTTGTCTTTCTCTAACTAATTTCACTTAGCATAATACCCTCCAGTTCCATCCATGTAGTTGCAAATGGCAAGATTTCATTCTTTTTGATTGCTGAGTAATACTCCATTGTATATATATACCACTTTTTCTTTATCCATTTCATCCATCCATGGACATTTGGGCTCTTTCCATACTTTGCCTGTTGTTCATAGTGCTGCTATAAACATGGGGGTGCATGTGCCCCTTCAAAACAGCATACCTGTATCCCTTGGATAAATACCTGGTAGTGCAGTTGCTGGGTTGTAGGGTAGTTCTAGTTTTAATTTTTTGAGAAACCTCCATACTGTTTTCCAGAACGGATGCACGAGCTTGCATTCCCACCAACAATGCAAAAGAGATACCCTTTCTCTCCATCCTCGCCAACATCTGTTGTTGCCTGAGTTGTTAATTTTAGCCATTCTGACAGGTGTGAGGTGGTATCTCATTGTGGTTTTGATTTGTAGTTCCCTGATGATGAATGATGTTGAGCATTTTTTCATGTGTCAGTTGGCCATCTGTATGTCTTCTTTGGAGAAGTGTCTATTCCTGTCTTTTGCCCATTTCTTCACTGGATTCTTTGTTTTTTGGGTGTTGAGTTTGATAAGTTCTTTATAGATTTTGAATAATTCTCCCTTTATACAGTCATTTGATATTGGCTAAATAAGTGGAAACTTTTAGGCCCTAAATTCAACCATTTTGTTCTGTTTTGTTGGTTTGGATTTTGGGTAAGTGAAAACTGATATTTGCAAAGTGAAGAACTAAAAGAGATAAGCTTATCAGATGGTGACTGATAGACCATAGCTACAACTGGTATAACTCGTGAAAAAGTTAGCCCTGTAACCCTGCCAGGACAACCTGATAAAGCAGCATTGGTTAATCTCACTCTGCCGACTGAACACAGGATCCCCACCCCCACCCCATTCTGTGTCTCTGTCTCCTGCCTGAAAAGGAATGGGAACTAGTACATTAGAGGGACCTGAAATAGAGTGAGATCCTACTTTCTTTCCACTGTGGTTATATCCACCTACTAGGCTTCAGACTGTGGTATGAGATTATGGGATATGTTTTCTGTTCAGTGACCACCCTTTCCTACTAGAACTGGGGAAGTGGAAGGCGTAATAAATTAGGCATTGTGTTTAACCAGAAGTTATGTGTGAGCACTTCTTCCGGTCATTGGATATAAGCAAAAGAACATGATGTTTTACCTACATACAGCACTCGGCACCACAGCTGCAACTCCTTTTCCTTCCTGCAGATTTTGACACCAGAGATTACTTCATTAAAAGTCTCTCCCACCTCAATTTTAGAAATACCACACTTTTTTTTTTCTTTAAATTTATTTATTTTGAGGGAGACAAAGACAGCGTGAGTAGAGGAGGGGCAGACAGTGGGTGAGACAGAGAATCCCAAGCGGGCTCTGTACTGTCAGCGCAGAGCCCGACACGGGGCTCAAACTTACTAATCCAGGAGATGGTGACCTGAGCCAAAACCAAGAGTTGGACACTTAACCGACTGAGCCACCCAAGTGCCCCAGAACTATCACACTTCTTTTTTTTTACACATCCTTGTTCGCCATTCCTGGTTTTCTTTTTTTGTTTGTTTGTTTGTTTGTTTGTTTTGGCAACAGATAAAGAGCCCATGATCTCTAAATACTGGTGTCTCTTATTTCCATACCTGACCCATTCCTCATGCTGCAAAGTTTCAATGATGGGAGTCTACCTGTTTTGAAAATTTGATTATTGTGCATATTTCTGTTTCTCTCAACAGGTAAGTAGGAATATTTTAACAATCTACCAGTTGTCTGCCCTTTGTCCCACAGGCATCTTAAACTCAACTAATTTAACTGGACTCTATCCTAATCTTATTCTGTGATCCCTATTTATATGTGTGCATTACCATTCATTCAATTGTTCAAGATGAAAACATTCTTAAAATAATTCTGTCCCCTTTCCCTACCCAAAATCAGTCACCAAGCAAAACCTATTCCCTTTTTTCTTTCTTTTCTTTCTTTCTTTCTTTCTTTCTTTCTTTCTTTCTTTCTTTCTTTCTTTCTTTCTTTCTTTTTCTTTCTTTCTTTCTTTCTTCCCTTCTTTCTTCCCTTCTTTCTTTCCTTCTTTCTTTCTATCCCTGGAGTACATCCCCTTCCTTCCAATTTCACTGAACACACTTCACTATATTTTTCAATATTGTATTATCTTGTGTCTGGAATTGTCACTAAAATGCTCTCCTTTGGTTTTCCTATCCTACAAATCATTCTTGACACTAATTTAGTTTTTCTAAAGCAAGAACCTAATAGTGTCCTTTTCATACTTAAAATTATGCCATCAATCCACCCTCCAACATCAAACACCATCTCTTTAGCATAGTGTATGAACTTCTCCCTGTGGCTTGCTGCTTACCTTCTCCAGGACTGATGGGTTTCGATCATCATAACTATTGTAACAAATTTCAATGGCTTTTCTCAATTTAAGGCTATTTCTTACTTACTTATCAAGGTTGGAGTTTCTAGTCTGTGGGCAGTTTTTATTCACATGGTGTTTCAGGGCCATAGGATCCTTCTGTTTTGTAGCTCCACCATTTCATAGGGTCTCATCATCTTCTGCATCAGTTCAATGGGAGGGAAAGAGCACGGTGAAGGTTCACCTACTTCCTAAGAACCTTGGCTTTGTTCCTTTTCACATTCTATGGGCTAAAATTTTGCCATATTGCCACATGTTAGGTGACCGCTTCTCAGCAGCAATTCTATACCAAGAAAAAGAAAACACAAATTTTGGCGAACAGGTCATTGTCTTTGCCTCAACATCAAAAGTTCAAGTCCCGGGGCGCCTGGGTGGTGCAGTCGGTTAAGCGTCCGACTTCTGCCAGGTCACGATCTCGTGGTCCGTGAGTTCGAGCCCCGCGTCGGGCTCTGGGCTGATGGCTCAGAGCCTGGAGCCTGTTTCCGATTCTGTGTCTCCCTCTCTCTCTGCCCCTCGCCCGTTCATGCTCTGTCTCTCTCTGTCCCAAAAATAAAAAAATAAACGTTGAAAAAAAAAAAAAGTTCAAGTCCCTATCTTGCCCCCGCTTACACCGCAGCATACTCAACCACTTGTATTTCTGAAAGATATATGTCCTCACTTTGCATATGCTGCTGCTTTTTGCTTATGGCTATTTTCTACTCTTCTTTCAAAATCTAGCTGAAAAATCTTTTTATAGAGAAAGCCATCACAGAATTCTTATTTCTGGGTGAATATCCTCTCTATACATTCTTTATTTTCCTGTTGTAACAGGTGCTTGGAAAATCTTGATAGACTCAGTTATATACGTTTTTACTTTAAAAATGACCACTTCTCCTCTCAGTGGGACTGGAAAACTATGAGTATCGCAAATGAAACTTGACTTTTTGGAGCAATTCTTGGTACAACTTTCTTTTTTTTTTCATTTTTATTTATTTATTTGAGAGAGAGAGAGAGAGAGAAAGAGAGAGAGAATGAGGAGGGGAGGGTCAGAGCGAGAGGGAGAAAGTATTCCAAGCGGACTCTGAGCTGTCAGCACAGAGCCTGACATGGGGCCCGAACACACGAACCATGAAATATGACCTGAGCCAAAACCAAGAGTCGGACACTTAACCGACTGAGTCACCCAGGCACACTGACAAATTTCTGAAAATGTTATTGGTAAAGTAACTGAACTTAAGATTTTATAAACAGTTGTGATCATACATCTGGCAATAGATAGTTTGTTAAAAGAGGAGCTTTTGGTTTGTTTTTATCTTCAGAAAAACCTGTAGAAGATGATATAAAAATCTAAAAATCTCTTGTTTAATAATAAATTATTTCTTTATATTTCTGGGAAGACACCAGATAGCATCTCCCAGCTTGCTTTGCAGTCCAGTGTGGCCATACAACTGAGCTCAGCCAAGGAAATGTTACCAGAAATGATGTGTGTCAATTCCAGGCCTGGCCCATAAAAACCTCCCCTATGCAACCAACTTCTCCTTTCTCCTCTCTGCAGACTCAGTGTCAAAGCCCAGAAAAATCATGGAAGCTATGTACTAAAGATGTCAGTGCGTCCATTAGCCTGGGTCCTTGGGCCATGCTGTAAAGCAGAGCTCCTACCCCAGCATAGGAACACTTCCATTGGTTGTTACATCATGTAAAAAGAAAAAAAAAAAACAAGCTTTCTGGTATGTCATTGAAGTTTGGAGTTGGAGGTTGATAATGCCAACAGCAGTACCCCCAAATAATATGGACCAATGTTGATGACTAAAGAATTTGTGTTTGATAATCTAATTGGAAAGTTAAAAATCTTTGCTAAGGTTAATATTTCAACATAGAAAAATTTGTCCTATGCAAATAAACTTAAGGCACCCAGATTTCACGACCTTCTCATGCTGTTTCCATGAAGCCCTACTATATCAATTCTACCTTGGGGCTGTGGGACTCTCAGAGCTAATATCTACAGCAGTTAGCCTGGACAAGAAAACAGAGATTAAGAGCAATAAAGAGAGTTTTGGAAAGAATACCTTCAAGATTCTCAAGGGTACAATGCTTTTGACTGAAAATAACCCTAAATAGCTTAAATAAAAAGCCTGAAACACTAAGAGATACAACCGAGGTGTAAAATTAAAAAATCCTACACACCACCATGCAGAAGAGAACAACAATAAAGAAGCTTGCTTATTTTGAGTATGAAACTGAACAGAAAACAAATATAAATGTCCTTGGAGAGTCCATAACCATCAGCTAACCTTCACAGAACAAGTCGTCTGGAACTATGTAAGTCCATGATAAGTGCTGTAGCTCTTTCCACAATTTGATTCTATCATTATTAAGACCTGTCCTCACAGTCTCAAGACAATTCCACATATCATTGCCATATATAGAGAAGGAGGCATATACATACCTATATGTATGTGTGTGTATACATGTATATGTTTGCCTACGTGTATGTGTATATGTGTAAACACACACACACACACACACACACATATATATATGCACACATACACATATATACATTCATACAAGTAAGCAGAAAGCAGATTTCTAGAAGTCCTCTAGAAGATTTTTCCTTAGCCAAATCTGTGTTATATGCCCACATGCAAACCAATCATAAGGAAAGAAGCTGATTTTCTAGTAATGAAAAAGCATCTTTTGCTTTAGGACCCTCCTTCCATAAACACATTGTTCCCCAATACCTTACAAAAGTAGGATTCCCTCCAGGTCCATTATTGCCTTACTGATTCAGAAAAACTGAGGGTGGAGCTTCACAAGTTGAGTTTTAAGGAGAATTTCAGGTAGTTTGGCTGCATGCTAAAATTTGAGAACCACTATTTTACCCTGTAAAAGAAAATACTAAGTTTTGGGGAGGCCACTAATAGTTTATACCCTACCTAAATATCTTCTAATTAAAGATGGTACTCTTTTTTGGATATCATAATAAAACTAAATAGAAAACAGTCAAGACAAAACAAAATAAAAAAACACAAAAGATGTAAAAACCACAAGGGTTACAAAAAGGTAATAATGTACAGGCGGAATAAGATTTCAACAAATTTGAGAAATTAGATGAGTCAGATGTGGTAACTATTTTGTAAGACATAAGAAGTTATAAAATGTGTAAGAATAATTGAGATTCAATTTACCTCCACAGACTCCCAGAGAGACAGAGCACTTAGTGATGACAAATAAAGAGAGGATAAAGTTTAAAATTAGAAATTAAAGGGAGGAATGCTTGAAAGCCTGAATTAAGAAGCCTATTCACCTACCCCATGGATTGAATATGGAAATGGTACGTGCCACCCTAAACAAGATACAGGAGACTTCTGTTTAAAACAGAATGGAAATATCTCGGGATTCAAAAATAATATTCATCAAGGTGGAAAGGTTGAAAAATAACATTGAAAGTGTTATCTACTAGATCTCTACAGTTTTCCTGCCCCATCTGCAGCAGAAGTTCAGCAGTCAGGAAGCTAAATCCTAAGGAGAAGCTTCTGCAAGCATTGGAGACTTTGGGCATCTACTTTGACTCCCATAAAAGTGTTAAAACCAAAGATAAATTTTGGCCCATCAAGAAGGAAAAGTTAAGAGAAGACCCCCCACTAAAATCTCTGCTCATAGAATTACCACCTTGTAATATGAAAGAGAAGTAAACTCCACCATGTAGGAGGGAAGGGCACAGAGAAAACTCACCCTCTGGGCCTTTGTGCCAGTTGTGCACCAAGATGGATGCACAAAAAGATGGATGGATGGATGGATCGATCGATCGAAGTATCATTGTAAACTCCTTAACTTACAATAAGAGCATGGATTTCAGACAAAATGGACTTTGAAGGAAAAGCATCACTAGAAATAAAGATCACTTCACTATTGATAAAGGTTCAATTCACCAGGATAATAGAACTCCTTTTAGTTTTTGCTTAATCACAAACCAAAAACTATAAGCAAAAAAGTCAAAACAAGAAGTAATAAACAAATCTATCATTCTAATGAGAAATTTTAATATTCCTCTGAATAATTGGTAGAATAAACAAACAAAGTATCAGCTAAGGTAACAGCATAATTAAGAAATTGACCTAATACATGGGGCACCTGGGTGGGTCCGTCGGTTAAGCGTCTGACTTTGGCTCCAGTCATGATCTCACAGGTCATGATCTCACGGTTGGTGGGTTCAAGCCCCACATCAGGCTCTGTGCTGACAGCTCAGAGCCTGGAGCCTGCTTCAGATTCTGTGTCCCCCTCTCTCTCTGACCCACCCCTGCTGTGCTCCATCTCTCTCTGTCTTTCAAAAATGAATAAACATTAAAAAAAATAAATTTTAAAAGAAATTGCCCTAACACAAAAAAATACAATACCATACTCAACAACTGAAGAATATACCTATTTTTCAAGTATTTATAAATTTTTTTTTCAACGTTTTTTATTTATTTTTGGGACAGAGAGAGACAGAGCATGAACGGGGGAGGGGCAGAGAAAGAGGGAGACACAGAATCGGAAACAGGCTCCAGGCTCTGAGCCATCAGCCCAGAGCCTGACGCGGGGCTCGAACTCACGGACCGCGAGATCGTGACCTGGCTGAAGTCGGACGCTTAACCGACTGCGCCACCCAGGCGCCCCTCAAGTATTTATAAAGTGTGTACAAAAATTGGCTATGTACTGAAGGGCCATAAATGCAAGTCTCAAAAAATTTCAAATGATTAAAACTATTTATAGTATATTCATGGACCACAATGCAACTGTAAATAATAAGGTAACTAGAAAATTCTAACTTCTTGGCAATTGGGAATAAACAGGTGTAAGGAAGGAATCATATTGGATGTCCTAACGTACAGTAGGCTTTTGAAAATAAGAGAGAAAGCCCAGAGGTGAAAAGTAAAAAACACAGTAAAAGATGATTTAAAAATGAAAGAGTTATGAAAGCAACTTTAAATAAGATTATAATCCAGAGACTCAGTAAGTAGGCCTCTGTTAAATGAGGGATTCAGTCCACAAAATGTAAAAAGCACAACAAATCAGCAAGTGCAAAAAATATCCCAATCTGGGGCGCCCGGGTGGCTCAGTCGGTTAAGCGTCTGACTTTGGCTCAGTTTATGATCTCACGGTCCATGAGTTCGAGGCCCGCGTCGGGCTCTATGCTGACAGCTCAGAGCCTGGAGCCTGCTTCCGTTTCTATGTCTCCCTCTCTGTCTGACCCTCCCCCGTTCATGCTCTTTCTCTCTCTGTCTCAAAAATAAACAATCCCGATCTGACAGAAAACTCTGTATTAAATGTCAGACATAACCCAGAATAAAATGTTAAAATGTTCAGTAACCCTCTGAATGATTACTGAATATCACCAACAGTCAGAATTAACAAAAACAATAACAAGGTCATACTTGCCAATTAGAATAGCAAACATTTAGAGTTGATATTCAGGAAGTGGAGAGGTGGTAAAACTTTATTGGCAGAAGAACAGTGGTAGATTAATGATATTTATTGAGTGCTTACTCTGTGATAGGCATCACTTAAACTTTTTGCGTATTTTAACTTCCTTAATCCTCATAAAAATCTTATGAGATAGATAAAATACCCTCATTTTACAGATTAAAAAAGAAGCACAGAGATTCTAATTTGCACAGTCACAGAGAGGAGAAGGGATTCAAACTCAAGCGGCTGGTTTCCTCCCTCCTTTCTTACTTTTTTTCTCAATATCTCTTTCTAGTCCCCTCCCTTCCAGTACCCTCTTCCTTCCTCCAAGGAGGTGTCTTGGTAATCCTTCAAGTATCTGTCAACAGAGTCAGGGGAAGAAAAGGGGAGGGGAGGTGGAGAAAGTATGCTTCACCTTTTCTCCACACTCATCTTTATTGTGTGGAAGATCACAGGTTCCTTTTGTAAATAAAATAATTTCATGAAAAAAAACTCAATGAGTCCTTTAGCTCAGCTCAACAAATACCTGTTTACTGAGTCGCCGGTCGGGCGGCGGTGAAGAAAAATTCAACAGTCTAAACACGTCTAGTCGCTGTGATTGTTAAAAGTTGTTAATGGCGTTGGGGGGCGGGGGGAGAGGGTAGAGGAGAGAGGGAGGCAGAGAAAGGCAAAAACGGGCAAGAAGGAGAGGGTGAGACAATGAGACACAGAGACATTGGGAGAGAGACAAAGAGTCAGGAAGCTACAGAGAAAAAGCCCCGTCGAGACAAACACGCCGGACCCGTCCTCATTGGTCCCCGGGGCCAGCGCTGCTCACAAGCTTTGAAAGTAACAGAAATGTAAGTGATGCAGGTTGAGAGCCGAGAAACGGAAGTTCCCTACGGTTTGGCGCCCACGACAGCACCCCCACGGCAGCCACTCCCCTGCGGAGGACTTTACGTGTCGGAGCGGGCGTCCACCTCCCAGTTAGTTAGCTCTCCGTTGCCCTCGCCGCTGAACTGACTTCGGAATCTCTGCGGGGAGCGAGGAAGGGGGCGGGGGCCTGCAGCTCTCACGCCCTCCGGCAGCGACGCGGGCGCGCCGGTGGGAGAGCCCTTTTGTGTACCTAGGATCCGGGAAACGAAACCGAGAGCGTGTCCGCACCTCGGAGGTTCTCGGCAGCGCGGAGCACCTGCAGCCCCAGGTGGGCGGGCGCCTTTCTCGCCCCTCGGCCCCGCGCGCGCACCGGGCGCCGGACTCGCGTGGGTTCCCGGGCCGGTTGCGCGGCGCTGGGGGCCGCTAGTGGGGGCGGGGCGCGGGGTCCGGCCAGCTGTGTTTGTGCGGGGTGAGCTGAGTAGAGGAGGCGGGCGGGCGGGGTGGGGGGTAGGGTAGAGTCCCGGGGAAGCGACCCCCGGAAGCGGAGCTGCGACTCGCGAGTGGCCCCAGTTGGCCCCCAGGCCCCACCACCCGGCACCACTGGTAAGGTGTTTCTTGCCCGAAACTGCCTTGCGTGCTCAGCGCCCCTTTACTACAACTGCCCACCTCTTGGCCGTGCTGAAGAACCCGGCAAGAACCAGGACTGTGGGTGTCCGCTGTCGCGCTGGGAGGATTAGAAGAGATGATTAGTGGGGCCTCTTAGCTGTCATAGAACAGTATGTATTCGTTAGGAGTACGGTGTACCCTAAACCTGTGCTAGTCACTCTGGAACACCAGACGAATTGGAAAGATAGAGCTGGTTTATAGCATAGAAGCTAAGACCATTAATTAGTTCAGGAGTCCACCTGCCTGATTTGAATCCTACCTCTACTACTTAATTGCTGTGGACTCTGAACCAGTTTCTTCATCCTTGTGCTCTCCTTGCCTCATCTCTGAAATTGTGCGATGGTCAAAAACGAGTTACAAGAGTTACAGTATGGCGTGTATTAGTGTAAAGCTGTGGGAGCTGTGCTAGCCCCAAGAGTACTCGGTGAGGTTAGCTTTTATTATTTTTGATACTTGACAGAATCCCTGCTTCTAAACTCATGAATCTGGTTCCCACATGGTTTTATTTCTAGGGTTATTCCAGTAAATCTTGGAATGGCCGCTTCTCAGTTCCAGGAACTGGCGAGCATTGTTTCTCCTAGTTGAGCAATTTGAGAAATACGGTTTACTCATCTTTCCCTTTTTTAAAATGAAAAGGGAAACGAGTGGATTTCTGCAGTGGATACAAAAAGTGGCATGTATGCTCTGGGAAACGGTGTGGAGGTTCCTAAAAAAATTAAAAATAGATCTACCCATGACCCAGACATAGCACTGCTAGGAATTTACCCAAGGGATACAGGAGTGCTGATGCATAGGGGCACTTGTACCACAATGTTTATACACTTTCAACAATAGCCGAATTATAGAAAGAGCTTAAATGTCCATCAACTGAGGAATGGATAAAGAAGATGTGGTTTATATATACAATGGAATACTACTTGGCAATGAGAAAGAATGAAATCTGGCCGTTTGCAGCAACGTGGATGGAACTAGAGGGTGTTATGCTAAGTGAAATAAGGCAGAGAAAGACAGATACCAGATGTTTTCGCTCATATGTGGATCCTGAGAAACTTAACAGAAGACCACGGGGGAGGGGAAGGGGAAAAAAACCTTATGGAGAGGGAGGGAGGCAAACCATAAGAGACTCTTAAATACTGAGAACAAACTGAGGGTTGATGAGGGGTGAGGGAGAGGGGAAAGTGAGCGATGGGCATTGAGGAGGGCACCTGTTGGGATGAGCACTGGGTGTTGTATGGAAACCAATTTGATAATAAATTATATTTAATATATTAAAAAAAACCGAAAAGTGGCATGTAAAATAAGTGGCTGGGTCAGAGATTCAGCAGCCTTCCCATTAGTAAGGGAGCTGTTCTTTATGAACAAAAGGAGTGAAATCATACTGTGCACATATTGTTCAGTCAACAAGCAGCAGTTAAGTCTCTTGTCCTGGACAAGACAGGCCATATTCTGGTCTTTGAGAGCATAGAATGCAGGTAGAGAGACATTAAATGGGTACAAACTGTGTCCCATGTACCTCTCTATTCTCATGTCTGATTTTTTTTTTTTTTTTTTTTTTATAATCCACAAGTCTTTCATTTCCTTGAATGAGTCAAGCTCCCTGTAGCCACAGGACTTGTACAGTTCCCTCTGTGTATAATGCCTAACTACCTGTCTCAACCCCCAACCCATGGCCTGGTGGATTTTAGACTACCTTTGGCTCTCAGATTCAAAGGAAGTTTAGGGATATAGATTTCTACCATTGTCATTAGAGCAGTAACGTTTTCCTAAAATAATTAAGAACATGTGTCTGCCTCTTGGGACTCAGAAGAATATTTAAGTGGTTTGTTCTTAATTAAGAAGTAAATGTGGATAAAGAATCCAAATCTAGTTTATGCCTAGTATATAGGCATAGGAGTCTTAGGAACTTCCAAAATTATGGATGCTTCCCTTGGGTTCCAGATTTTACATCAATAACTTTTTTGGAAAGCAATAAGATAGAAATTCCAGGACCCCAAGAGATAGATGGGTCAAGAATGTCACTGTCCTGTGAACTGTGGAACCATGACTAATGTCACCGGCATCATTTCTCCTTATGCCTGATGGAAGAGATTTATCATTTTCAAATAGCCCAGAGCAGCAATGGGTCTTGATGAGGAAAACACAGGCAAAAAAATGTAGTTTAAATTAAATCCCCTTACAGCTTGAAGCCCAGTGATACCAGAGACCTGCAGTCTGTAACATTCCGTAGGAATTTATGGCTGCCTTAAGGCCTTCATGTTTACATTCCATTAAAAACTAGAAGCAACCTTATCCTGACAGTAGCTAAATCTTCGTCCTGTAAGACCCTGCTTTCAGCATACAGAAATTTCTTAGAAACTAACTTTATGTCCCCTCTTCCACAAACCTTCAAATACATTATCACTCACTCCTCACAGTCTCAGAGCAGCTCTTCTGCCCACAGGTTCTGACCCTGTGCTTTAATAACATCATATTTTTGCACGAAACATGTCTCAGGAATTCTTTCTTAGCCATTTGCATATGAACCCCACTTCAAATTGCATCAGGTCTTATGGTGTCTAATAGAATAATTTTTACCAGAGATGTACTTACTTGTGTATAGTATATGATGTGTTAAATCTCAGAAACTCTTATTTAGCAGAGTTAGGGATGAGTGTATAGTAATCAGATTATAATTTGAAACTATATATTTGTCTTGAAGTAATTAAGATTCCAGTGGTACAACATATATGACTTTCTTAGAGACTTTTTTTTAGTACAGGATGAATATGATGTTCTTTTTCTTGGAAAATTTTCTAGGATTTGTTTCTTATTAAGAGTAGTGAAAGGCAGGGGTATACCTGGCTGGCTCAGTTGGTAGAGCCTGTGACTCTTGATCTCAGGGTTGTGAGTTCAAGCCCCACATTGGGTGTGGAGCCTACTTAAAATAAATAAATTTAAAACAAAAAGAGTAGTGGAAAACATTATTTAAAAGTTATCATGTTAATTAATTAATGAAATCACCCAGGACTCAGCCTAGTCATTTCCAAAACTGAGTGACATTACCTCTTGTTAATAGACCCTTAAGTTTGAGAAAATCAAAAGATCTTCAAAACAGCAAACAGGAGCGGACAGAGTGTTGTGGCATCATCTTTATTCCACAAGTGCTTTATTCTACCTGGCACACAGGTGACTACAACTGTCACTTAACATTTTGTACTAGAACTTATGACATGCCACGTTTTGTGCTTGAGATATTATTTAACTGCAAAAATTCTAAAACCTACAGCAAAGAGAGGACCCAGATTATGTTCTGCAATAGTTTTGCCATTAGGGACTTATTCTCACACATGTGCCATTTTAAGACTCAAAATAATGTAACCAAATTGGAAAGAAAAGAGCAAATAGGGACAAATAAGCTCTGCTTTAGAGTCTGTTCAGTTTCACTTCCTGGGATCTCTGGGCGAGAGGTTTTGCCTTATGAGTTAATTGCAATCAACAGGCATCAAGGGGGTTGGGCTTTAAAGTGGAGAGATCAGGGGGAAAAGAATCAAGGAACTGGAAGGCAGAAGTGGTGAGGGAGCCTAAGGCAAGCTGACAGGCTGCAACCCACCCCCACCCCGGGGGGAATCCATGAGATACTCCTCAGGCACTCCTGGCTGCCCAAGAACAAAGGAAAGGGGAAAAAGAAATGGTTAACTGATAGAGATCATTGTGCCCAGTACCTGAGTCTCCCAACTGTTTACAAATATTTTACAAATATCAATAGCCCAATCTCCAGAAACCGATGGACCTCGTTTCCTGGAGCCTCAGCATCACCCCTCCATAGTGCTGTGGAAGACAAAAACAGAAGGAAATGGCAGAACTAAATTTCCTTGTAACCTGCAGCCCATTGACAAATACTTGAGTCTGGCCGAGTAAACTGTTTCTCCAGGAAGTCCCTACTGTCTTAAGGCTAATGCTTTGCTAGAGGGAAAACAACCTTAGCTTGACAACAGTTAGGCCTCCAGTATCCTGGGAGTCTTCTTTAGCATATGCAAATCTCACTGGAAACTTTCCCTGGACTTTACCACCCCCCCAACTCCCTATTATATAGCCAGTCTCTCCTCAAAGTCCCAGGGCAGCTCTTCCTGCCCACGGGTCCTGTCCCCGTGCTTTATTTAATAAAATCACCTTTTTACATCAAAAACATCTCCAAGAATTCTTTCTTGGCTGTCAGTTCCGGATCCCACAAACCCCACTGTCACCCCAAAAACCTCATCAGAAGTGCCGAGTACAATGGTTTTTTTGGGTTTTTTAATTATTATTTTGTATAGAAATAACCTAACACAAAGTTTTGGTTGGATTGTGACGGTGCTACAACTATGACAACCCCTGAGAGTGGATTTTCTGGCTAAAAGTATATCTTGTAACATAACACAGAGTCAGGCCTTTTCAAATTTGCTGTTCAAGATGGGCAGAACTTATCCATAGAATCTGGAATCCAGAGATATTTGCATTAATGTGATCTGATAGCTAACCCGTCTGTCTGTCCTGGTGAACTTAGAGCCCAGCCTCCTTTGTGTAGACTGGAAGACTTCAGTTTTTGACTTGGTTACAAGGTGGGGTCTTAGGCTTACAACGTTTTCCTCTCAGCTTTCTGCCTTATAGGACCTTCTCCCCGCAAAGGTTTGTGGAAAACATCCACCATCCTGGGGTGACGCACAACTTCTTAAGTCATACTCAGAATCACACCAACAGGGGATGGGATCAAGACCAAAGGGTTTAAATAACCAGATTCTGGTAGACTAGATGAATAGAGGAATATCCTATGTGTATGTATAGTTTCATAATATCTTGTTACAACAGTCATATTTGACCTATAAATTTGTAGACAATGTAGTAATATCAGGTCTTCTTTTTCAGAACTCTGTAAATCATGGAAAAGCAAAGTAAGTAATTTAAGTGTTGACTTCCTTTTATAATGTTAAATCTGTTGTTAATATGTTCTTTGTCTTGTATGATGCTGTATTCAGTTTCTGAAAGGATGTAATTTACTTTGTTTATGCTCCAGAACCCGAAGTCTAGGTCATTTTTTTTTTTTTACTGTAAAGACAATGTACACATATATCCACTACTGCTAGTTTTTCCTGTAAAAATAAAACCTTAGATAAGCCTAAGGAATTTTAGTCTTACTGGGAAATATGTTATATAATTTATACTATATTCCATTTAGGTTAGTTTTCCCCTTTTTGTGTGCATTTTATATACATAAACATCATTCAACTCAAATTAACCAGATAAGAAATTTAATATGTCAGATCATTGTAACAAAATCTTTGGATATATCCCTGCTATATATTTCATAACATCCACACATGAACAGGTTTAATAAATACCAATGATTACGTTCTGGCTTTTTTCCTATCAAAATTCTAAATAAGATGGATATCGACCAAGCATATAATAAAAGACTTTGTTTTTGTTTTTTTTAATCTAAAGTTCTGAAGAGAAAAGCAATGCATATGGGGGAAAATATGAAAAAAAAATCCTGTTTTATGAGAAGATTTACATTATCTGTTTACTTTTGTTTAGATACTGAAGACATGTTTATCTCTCACCATAATGTCAGCCTTACTAGCTGTATTAGATACTCTTTAGGACTAGAAACCTCAGCTTTCCTTCATGAAGCTTCATGATCTCTTAATGTTTGCTATATGAATTTAATTTTACTTACAAAACTCAAGGCTTCTTAAATGTAAATTGATACAGTATTACACTTTATATCTGCTACAAGCATTAGGATGCTTCAGATCACCATAGAAAGATTCTTTTTGCCACGGTCATAGTCACTTTTTAACTCTTCATCTTCATATACATAATTGTTTGTATATCTGTGTATATGTGCATAAATAGGAATTAAATGTATACATGTATATAAATACATATAGAAGTAAAAATAAAATATCTTTATATTAATGTGACAGTCCTATGGTATCTATAAATTATTTTAAGTTCCATTTCACAAATGCAAAAATCCATTCATAATTCATATGATCTTTGGTATATTTGACCACTATTTGCTTATTTTCCCTCTGTATGAATTCCTGCTGAAATTCCTAAAGCCAGGATTAACACTCTGGAACCAAAACCCCAGAGATTATGAGCTTCTAATTTCTTGAATCTGTCAGCTCCTAGATATGTATATGTATTTACTATTGTTCAAACACTGGTACCTAGAGGTGCCAAAATGTGACCTATCATTTAAGAGTAGGTATGTTAGTCAGACTTGCAGTGTTTTCCTTGAGATCTGTTAAGCATGATCCGGTTGTTTCCAGCTCAGGTGGGGAGTGGCAGCGGTGGGCAAAGCCTTGAGAACTAGAGAACTAGGAACTAGGCCACTCGAAGCCAACAAACAAGGGAATGGTTGGGATGGAATGACTTTTGTGGTATTTGAGAGATCTGCAATCAGTCAGGGTACGTTGTGGCAACTGTTTAGGGAAAAGCCCTGATGAAAGTAGAGGGTTCTCTTACCGGAATATGCACCAGCTCTGTGGACTCCAGTCTGCTGAAGTTATCATGAAGTTGATTGAGTGAAGGAGAAGGCTGGCTCACAACCCAGCTTTCCCACTGAAACCACATGAGTTGAGTAGTCTTTGAAGGCCTATGATAAAGAAGTGTGTAGACAGTGTATCAGATGGAAAGTTTGACTAACTTTTTCTTCTGTATTGATGCCATGTGCTCATCATTCAATAAGAAACTGTTTTGGGTTTATAGTTAGCAAGCCATAATGAGCCAGAGGAGGACATGGGACAAATGTAGTGTCCACTAGACCTTAAGTTCTATGAAGACAGGGCCAGGATAGCCTCAGAGCTTAGCTCAAAGGCAATACAGGAGATGGCCAACAAGTATTTATTGTCTGGCTGGGGCGGCTGCTAAATGAGTGACTAGGAAACACAAATATGAAGGACTAGGAGGTTCAACCATTTGTTCGTATATTAAGAATATTCAATGTTTAATGTGGTATTTTATTGTTAGTCAGTTATGATTTTATTGGGCAAAACCAGTCAGATACTAGGAAGTTCCTTATTGGGTATTCTTATTGGTATTGGATATTCTTGAATTCCTTATTGGGAATTCAACCTTATTGGGTAATTGCAGAGTAATCATAAAAAGGATATTCAATATTGAAATATATGCACTATTTTAAATATTTTGAAAATAATTCTTTGGGACCCCTGGATGGCTCAGTCAGTTAAGCGTCCAACTCTCAATTTCAGCTCAGGTGATGATCTCATAGTTGTAAGGTCGAGCCCCCATGTTGGGCTCAGCGCTGGACGTTGTGCCTGCTTAATATTCTTGGTCTCCCTCTCCTCCTGCCCCTGCCCCTCCCCTGGTTGCACGCATGCGCATGTGCTCTCTGTCTCAAAGATAAAAGGAAAAGGCTAATTGGTATAGCAATAACTACGTATCTTTAAAAATCATCATACTATTTCCATCATCATCCCTATATCCAAGTAGTTTCATTTCTCTCTGTCTTCCTTTACAGTCTGTATGTGGTTCTAAAACACTTTTTTCCCCTAATACCAACATGGAATTAGGTATTAACACTTGGAACACTTCCAAATATGGAACACTCATCAGACATGTTTGAAAGCTAGAAGTTCAGCCCTGGTAACTCAGCTGTCTCATTTTATTCAAAGAGGAATTTGTTTGAAACCGATGCTCCTGCCAATTAAGTCTGATAACAGCTTTTGTTAAGTGAAGAAATCACTTTATTTTAGTACAGCACAAGATCATATAAAGATCATATCAATGGAAATTATCTAAGGACAATGTATTTTTCTTTCTAATACATATTTATTTTTTTTGTTTTTTTCTTTTTTTTTAATTTTTTTTTTTTAACATTTATTTATTTTTGAGACAGAGAGGGACAGAGCATGAACGGGGGAGGGTCAGAGAGAGAGGGAGACACAGAATCTGAAACAGGCTCCGGGCTCCAAGCTATCAGCACAGAGCCCGATGCGGGGCTCAAACTCACGGACCGCGAGATCGTGACCTGAGCCGAAGTTGGCCACTCAACCGACTGAGCCACCCAGGCACCCCTTATTTTTTTCTAATATATATTTCATTAAAGCAAATATATGTTTACCTTTCCCTAAATTGCAGACGGACAAATGAATGCTCCTCACCCAGGAACAAATTTACCACCTGACTATCCCCCTCAATATCCTTCAGCAACACTCCAAGGTAAAACATTTGTCTAAGAATAAAAATCCAAAATTATTCAATTACTGATATTCCCCAAAGGTCATATGTATGGTTGTGTGTCTGCCTTTGTGTATTTTAGTAATGTCTTTTATTAAATTGGCAGCCTAGTTCTTGATTTTTTTTTCTGACTATATATTATCATAAATAATATCATAAAAGTAATGTTTACTTATGCAGGATAGTAAAGATATAGAGTTAACAAAAACAGTCCATTTACATGTAGCAAATAAAATAAAGTTTGCACCAAAATATACATTAGAAGTAAAAGATTTAATTGATCCTTCATCTGTTCTGAAAATTGTCATCACATAATCACATTTAGATTTATCCCTGGGTAATTTTGAGTCCTATATTAGCTGAGGGTAATCGTGTACAGTGAGAGTCACAGAAAAGACGTGAGTGCTTAAAACTGGAAGCTGTAGGTAATAAAAGTGTAGCTGCTTGGGGGTCATTCTCATGTTCACTTTGTAACATATATGAAAGCTTTGCTTTTTGTACGCATGCTTAATCATGCCTTATATCTAAGAAAAGTAATCGAGTCCTATCACTACATTCTAGGGAGTACATTTTTCCCTTTGAACCAGTTATTGAAAGACCTCAGAGATTTTCATGTAGACAAATGCAGTTATCAAAATTACTAGAACTTCACTACATGGCAAAATTGATGGTGTACCCAGATTTGCAAGTAGTCAGGCTACTTCCTTCTTGAGAGACCGAGAGACCACTCTGGAGACTTAGGATCAAAAGGTATCCGGTTTGGGTAGATGGGTGTATCCATTTTGTATTCTACTCTGAGTGAATAACTCTGCTTGGGAACTCAGTGGCCTGTTTAATTGTGTAGCCAAGAAACTTCCCAGCGGGGCCTGGATCACATCCAGGTGTTTGCAGTTAGAAGAATCTGAGCTAGAATATCTCTAAGGAGATAGTTCTCAAGGGTGCCTGCCCTTAAGTATTACGTGGAAGATTTTAAAACACTGTACCAGGGCACTATCCCAGGAGAATTAAAGCAGAAGCTCAGGTCACGGGACCCAGGGATTGGTAATTTTTTTAATTACCCAGTTAGTTGTAATGTGCAACCAGGGCTGAGAACCGCTGCCATAAATTCTTATATGGTGGTTGTTTGATGAATTATTAGCAAGCTGGAATATTCATCCAGGGCACTTGGAGAATGATTTAATCCACCCCACAGCTAGTTAAAATGAGGTGATACATAATTAAATTCAGTTATAATCAGACTTGAGAGTTTGTGAGAAAAATAGCCTGATTTTATTTCACAAGTCCAAGGCCATATATAGTGCAGGTCTTAATATGACAATGATGCTAACAATAGTGACAGTTTAAAATTGAGAGCTTACTGTGCATAATGTGAATAAACTCATTTAACTGTCAATCTTAGGAGGTAAATAGCATCATGTACCCAGTGTGCAAGTGGGAAAAAGGCAAAGAGAGGCTGTATCAGGTTTCAAGTTCTGGCTTCTGCACTAAATGGCTGTGTGGTGGTTCATACAACTCGTTATACCTGCAAGTCTCAGTTCTTAGCTATAAAACAGGAATAACATTTTCTCATTCAGGTTAGCTTGGAGATTAAATGAGAGTATACGTAAAGCGTCTGGTATAATGATTTACAAATACTGAGTGACAGATATTTGCAATTATGTTAATCTGTTTAATCAGTTAGACCTTATACAAATGAAAATATCCAAATTTCAGGTAATTCTGTATGTTTAATCCGTTATTTTGGAAATAATCAACTATCCTCTCTCTCCAAGGGTCTTGAGAAGATTAAAATAATGCTAATGTGAACTCACATGTCCTTCTCATTGGCTTGCCTGTGGTCTGATCTTTGCACTGTAGCCATTGATCTTTAAAAATGCCTATCTGTCCATATTACAGACAGTATTCAGTGTGTACATCATTGGTTTTTCATTGCTTTTAGGATAAAGGCCAAAAGGCTTAATTTGGTTCACCAGACAGGGCCTCCCCTGCCTTCTCTTTACCTGTCTATTAAGCCTGGCTCTCTGCTATTCAAGTCGACTTGGCTTTTTACAGATTATTAGGAACCTGTATGTGTTACTATCCCAGGGCTTGTCTGTGGAACGTTTTTCTCTGTGCCCCTGGTCTTCTCTACTCCTTTGTATCCTTTAGATCTCAGCTCAAAGGCAGCCCTCAAGGAAACTGTCCTAACTCCTCCCTTTTCTCTCTCCCCATCCCATCACTTTCCTCTGGCATATAGTCATAAAAATCTGGTCCCTCCTTTCAAAGAGCTTGTCTTCGATTCTAGTTAATCAATTGATCATACTGGTGTTGTAGATCCCTAGAGTAAAGGATAAAATATGAAGTTATCTTCCCCATTAGGCAGTGAGGGCATCTGCATTTCTTATTTTAAATCCCAGTGCTCAGCATTCCCACCAACTTTGTAAGATATAAATCAGATTATGAAACTCACTTGTCTGCTTAAAATCCTCAAAGGCCTGTCGATCACACTTGGAATCAAATCTAAGCTCCTTATTAATGGGCTCCCTAGATGAACTGTTTCTAGGTTTTCACTGACAACAGTTTCCACTCTTCCTCTCCCTTATGATGTTTCTCTCTGCCTCAAACATGCCAAATTCATTCCTGAAATCAGGGATTTTTGCATTTGGTTTTCCTTCCTCCCGCAACATTTCTTACCAGCTCTTTACACAAAGCTTTACCTTTCTCATATCTTAGATCTCAACAGAATTTTTTTCTATCTGAAGTACCTAGTTGATACCTTTCCCTCTCCACCATGCATTTTCTCTGTGAGTTCAATCTGAAATCTTTTTAAAAAAATTTATTTCCTCTCTCCCAAAAGTAGCCTGTAAACTCCCTGAGGGCAGGTTGCCTTGTTGAGAACTGAATCCTCTGATTCTAGAACAGAGCCACCCACATTATAGAACATCTGTAAATATTTATTTGTTGTGAGAATGAATGAATTATAAAAACTATATTTAAAAGATACTAGTAGGAGGTTTAATCTCCTAAGAAATCTTTTTTTTTTTAATTTTTTAAAAATCTTATTCACTTTTTGAGAGAGAGACAGAGCGCAAGCAGGGGAGGAACAGAGAGAGAGGGAGACACAAAATCCAAAGCAGGCTCCAGGCCCTGAGCTAGCAGCACAGAGCCCGACGCGGGGCTCGAACTCACGAATCGTGAGATCACGACCTGAGCCGAAGTCGGACGCTCAACCGACTGAGTCACCTAGGTGCCCCAGAAATCTTTTTAATAGTGGATATATTTTGCCATCAGTGTCTTTTTTTAAAGTATTTATAAATTGTATAATCTAAGCATTAAATTTTACGTAGCCTTTTCTGTTAAAATATTATGGAACACATTCCTTTGAAATTGTATTCCATTGCTATGGATTACTACTCTGTGGACTATTCATATAAGCTTATGAAGCTTCATTGTAATTACAAATTCACATAGAATACAGAGTATACACTTAGTAAATTTATTCTTCTCCTGTGCTTATTAAATACTCAAGGCAAGTTTGCCTGTTGTAACTTTTTATCTTCCTTGGTTCTCCAACTGTATTTTCCAGAGTGCTGAGGGTGCTAAATTATGAAATTTAAATTTGTAACCTAACTATCAATAATGATTTCTTTTTATTTTTTATTTTTACTTTTTTTTGCTTTTCATGTAGGAAGTCTTAGGATAGGAATGCACCATGGGGTAAAAGTTCAGGCAAATTGTTAACCCAGTTAAGCATCTGGACAGTTCTGGAAGTAAGGATGCGTCTTTACCTCTACGCCAGAGTTTCTCAACAGCAGCACTCTAATATTTTCAGATGGATAATTCTTCTTTTTCAGGATACTATTCTGGCATTTTAGGAAATATTTACCAGCTTCCCTGGCCTCTATCTACCAAATGCCAGTATCACTCTTCCCTCCAGCTATAACAGCCAAAATGTCTCCAGAGCTTGCCAAAAATTCCTTGAGGGGCAAAACCACCCCCAGTTCTGTACATAAAGGAGGTACCATTTCTAACAATCATTTTTTTAAAATAAATTAATATTTTTTTAAAAAAATAGAGTGCTTTGGTTTTAGAAATGCTGACTCAAAGCCTTTATTTTGGACCTTTTACTCTTTCTTGCCATCTTTCGTTTCTCTTAAGGCATTCCATAATCCTTATAAAGGTGACTCTAGACCACTGTTGATTTTCTGTCACTTTCTTAGGTTTCAAGTATCTTTGCAACTGAGATTTGAATGGTGGGTAAGTCTTGGGCCAACTCTGTTCACAGCCCCAAACCCTGTAAGAGTGGATATGAAACTACAGATAATTCATTGAAAAATCACTGAAGGATAAAAACACAGAGTTTAAGCTTCGTAGAAACAAGATATCTGAGCTGCAATTTGAGTTTGTAGAGTTTTAGGAGTAATCCCAAAAGAGTTCATATTTCCATTTTTCTGTGCAGTTACAAATTATTTCACTTGTTTTTATTTTAGGACCTCCAGGACATACTGGCTACCCTGGCCCCCAGGTTGGCTACCCTGGCCCCCAGGTTGGCTATTCTGGCCCCCAGGTTGGCTATCCTGGCCCCCAGGCTGGCTATCCTGGCCCCCAGGCTGGCTATCCTGGCCCCCAGGCTGGCTACTCAATTCCACCAGCTGGTTATTCAGGTGCTGGCCCAGTAGGGTTTCCTGTCCAACACCAGCCTGTGTATAATCAGCCAGGTGGACCTGCAGGGGTACCATGGATGCCAGCACCACCACCTCCATCAGGCTGTCCACCCGGATTGGAATATTTAAGTCAGGTAATTTCAAATAAATGAAACACTCATTTTATTTTTTAATAAAACTGTGCTTATAGTTTACTTAATAAAATTAACAAATGACTAATTCACAAAGGTCTGAAATGGCAAAACATTTTTCCCTAACAAATTACTATAATTCTTCTAGGTCAAGTTAACTTTTAAAGCAAAGTACAAATGTCTTAGGAAATTGTGTTTTCTATGATGTTGAATATAATCCATGGTAATGACCAATAGCAAACCTTTACTAAGCACTATTTTCCAGACTTTGTCCCTAAGTGTAACATATGTATTAACTTATTTAATCCTTTTAGAAACCTGTAATATAGGTACTATTAATTACCATCATTTTACAGAAGAGGAACCTGAGGTCCAGAGAAATTATATAATTTGCTCAGAGTCAAAACACTAAGGAAGAGGGAGTGACTTTTTGCTACTGTAATCTTGGTTCTGGATTTCACTCTCTTTAATCCCAACACCAAATAACATCCAAGGAGGTGGAAAGAAACATTAAACTAAATTTAGTGTTGAGTGTCAATAGTGGTACCAAAAAAAAAAAGAGTTCATATTTGTGTATAACATGAGTCACTTTTTTATTAGAATTAATGAGAGTGTATTTTATGATGCTTTGTGCTTTGAAAGAACCAATTTTATTAATGCCATCAGTAAGGGGGAAAAATCCTGGATTATAATGTACTGCATGATACCATATCCCAGCGATGTGAGGGCTAGTATTTGTTTAGTGTTAGAAATCTGGTAGGTAGAATAGGAATATGAAATTCTATATGTCTAATCTATAAACAAATATCCCTGTGGTAACCATCCAGTTTTCAGTAAATGAATTATCTCTCTTGTACTGTCTGTACTAATTTAGTTTCCCACAATGCACTTGGGCAGCAAGTATTGTAAGAACTCTTAGTAGTTCATACATTTTCCAAGAAATACCTTAAATATTTTTTTTAAATCAAGGCCTTACAAAATATATAGAGGAAATTATTACCTGCTCCAAAGGATATCAAGCACACTTCTAAATTTTTTTTAGATTTGGACAGAAGCTCTTTAAATGAATAAAGAATCTTAATATCTCTTAAGCCTTTTCAAGAAGGAACTTTTTTTTTTTAATTTTTAGAGGGATTCCAGAGTAAGTCAGTTTTATTTGACCTGGATTTACCCACATTAATAGTGAACACATTCAATAGATTTTCAATTAAAGATATATTGACTTTAATTTTATACTTTTTTAAGTATAAAGTTATATTATTAAATATTGATAAATATTGATAAGTGATTATGTGCATTTCTTAAAATATAAAAACACTATTGTCAATTTAGTTGGCATAGAAAACATGGAAATATACTTACAGCTTTTTTTTTTTTTTTTTTTTTTTACTATAATAGATAGATCAGATACTGGTTCATCAGCAAATTGAGCTTCTGGAAGGTATGTATTCATTGTATTGATCATATTTCTAGAAAGAGAAGATATTTATGCAGATAAACGCATATCAACAACCACAAATGTAATGCTTTCACTGATGTGGAACAGTTAAATCTGGTTGCTTACAAATGTCTCTCTTCTTCATGATAACAAAATGATGACAATTATCAGTAGCTCATTTCTGGAAATTAGGAGTCGACTAGTAAAATACTGTTACTCTGACAATCTGTCCTCATGATACAGACCTTACCTTAGAAGGAAACCAAACAAAACTTACTTTTGCTCCCCCTGCTCTTTAGAAATCACTCCAGTGATTCTGTCATTTTACATGACTTTCATCACTTCAGCTGTTTTTTCCCCAGTCTGTGATGTTTTTGAGATTGACACAGAGCCACATGCAGTAGTTCAGTTACCTCAGTACATTTCTAAAGCAAGTAAACTTCTTCAGTTTGGATGGGTATATTTTGGAAAATTGTATTCCTGCCTTGGGTTTGCAAGGCTTCTGTTGGAGTGTTGGAGGATGCTGACCAGCAAGCCTGGAGGCTTGGCTTCTTAGAACAGCACTCCTGCTCCTGTGAATGGGACCTAACCTCAATAAATATCTCCTTGGGTACGGCACTCCTGAGATGCAAGATAAACTTAAGCTGTTAGATGTTTCAGGACTCTTGCCAGGGGAAAGAGAACTGGATGGATTCATGAACCCGTGTCTTTCTTCTAGATATAAAGAGTCTAATGAACATTTGACTAGTTTTTAGAATATATCTGTTAAGTCCTTCTTCACCTCTCTGCAAAGTCCCTATCTGCTGGTAGAAATATAACATGAATTGTAAAAGCAGAGTGATAGATTTGGTTAGAATATACAGTTGTTGCCTATTTTATTTAAATTGCTTATAATGCACATTGTTAGATACTTATAATGTTCTTGTTTTGCTAGTGTGTATATACTAAGCTTTCTCTAGAAAGGAGTTCTTTGTTGTTTGATAACTTGTGCCCTGAATTTTGTAATGCTTTATCTTAAGAAATTTGTTTTTGAGGTTATGACATCAAAACAAAACAGATACTGTACATTATATAGCACTCCATTTATAGTTTTTAAATGTGTTTGTTTTATATATATTTGTGAAATTTGTATGTGTTAATCATGAAATGTAAATAAAGTAAGCTCCAAATTTAGTAGTTACTAATTCTTCTCTTTTTTAAGAGATGTCTTTAATTGTCCTGTTTTCTTGTCTCAATGAAAGTGTGTATTGTAACATTATGACAGTATAAAGAGATATAAAGCTTAGGAGCCTCTAAGCTATGGTGGTTCAGTCCATTAAGCATTGGACTCTTGATCTCTGCTCAGGTCATGATCTCACAGTGAATTCGAGCCCCACATTGGGCTTTGCACTGACAGTGCAGAACCTGCTTGGACTTCTCTCTCTCCTCTCTCTCTGCCCCTCCCCCAGTCTTGCATGCACGCACCCTCCCTCTCTCTCTCAAAACTAAACAAAAATTTAAAGAGCGATGAAGATTAATCCATTTATTTTTAGCATCTGAGTCTATGACAGGCACTTAAATAGTTCCCATTTCAGAACTTTATAAACAATGATAGCCATAGAATTCTTTTGTTTTATTCTCATTTTTTGAGTAACTTAGAGATTGTATAAACCTACTGATCTCATTTCATAGATGAACAAGCTGAAGAATTTTGAGATTACGCTACTTAGTAAAACACTTAGATAATTGAATTCCATGTTATGAATCAGTTTATTTTTTTTCTCGCATAACATTTAACTGGCAGGTCAAGGGTGTTTTTTACAAAGGAAGAGTCCAGAGCCTGTCTGAGCCAGAGCAAAGGAACTGAAGGGAGGTCAAGATGATGGAATTTATCAAGGTCATCTCTATCTGACTAAAAGTCAATCACTCAGATATTAGAGAATGATTTTTATCTCTCTGTATATCTTTTAATCGTTATTTTCGTGGCTTCTGACCTGCTATGACCCATGTTAACAAGAATTATAGACAAGCAAGACCATTAATTGTTCCTTCCTGGCTCTAAGCAAGGAGAGGTTTGCAACGTGTGGGTCTGTATGGGAAGCCCATTGGTAAGATACCACTTGAGCGTCCGCATCCAGCATACTTCTGTTTCCCTGTGAAGACATTAGCCCCCTCTGAGGTATAGAGCTCACTTAGGCTGCCACTGGTCTAGACATCCTGTGAGTGGCAACCTTGGTTGTCAAGCACCTCTTCCCCTTGTCGAATATTCATCTCCCACTTCTGAACAACTACCGCTAAGCTAAACAAGGGTCCTCTGGGCCCAATGTGATGTTCTAATTTACCTTCCATTTTCACCCTCTCCCTTCCTACATGTATGCATTGAGAGCAAGCCCTCTCATCACTTCCCCTCATACAGTGCAAAAAAAGATAAGCCATGCATAGGGTGTGTGTGTATACATAAATATATAATCTCAAGCCAATTTGGTAAAATATATCGTAGAGGATAAACATAGCAACCATCTCATAGTCCCCTACATAACTGAATATAAGAAAACTATAGCAAACAGATGGATATTTTGTTCATACACCTAGCACACCTATTATCATCTACAGCATTGCTCCATCCCTTAGGAGCAGTCTGTCTTTCTGTAAGAAGTCTATGCAATTAGGAACATGTGAGTTGTTTTCTTTCCCATGTTTCACATACAGATGCTTAATTTCTATTCCTTAATAAACTCTCCTTTCCCTTTCCCTTTCTTCCTCTGTCTAGATCATCGCTAAACACCTTTCCTTTTCTTTCTCCCTGTTTTACTAGAAGTATAATCCAAAAATGGTGTAACTACATATTGTAGGATCTTAGGATAGATCCAACATTCTTTTTATATAATGGTCATAATGGTTCCCTCTTTTATGTTTTTAGTCATAACAGGTTTTGAAACTAATAATAAATATGAAATTAAGAACAGCTTTGGACAGAAGATTTACTTTGCAGTAGAGGATACAGACTGCTGTACCCGGAATTGCTGTGGGGCTTCTCGGCCTTTTACCATGAGGATTATTGATAATATGGGCCAAGAAGTTATAACTCTGGAGAGACCACTAAGGTGTGACAGCTGTTGTTGCCCTTGCTGCCTTCAGGAGGTCCGTGAGCAATTACCAGAGTGATTTGCAAAGTAGTTCAGAAAGAATTTTTACCCTCTCATTGAACTTATGTAATCAAAAGAGATTTAAAGGACAATTGGTCCATAAGGTCTTGGTTTATACTTGAAAGTGAATTGTTCAAGAAGAAAGGCAGGTGAAAAACAATTGAGCAGTTAGCCCCATGTTGCATGAGTAGTGTGTCTCATGGGGTTGTGATCAGAGATCTCAGAGACCAGTCTTGTTGATCTTCATGGAGAGTTGAGAAGGTAGGGCACCTTGGACAAGTCCCTTACCTAAAATGAACATGAAAGGCCTGGCCAAAGCCAAAGCAAGGACACTATAGAAAAATATCCCAAAATATCTTAAGTGTGTTCATCTCACAATTTTGGCCAACCTACATAAGAAACAAACTTAGGAGGAGCCCTCCCTGAAAATACCAATGCCTGTGTTTTTATGAATCCCTAAAAAAGTTAATGTATTTGAGTCGCCTATAAGGGGCGTATACTAGTTGTGAGTACCTACCTCCAGAAAGACCAAGTGTCTGTTTCATTTACTTGGCAGCCCAGTGATGGAGAATGTGGATCTCAGGGGAGATGCCGGGGCACAGAGACTTTACAGGGATGTGGGGTTTTGCTTGTGTCCCTGTTGGCTTGAGACCAGCTCTGCTGGCGTCTCTCAGTCATTCCATACAGGTGGCTGTGCCAGCGTGAAAGAGTGACAAGCACATGAATATTTGAAGTCTAATACTGTACCTATTTTAAGAAGATAATCGAAGTTGTTCATACTGAATTATTTTTTCCCCATGTCCTTTAGGTTAGAGTAATATTTATCCATAGGAATCTCTGCGGAAATACTGAGAAATTGATGGAATATGCTCTACAGTATAAATAGTACATTAACATGTATTATACTATTTGATGGTAAAAAACGGACCTAGGAAGTCATCATTTACTGATGAGCACACTGAGGCACTTTCAAGGTCACCTCCCTAGTAGCAGAGCCAAGACTCCAAGCCTCATTTTCTTTCCATTTTGGCGCCATTGCTATTCATATTTGAAAATTGCACCACCGATCAGAGCCATGTTCCTACATCTAAACCACCATTCTTTTTTAAAGTTTAAGAAAAGAGTTCCTTAACAATTTGGACATTTTTCATAAATGGGGAGATTAAAAATGTACGAGACCAGTAAAGCAAAGCTTAGGAGTGGAGACTATACGTGTAGCCTCCTCAAGTTTGTATCTCATCTTTTCCACTTTGTAGTTGGGAATCTTGATACAGGTTCATTAACTTCTCTTCCTCAGTTCCTTTCTCTATACATAGGGATGACAGCACCAACCCTGCAGGGATGTGTTATGAACTAAGTGGTGCTTTAAACAGTGTCTGACACTTAGAAAGTATTCAATAAATGAGTTATTACCAGGCATCATAATTATTATGATTTATGTATATTCTTTTGCCTTTGTAGATTGAAGTCCATGCTCCTCCTGGTGTACCTGTAGGTTATGTTACTCAGACCTGGCATCCATGCCTGCCAAGGTTTACAATTCAAAATGAGAGGAGAGAGGATGTACTAAAAATTATTGGTCCATGTGTTGTGTGCAGCTGTTGTGCAGATGTTGATTTTGAGGTAAGAGATGTGATAACATTTATAGGTCTTGCTTTCCTCATATAAGAATAATATAATTTGGGAGGATGTTATAAATACATTAAATTTGTGTATCCTGATATTTCAAGAGGAAGTCAGTGTACTTATGTATTTAACTTTGGTCAGAGAGGTGATTTTTGCTCTGATTACGCATCAGTGTTGACTATACTAAATGGAAAAAAGAGAAGCAGAGCTTCTTAGTCAAATAAATAAATATATGCAAAACATCCAACATTTGACCATGGTAGTTTCTATATGCAGGCTCCATATGTTATGCATTTAAGATAAAATGTTAACCTTGTGGGGTGCCTGGGTGGCTCAGTTGGTTGGGCATCCAACCTCAGCTCAGGTCATGAGCTCACTGTGTGTGAGTTCGAGCCCCCCATCAGGCTCTGGGCTGACAGCTCAGAGCCTGGAGCCTGCTTTGGATTCTGTGTCTCCCTCTCTCTCTGCATCGCCCCTGTTCACACTCTGTCTCTCAAAAATAAATAAACATTAAAAAAAAATGCTAACCTTGTCATCTAGGTCTGAGTGCCAAAGCATATGAATCCTTCCCTAGTCTGAAATACAGGTTTCCAGTGCTCTAGACCCTTCTTCAGAAGTTCTGACATCTTTGAGTTCCTACAAAATGCTCATGATACAAAGAGAGTTTTAAGAAAGATAGTGTAAAACATACTTCCCAATTATGTCTTTCCTTCTCCTTTTATTAAATTAGATCACTATAAACCACATGATAATCTGTGTATCTATTACATGGAGGAATTTCATTACAGCAGTTGTCCAATAGATGTCCTAGCCTTGTAGCCCAAATTAATGTAGTTGCAAATGTTTAAAAATAGGGAGATTTTTGGGGCGCCTGGGTGGTTCAGTCAGTTAAGCGGCCAATTTCGGCTCAGGTCATGATCTTGCGGTCCGTGAGTTCGAGCCCCACGTCGGGCTCTGTGCTGACAGCTCAGAGCCTGGAGCCTGTTTCAGATTCTGTGTCTCCTTCTCTCTGACCCTCCCCTGTTCATGCTCTGTCTCTGATTCAAAAATAAATAAAGGTTAAAAAAATTTTTTTAATAGGGAGAGTTTTATAATTTAATCTTGCTCTCATGATTCTCGTGGAAAATCAAAATATGTTAAGCTACACCAACATTTTTCCACAAGAGGGGCAAAAATCTAAAACTGAGGAGGGCTGCCCCTTTGTGATAAGATATATGAAATCTGCCACTGCCCCCTGGCTTCTGAAAGTTTGCCACTGTCCAGCTTCATTCTTTTTATATTATCTGCCTGGCTTCCCTAGTCATATGATTTTCAATTCCTCTGTTAGACCCTAGTTGTATAAAAGTGAATCCTTCCCTTTACTGACTTCAGAATAGAATGAGAGAGACTGGCAGTTTTGAGGAAACACATGTGATACAGTAGAGACTTTATGAAGACTCTTACAAAACCATATACATAGTGTAGGGGGGATGTATACCATGCATGTGTAAAGACTTTATAGGTTTTTGTATAATAATAGTTCTCTATGTAGGGGTTATCATTCCTATGAATGAGCCAGAGGACTGAGAGGTAATTGTTCTTTCAGGGAATATTACAGAATTTTTGCTGACATATTTGTAGAAAGTAAGTGAAAATACTGGTGCAACAAATCAAGCTGGACTGTGAAACTTTTATATTTAATGCTAAGGAATTTAGAAACTAACCAGCAGCCCTTCTCAGTGGATGCCTTAAACCATCTGTTACATGTAATAAATTAACTACTCTCCTGTGCATCTAGGGTGGCATTAACTATGTAACATCTTTGAGGGGATTGAGAAAATAGTCCCTTGAATCATTTTCTATAAGCTAGGTAATGGAAAGTTTGAAAGCAGGAATTATCAGTATGAGGAGCCACTATGGAACATGGACTCCATCATAGCGTTAATGGCATGGATACTTAGAGTAGGAAAGAGGTAATGGCCTGAACACAGCAGGAGCAGGAGCCATGCTAAAGGAAGAAATAATTCAGAGACATTTCACAAGTGTACCAAGGGGAAACTGATTCATGGATTTGATGTCAATTGAGCATTAAAGAAAATTTGGAGAGGATTCTGATGTAATATTATTCCAATAACTGAGAAGAAGGAGATTATCTTTAAAAAGGACAGAAGAATCTGAAAACAAACCAAATAGAAATTCCATAAATAAGAACACTCATGGATGAAACCTCATTGGGAAGGTTGAGCTGAAAATTAGATACAGGTGAAGAGGGAATTAATGAACTGGACGATCTATAGGAGGAAAATAAATAGGAGAGGTGAAAAGATAAAAATTTGAAGGGATGGGGAGACTGGGTGGCTCAGTTGGTTAAGCATTCAACTTTGGCTCAGGTCATGATCTCATGGTTAGTGGGTTAGTGAATTCGAACCCCACATCAGGCTCTCTCCCTCTCTCCTCTCTGCTCTGATTCTCTGCCTCCCTCTCTCTCTCTCTGCCCCTTGCCCCTCTCAAAAATAAATTAAAACAAAAAAATTTTTGAAGGGACCAAAAAAAATTGAACGTATGTGAAAGCTAGAATAAACTACTCTTGCATATGCCAAAGAGGAGTCACAGAAAAAGAATACAGAAAATGTACTGAGATGATATCCAAAGAGATAAATGGATACGAATTCTGTAGACTAGATGCCATGGATTTTCAGAATCAAAAAGTGCAAGGAGTTCTGGGTAAGAAAAAGAAATGACACCCAGAGACAACTTAGATAAAATGTAAACTTAGACTAAAAAGGAAATCTAAAATCAGCAAGTGGGAGGGGGGAAGGTTATCTCAAATATGTAATTCCCTGACCATTAGGGATTATGAACATTTTACTGGCTATGGTGTTTGTTCTCTTTGAATTGTCTATTCATATCCATTGCCTGTATTTTTACTGGGTTGTTTACTTTTTTCTTATCAATTTATAAATGTAATTTGTGTGTTGAAGACATTGATCCTGCGTCTGTCCTCTGATCTTAGTTTCCACAAATCAACCCTTTCTTTGTGGAACTTATTATATACATTTATTTATTTTATGTCACATATAGTCACGTATATCTATTTTAGTATCTTCTGATTCTCCTGTCTTGATTATGAAGTTACCCCCAACTTTCTATTTTATTTATTCCTCTTTTAAATCTTTTTATACTTAAATCTTTAACTCATAAAGAGTTAATTGTATTTATACAAGATTGAACATTTTTTTCTTTCAGGTGACTAGAGAACTATGTCACCATGATTTATTAAGTAAAGTATTCATTCCTTACTGAATTGAAATACATTACATTAAATTCCCACAAGTAATGGGATGTATTTTAGATTTGTCTCTGTTTCATTGATCTAATTATCTGTTCCTTCAAGTGCCTTATGATTCAATTATGGTAACTTAATGCTGCATTATATATCTAGTCCTAGCCAAACAGCCACTTGTTATTCTTCTTTATCATAGGTTTTTGCTATTATCAGATTTTTCCTTTCCTATGAATAGTAAGGCAACTTTTCAGAAGATAGAATCCTACTATTATATTAAATTTGTATTCAGTTTTTTTAATTAGCATATTTGATGCTAAACCTCTCTCATCCCAGAAGTGTTATGTCTTTT
Organism: Lynx canadensis; assembly: GCF_007474595.2. Lineage (NCBI taxonomy): Eukaryota > Metazoa > Chordata > Mammalia > Carnivora > Felidae > Lynx > Lynx canadensis. The sequence continues at coordinate 41,458,560 of NC_044311.2, read as the reverse complement.
TATTCATTCATATCTAATTTTATATTCTTCATAAGATCATATGGGTTTCTTTATATAGAACTTTACCCTTTTTTATTTATTTTTTTTTTTAATTTTTTTTTTCAACGTTTATTTATTTTTGGGACAGAGAGAGACAGAGCATGAACGGGGGAGGGGCAGAGAGAGAGGGAGACACAGAATCGGAAACAGGCTCCAGGCTCTGAGCCATCAGCCCAGAGCCTGACGCGGGGCTCGAACTCCCGGACCGCGAGATCGTGACCTGGCTGAAGTCGGACGCTTAACCGACTGCGCCACCCAGGCGCCCCGAACTTTACCCTTTTTTAAAAAAAATTTTTTTTTTTAATTTTTTTTTTCAACGTTTATTTATTTTTGGGACAGAGAGAGACAGAGCATGAACGGGGGAGGGGCAGAGACAGAGGGAGACACAGAATCGGAAACAGGCTCCAGGCTCTGAGCCATCAGCCCAGAGCCCGACGCGGGGCTCGAACTCACGGACCGCGAGATCGTGACCTGGCTGAAGTCGGACGCTTAACCGACTGCGCCACCCAGGCGCCCCTAAAAAAAATTTGTAATGTTTATTTTTGAGAGAGAGACAGAGTGTGAGCAGGGGAGGGACAGAGAGAGAGGGAAACATAGAATCCGAAGCAGGCTCCAGGCTGTGAGTTGTCAGCACAGAGCCCAAGGTGATCATGACCTGAGCTGAAGTCTGATGCTTAACCGACTGAGCCACCCAGGTGCCCAAACTTCCCTCTTTTTCTTTATGTTAACATTTTCCTAAGTAATTTATAGGCATTATCACTACTAAGCAGGAATGTATATGTTAGGTTCTTGTTGTTAATATTAAAAAAGACTACTTTTTTTGTTTACCTTTTCTCCAATCTTCTGACTGGATTCTCATATTTAACTTCAAGAAACATTTTTGCTCAGGTGCCTGGGTGGCTCAGTCAGTCAAGTCACCATCTCATGGTTCACAAGTTCGAGTCCCACATCAGGCTCTGTGCTGACAGCTCAGAGCCTGGAGCCTGCTTTGGATTCTGTGTCTCCCTCTCTCTCTCTGCCCCTTTCTGCTCATACTCTGTCTCTCTCTCAAAAATAAATAAAACACTAAGGTTTTTTTTTGATTAAAAAAAAAAAGAAACATTTTTGCTTATTTACACTTGATTTTTCTAGATACAAAATCACAGAGTAAATGAAATCATTTTTGCTCTTCTCATATTTACCAATTAGCTCCTTTTCTTTTCCAATCTACTTCACAGCAAAACTGAATAATAATGCCAATTGTGTGAATACCTATCAAGCTGATGACTTCAATTGAAATAGCAAATGTTTCATAATTTAGAAAGACATTGGCTACTGTTTTTCATAGTGATTTTCTATTACTATTTACCTAGATCAGGAATCCGCAAACTTTTTTACATAAGAGATAGAAAACATTTTAGACTTTATGGGCCATATGGTCATTGTGTGCAACTATTCAAATCTGCCATTGTAGCATGAAGATAATCACAGACGATACATGAATACTGTGTATAACTATGTCCTAATACAGCTTTTTATAAAAACAGTGGGCAGGCTAGATTTGTCCCACTGACCATTGTTCGCTCACCCTGACCTAGGTTTTTATTAAGAATTGATACTTAACTTTCTAAAAGCAGGGTATCACGATGGTCTTGACTACAGACTCTGAAACAGAGTGTCTGGGTTTGAAAACCTCCCCATGTCTTCTTATCAGTGTGAACTTGGACAAATTCCTTGACCTCTGTCTGCCTCAGTTTTTTCATATGAAAACTGTTTAATAATATATGTATCTTATAAAGATAAGAAGAAAAAAATTACCTAATACTTATAAAGCATTTGTATGTTATACATATACTAAATATTCTATAAATGCTTAATTAGCAAGTAAATAAAATACTTTTTCAGTGTCTGATACACTAAATTTTGAAATCTATGATTTTCTAGTATTATACAATTTATTACAGTATATTCTTTTGATACTTACCTGAGGTCTATGTGCTACTGTTCAGTTTGAATTTTTTGCATTTATATTTATATTATAAGAGGAACCTATAGATCTATTTTTAGAATACCTCTATCAAGTTTTGCTTCATAGGTATATAATACTAGTTCATTATTTTGAGAAGTTGCAGCCATTTCATTGTATAGATTTTCCATTTTTAAATATCTAAATTTAGGTAAAAATTATCTGATCCTATTGACTTTTCATTTGTAAATCATTCCCATTTCTGAGCCTTTTCATAAAAAAATTATATGTTCTACTTCTTATGTAAACTTTTAAATTTCTTGCTCTAGGAATATAAAGGAGAAATGTCAATATTAGTTAAGTCCAGTGGCAGGACTGTGATGGTTGCTATTTTATCTTTTGTATATTTCATTTAAAAAACACTTGAGAAATTAAATTTAACAATACATGTAAGGTTTCATTACTAGCTTCAAATGCTGATGACAGTTAGTAGTGTATACAACAGGTAGGCAAGAGGGATTTCTGTTAGTCTGTTGAGCCACAATAGTGTTGCATGACAAATAACCCCTAAAGCTCTGTGGCTTAAAACAGTGGTATGTATTTTCATGCTTATGGATCTGCAGGGCAACTTTGTCTTAGGGACTCTATCCAACTCTGCTAGTTGGCTCTGATTTGGGCTGGAAATTGGCCTCAGGTCTATACCAGATATATTCATTCTGCAGCTGTAGCAAATGCAGCTACCTGGATCATGCATTTCTAGTGGCTGATCACTGGGGAGCAAGAGCCAGGCCAAACCATTTAGCCACGTTGAAGCCCTCTTCTCTTGTCACATCTGCTAACATTCCATTGGTTAAGCAAGTCACATGGCCAAGCCTAACTATCAGTGTGCGGGGATATATACTGGGCCTACAGTTGTCGGGGGGAGGGTAGTGCATGAATATTTGCTGAGCGGTAATGGATGTTATCACAGTTATCATATTAGATGTTTGTTTCAAATCTTAAAGAACCCATCTACCCACACCAAAATAAAATGAGTCAACTGTTTTTAGTTTCCCCACATTTGTTTTCCTGTTCTCAACCTGAACTAGAGCTTCAGTGGGTGTTGCTAGCACTTGTGGTTCCTTGTGCATATTTGAAAAGGACATTTCCCCCTCTGGTTTCACAGAACTCTCCATGTACACGCCATGGTGAGTGTGGGCTCCGTTCATCCGCCCACATGCCAACTTGGTGAGGTCCATTTATCCAGCTACAATCTGTTCAACTCTTTACGATGGCCCTGGGCTTTCCTCAGGCAGAATTGTAAAATTAGAAAAACTTTACTTCAGAACTCTTTTTATCTTGTATCCTTCTTGTTGTTCACTGTCCATCCACCCCACTGTCCAGTCTTAACCTATCCCTTGACCCGGGGCATCCCATCAAGTTACTTATTGGTTACTTAACTTTTCCTTTACTCAAAACTGCCAGTCCTCCTTTCCAGGATCTATGCATTTCACATTTTCCTGCTGATGGTGGCAGTGAACCCTCCCTCACATTTAAATGCTCAGCCTATGTAAACTCTCTGTGCTTCTCTTACAACAAAAGTAACATGGGGGATTAGTTTAGTACCTTCCTGATGGCTTCTAGAAATTTCATCTAAGAAACATTTTATGTTTGTGTCTTTTCCTGCCTAAATTTTGTTTTAGATCAATTCATTTATTGCTACCTATCATAATGTAGAATAGGAAATGTTAAATATTTAAGCAGAACTACTTTCATGTAAGTTCTCTACAGCAAAGTTGTTTTTCATGCATGTAAAAGTAGATACAGGAATCCATATATATGTAATGAGTGATACAATGTTCATAGTTAAGTATGGTACATAATTTTAATAGAGTATTTCATTTTATTTCAACTTTTAAATTTCATTTTATTTCAACTTTTACGGTAGTTTGTTTTCATTTTTCTAGAATTCTTTAAGAATCTTTTTTTTTCCCATTTTAGATTAAATCTCTTGATGAAGAAACTATAGTTGGCAAGATTTCCAAGCAGTGGACTGGTTTTGTGAGAGAGGCATTTACAGATGCTGATAACTTTGGTATCCAGTTCCCTTTAGACCTTGATGTGAAAATGAAAGCTGTAATGCTTGGTGCATGTTTCCTCATTGTGAGTCTATCCGTAATAATCTTGGGTTTAGGTGGTTTCTCTAGTACCATTCTGAAATGGTTTAGTAAACTGTACATTTTTAAATGACCTTGTTAAGTTTATAGGCTTTATTCAAAGATCACCATTTAATTCAAGCCCTTAAATTTCATTTTCTCCTGGTACTCTGGGTTCACAGGTAACTAGTTTCTCTAGAGAGTCTATGCAATTTCATATGATAACAAACGGACCTCATGTGATAAGGAAGGGCCTCAGTCTTTGGAATTTTTATTTAAAAGTTGAAATCAGTGCATTGGAAAAGAAACTTGGCTTGAATCTGGGCTTACATGGAATAGACTCAGGAAAACAAGATTTCCTCCTGATTGATTAAATCATCTACTACAGGAGTGAAACTGCAATAAAAGTAAATAACTAGTCAAGCCATTAGATGGAACTGCCATTTGAGAGGAATTATGTGGGACAGAGCAGTGATTCCAAACTTACCTTCACATCAAATCAGCTAGGAAACTTAAAAAAAAGAGAAAAAACAAAACAAACAAAAAACAAGTATCAGGCCATACCCCAATTGAACTAAATTAGAAGCTCAGAATTAGAAGTTTGTACAGCTCCCCAGGTGACTCCATATGCAGCCAAGTTCAAGGGCTCACAATAGTTTCCAACCCTAGCTGCATAATAGAAACACCTGAATAGCTTCCAAACTCCCTAGGTCAAGACTACATCCAGATAGGAAATCAAAATCTCGGGAAGTGGGATCAGGCCTGCAATCTGTTTAGAACTGACAGGTGATTCCAATATGCAAGGAAGATTTAGAGCCACTAGATGAGTATCTTAAACACTGACATTGGGGATGCAATCCCCAAAAGTGGAAGTGAGAGAATATACAGAAAAAGGATCCAGTTATTTCAACAAATAAATGTTGGGAAAATAAAAAGATAAAAATAACCTAATAAGAGAGAGACTTAAGAGACATCAACTCAATGTAATTTATAGCTCATATTTAGATACTGATTTGAACAAACCAGTATAAAAAAACATTTAGAAGGACTTAAGAGAAATCTGAACATTGGCTATTTGATGATATTTTAAGGGATTATTGTTTTTTTCAAGATATCCTAATGATATTGGGCTTATATAAAAATAAGAATCCAAATTTTTACGGGTTCACACTGAAGTGTGTTTCAGTATAAAATGGTATGATATCAAAGATTTACTTTTAAATAAAGAGAGTGAGGGCAGGGGGATCTAGGGGATGGAGAAATTAATGAACCAAGATAGGTTATGTTAACTAATTATTAAAGCTGGATGAGTGGCCTTTGGGATTTTATTTTGCTATTCTATCTCATTGGGGATAGACTCAATATTTTCTGTATAAATTAAAAATAGAGCCACAGTTCTGTTTAAAAATTGTGTTTTCACTGTTTATTTCACATGAAAAGTAAAATCAAAACTTAACCATAGGGAACCATTTGACCAAAGGTAAATATACCATCACTAAAGATCTGGTGTGCGAAGGGAAGAGAGGTTATTATCCAGCGTGTTTGGATAGGTGAAAAATGGGATTGGGATTTGTGGTGGGGTTATCAGAAAATGACTATGGGGTAGATTGGGCCTCTTCTAAAGGACTTCTAAATATTGGACAACTTCTTGTTGGGAAGATACTGACAATTATTTGGTTGGTTTTAAACTAGGTATAAATAAAATCGTTATTTTATTAGGAAGATAAATCCTGGTGCCTAGATGAGAAGTGAATTGACGAGAGGTAAAATTGCAGTAGTGCAACTGCAAGTGAATGGTGATAAGAATTCAATTTTTTCTTTGTGAACAGATAAGCGAAAATGATAGACATGAGAGAAAATCCATAGGACTTGATGAAAATCATAGGGAAGTGGGTCTGGTTAGACACTGATGTAGTGAGATAGTTGGGAGAAACCGTGGTGGACCAGTTTGCGGGAGAAATCATAAAACTGGGCCCCAAAACTCTTAAGATGCCTGCTACCTCTAAGATGGCTGTCATTCTAAAAAAAATCTGAAATGTGTACAGTGTATTCTGGTCTCAAGAAAAGTTGTATTACTAGAGAAGGAGAAAGGAAGAAAGATTGAAAGAGGAATATTCTAAGTGGCATGTGAAAAAGTGAAATTTAAAGAAATTACCAGAGGATTAATTAAATGAATGCAGAGCAAGGCGCCTGGGTGGTTTAGTCGGTTGAGCATCCTCCTTTGGCTCAGGTCATGATCTCACGGTTTGTGGGTTCGAGCCCTGCGTCCGGTTCTGTGCTGGCAGCTCAGAGCCTGGAGCCTATTTCAGATTCTGTGTCTCTATCTCTCTCTGCCCCTCCCCCACTTGCACTCTCTCGGTGTCTCAAAAATAAACATTAAAAAAAATTTTTTTTAAATGTAAATGCATGCAGGTAATCAGTAAGTGAATAGAATTACAGGATTTAATTGCTGTTAAAATGGAAGGCTAAAGCTATCAGCTTTTCCCAGATCTGCTTATTTGGTCAATTTTTCTCTTAAACAGATATGTTATGTTTCATCAGACCCCTTAACATTTATGATCTGTGCTTTGTTGCTGAAAATTCATTTCTGTATTTTTGTTTTTATCTAGGATTTCATGTTTTTTGAAAGGAGTGGAAACACAGAATAAAAAGAAGGAGTGTGGTAGGGGATCAATGAAAGCCTCAGAAAGTGTGAAGTCTGTGTACTTACTGGGACTTTGTCAAGGAAAAACTAATTGGTTTTCTCTTTATTGAAATGACTTCTAGCATTTGTGAATTCTACTGTGATGCCTGGTATATGCGATGACTTTTCAAATTATAGAGTTTATTTTCTATATCACTTACCTATAAATGTTTTTATGCATTTTGTTTTGTTTTATACATTTTCTTTTTCCTTGTGTATTTTAGAGAAAGGACATGTTAATTTTTTACATTTAATCATGAAACTTCCTGTGGCAAATTGTTCTGAACTATAATCTATTTTCAAATTTTACACCAAATTAAGTCCTTATTAATTTAAAAATATAAATGTGCATTTTATTAAATATGGTTCCAATTTATTTCACACATAACAATCATGTTATTTTCCAAATAATGTATGTTCAAACAAGTTAAAAATGAATATAATTTGTTTCCTTTACAATTATGTTAAACTAACACTTAATATTCATATTACCAAAGAAAAATAAAACGTGTATTTGTCTTTTGTTCAGCAAGTCACAGTATATTAAACTTCTTTTGTAAGCTAATCTGCTACTATAAAAAAATTTTCATTATTGATAAGAATATAAATTACTGACTTTTTTATGATTTTCTGAAAAAGACATGTCCTAAAGAAGGACACATTTAAAAATTCATTATAGAACTGGAGGATTGTTATAATTTTTGAAGTAATTATTTACACATGGAATGTTTAGCTCCTGTATTCATTCTGTCTTTCACAGAGCGTGATAGTTAGGAGAGCACTCAGGTATTAAATAGAACGTATATATTCCATCTGAGTAGAAACTGCAGTAACTGTCTGTTATTTACATGAACAATCAAACAACTGAATTAAAAATTATTGATATATTTCTTTGCATATTTGATTTTTGTTTTTAAACAAACTGTGAACAATCAATTTCGATGGTATTCTGAACCTTACACATTTACCACCTCTTCCCTTACAAATTCTCCTTTAAAAGGAGCAAAAGCATAAATTCATACCAGGGCTATAAACTAAGATTTCTACCTGTCCGAAACAAAGGAATTTTCATACTGTGTTTTGTAAGAAAGCCTGGATTGAGTGAGAGGAGATGTCCAACCCACAATTTAGCTGCTGCAAAGGAAAAGTGTGTTTAGGAAAATAAGGACTTAGGGGAAGGATTCCTGTTCATCTTCAGTAGAACCCTAACAACACCACTAGCTCCTAGTGTTGAAAATATTGGGATGACTGGGGAGCTAGACCCCCTTTCATTATAGTCCAAAGAATTCCCGCATGTCGGATCCCATCAATGAGAGGTAACCGAAACGCTCACGTACAGTTTAGAATTGGTACACACAGCATCCCAGGTAAAAAGAGGGGATTTGCCTGGCTGTTTCCTAGTGGCATTATTTGTGCCAGGTCCAGAAGGGGAGGGCTTGCCAAGCTAGCTATCAGGCACCACAGGCATTCCCAGAGAGCTCAGGACTGGCTAGAAATCTCAGAGCTGTTGTGTCTGGGTGTGTTTATGGGAGGGGAGTTGATGGGTGATAGGGTGTTGGGGAGGAGGGCTGATAGCAACTTTTGGTCAAACATAATGAACAAGTAGAGATACCTAATGATTCCAGTTAGAAGCAGAATAAGGAATGTCCTCATAATTCAAGTTCATTAGTGTGTTTATCTTGACTCCCTTTAATTATTCTATGGCAATGAAAACAATAATCACCATTTAATCCAGTAGCTAGAGTAAGAAGGCATTTTTTAAATATGAGTCAAGGCTCCCCAAGAACTTTTCTGCTCCAAAAAAGAAAAGAAAGGAATGGAAGAGAGAAAGAAAGAAGGAAAGTTAGTTTTTGCAGAAGCCAACTTAAAAAAAATGTAGAAGAAATAATGGAATTAGAAAATCACCATTTGCCAGTTCTCATCATAATAATTAGATTCCCGCAAGAAAACATGAACGGCTGCTAAAATCAGTGGTAAAAACTTGTGGTATTCTTATGCTGCTGTATTATACTGTATTACACTGTCTCAAAGTAACTCCCTGTGAGATACTTACTAATTTTAAAAAAGTAAGATAGTAATTTATACTGGGGTACCTGGGTGGCTCAGTCGGTCGAGGGTCAGACTCTTGATTTTGGCTCAAGTCATGATCCCAAGGTGATAGGACCAAGCTCCACTTTGAGCTCCATTCAGTGTGGAGCCTACTTGGGATTCTCTCCCTCTCTCTCTGCCCCTCTGCTCATGCTCTGTGTCTCTCTTTCTCTCTCAAAAATTAAAAAAAAAAAAAAAGTAACTGTACAGTTACTGTAGGATACAGTTCAGCTAAGCTTTCTGACATAATAAAACAAATATCCCCTTCCCTCTAGTTTCCATTGTTTGTTTTCATTTGAACCCTCCCCTTTGCTGCCTTTAAATCCATATTTCTACCATCAGTCTGTTCATGATTATGGAGATGTCCTCTAAAATAGTACATATTTTCTCTACCATGTTCCTCACTTCCTTCTGAGTACTGACAGTGGAGTCCCTTATATCCAAATTTCTGGGAACAATCTACTTAAGGCAATTTTGGCTTTTTCTCACACTCCTCAAAATTCTTCCAGCTTCTACCCATTTCCAAATCCTAAAACTACTTCTACATTTTTAGGTATTTGTGGCAGTAGCACCCCACTTCCAGATCCCAAACCGATATTAGTCTACTATTGCTGCTATAACAAACCACTGAAAAAAAAAACCTCAAGGGCTTTAAACAATACAAATTTGCTATCTTATAGTTCTGGAGGTCAAAAGTCTGAAATGAGTCTTAGTAGGCATCAATTGAATGTTTGTGTTTCCACAAAAATCATGTTGAAACCCTAACACCAATATAACTTAATTATTCTAAGGAAGTAATTAAGGTTAAATGAGCATAAAGGATGCTGATCTGATTGGATTAGTGTCTTCTCATGCACACGCACCAAGGGAAGGCCTTGTGAGGACATATACAAAAGGGGACATCTACAAGTCGGAAAGAGAGCTCCCAACTGAAACCAATCATGTTGGCACCTTGATCTTGAACTTCCAGTCTTGAGGACTATGAGAAAATACATTTCTGTGTTTAAGACTTCTAGTCTGTGATATTTTGTTATAGTACCCTAAACAGACTAATATACCAGATCAAAATCAAGACTGATACTGAAAGAGCTTCCTTCTTTCTGGAGGCACTAGAGTAGAATCCTCCTTGCCTTTTCCATCTTCACAGGCTACCGAGATTCCTCGACTAAGAACTTCTTTCCATCTAAAACCAGCAAATGCTTCCATTACAGTATTTCTATATCTGACTCCAATTCTGCTTTGCTCTCCCAAATTTGAAGGACCCTGGGGATTACACTGTACCATCCTGGATAATCAGGGATAATGTCCCTATTTTAAGGTTACTTGATTAGCAACTTTAATTCTATCTGCAACTTAATTCACCCTTGCTGTGTAACATAACATTGGGTTTAAAATATGGACATTTCTGTGGGGCCATTATTCTTCCCATTTTGTGTGTGTGTGTGTGTGTGTATGGAACATAGAATATTACTTTTCATGTGTCTTAAGAGCATATAAATGGCATACTATATATAACTTCTGCAACTGAAATTATTTTTCATTACTATTTTCTTTCATACCTTGCCAATGTTGATATTTGTAGCTCTGGTTTGCACATTCTTTTGGTTTTATAGAGTAACTCTATTTTATGAATATAATACCATGTATTTACCTATTCTGTTCTGGACGGGCATTTTGGTTGTTGCTAACTATGACAGTTGACATTATGTTAACTTGGCTAGGCCTAGGTACTCAGCTATTTGATCAAACATTATTCTACATGATTCTGTGATGGTATTTTTTAGGCGAGATTAACATTTAAATCAGCAGACTTTGACTAAAGCCAATTACCCTTCATAATATTGGTGGGTCACATCCAATCAGTTGAAGGCCTTAATTAAAAATGATCAACCGTCTCTCAAAGAAAGGAGAATTATGACAACATAGCACTTTCAGACTCAGACTGCAGTATCATATCTTCCTGGGTCTCCGATCTGTCAGACTACCCTACAGATTTTGGACTTGTCAGCTTCTGTAATCATGTGAACCAAGTTCCTTAAAATCCCCTTTTTTTCCCCCCACTCTCTCATCCTCCCCTTCCACCCTTCCTCTCCTTTATTCTATTTCTCTGGAGAATCCTAATACACTAACTTTCTCTACAATCAATCTTACAGAATATTTATGTATGTGCATATTTCCTTATATATATATGGAAGAGGTTCTCTGGGGCTATTCCTAGTAATAGTAATTAGTAGTTCTAAAAGTATGAGCGTTGGGGAACCTGGGTGGCTCAGTCGGTTGAGTGTCCGACTTCAGCTCAGGTCATGATCTCACAGCTTGTGGATTCCAGCCCTGCGTCGGGCTCTGTGCTGACAGCTCAGAGCCTGGAGCCTGTTTCGGATTCTGTGTCTCCCTCTCTCTGCCCCTAACCCACTCACATCCTGTCTCTGTCTCAAAAATAAATAAACATTAAAAGTATGAGCGTTTTCATTATCATGAGATATTGTAACATTGCTCTCCAGTCAGTCATACCAATTTACTGTTTTATCAGTATTGTATGAGCAGTGCTATTTCATTACATACCCACCACATCTTGATATTGTCGGTTTTTCTCAACTGATTTTTTTATTATTAAATTTTTGAGACAGAGAGAGACATAGCAAGAGCAGGGAAGGGGCAGAGAGAGAGGGAGACAGAGCCCGACGCGGGACTCGAACTCACAGACCGTGAGATCATGACCTGAGCCGAAGTTGGCCGCTTAACCGACTGAGCCACCCAGGCGCCCCCCTCAACTGATATTTTTTTTTTTTTTCAATTTTTTTTTTTTCAACGTTTATTTATTTATTTTTGGGACAGAGAGAGACAGAGCATGAACGGGGGAGGGGCAGAGAGAGAGGGAGACACAGAATCGGAAACAGGCTCCAGGCTCTGAGCCATCAGCCCAGAGCCCGACGCGGGGCTCGAACTCACGGAACGCGAGATCGTGACCTGGCTGAAGTCGGACGCTTAACCGACTGCGCCACCCAGGCGCCCCTTTCAACTGATATTTTTAATAAGGAATCTCATCGTTTTAATTTGCATTTATGAGATTTCTAGTGAGGTTGAACATACTTTAAAAAATTTTTTTTAATATTTATTTATTTTTGAGAGACAGAGCACAAGTGGGGGAGGGGCAGAGAGAGAAGGAGACACAGAATCTGAAGCAGGCTCCACGCTCCAAGCTGTTTGCACAGAGCCCAACGCAGTGCTCGAACTCACAAACCGTGAGTTCATGACCTGAGCTGAAGTCGGACGTTTAACCGACTGAGCCACCCAGGCACCCCAAACGTATTTTCATTTGTTTGTTGAATGTTCATATTTTCTGTAATATTATCTTTTTACATACTTGAGCCTTTTGTTTCTGTTGGTTTGCTTATCTTTTTTCTTATTGATTTGGAGTTATTTTTCAGTTAACAATCTACTTTTTTTTTAATGTTTATTTTTGAGAGAGAGAGAGAGAGACAGTGTGAGCAGGGGAGGGGCAGAGAGAGAGAGAGGGAGAGGGAGACACAGAATGTGAAGCAGGCTCCAGGCTCTGAACTGTCAGCACAGAGCCCGACACCGGCTCGAACTCAGGAACCATGAGATCATGACCTGAGCTGAAGTCAGAAGTTTAACTAACTGAGCCATCCAGGGGCCCCTTCAGTTACCAATCTATTATAAGCTATATGCATTGCAAATATCTTCTCCCAGATTGGGGCTTTTATTTAAGGTTATTTATGATGTCTTTTTGTGTGTGTGCAGAAATTTGAATAGCCATATTTATCAATTCTTTTTCATGGTCTGCATTTTTGAGGTGTTTGCTTTTGTTTTGCAGGTTTGTTTTCATAGGTCATTAATCCACTTGGAACTGATTTTTTTTAAGTATAGAGTGAGAGATGTCTAATTATATTTAACATAAATAAGCACTCTAATAGCAATACATTGTTAACTTTTGGGACACCCGGGTAGCTCAGTCAGTTGAGCAACTGACTTTGGCTTAGGTCATGACCTCATGGTTGATAGGTTCCAGCTCTGCATTAGGCTCTGGGCTGACAGCTGGGAGCCTGGAGCCTGCTTTGGATTCTGTGTCTTCCCCTCTCTCTACCCCTCCCCCGCTCTCCCTCTCTCTCTCTCAACAAGTAAATAATAATTAAAAAAATTAAAAATAAAACATATCGTTATCTTTTTCCTGGCTGGTAATGCTTACCTTTACCAGAATCATTTGCATGGATATTTTTTATCTGTTCATTGGCTTCTCCTATTCTACTAACCCATATATGGGTGAAAAATTGCTCAATATTTTCATATCAAAAATTACTTTCAAATTTGCTTGACAGTGTATTTTCTCTTGAATATTATTTTTATTTGGTCCCTGCCTTTTAATATCTGCCTTTTAACCACGGACCATACAGCAGGCAATGGGGAAGAGCATGCCACAGCAGGACATTTAATGTCTTGTTAAAATGAATTAGTCTCTAGTATTACCAGGTATCTATTATCTATTTTAGATTTTTTTTTTTATTTGTTTTGTTTTGGAAGCAAGCAATTTAAATCACGGTAACAAGAAACATGGATGTCAAAATAAAACTTGAGAAGTTTGTCAAATTTCGGGGGGAGGGGCCAATATGGCAGAGCAGCATGGAAGTTCCCATCTTTCTCTCATCCCTGAAATACAGCTGGATCAGCAGCAAAAAGTGTTGCACACCTAGGGATTTGAGGATTAATACAACAATCTGCATTACTTGAGCCACAGGATGTGGTAGGTATGCGGCACAGAGAGGTGAACCGGGGGAGAGAGAAGCCGTGGAGGGTAGGGAGCTGTTTTTGTAGAGAGAGGACAGAGAAAGGGGGTGGGGGTAGAGTGCAGCACGTTGGGAGAATACAGGAAAAGCACTCCCCTGGAAAGTAGCTAGAGAGAAAGAAAAAGAATGGAAACACACACAAGGGACTGAACAAGAAATGTGTTCTCCAAAACCACTGACAGGAAGAAAGGACAGGGTTTCAATACCATTAGGACTCTATAAAACAGGGGACCGCAGAGTCAGAAATTATGGAGCTCAATACCTGGCGGTGCTCTGGTGGGGAGGAAGGGCAAATCCCAAGGAGGAGGCAGTGAGGTCCCAGAGTTCATGTGCGGGGGCACATGGAGAGAAGCGGTTCCCCTGCTTGGAGGGCATTTGGTAGAGGCCCTATGGCCTCCCCATAGGCAAAGGTCACGGCAGACCCTGGGGGGGGAACAGCCACGTTTGCTGGTATTGGAGCAAAGATGCCAGAATGCAGTGAAACCTGGCACCTGCTCTGCGTTATGATTCACCATAATCTCTAAAATTTGCCTCTGTGCAATCGCAGTAAGTTTTCTGGGGCTGGTCGGCACCCAGCCATTGCTCAGTGAGACCCTTCCCCAGAGGGTTGGAGCAGGTCCAAGCCGCAGGACTCTCAGAAGCAAGGGGTTTGGAAACATAGCTCCATCTGAGATAAAACTCAGGAGGGAGTGCCACCTGGCAGGCTGATGCCTTGGGCTGGACAGTGGAGAAGAGGAGAGTGGACAGAAGCCCGAGACAAATGATGGGTGCTTGATTGCGGGTCAATGAGAGCTCAGAGTTCCTGAGTCAGAAACCAGGAAGCTGGGTGACACCATTTTCACCTCTCCTGCACATGCGCACAGATGCGTGTGTGCGACACATCTAACCACCCGGTAAGCTCAGCAGTGCCACCTAGTGGAGAATGGAGCCCTTACACCACACCCCACCCAACTGGGCCCTCCAAGCACCCTAGAAGACCACCGCAAGTCTCTTCACCTGCTTAGTGTACGGAATATAGAGTGCTTTATAGTTTGAATGCCAGCGGAAACTGGATGTAACTTTATTCGGGTTTCATTATTGTGTTTGGTGGTTCATCTCTTTGGGTTTAGGGTTTTTTTTGCTTTTTTGCTTTTGTTTAAATTGTTTTGTTTTTTGTTGTTTCTTCTTCTTTCTCTTTTTCTCCTTTTCTTTTTCTTGGATACAGAAAGAGAAAATTTTATTTGTATTCTTCTTTTTCGTAATTTCTTAAAACATTATTTTTACTAGATGGGGTGTCAGTTAAGTGTCCGACTTCAGCTCAAGTTATGATCTGGCAGTTCCCCAGTGAGTTTGAACCCCACGTGCGGCTCTGTGCTGACAGCTTGGAGCCTGGAGCCTGCCTCCAATTCTGTGTTCCCCTCTCTCCCTCCCCTGCTTGTGCTCTGTCTCAGTCTCTCTCTCAAAAATAAATATACATTAAAAATAAATTTTAAGTGGCATTCTTTTTGAGAAAGTGTAATTATGAAGTTTTTAAAGCTATCTGATGTTGAAATTTTAATAAATGTTAGTTGCAGAGTAGACAATAACTTAAGGAAGAAGAAGGTCAACTGAAACCATAATGAGCCTGTATTTTATAAATGAGCTTGTTCATTTAAATTTGTTTCACATTAACAGGATCACATGGAAAAAAATGCTCTGCCAGCTGTTGTAAAAGTAGCAATACGTATTCATATGCGGGGTATTGACTCTCTAGTTTTGCCATACCTGGCATATTTGTGAACAGTATTTATCATGGTTTTTTTTTTTTTATGACTGTAGGCAAGAAATGGGATTTGAAGTAAGAAAACTGGATGTTCCCAGCAATAGAAACAGATTTAAACTGATAGCTGATTTTATTACATTTTCTTATCCTGCTGAAAAGGTTGATGCATATAATTAAAGCAACCATACCCTTAAGAGAAAGAGTTGACTCTTATCACGCTTTGTTAACTATACAATGTCCAAAGACATAAAATGAACTAGGTCTTCTCTTGTGGTCAAGTTATGGAACAAAGTCTTGTGGAATTTTGCCAAAAGATCAGACAGTGTTCCCAGGTGATACCACTCAGGTCAAGATTCCGGCTTAAAGTAACAAAGGTCCATGAAACGTAATTTAATGAGAGGCCTATTTTTTTTTTTTTATACTTGATTTTTGGCACTCTTCTGTTTTATCGTATAGGTCACAAATCTCTATCTGTGAAGGGTGGAACTGATCTAATTTTCAGTTAAATCATGCCAGATTTACCTCCATGCCTCTTCAGTTTTATGGGAGTTGATATTTAGAGAATTCATCAAACCAATCTATTAACAGAAGTCTCCTGAATAGTTGACTTCTGTGAGGAGGAAAGCTGGTAAACGCAAATAAAAAGGGGCAGCCAGACGTCCGAGGCCGGCTACTCCCCTTGCATGCTTTTGGGTTCTGCAATCTTGCTTGCCTCTTGCATCAGCCAGCAGCCAGGAACCAGAAGCTCCACGATACTAGTCTGCTCAACCCGGAAGCACATATTATAAAAGATCAGTAAAACCCGAGCCAGATGCTCAGCCTTTGGAGGTCACTCCGCTGGGCCGGCACCGGTGCAAAATAAAGTCTTTTCTGATTCCCCAAGTGCTTGTCATTTGTCTCTTCTGGGCGCCGAGTATTTGCTGCAACACGTAGAGCCTTATGGAATTCAGCGTTACTGGTAGATAATTAAATTCAGTCATATGAGGAGATGTAAGACATAGGTAAAACTATAGCAGTTTGCTTATCAAATCAAAATACGATCAGGATTTGACTTCAGCTCCTGAATTTTCTAGCTGTGTGATTTTGGAAAAAACGTTAATGAAACCTCTCTAAACTTTGACTTCTTTATTTCTATAATTAGGCTAATAATTACTTCTTTTTAAGGTTTTTGTCAGGATTAAATAAGCATGTTTTACTATTACTACTGTTTATTGTTAATGCACCATTGATTCTCAACTCAGAATGATGTTACACTGTAAGCATTTCTTGTGAATTTCAGATGATGCAGAAAATGCTCTGAGACAATTAAAAAAAGTAATGTTACTCAGTCTTGGTATTGGATATACTAGTGTTTCCCACATTGAGGAAATAAGTGCTCTCCTATACTACAATGTATATTTGTGACATAAGTTTAGGTTTTGACATTTGATTCAAATGATAATTATATATATGTGTATACTTACTGAACAACTTACACACGCCATAGTTTCATTTTCGTATTTTTGTTTTCTCAATTTTACTTGCCTTAAAGTTTTATCTAAAATTGTGAACTCATAATTTTATTAAAAGTTTTTTTTTGTTTTTTTTTAGTTTTTAATTTTGAGAGAGAGAGAGAGAGAGGCAGAGAGTAAGCAGGAGAGGAACAGAGAGAGGGAGACACAGAATCCGAAGCAGGCTCCAGGCTCTGAGCTGTCAGCACAGAGCCCGACGCGGGGCTCGAACTCACAAACTGTGAGATCATCACCTGAGCAAAGTCAGAGGCTTAAGTGACTGAGCCACCTAGGCACCCGTGAACTCATATTTTTAATTCAGGTTGATTTCTACATACCAACACAGGAATAACTGAATTTCCTTTAGTGTTCAAAAAGCAGTATTTCAGAGTATATGCACACCTGTAGAATTGTATAACTAGATGAAACCCGAAAGTATATTTTATAGGTAAGAAAACTGAGATTCTAATGTTTTTAAGATGGTTAAGATACAGCCCATGGTATGAAGATAGCCCTTTAGCAAGTTTGGTTTTCAAGGTTTCTATATACATGATAATTTTATATAAGTAGGAAACATCGCTTATTGTTTTCAATGACCGAAAAAGAAGGAAATTAAGAGGGCAACTCTGGATAAAGGGGTTTGTGAAGAGGTAACATGTCTCTTTCAAAACTGGATATACTAGAATTTAAGTCAGACATAATGTCTCTATATTTGTTTTAATCATTTATTTGTTTCAGTTTTTTGCAACCTATGACTCAGGTTACTAGGGCCAACAGGGTACAGTTCTGGGATATTCATTGGCACCTTCCTGACCCAGAAAATGGAGAGATTTTCAGTGTGCTAATCAGGATGAAGGCTTATTAAGGGGGACTTCTCAACAGCATCCCCTTGCACAAGGTGCAAAAAATAAACCAATATTGGGACTGTGGGGACCAGCAGTGTGGGAGAACCATCAGCTTTATATCCTGGTACACATCTAAGCATTCATAGAACTAATTAGCTTCAAAGTTCTGAATGGAAGGTTTATTTGTTGTGACTGCTCGGGCATCCTATCTCTTCCTCACAACAATTTTGAGAGACTGTGGATGTGGGGGCCACACAGAGGATCAAGCCTCTTCTAATTCACCTCCCAGGTAGCAATTTCACGTGGAGTTTCCAGTTCTCAGTCACCATAAATGACTTCTGCCCTCTTCTTATGTCTATGGTCCTCTTTGTGGCCTAATAGAGATGTTATAACATATTAGGAAACTGTAGTCTTTAGGAAAAGGGATCTATAAATTTGCGGAGGCTTTACTGCTGCTATTCTGATATAAGGGAAAATATGGCTGCCTTTTTTGGAGAGGATGCCTGGGTTCCTGGGCTTAGGACAAATCTCTGAGATCCCACTAAGGTGCTCAGTATCCAAAGAAGGAAGCAGACATTTATATTTCTATCTAGAGAACAGGAAAATAAACATCATAGCTCCTGAGTAACAAATCTTTTATTTCTGACTTCCAATTAGCCACATATATAACATATAACTGATTCTCCATGAGCCACCTCTTTTCTGCCCTGATGCATTCTCTCCATCCATACTACCCACTCCATTCCTTGATCCATCTCAATGACTCCTGCTATTTGTCTTCTGGATACCTGGGTTCTCTTTCTAGCTCCTCTGTTTATAAATCTTAATGACAACAAAACTTTTTAAGGCTCATATTTTTTGTCTGTAAAACTGTGATGAGGGAGAATAATATTATTCAGTGACAAAACCAGAGTTTTCTACCACATTCCCCAAAGAAGACTGGTTTTGACAGTCCCCTATACATGAGAGTACCTTTGTGAAGTCCAGGGGTCCAGCAGAGATATTTCAGCATACCTCTGGAGAAAAAAAAAAATCAGAGATTAAACACACTGGAGAGGGTAAGAACAATAGCTTCACTTTATCCACATCACCCTTCCCCTTTCCCCAAGGCAGCAGAGCTCATTGCCAAGAGACCTTTTTGGTTCATGATCTCTGCATGGAGGGAAGTTGAATATGTGGGCGAGTACCCAGTTTCCCCAGATGTGAAGAAGAGGCCCACTTCTTTCTCACTCTACCCTGAATACTGAATGGAACGATGAGGACGCAGCTCAGAGAATGCATCTAGGGCTCTGGGAGGGCATCAAAGGACATGGATCCTACCAGCTCTGTCACAGACTCCATCTGCAGACCATCCATAAGCCGCTGGGGATGCCTCCCCTGCAGATCTGGCTTACAGGCACCCGTAACACTCCGTGTGCCTCACAAATACATATTCCCTCCCCATGGCCATCTCTCTGTTCATACGCCCAACAGATGGCTGGTTCTGCAGGCCCAGCTATGCAGAACGGGAAAAAAATTGCACAGACTTGAGCATTCAGCTCTGTCCTAGGGAAAGCAAACAGGAGGCTCTCAGCACCTGGCCTGGCTTTGCCCTAGTTGGGCTGACAATGTATTTCTTCCAAAAGCCAGGCAATAAAGACTACAGAGTTGATTGTTTCCTCAATGTAAAGACAGCAGTGCAAAACTTCATGAAACGTAAAAATCGAGAAAACATGAGAGTACCAAAGGAACACAATAATTTTCCAATAACCAAACGCTCAAAAACGGAGATCTGTTTTTTTGCCTAATGAAGATTCAACAGAGTTGCTTTAAGGAAGCTCAGTGAACCACAAGAAAACACACAAAGATGATTCAATGAAATTAGCAAAACAATTCATGAACAAATGAGAAGTTTCACAGAAAGAAACATACAAAAGACCCAAACAGAAACGAGGGGCTGAAGAATCCATTCCAGTGAATGGAATGAAAGATGCAATACAAAGCATCAATAGAGAACTTGATCAAGCAGAAGAAAGAATCTGTGGTGGCAAACAAGTCATTTGAAATGATCCAGTCAGAAGGGAACAAAGAAAAAAGAATGAAAAAAGATTATGTGAACTATATGAAACCATTAAAAGGTGCAATCCAAGTATTGCTGGAGTCCCAGAAATATAAGAAAGGAAGAAGAGGACATACTCCTTATTTAAAGTAATAATGGCCAAGAACTTCTCAAATCTGAGGACAGATTTGGACATCCAGGTTCATAAAGCTCATAGGTTCCCCCCAAATTCCAATTCCAAATATTTTCTCCAAGACACACTACCATAAAAGCTGTCTATTTTTCGAAAGATAATTATAAAAATAGCAAGAGAAAAAAATCTCATACATAAGGGAATCCCCCACCCCCACCATAAGTCTATCAACAGCTTTTCAGCAGAAACTTTGCAACCCATGATAGAGTGTGATGATATATTCAAAATGCAGAAAGAAAAATATTGCCAAACAGGAATACTTTACTTGAAAAAGGTGTCCTTCAGAAATGAAGGGGAAATAACTGAAAGGAGTTCTTCCAACCGAAATGAAAGAACACTAGCAACATGAAAAATTATGAAAATATAAAACATACTGGTAAAGGTAAGTATATAATCAAATTCACAATACTCTAATACTATAATATGATAGTGTGTTAATCACTTAACTCCAGTATAAAAGTTAAGACAAGAGGATTAAAAATAACTAATTTGTTAATGAATACACAATATAAAAAGAGGTATATTATGACGTCAAAAACATAAAATGTGAGGGAGAGGAATAAAAGGGTAGAATTTTTGTATGCAACTGAAGTTAAGTTGTTATCAGTTTTAAACGGACTGGTATAGCTATAAGATGTTTTATGTAAGCCTCATGGTAACAACAAAGCAAACACCTACACGACATACACAAACGATAAAGAAAAGGGAATCAAAGCAAAGCACTATGGAACATCATCAATTCACAAAGGATGACAGCAAGAGGAGAAGTATAAAATAGCCAGAAAACAGTAAGATGGTATTAGAAATTCCTTATCCATCAATAGTATAAATGTAAACGTTTAAAGTGACCAATCAAAAAGCATCAAGTGGCTGAAAGGACAAAAACAAAACTCAGCTATATGCTGCCAATAAGAGACTCACTTAGGGGCGCCTGGGTGGCGCAGTCGGTTAAGCGTCCGACTTCAGCCAGGTCACGATCTCACGGTCCGTGGGTTCGGGCCCTGCGTCGGGCTCTGGGCTGATGGCTCAGAGCCTGGAGCCTGATTCCGATTCTGTGTCTCCCTCTCTCTCTGCCCCTCCCCCGTTCATGCTCTGTCTCTCTCTGTCCCAAAAATAAATAAACGTTGAAAAAAAAAAAAATCTTATCTAGTATTCTAAAAAAAAAAAAAAAGAGACTCACTTAAAAAAAATTTTTTTAATGTTTATTTCTGAGACAGAGAGAGACAGAGCAGGAGTGGGGGAGGGGCAGAAACAGAGGGAGACACAGTATCCACAGCAGTCTCCAGGTTCTGAGCTGTCAGCACAAAGCCCGACATGGGGCTCTAACTCAGAAACCGTGAGATCATGACCTGAACTGAAGTTGTCACTCAACCAACTGAGCCACCCAGGCACCCCAAGACTCACTTTAAAGACATGCTGAGACTCAGAGTGAAGGGATGGTAAAAGATATTCCATGCAAATGGAAACCAACAGAACAGAGATAGCAATATTTATATCAGACAAAATAGACTTATCCTGTAACAAGAGACAGGTGGTAATTATATAATGAATGATAAAGAGTTCAATTCATGAAGAGGATAAAACAATTATATATGAACCCAACATCAGAACAGCTAAATATATCAAACAAATCAAACAAATCAGAAGGAATATATGCAATAATAATAGGAGACTTCACTACTCCATTTTCACCATTGGCTAGGTCATCCAGTTATAAAATCAAAAAAGAAACACTGAACTTGAACTATAATCAAATGGATCTAAAAAATATACAGAACATTCCATCCAACAGCAGTAGAATACATGTTCTTTGCAAGTATACAGGGAACATTCTCCAAGATGGATCCTATGTCAGGACACAAACAATTCTTGGCAAATTTAGGAAGATTGAAACTATACCAAATATCTTTTCTAATGACAATAGTATGAAAATAGAAATCAATAATAGGAGAAAACCTAGAAATTTTACAAATATGTGAATATTAAGCAAAATACTATTATTTAACCAAAGGGTCAAAAAAATCAAGAGGGTTCAAACGATATCTTAAAACAAATGAAATTGTAAACTGCAAAAGCAGTTCTAAGAAGTTTATAGCAAGAAACAGCTACATGAGGAAAAAAAGAAAAATCTCAAATAAACATCCCCACTATACACATAAAGAAACTAAAACAAAAAAAAAAAAGAACAAACTAAGCCTAAAGTTAGAAGGAAAAAAACGTAACAAAGATCAGAGAGAAATAAGTGAAATAGAGGCCAGAAAACCAATAGAAAATATCAGCAAAATTGAACTGGGGTTTTGAAAAGATAAGCAAAATTGACAAACTTTTAAGGAAAAAAAAAGTGAAAACAAATAAATCAGATCAGAAATGAAGGAGACATTGCAACTGATACCACAAAAATACAGAGAATCATAAGGGAGTACCATGAACAACGACATGCCATCAGTTAGATAACCTAAAATGGATAAATTCCTAGAAACATGCAACCTACCAAGACTGAATCATAAAGAAATAGAAACTTTGAATTAGCCAATTTCTAGAAAGGAGACTGAATCAGTAATCAAACACATTCCAACAATGAAAAGCTCAGAGTCAGATGGTTTCATTGGTAAATTCTGCCAAACGTTTAAAAAATTAGTGACAATTCTTCTCAAACTTGCAAAAAATTGAAGAGCAAGGAACACTCCCAAACTCATTTTATAAGGCCAGCATTATCCTGATACCAAAACCAGACCAGAGACACTACAGACAAAGAAAATTAGAAGTCAATATCCCTGCTGAATATAGGTGCAAAAATCCTCAACAAAATATTAGCAAACCAAATTAAACAACATATTAAAATAATCATCCTATGATCAAATGGAATTCATCCCAGAGATGAAAGGCTGTTCCAACATGTGCAAATCAATAAATGTGATATACCACCTTAGTAAAAATAAAAAAGAAAAATCATATGATCATTTCAACAGATACAGAAAAAGCATTTGACAAAATCTGACATACTTTTGTGATAAAAACTCTCAACTAGTTGGGTATGGATGGAATTTATCTCAACATCTTAAAAACCATATATGACAAGCCTACAGCTAATATCAGACTCAACAGTGACCATTTGAAAGGTTTTCCTCTAAGATCAGGAAGGAATAAGACAATAGAGCCCAGTTGCACCAGTACCATTCAACATAGTACTTGAAATAATAACTACAGCAGTTAGGCAAGAAAAAAATAAAAGGCATTTATGTTGGAAAGAAACAAGTAAAACTTTCTCTGTAGATGACATAATCTTATATACAGAAAACTTTACAGATTTCTATAAAAAACTGTTAGAACAAATCAACAAATTCAGTAAAGTTGCAGGACATAAAATCAACATACAGAAATCAGTTCTTTTTTTATTTGTTTGAGAGTGAGAGAGAGCGTGCGCACATGAGCGGGGTAGGGTCAGAGAAAGAAGAAGACAGAGAATCCCAAGCAGACTCCACACTGTCAGTGAAGACCCCTATGTGGGGCTAGAACTCATGAACCACAAGATCATGACCTGAGCCAAAACCAAGAGTCAGACGTTCAACTGACTGAGCCACCCAGGTACCCCAGAAATCAGTTCTGTTTCTATATACTAACAAAGAGCTATCTGAAAAAGAAATTAAGAAAGCAATCTCATTTACAATGGCATCAAGAACAATAAAATACTTGGGGATAAATTTAACTGAGGAGGTGAAAAACCTTTACACTGAAAACTATTAAACATCAATGAAAAGATTGAAGGAGACGAATAAATGGAAATATTCTTGGATCAGATGAACTAATATTGTTAAATGCCCATAATACCCAAAGTCATCTATCAAAATTCAAAAACAAAATTTTCAAAATTCTAAAATTCAAACTTAACCCCAAAAGACCCTCAATAGCCAAAGCAATGCTAAGAGAGAAGAACAAAAAAATGGAAGCATGCTGATTTCAAACTGTATACAACACAATGCTAATCAAAACAGTATGGTAATAGCATAAAAACAGACACATAGATGAAAGAAAACAGAGAGCCCAGAAATAAACCCATATGAGCATTTGGTCAGTTAATTTTTCAATAATATACAGTGGAAAATGATAGTTTCTTCAATAAATGGTGCTTGGAAAACCTGGTAGCCACATGCAAAGGAATGAGATTGGATCATTGTCTTACACCATACACAAAATCAACTCAAAACGAATGAAAGACTTGAAAGTAAAGCCTGAAACCATAAAATCCTAAAAGAAAGCAAGGGGTTAAGATTCTTGACACTGGTATTAGAAATTATTTTTTGGATTTGACACCAAAAGCAAAGGGAAAATCAACAAGTGGGAGTACATGAAACTAAAAAGCTTCTGTTCAGCACAGGCAACCAACAAAATGGAAAGGCAATCTATCCAACGGTAGAAAATAGAAAATATTTAAAAATCACACATC
Source organism: Lynx canadensis (assembly GCF_007474595.2). Taxonomy (NCBI): domain Eukaryota; kingdom Metazoa; phylum Chordata; class Mammalia; order Carnivora; family Felidae; genus Lynx; species Lynx canadensis. The sequence continues at coordinate 41,434,117 of NC_044311.2, read as the reverse complement.
TGATAAAGGTTAAACAAAGTATATAACAAATTCATACAACTCAACAGCAGGAAAAAAAATCTCATTAAAAAAAGAGCAGGGGAATTTTTTCCAAAGAAGAAATACCAATGATCAAAGGGTACACATGAAGCTGCTCAACATTACTCATCAACAGGGAAATGCAAATCAAAACCAAAATGAGATACCACCTCACACCTGTTAGAATAGCTATTAACAGATAAAAGATAACAAATGCTAGAGAGGATATGGATAAAATAAAAATACTTCATTGCCAAAAAATGCTAGTTATCTGAGCTTTCTAGTGATTACTGATCTTTTTGCTGGTGGAGGGTCTTGCTTCAATATTAACGGCTGCTGACTAATCAGGGTGGTGCTTGCTGAAGGTTAGGATGGCTGGCTGTGACAATTTCTAAAATAAGGCAAAAATAAAGTTTGCTTCATCAATTGACTCTTCCTTTCATGAAGGCAGAATTTCTCTGCAGTATGTGATGCTTTTTGACAGGATTTTAGCCACGGTAGAATTTTTTTTTTTTTTCAAAATTAGAGTCAATCTATTCAACCCTCTGCTGCTGTACCCAGTTTATGTAATATTTTAAATTCTTCATATTTGTTTCAACAATATTTACACCATCTTCACCAGGAGTAGATCCCATTTCAAGGGATCTTCAAGAAACCACTTTTTTTTTAAATATATGAAATTTATTGTCAAATTGGTTTCCATACAACACCCAGTGCTCATCCCAAAAGATGCCCTCTTCAATACCCATCACCCACCCTCCCCTCCCTCCCACCCCTCATCAGCCCTCAGTTTGTTCTCAGTTTTTAAGAGTCTCTTATGTGGGCGCCTGGGTGGCTCAGTCGGTTAAGCGGCTGACTTCGGCTCATGTCATGATCTCGCGGTCTGTGAGTTCAAGCCCCATGTCGGGCTCTGTGCTGACAGCTCAGAGCCTGGAGCCTGTTTCAGATTCTGTGTCTCCCTCTCTCTGACCCTCCCCTGTTCATGCTCTGTCTCTGTCTCAAAAATAAATAGACATTAAAAAAAATTTTTTTTTAAAAGTCTCTTATGCTTTGGCTCTCTCCCACTCTAACCTCTCTTTTTTTTTTTTTCTTTCCCCTCCCTCACGGATTCCTGTTAAGTTTCTCAGGAGCCACATAAGAGTGAAAACATATGGTATCTGTCTTTCTCTGTATGGCTTATTTCACTTAGCATCACACTCTCCAGTTCCGTCCACGTTGCTACAATGGGCCATATTTCATTCTTTCTCATTGCCACATAGTACTCCATTGTGTATATAAACCACAATTTCTTATCCATTCATCAGTTGATGGACATTTAGGCTCTTTCCATAATTTGGCTATTGTTGAGAGTGCTGCTATAAACAATGGGGTACAAGTGCCCCTATGCATCAGTACTCCTGTATCTCTTGGGTAAATTCCTAGCAGTGCTACTGCTGGGTCATAGAACAAGCAATCCTAAAATTCATATGGAACCACAAAAGGCCCTGAATAGCCAAAGTAATTTTGAAGAAGAAGACCAAAGCAGGAGGCATCATAATCCCAGACTTTAGCCTCTACTACAAAGCTGTAATCATCAAGACAGCATGGTATTGGCACAGAAACAGACACATAGACCAATGGAACAGAATAGAAACCCCAGAACTAGACCCACAAAAGTATGGCCAACTAATCTTTGACAAAACAGGAACGAATATCCAATGGAAAAAAGACAGTCTCTTTAACAAATGGTGCTGGGAGAACTGGACAGCAACATGCAGAAGGTTGAAACTAGACCACTTTCTCACACCATTCACAAAAATAAACTCAAAATAAACTGAAAAGGACCTGAATGTGAGACGAAACCATCAAAACCCTAGAGGAGAAAACAGGAAAAGACCTCTCTGACCTCAGCCATAGCAATTTCTTACCTGACATATCCCTGAAGGCAAGGGAATTAAAAGCAAAAATGAACTATTGGGACCTCATGAAGACACTTTTTTTTTTAACGTTTATTTACTTTTGAGAGAGGAGAGAGACAGAGCACGAGCAGGAGATAGGCAGAGAGAGGGGGAGACACAGAATCTGAAGCAGGCTCCAGGCTCTGAGCTGTCAGCACAGAGCCAGACGCAGGACTCAAACTCACAAATGGCGAGACCATGACCTGAGCCAAAGTCAGAGGCCCAACTGACTGAGCCACCCAGGTGCCCCTCAAGAAATCACTTTCTCTGTTCATCCATAAAAAGCAACTCTTAATCTGTTCAGGTTTTTCGTGGGATTGCAGCAATTCATATCTTCAGGTTTCGCTTCTAATTCTAGTTCTCTTGTTATTTTCACATCTGCAGTAATTTTCTTCACTGAAGTCTTGAACCCCATACAGTCATCCATGAGGGTTGGAATCAACTTCTTCCAAACTCTTGTTGATACTGATATTTTGACTTCTTCCCATAAATCACAAATGTTCTTAATGGCATCTAGAATGGTGAATCCTTCCCAGAAGGTTTTGTTTACTTTGCCTAGACCACCAGAAGTATCACTGTCTGTGACAGCTATAGCTTTACAAAATGCATTTCTTAAATATTAAGACTTTAAAGTCAAAATTACTCCTTGCTCCATGGGCTGCAGAATGAACGTTGTGGTAGCAGGCATGAAAATGACATTAATCTCATTTTACATCTTCATCAGAGATCTTGGGATACCGGTGCACTGTCAATGAGCAGTAATATTTTGAAAGGAATTTTTATTTCTGAGTTGTAGATCTCAAGAGTGGGCATAAAAGATTCAGCAAAATATGTTGTAAGCAGATGTGCTGTCTTCCAGGCTTGATGCTTCCGTTTACAGAGCACAGGCAGAGTAGATTTAACATAATTCTTAAGGGCCCTAGGATTTTCAGAATCGTCTATGAGCACTGGCTTCAACTTAAGGTCACCAGCTGCATTAGCTCCTAACAAGAGAGTCATCCTGTCTTTTGAAGCTTTGAAGCCAGGTATTGAGTTTTCCTCTCCAGCTAACAAAGTCCTAGGTGGCATCTTCTTCCAATAGAAGGCTGCTTCATCTACACTGAAAATCTGTTGTTTGGTGAGGTCATGTTCATTAATGATCTTAGCTAGACCTTCTGGATAACTTGCTGCAGCTTCGACATCAGCACTTACTTCATCTTGCACTTTCAAGTTATGAAGACAGCATCTTTCCTTAGACCTCATAAACCAATCTTTGTAGCTTCAAACTTGTCTTCTCCATCTTCTTCACCTCTTTCAGCCATCGTAGAATTGAAGGGAGTTAGGACCTTGCTCTGGATTAGGCTTTGGCTTAAGGGAATATTGTGGCTGGTTTGATCTTCAATCCAGACCACTCAAATTTTCTCCATTTCAGCAATAAGGCTGTTCTACTTTCTTATTCTTATGTTCACTGGAGCAGGACTTTTATTTCCTTCAAGAACCTTTCCTTTGCATTCACAACTTGGCAGTTTGGTGTAAGAGGCCTAGCTTTTGGCCTACCTCAGCTTTCAACATTGCTTCTGCACTAAGTTTAATCATTTATAGCTCTTAATTTAAAGTGAGAGATGTGTGACACTTCCTTTCACCTGAACACTTAGAGGTCATTGTGGGGTTATTAGTTGTCCTAATTTCAATATTGTTATGCCTCACAGACTAGGGAGACCAATGGAGAGGAAAGAAAAGGAGGGGGGTGGCCTGTTGGTGGAGTAGTCAGAACACAAAAAAACATTACTCAGTTAATGTTTGTTTCACCCCAAAACAATTACAATAGTAACATCAAAGATCACCAATCGTAGATCACCATAATAAAGATAGTAATAATTAAAAAGTTTAAAATATTGTGAGAATTACCAAAATGTGACAGAGACATGAGGTGAGCAAATGCAGTTGGAAAAATGGTGTTGATAGACTTGCTGGATGCAGTGTTGCCACAAACATTCAATTTGTAAAAAATGAAATATGTGCAAAGCATAGTGAAATGAAATGCAACAAAACAAGGTGTGTCTGTGTTCAACATTGTCTTAAAAGCTCTTGTCAGATCAATGAAGCAAGAAAATGGGATAAAATCAACTAAATTAGAAAGAAAAATAGAACTTTTTCTATTTGGAGATGGCATAATCTTCTATAGCAACCCTAAGGGCTCCACTAAAACATTATTAGAATTAAAAAATGAGTTCCAGGGGCGCCTGGGTGGCGCAGTCGGTTAAGCGTCTGACTTCAGCCAGGTCACGATCTCACGATCCGTGAGTTCGAGCCCCGCGTCGGGCTCTGGGCTGATGGCTCGGAGCCTGGAGCCTGTTTCCGATTCTGTGTCTCCCTCTCTCTCTGCCCCTCCCCTGTTCATGCTCTGTCTCTCTCTGTCCCAAAAATAAATAAACGTTGAAAAAAAAATTAAAAAAAAAAAAAAATAATAATAAAATAAAAAATGAGTTCCATAAACTTGCAGTATTTACAATAAATGAAATGAAATCAATTATATTTCTAGTGAATTGTTCCAAAAAAAATTATATTTACAATAACATCAAAAAAATGAAATATTTAGGAATAAACTTTAAAAGATGCATAAAATTCTGAAACAGAAAATATTATTGAAAGAAATTAAAGAACATCTAAAGGAATGAAATTTTGTAGATCCTTGTGATTAGAAGTCTTGATATTATTAAGATAGCAATGTTCCCTAATGTGACCTACATAATCAATTAATCTCTATCAGAATCACAGGTAGCTTTTTTTTTGTAGAAACTGATGAAGTGACCCTAAAATTTATGTGGAAACTCAAGGCATCCAAAGTATGCAAAACAATCTTGGAACAAAATAAAGTTGGAGAACTCACTCTTCTCCCTTTCTAAACCTCTACAAACTAAAGACACCGGTACTTAGGAAAGATAGACATATATGAATGGAACAGAATGAGAATCCAGAAATATACCCTTACATTTATGGCCAACTGATTTTCAACAAGGGTGCCAAAACAATTCAATGAAAAAAAAAAAACTCTTCAGCAAATGATGCTGTACATCCACATGCACAAGAGTAAAGTTGGACCCCTACCTCACAGAATATACAAAAATTAACTTGGAAGGGATCAAAGATCCAAATGTAAGACCTAAAACGTTAATACTATGGATGAAATCAGAGGTATAAATCATTGTGACCTAGGATTAAGAAATGGTTTCTTAGATATGACATCTACAGCATAAACAAAAATAACAAAAATAGATTGGAGTACATAAAAAATTTTAAACTTTTGTACTTCAATGGACATCAAGAAAGTGGAAAGACAACTTATACAATGAGGTAAAAATATGTGCGTATATTATAATGGGACTTAATCCAAAATGTGTATGTGGGATCCAAGGAATTTAACAAAAATCCCCAACCCCTGGACAAGCAGAGCAAGACTAACTCCATTTTGCGCTACACCCACTATCTCATGTATAACCCCCACATGACCTACTTATTGCTTAAGACACTCCCCCACCCTAGTCAAGCCGCTGAGCACACCCTTACTGGAAACCGGCTCATATAGGAATGCGGAACCCCTAACCGTCAAAGAATGCAAACCCCGCCTTTTGCCCGCCAAACTTGTGCGCCAATTCTGACCAGAGTGATAGGCTAGTTCAAACAGTTACTATAGGGTAAATTGTAATGCAATTGGCCACCTGCGTGTGGACTGACATGACTATGCAACTTTCTGGGTGTGTTACAATCTCATTGGCCACTGGCCCCTATAAAACTGCTACGCCTCTTAACCTAGGGGTCCAAGTCCCTGCTCCGTTGTGTCGGGTATACTTGGGCCCAAGCTCAAGCTTACAAATAAACCCTCGTGCATTTGCCTCGGTATCTGCTCCTTGGTGGTCTCTCGGATTTGAAATTGGGGGCATTACATGTAAAATCATTCATAATTCAGCAATAAAAAGACAAATAACATAGGTAAAAATGGGCAAAGGGTTTGATGACAGTGTTCTTCAAAAAACATATATAAGTGGCCAAAACACATGAAAAGTTGTTCACTAAAATTAGTCATTAGGAACATGTAAAAAACACAATGAGATATGTCTTCAAACCCACTAGGGTACCTGTAATTAAAAAGACAAACAAATAACAAGTGTTTGCAAGAATACTGAGAAATTAGAACTCTCATACATTGCCAGTGTTCCTGTAAAATGTGCTAGCCACTTTGTAAAACATTTTGCTGTTCTTCAAAATTTTAATCATAAAAATGTAAATAAACAGCTAAACTAAAAAAAATCTCAATTTGCTTTTTTTCTCTCTTTTGCTACCATCTTTTCTTCCTTTCTCTTTATCTTAGCTCTAACTTCATAATCTGATTATTTGGAATGCAATCTATTTAAAACTCACTCTTATATTCTGTAGTAAATGCTTTTCCAAAACACATCTTTCTCTTACCATGATTGATGTTCATCTCTTACATTTATGTTGTCATTGCTTATTTCTTTTTCTTTTTTTAATCTCTTACTTATTTCTTATTTTATTTTAATGTACCTGAATGAGAGTAAACTTTAATATTTGCCTCAAAACAATGTAATGAATTCTGTAACACCTTAAATGTGTTTATAAGCACTTAGAATCATCCTCCTAAATTTTGAGCTAGAGGCACGGGTTTGTGCATTTATTTTGTAAGTTTAATTCTGATACAACCTGAGGAAAATACAGAGAATAATGAGACTTTATTCAGGGCCAGAAAGAAAAATTTGACTCCATATATATTTATTCTAAGTTTGTCAGAATCACAGAACTAGAGATAGATGGTTCTCCAAACCTCAATTTAAAAATTTTTGTCTGATCTTTATGCAGAACAAACTGTTATGTCCACCATAACATGTCTTTCAACACTGAAGAGAAAGAAGGCACCTAATCATTGTCAATTGATTCTGAACCTAAAGAATTAAGTGTATTTAAAAAGATCAAGGGCCACATAGGAATGTGGGTAACAATTACACAGTTTATGATACTGGTATCAACTGGGATTTCTTGTATGCCTGAGATTCCTTTTTGGTTTTAGTTGAGAATAAAATTCTAAATATTCCAGTTGAAACCAATTTAAAAAAAATCAGTATGGGTGATGTTTACACCATTAAATAAAGAAAAATGAACCTGAAATTGCAGTTGGTTCTTGTCTCAAACCAGGTTAATGTTTCTTTCATTTTAGATTTTAGAGATAAAAAGAGAAATCTCTTCCATCTGTCACATGCGTGAGTATTTATATAATCTTGACTATGGCTTTTCGTAATCGTCAGTCCATGATACAATGGATGCAAACACCAGGGATAATACCCAATTGTCCACCTGGATTGGAATATCTGACTCAGGTATGGTAATGTGCTTCTGGTTGGAATGGCAAGAATATGAATTTGATAGTTTCAAAATACAATGTGTGTTATAGGAAAGCATTTTGACTGCGGATTGAAGTATTTTACCTGTAACATTAAGATTTTTACATTTAATTTAAAATTTTGATTGAAGTAGTAAATTTACATTGTAGACATTATAACATTGCCATTTACAAATGTATTTCCTGAAAAGTCCATTTAAAAATGAATACTTGCTTTTTAAAGTAGGAAATTGGATTTTGAGAATGTAAGTAAAAACTGGCTTCAGGAATCTTAAGTTTGTCTATCTACTTAGGTATGGGAAGCCCGATATGCAATCGTGAAATGTGCACTATTACTAGGAAGATTGTCTCCAGTTCTCTACCAGATTTAATGACACTGAATTACTATCTTGTTTATTCAATCAATTCTGATTTAATTTCCTGTCATGCTGTCTCTGAATAATTAAGTTTGGCATTTCACATGACTAATCACTGGCCTCATCTTAGTTTTCGATACTTTAAAAGCTAAAGAGTATGTATGTTCCTTCTTAAAAAGGTTATTTACATTTTCAGTGCTTAATTATAAACTTGTCGCAAACAATGATATCAATCTAAGAAGATTCAATTTTGAATGTAAGTAAAGGGTAAAAACTACGTTAAATTTTTTATTCTAAATTACAGTATAGATATTTCTCTGAATTAAAAAATATTTTAATAAGTCTTTAAAAAATTTTGTGAACCTACTTTACAGACTGATAGTTTTTCATTTCCCTTTTCTTTTTTTTTATGTTTTTATTTTAATTCCAGTCAGTTAACATACAGTGTTGTATTACTGTACAATACAGTGATTCAACACTTCCATAAAACACCTGGTGCTCATCACAGGTACACTCCTTAGTACCCAACACCTATTTAACCCACCCCTCTTCATTTCCTTTTCCTGTGGTAAAAAAAAAAAAAAAAAAAAAAGTTAAAACTTCACATTTAAATTAATTGACAAATGTTTCTCCTTAAGAAAGCCCTAACTATGGCAAATCTTCTTAATATTTCTATCCTAATAAATTGAAAGTTATGTCCATTTCTTAAAAAAAAATTTAATGTTTATTTATTTTTGAGAGAGAGAGAAACAGAGCACGAGCAGAGGAAGGCAGAGAGAGAGGGAGACACAGAATACTAAGCAGGCTTCAGGCTCTAAGCTGTCAGCACAGAGCCCATTGCGTGGCTAGAACTCACGAACCATGAGATCATGACCTAAGCCAAAGTCGGATGCCCAACCAACTGAACCACCCAGGAGCCCCTATAATTCCACTTCTTAGGAATTAGGGGGTATGTCTCCATGTATTTCATACTTATCAAGCTCATTTAGTGGGGGTATATTTCATAAGCAATGCTCCCTTACATGCAAAGGAGCAGATCTTATCAATCTCCCAATTTCTCTCTGAAATTCCTAAGCTACCAGATCTTCTGGTTTAAAGATGGTTTAAAAACCTAGTAAGTGTTGTGTATGTGGGGACACAGCAACAGCTCATAAAGTGATACCATGTAGGATCTGAGTATTGCCCAAGTTGTTTTTTTAATTTTTTAAATATAAATCATGGTAATAAGTGAAGAACAGTTGAAACCTAAAGATGTTATTCACTGTATAAGACCAAATCGTCTTATGGTATGACCCATTGTTTTTTGTTTTTGTTTTAATTTTTTTATTAGAGAGAGAGACAGAGAGAGATCGAGAGAGAGAGAGAGAGAGAGAGAGAGATCGAGCATGGGGTAGGGGCAGAAAGAGAGGGAAAGAGAGAATCCCAAGCAGGCACCACACTCTTGGTTCGTGAGCTCATGACCTCAAATGAAATCAAGAGTCATGCTTAACTGACTGAGCCACTCAGGTGCCCCCGTGTGACCAGTCTTATAACACACCAGACGGTCCTGCCTCCTTTTTTAAAAAAAAAATTTTTTTAACGTTTATTTATTTTTGAGACAGAGAGAGACAGAGCATGAACGGGGGAGGGTCAGAGAGAGGGAGACACAGAATCCGAAACAGGCTCCAGGCTCTGAGCTGTCAGCACAGAGCCCAACGTGGGGCTCAAACTCAAGGACCGTGAAATCCTGACCTGAGCAGAAGTAGGCCGCTTAACCGACTGAGCCACCCAGGCGCCCCTCCTGCCTCCTTTGAAATAACATTCACACTGCACAGATGATTGCATTTAGACTCTCTCCTGGTTCACATTTTCTTTTCTGCTTTTTGTTTTCACATCTCCACAGCCACACTGCCTCCCATGTTTTCAGATTTCTCATGCTCCAGAATTCAGATCATTTTGTTATTTTGTATTTGTCTACACATTTCTGCAGACAGCCCTGCAAGCCCTTTATTGATTCAGAATGTTTTCAGAGAAATGCAGTTAAGCTCTGGTAGTGAGGTATCCCTTGCACACTCTCAGGCTCCTTCCAATGTTCCAGATGAGAAGCTGGAAAACACAACAGTAAAAACTAGAAAGGAATCTAAATCTTTGAGGCTAAGAGCCGCCACTTAGAAGATGACCTGGACTCTATCATCATTGTATTCATTAGACAAAATATTTAAACTCCTCATGTGCATGCAACACCTGCTTCTGCTTCCATTGTTTTAAGCTCATTTATCTTTTTGTCTTTGTGGTAGTGGTGTTTGATACTACAAACTAAAAAGGTGCTTTTATCAACAAGGTTTCTCAAAAACATTTACAGAACTAGCTTTGAGGAAATCTAGATTTTTTCCCGGCATCAGCATTTGAATTAGTAATTGTATTTTCTCACTGTGATGTTGGTCTGTGTAAATTACCAACTAGTGACTCGTGGGTTCATTATTTTTTTAGTATAACTGACACACAATATTATATTAATTTCATATGTGTAACTTAGTGATTTGACAGGTTTGTACTTTGTGCTATGTTTACAAGTATAGCTAACATCTGTCCTATTACACCCAACACTAATACAATATCATTGTATTCCTTACACTGTGCTTTTTATTCCCATGACTTATTCATTCCATAACTGGAAACCTATATCTCCCACTCCCTTTCACCTTTTTTGCCCAACTCCCTACACCCCACTCCCCTCGGGCAACCATTAGTTTTTTCTCTATATTTATAGGTCTGATTTCTGCTTTCATTTGTTTTTTGTTTTGTTTTTTAGATTCCACTTATGAGTGGAATCATATGTATTTGTCTTTCTCAGTCTGATTTATTTCACTTAGCATAAATCTTCTAGGTCCATCCATGTTGTCTCAAATAGCACCATTTCATCCTTTTTTGATGGCTGTGTAATATTCCATTGTGTATATATACTACATTTTTCTTATCCATTCATCTATTGATGGACATTTAGGTTGCTTCCATATCTTGGCTATTGTAAACAATGCTGCAATAAGTATAAGGGTACATATATATTGTTTTATTTTTAGTCTCTGTGTGACCCACCAGTGGCAGAGAGTTCCAGTCCCTCTTTTCTTTTTTGCTTTTGTCTATTTGTAGAATTGCCAGATAAAATGCAAGACACTGAGTTACATTTGAATTTCAGATAAACAAATATTTTTTAGGTTAATGTTTCATGCATTATTTGGCATATAGTTATGGTAATAATTATTCATTATTTAGCTAAAATTCAAGTTTAACTGAGCATTCTGGTGTTTTTGCTTTGTTTTATTTTGTTTTACTAAATCTAGCAACCCTATCAATTTGGTCACAGAATTTCACTTATAGCATGTAAAGTCTTCTAGTCTTCACTATCTTTCACATGGAACAGACGACCTTTTTTCCCACATCTTCTACTTCCCTAAAGAGAGCATTGAGGAATGTTACCTGCTTGCATGATGGGTTTGGGTTTCTATTTAAGACATCTTTATAATTATATTTAACTCGTAATTGTGCTTTGGATAAATGTCTGACTGCACTTGTAATTGTTTAATACTTAACAAAAACATTTTTAGAGTATACTGTATATGGATGGCCAGAAAGAAAAAAAAAAACCTACCTCACATTTAGACTAGTATATAACATTTGACAGAAAATAGAGAGATGTCAATAATAGGTCAATTACTTTAAATGTCCTAAATATAGGTATTAACGTATATGTTTATTGGTAGATACTTTAAGTTTAATTTAATTACTTCATACTACCTATCTTTATTTTCTACTCTATTAGATACATCAGTTACTAGTGTGTCAACGTTTCGATCTTCTGGAAGGTATGTACCAAACACACAGATATATTCACTCTTGAATGTATAACTTGTGCTGTAGCTCATCCACTCCCTATACATTAAAATGCTTCATGTGACTGGGCAAAAATAAACCTTGAAGTATGGTGAGAATATACAGAAGTCCATAGTCAATGATAGATAAATACAATAGTAGTCTTCTCATGGAAAAGGACAAAGGTAATGGCTCCAGATCATTCCTAAAAATTCTAGTCTGCACTTTTAGTCCTGCTAAACAGTAGGTCTATTTCCTAAAAGAGTTTTCCCATCCTAAATTCCTCAAATACAGGTATTTCAGAGAAGCAGTGATTGCAGATCCTTCAGGAATTCTGCTAGGAGAAGCAGAATCCAGGTAAGTTTCTGGGCAGTTCAATTCCACTCCCAAGCCAGAGAAATTGTTCTTTAGAATGCAACTGTTTACCTCTATCTCCTCAACTTAGTACAAGTATTTGTTTCATGTATATGAGGCTATGATACATGTAAATAAAATTAAATCAGTGTTTAGTTAAAAAAAATTATCACCATTGTGACTCTGTGTATACACGTTAGAGAATCTAAGACTAAAATAGACATTTATGGTTTGGTTTTATTCACAAAAACTTTTCAATTTTGGCATTCAAAAATGAATGTTTTCTTTGTTTTTTTTTCCTGCTGCCCTGCACTAAATGACTCATTTTATGAATGACCATTTATTCCAGAATCCCCACTGAATACCTATAATGAACAAGACACAATGGTAGCCATTTGAGAAAATCAAAGAGTCAGACCTGGGCTTTCCCTGAAATGTGGGTGAATATACTTAAATAAAATACATAGTATGGAGCCATAAAATTAATGAGAGAAGGAAAAACCAATTGTGAGAATTTATAGGACAGAAAAAGCCACAGTTATAATTTATAGTACTTATAATACTTAACAATTTAAGTAGTCACAGAAATAGCAAAAATATTGAGAAAAATCTAACCATCTATGTTATAGGGAACTAATTTTCCAAACTACTTATTCTCAAAGTATGGTTGCCAGACCACCAGCATCAACATCATCTGGGAACATGTTGGAAATCCAGTTCCCAAGCTTCATCACAGACCTACTAAATCACAAAATCTAGAGGTGGGGTTCCACTACCTGTGTTTTAGCAAGCCCTCCAGATGGTTCTGATGAAGGCTAAAAATTGCTCTAAATGATACATTCATACAATTTAACATTGTGCATTTATTTAAAAGAATGAGACAGCTCTACAGAATTGTCAGGAATAGCTCCAAGATATATTGCTAAGTATCAAAAATAATTACAAAGTAGTGCATATAATAATGTGTGTGTGCATTTAAATTTTTTTTTTAATTTTAAAATTTAAAAATTTTTAAAATTCGTGCCATGCCTATGTAATTCCTACTCATAAGAAGAAATTAAATTTAAAAGGCAGTCAAAATACTTTTTCATCAATACTGAATCAGGATTTATCTTTGAATATTAAATAAAAATGAATATCTTTTAAATGTTTTTGTAATATGAAAACAATTATGTTCATAGGCCACCAAAATCATTAAAAAATGAGGAAATTCTGTAAATACCTGTTTCCAAGGTTAACATTAAAATGAAATGCTAAATGTATATTAGTGTAACATATACTTATTAAACATACTCATTCAAGAACATCTGAAATTTTAATAAAAGGTAGGAAAAAATATCATCCTTGTACAACTACTGATATATTTCCTTTGAAGGCTTTTAAAAAATATTCCTTTGATGAATTTTTTAAATCACTTTTAATCATTGTCTATGCAATTTTTTTTAGAGTTATTCACTTAATGGGGTTTTTTTTGGTTTTATTTATCTTAAAACCCAACTTTTTTTTTTTTAGATTTCAAGGTTTTATTTAAATTCTACTTAGTTAACATATGTGGTAAATTGGTTTCAGACGTAAAATTTAGTGATTCATCACTTGCATGTAACAGCCAGTGCTCATCACAACTAGTGCCCTCCATAATACCCATCACCCATTTAGCCCATCCCCCCACCCACTTGCCTCCATCAACCCTCAATTTGTTCTCTATTGTTAAGAGTTTCTTATGGTTTGCTTCCCTCTTTCTTTTTGTTGCCCTTTCCCTTATGTTCATCTGCTTTGTTTCTTAAATTGTAATACGAGTGAAATCATATGGTACTTGTCTTTATCTGAGTCACTTATTTCCCTTAGCATAAGAAACTCTAGTTCCATCCGTGTCATTGAAAATGGCAAGATTTCATTCTTTTTGATGGCTGAGTGATATTCCATTGTATATACACACATCTTGTTTATTCATTCATCAGTTGATAGACACTTAGGCTTTTCCCAGAGTTTGGCTATTGTTGTTAATGCTGCCATAAGCATTGGGGTGCATGTGCCCCTTCAAATCAGTATTTCGTATCCTTTAGGTAAGTGCCCAGGAGTGCAATTGCTGGGTCATAGGTCGTTCTATTTTTAACTTTTTCAGGACCCTCCATACTTAAAACCCAACATTTTTAAAAGCAACACAATAATCCTCAAAGGGGATACTATTATTGCCTCTTGCTGGGTATTTACTTTGTTTCTTTGTTTCCATTTTACTTTTCTAAGTAGGGCAGAAGTGAACATTTGGTATAGAAATCACTTGAACAAATTTAGGACTTTTTTCTGTATGATCACAGAAGTGAAATTATTAGGACAAAAGATAACATTTCCATTTGCTTGCAAAAGAGATGAATTTAATTATTATCTTATGTGGATAATATATAAAAGTGCTTACTGTCTCCAGTTTAGCATCAGTAAAATATTTTTTCTTGGGTTCTACTATCCAGATTAAAGACTGAATGTCTTTTTCATATCCTGAGGAAGAAAAAGATGAAGAGGAATAACATTTAACATAATTCAAAACATAATAGTAACATGACAGTAAATAGAGTTAATTTCTCAGAAATTCAAAAATGATTAAAAAAAAAAAGCTATTATGGAATTTTAGCAGTGAAAGGGACCAGAGAGTAGCTATATCTGTTTTAGTTTTTGTAAGGCAAAAATAAGACACCGATGAAGATAAGTGACTTAGAGTCAAGTAATTTATTACCAAACCTAAGTTGCATATTTGAAGGTAATTTAATAGGCAATTTACATGTCTCCCATCACTAATAAAACACCACATTGTTTCATTCTTTAGTTCTCGGTTGTTTTGCAACTAGTAAAAAATATGAAGTCATGAACAATCAAGGACACAGAATTTATTATGCAGAAGAAAGAAGTAATTGTTTCCTCCTATATCTCTGTGGACCTTCAAGACCTTTTACCATGACAATTTATGATAATGTAGGCCGTGATGTCATTACTATGCATAGAACTCTAAGAAGTAGCTGTTGCTGGAGAAACTGCTACGTACAAAAGGTCAGTAAATATTGTTTCTACATGATTGAGAATGTATCTGAATTCTTCCAAAAAAGCCTCAACACTGAGCAGTATGTTACAACATTGGGTTTGGCTACACAAGATTTTCCAGAATGAAATATGTTAGAGAATTATGTATTTGTACCACATACCTGTAGAGTGAGAATAATACACAATACTGTAAATATTTTTCAGGCAATGGAGATCACAAGATCTTTAGGTTTATCAAAGTTTTCTATTCCAAAATAGTGTGGTTTTTATTTGAATTTTTCTGCATGTACTTCTCAGCCTTTGAATGGAGTGTCAATGAATTAGGGGCTGTGAAGTCTCATCCCATTTTCAGCTGTGTTTCTCAGACTGGTCCCTTGAGCTTTCACTGAGTGGGATCCCTTTCTTTCCTTTCTTGTTAGTGATATCTGGATTCCTAGGATCTCAGGAATAGCTTGTTGTTGTCACTTGTCTCACTACATCCACTTGTATTTTGAGATGTGGAGCTATAATTTTTGCATCTACTTTTGATAAAGAATTTGATAGTGGTTTTGTTTGTTTAGCTATCATACTTGTCCTGTCCTTTTCTCTGAGAGTTTTGAGAAGATTCACAAGCTACATCACCACTGCCACCTTCTTGACTTAGCAGTCTGAGGAATACTTATACATGGTGAGAGAGAGAGAGAGAGAGAGAGAGAGGAAGGAAGGAAGGAAGGAAGGAAGGAAGGAAGGAAGGAAGGAAGGAAGAAGGAAGGAAGGAAGAAGGAAGGAAGGAAGAAAAAAAAGAGAAAAAGAGAAAAAATTATATTCCAGAGAAACAATGCCTCTCAAACTCTCGTTTCTTAAGCCACCTGTATTCTTCTTCAGAAAGAACTAGTATTACAAGTTTAACTATTCTACCAGCATTATTCTATGAATATTTGTGTGATATGCACATATGTATGCCATACATGTGTCTTTTTAACAAAATTGGCAGATATTCTTCTCTAATTTTTTAACACAAAACAATGTAACTTGAAGATTACATCAGTATGTATATAGCTTCCTCCACACTTAAAAATGCTTGGATAATAACCTATCGTGTAGATGGTACACCATAATTTATACAACCAATCTCTGAACTGGGCTTTACTTAAAAATTTTTTTTTAATGTTTATTTATTTTTTGAGAGAGAGAGACAGAGCACGAGAGGGGGAGGAGCAGAGAGAGAGAGGGAGACACAGAATCTGAAACAGGCTCCAGGCTCCGAGCTGTCAGCACAGAACTCAACGCAGGGCTGGAACTCACCAACCTTGAGATCACGACCTAAGGTGCTTAAACAACTGAGCCACCCAGGTGCCCTGAACTGGGCATTAAATCACAATCAACTTAAAGTGCTTTAGTGAATTCAAATTTACATTTGCATAGAGGGACAAAAGTCCTTCACATATTGGTAATAGAACAGTTGTCGGTGCGACTGGGGTTTAAGACATGTCTCATGAGCATGGCAATTTAAAAAGTGATCTTCATAAACACCTAAAAAATGTTATTATCCCCCTTTTGCAAATGGAAAATGAGTTACAGAGAGTTTAGGGACATGTCCACATTTCATGTAGTAAGTGAACAGCAGCATCAGGTCTCAATTTGGGGGGTTCAATGTCTACATCCTAGTTTTTTTTCACTTCCACGTCCATTCCCAAACATAGGGCATGCTTTAAACACAGAAAGTTCTGTTCACATGTACAAAACACTAATAGGTAGCATATAACTAATTTGCTGCTTACAAATCAAAATAAATCTCATTTGGCCAATACTACATTTCTCAATCTTTTGTAGCTAAAAGTTGAAGCTCCTCCTGGTGAAAAAATTGGATATGTGTATCAATACTTTCACCCATTTTTGCCAAAGTTTAAAATAAAAAATGAGAATAAGGAGGATGTAATGAAAATTAGAGGGCCATGTATGCTTTCCAGCTGTCTCACGGATTTAGATTTTAATGTGAGTATTATAAGATAATCATGTTCTGGGGCGCCTGGATGGCGCAGTCGGTTAAGCGTCCGACTTCAGCCAGGTCACGATCTCGCGGTCCGTGAGTTCGAGCCCCGCGTCAGGCTCTGGGCTGATGGCTCAGAGCCTGGAGCCTGTTTCCGATTCTGTGTCTCCCTCTCTCTCTGCCCCTCCCCCGTTCATGCTCTGTCTCTCTCTGTCCCAAAAATAAATAAACGTTGAAAAAAAAAAAATTTAAAAAAAAAAAAAAAAAAAAAAAAAAAAAAAATAATCATGTTCAAATTAGTTGACTGTTTTCTAATATATTAATAAATCTGATTAAAATAAGATAAAAATGTTATCATGACGTTATAACTATTTGACTATTTTTTAAATTGAGTTTCTAACGCATAGTTTCCTTGCTTCATTGAGGCTTACACACTTGTGATTATAAGCCATCTTTTTTTTAGTTTTCTTTTAATTTTTTTTAACATTTATTCACTTTTGAGAGATAGAGAGAGAGAGAAAGAGAGAGTTCAAGCAGGGGAAGGGCAGAGAGAGAGGGAGACACAGAATCTGAAGCAGGTTCCAGGCTCTGAGCTGTCAGCACAGAGCCCGACGCGGGACTTGAACTCATGGACTGTGAGATCACAACCTGAGCCAAAGTCAGATGCTCAACCGACTGAGCCACCCAGGTGCCCATAGGGCATCTTTTTAAGCTGTATTTCAAGTATGTAGTTATTAAACAACAAGTATGGTATTTAATATTTCAAGGAGTAGTGAAAGAGAAAATTAAGCTTTATTGCAATGAACAATGACATAAATTGGGCATTGATTATAAATTTTAAATAATAATATAATAAATAAGTTATATATAAATGCTATATAAATATTCGTGTTAACTTTTATAAAATTCTGAAACTCTTATGATACAATTTTGTTAAATTTTTATGTGTTTACTGATACATTTCTCAGATTATGGCCAACATTCAGATAATAATTTGGGAGGTTAACTACTAAAAATACTAAATATAGTTAACAAAACTAAGCAACCGGCTAACTACACTTAGTTAAATCTGGTTTCCTAAGCAACATTCCTAAGCAATATTCCTAAGAATACTGTTGGTTTGATAAAATATTTGATTGGAAAAAAGTATTCGGTCTTCTATTAAGGACATGTTTGCTTGTTTTTTTAATCTGAAATCATGTCTCCGTTTTTTTTTTTTCCTTCTCTACAATTATGTTAATTCAGTTTAGTAATTACTGATCTGATTGGCACCTGCATGTACTGATTAAGTAAAACATATTTAAGCAAATGAATTATGACAATAACATGGTTAGTTTCAAAAATGAATAAAATGAACACACAGGATTCTACTCTTTTGTATTTCAAGTTGAAAACCAATGGAACAGAGTGGCCTGTGCATAAAACTCTAGAAGCCAAAGCTACAGTGGTTCATTATTAATGACATAAAAAAATAAAATGCTTTCCGTGTATTGTTTTATATCTTACACGATATAATAAATCCTACTTTATTCAGATATCTTCGGAGCCTTCTCTAAGGTTTTGTATAAAATACTTCCTCTTTCTTCTAAGCGTGAAACAAAGTGATTTTATAGCTGGCACTCTTTGGGTAAACTCTAAGAATGAGCAAGAAAGGGAAGTACAATTCTGTGAAAAAGTCATGTTGTGAATGAATGTGGGCAGCCCTTTCAATACTTTTGGTTATGAAGAGTAGGAAACAGATAAAGGAGTAATGAGTTACAGGACCAGGGACTATGGTAAGGGAAGTAAGCCATTCATCTTGGGCACAAAATTTAAGAAAGCACCAAAAAACTGAATAATTCAGGCAAATGATAACTTGAATATAATCTTTTTTAAAATCAATCTTTTTAAAAATTAAAATCATAATGCATATCCATTATGAACAAATTTATAAACAAAAATTTAAGACAGAAACAGACTATGCACTTTTGTGACTTATCTCACTGCTTTACCCTAATCCTATTCCTGGCTGAATGGGGCACAAGGTGGATAGGAAGGTATTTTTGAAAGGTATATCCTCAGCATGTTTTGATTTTAAAGGAAAGGCTCCAAATGGGAGGGAAAGTGTGGAGAAACAGTAGATGTTAAATATTTGATGAATTCTGCTCTTACTTGGTATGGGACCTAATGCACATATAGGAAATAAGCTTCAAATGGGAGCAGAAATAGCTTATTCATCATATTCACCATAACAGGAAGGAAGTAGGGAGTGTTGGCATAGATACAATACTGTCTGTGTCCATTTGTATGTAGATATTTCTCTCTCTCTCTCTCTCTCTCTATATATATATATATATACACACACACACATATATATTAATGTAAATGTATTTTCCTTATGACTTTCTTAAAAACATATTCTTTTCTTTACCTTACTTTGTTGTAAAAATATATATAGGAGGGGCACCTGCGCGGCTCAGTCAGTTGAATGTCTGGCTCATGATTTTGGCTCAAGTCATGATCCCAGTGTCATGGGATTGTACCCCACATCAGGCTCCTCACTGAGCATGGAGGCTGCTTAAGATTCCCTTTCCCTTGGGGCATGTGGGTGGCTCAGTCAGTTGAGCATCCGACTTTGGCCCAGGTCATGATCTCACAGTTTGTGGGTTCGAGCCCTGCATCAGACTCTGTGCTGATGGCTCAGAGCCTGGAGCCTGCTTCGGATTCTGTGTCTCCCTCTCTCTCTGCCCCTCCCCCACTAGCACTCTGTCTCTGTCTCTCTCTCTGTCTCAAAAATAAACATTAAAAAAAAATTATCTTTCTCTCTGCTCTACTCCCCCACATGTGCACACTCTTTTTAAAATAAAAAAATACAGTATATGATATATATAACATACAAAATAAGTGTTAATTGACTATTCATGTTATTAGAGAAGATGACGTTCTAGGAATTAGTAAGTTCCTGTCAAGTAGTTTCCATTTTCTTTGCAATGTAAAATATAAGATATTAGGCTAAGGATGAGGGAAAGTGGCATTGCCAGTTAGTTACGAAAACACTGGAGAAATTTTGACAAGATTACACAAAACTCTTCCATATCTTTCTTTTCCCAAATTCCTTAATGTTACTTACAAGGCTATGTATGATCTATCTCTGCATACCTCTCCTTTCTCATTTTCTGCAACTAGCCCCATTCTTCACTTTGCTCCAGCCCCTCCCAATTCAGGGCCTTTTCACATGTTGCTGACTCTCTCACTACTACCCTGATCACTAATTCCTATTGATCCTCTAAGTCTCAACTTAAATGGTGCTTTGCCTAAGAGGCTTCCTGTAAAATCACCCCCCCAATTCTTTAAGCCTGCCTATTATCTCCCAACTGTATTCCATTACATCAGCCTACCTTTTCCTCCATGGCATTCATTACCAGACAAGTAGTAGGAGTTATCACAGATAAATTTATTTTCTTATATAAATATTATCTTATATGAATATCTCTTATATTGAGAAATAAATATTAGTTGGTATGAGAAGTGATGCTCTAGGGAATTTAGATAAGTAGGGAGAAAAGGGGATGAGAAAGGGTAGAGGGATTCAGAAAATTAAGATCTCAATAAAGAGCTAACTGTGTAAAACAGATGAAAAACTAGTGGTTTTCATTTAAAGTTAAATTGATTCTCAAGTCAAATTTAAGCAATTATATTTATTAAGCATATATATTGAAATAATTTATATGTAATATAAAGTTATCACATATAAAATACCATATGTATCATATACAGCTGACCTTTGAACAACACAGGTTTAAAATGCACAGGTCCACTTATATGCAGATTTTTGCCAATAAATATATGTACAGTAGCGTAAGGATATTTTCTCTTCCTTACGATTTTCTTAATAACATTTTCTTTTTTCTAGCTTATTTTATTGTAAGAATACAGTATATAATACATATAACATAAAATATATATTAATTGATTTATG
Organism: Lynx canadensis; assembly: GCF_007474595.2. Taxonomy (NCBI): domain Eukaryota; kingdom Metazoa; phylum Chordata; class Mammalia; order Carnivora; family Felidae; genus Lynx; species Lynx canadensis. The sequence goes on along the minus strand of NC_044311.2, from coordinate 41,413,254 downwards.
TTATCAGTATGACTTCTTGTCAATAGTAGGCTATTAGTGGTTAAGGTTTTGGGGAATCCATTGTTATACACAGACTTTCAACTGCCAGGGGTCTTAGCACCTCTAACCCCTGTGTTATTCAAGGGTGGACTGTATAATCAATTGTGTACAATAATTTGAACATCTTTTAGATAGATATTGTCTGTAGGTGTTTTTCCAAGTTATTATATGTCATATTGCACATTCTATTTATTGCAGGAAATGACCAACATGATTATAACTCATATGGGTTATATTTAATTACTAAAATCGAGATAGGAATACCTATTTTTATTTCAGATCTTTCATCTAAGATTATATATATACATACATACATATATATATATATTTTTTTCTTTTATTGTCTCTGGATGAAGAAATAGTTCTTGGCAAAATTTCAAAAAAATGGGCTGGATTTATGAGGGAACTATTCACCAATGCTGATAAATTTGGAATCCAGTTTCCATTGGATCTTGATGTTAAGATAAAAGCGCTGATGCTTGGAGCAAGTTTCCTCATTGTGAGGCTATTTTTATTTTATTTAGCTTAAAATCATATTTTCTGAGGTTACCATTGCACCTTTGCTAATACTTTTGCTCAAATCTAGATTGACCGCAAATTGTATTTTTTGGTCTAGTTTTAAGTCCCCAAAATCATATCATGGATTTAGTTTTCACATTTCAAAGGATGTAAAAACTAGAGTGTCCTGTAAACATGATCACTGAAGTTGAAATCCTTGATGAAAAATGAGACTAAATTGCTAAAAAATAGGAACAAAATGGCTTGTTCATTGTAACTTACTGTTATTTCCTACAATTTAAAAATGTTGTAAGTTTCTTTTTGTAATCACTGTTAATTTGGAAACTATAGATATGTAGACATTTTAAGAAGGAAAATATTGCTCTTGATTATATTAGGGTCTTTGGAGCCAAATGAACATAAGAAATTACCTTCATTCTCTAAATATTATGAAATGATAAAAAATGGCAAGAGACATATGCAGGTCTGGGTCACACAATGCCTCATAAATAGTATTAAAAATTTGGAGAAACAGAAAAAAAAACAGATTAAGTGGTAGGTTGAATATAACTGAAGAAAAAGGGAAAAAAGAAATGCAGTAGAGAAAATATTCATAACGTAGTAGAGAGAGACAAATCAATATGAAAATCAAGAGTTCCAAATAAGATAGGAGAACAGGCAACTCCTAAAGAAAATTTCAGAACCAAGAAATATGAACTCAGTGATACATAAAGGACAAATATCCTAAGTAACATAATTTAAAATTAACATCTAAATATAGATGTTAAGAGTGAAGCAGAATAGCAAAGAAAAATAAGTAACCACAAAGGAAAGACAAATCACCTGCAAGCAATGAGACTGACAACTGACTTCTCAACAGAAACAGTGGAAGCCAGAAGACCGTAGAATGATACCTTCAAGGTACTGATTAAAAAACAATCTTGGGACGCCTGGGTGGCTCAGTGGTTAAGGTCTGACTTTGCCTCAGGTCACGATCTCACAGTTTGTGGGTTTGAGCCCCGCATCGGGCTCTCTGCTGGCAGTTCAGAGCCTGGAGCCTGCTTCTGATTCTGTGTCTCCCTCTCTCTGCCCCTCCCCACTTGTGCTCCCTCCCTCTCTCTCTCTCTAAATAAACATTAAAAAAAATCTTAACTCTCACATTCTATTTTCTTCAAGACTATATCTTAAAGATGAAAGTAAAATAAATAAATTTGCATGTCAAGAAACCCAGATTTTTACAACACCTAGATTATTGTAAAGTGTATACAACACTTCAGGAAGAAGGAGCATGCTCTGAAAACGATCATCTGAGGTTCAATAATATTCATGAGCAAATAAAATGCTAGCCACATTTGTTAATGTAAACATGTTTTTAAAAATAAAATAATAGCAAATATCTAATTTGTGAGGTCAAAAAAAAAACAAAACAAAAATACTAGCTAATAAAAATATATGAGTTATGAGAAGTTATTAGAATTAAAATGTTCTAAGGTCTTTGTATTGTTCAGGAGATAAGTTAAATGTGCATGTTAAAATGTCATGGGTAATGAGTAAAATAACAAAAAGACTGGAAATTTGAAACTAGTATAGAGGAAAAGTGGGAATAAAATACCAGAAAGCAAATAAATCACCAAACAAACAAAACCCACAGTGGGGGAAAAGGGAGAGAAAAGCATGGAGAAAGTTGGGGCAAAAAGAAATAGAAAATTGAAATGGTAGAAAATAATTATTCAGTTATATCAAGATATCAATTAAATATGTTGTATACAATTTTGTTTACAGTATTCACAATAAATGTAAATGGGAAAAACTTGCAAGTTAAAAAATAGAAACTGTTAGGTTAGATTTTTAACATTTTTTTTTTTTACTGTTTATGCACTTTTTGAGAGAAAGAGAGAGAGTGGGCATGAGTGGGGGAGGGGCAGAGAGAGAGGGAGACACAGAATCTGAAGCAGGCTGCAGGCTCTGAGCTGTCAGCAGAGATCCTGATGTGGGGCTTGAACCCACCAACCACGAGATCATGACCTGAGCTGAAGTCAGATGCCCTACTGACTGAGCCACCCAGGCACCCCTAAATTAGATTTTTAAATTATCCCCAGGTTCTTAATAGGTGACAAATCTAAATTAATGAAAAAAAAATGTAAAGAAAGAAAATATGGGTAAATGTATAACAGAAAAATACTAACCACAAAAGCTAGTAAAGCTAATACCAAAAAATTTTATTTTAAGACAAAAAAACATTAGGGACAGAGATTGAGAAGGTAACCACATTATAATAAAAATTCCATTCAAAAGAAATATAATAATTCTTGACTTTGTGCCCCTAAGATCAGTGTTATACAATGTTTATCAATGTTTAACACTGAGAAAAATGTTATATTGTCAGAGAATGGCAAGTTCATCATAGTGGGAAATTTATGCACCCCTTTCGATTTTTACTTGGTGTAGGAGACAGAAATATAGTAAAATTATTTAAAATGTGAACCAAAAAAAGTAAGGTTGATTTAATGGATGCATGTAGAACTTTGTGTTAAACAAGTAGATAATATAAGTTGTTCTCAAAAAAAGGTTTTTACAAGAATTATTCTCATAATGGGCCAAGAAATAAGTCTCAACAAATCAGGGAACTGGTATCACTTGGATCTTGGTGTCACAGCAAATAACATTAAATTAGAAATTGATTGGGGCGCCTGGGTGGCTCAGTTGGTTGAGTGTCCGACTTCGGCTCAGGTCATGATCTCACCGTCCGTGAGTTCGAGCCCCGCGTTGGGCTCTGTGCTGACAGCTCAGAGCCTGGAGCCTGTTTTGGATTCTGTGTCTCCCTCTCTCTCTGCCCCTCCCCTGTTCATGCTCTGTTTCTCTCTGTCTCAAAAATAAATAAACGTTAAAAAAAATTAAATTAGAAATTGATAAAGATACACATTTAAAAATATTTTATATATATAGAAATGTGTACATAACTCAGGGGTAAAAAGTAACACATAATAAAATTTTAAAATATATCAAATTGTATACTAACTAAAATATTACACACCAAATCTTTTGGGATGCAAGTAAAGTTAAAGAGCAATGTATAACTGTAAATACTTGCTGAAGAAAAGAAGAAAAGTGGAAAATTAATGAGCTAACTTTCATCTCTAAAAGGTTTTTAAGAGAACAGAACAAACCCAAACCAAACATAAGGAAGGAGATGGTGAATTATTTACCAAAGATAAATGAACAAACAGCACCCACCCCTGATCTCTAGATGGAAAGAATTTTTAAAGTAAATAAATCACAAAGTAACAAACTACTAAATTACAATACCTTAAACTTCTGTACCTTAAAACAAATTATAATATTAAATATTTAATAGCAAACAATAAAGGAATTATGTGCTTCAAATATGACCAAGGAATAAATAATATCCTTATATTAATATAAATTTTATTTAAATGAGAAAAAAATATCAAATTCCCAACAGAAATGGAAAAGGAATATAAAAAATAATTCATACAACCATTAAACAGAGGATACAAATAACCAATAATCATAAGAAAATGTTTTCAAAAACATATGAAGAGAAGCAAAAAAAGAAAACAATGAAATACCCCTTTTCATTTTTTCTAATGACAAAGTCTCAATGCTGATGAAAGTTTAGGAAATCAGGCAGTCATGAGCTACAGTTATCCATTAAAATTTTTAATGTTCATATATTTGATATGCTTTACTCTCTTCTAAAAAACTAATACAAATGCAGAAAAATAATTATGTGTACTCTAATAAATAGCAATGTATACTCTATGTAGCAAACATCACTCTAATAAATTAAAAAGCTAAAACAACCTAAAATATACCATATGAGATTTATTAAAAACACATTATGAGACATCTCTAAAACAGAACGTTCAAGACTCAAACTAAATGTTCAGTAAATGAACTTTAATGGCATGAATACTCAGAATATATTATGCAGTAAAAATAATAGGTTATAAGCATATTAATATAACCAATTGTGCGTGTCTGGAAAGAATTTGAATCAAAATATTAGTGGTAGTTTTGCAGGGATTGGAAATACAACTTTTTCCCTTCTCTATCCCTACACTTTTTTATATTAAGTATACATGATGAAAAAATATACAAAAAATGAAGTAGAATTAGTTGTTGTTCTCTAAGGGCCTTTATATTCAAATTTATTATTTTGGTGTGTTTGAGAGTAGACAAATATTCATTCTTATTCCCTTAGAAGTTGCTTTCTTATAGGTCTGATTCTCAGAATTCTCCTTTAATAGGTTTTATAATCACGTTATTATAACACAAGACCCTAAAGTCACTCTCATGTCTAAGGCCTGCACCTTAAAAACCAACCTAATTACATTCCTTTTTCATTTTATTCTAGGACTACATGTACTTTGAACACTGGCCATAAGTTTTGCCAGCTTTCAGCAAAATTAAACAACTTTCACTGAGAATATTTAAATAAAGTTTTATTTCACTATAATTATTTGTATAAATTTCTTCTGCATAATAAACCACACCACAATTTAGGAACTTGAAGCGATCATTTTATTTAGCCCAGGATTCTGCTGTACAGTTCTCCAGGTCAAGACCTTGTTCACTCTTGCGTGTACAGTCAGTTAACAGATTGCTTGGGGACTGTCTCATCCCAGGTGGCCTCATTCATATGTTGTCCGAGACAATAGGAGCACCAAGCTTCATATTTTACATCATCTAGGAGGCTAGCCAAAGCTTCTACACATGATGACTAACTCTGTTACAAAGGCATCAGGAACGCAAGCACAATGTTCAAGCTCATTTCAAGCCTCTGCTTCAGTTATGCTTACTAATGTCCCATTGGACAAAGCAGGTCACACAGCCAAGTCCAGATTCAAGGAATGGAAAAATAGACTCAATTTCTTTATGGGAGTCACTGCAAAATGTTACTTATTTGCAGCACAATATATTATTGTGACATTGTATAATATCACAATTAACAGAACAGGTGATGTTTCTTGAATTATGTTTGCTATAGACTGAATGTTTGCATTCCCCAAAATGCATATGTTGAAATCCCCAGTGTGACTGTATTTGATAATGGCCTTTGGGATATGGCTAGGTCATGAGAGTGGAGCCCTCATGACAATGGTGCCCTTTTACAAGAAGCACCAGAGAACTCCCCTGTGCTTTCACCATATAAAAATATAGCAAGTCACCAAACTCCACACCCAAAAAACAAATAATCCAGTGAAGAAATGGGCAGAAAACATTAATAAACACTTCTCTAAAGAAGACATCCAGATGGCCAACAGGCACATGAAAAGATGCTCAACGTTGCTCCTCATCAGGGAAATACAAATCAAAACCACACTCAGATACCACCTCACGCCAGTCAGAGTGGCCAAAATGAACAAATCAGGACACTATAGATGCTGGAGAGGATGTGGAGAAACGGGAACCCTCTTGCACTGTTGGTGGGAATGCAAACTGGTGCAGCCACTCTGGAAAACAGTGTGGAGGTTCCTCAAAGAATTAAAAATAGACCTACCCTATGACCCAGCAGTAGCACTGCTAGGAATTTACCCAAGGGATACAGGAGTATTGATGCATAGGGGCACTTGTACTCCAATGTTTATAGCAGCACTCTCAACAATAGCCAAATTGTGGAAAAAGCCTAAATGTCCATCAACTGATGAATGGATAAAGAAATTGTGGTTTATATACACAATGGAGTACTACGTAGCAATGAGAAAGAATGAAATATGGCCCTTTGTAGCAACGTGGATGGAACTGGAGAGTGTGATGCTAAGTGAAATAAGCCATACAGAGAAAGACAGATACCATATGTTTTCACTCTTATGTGGATCCTGAGAAACTTAACAGAAACCCATGGGGGAGGGGAAGGAAAAAAAATGAGGTTAGAGTGGGAGAGAGCCAAAGCATAAGAGACTCTTAAAAACTGAGAACAAACTGAGGGTTGATTGGGGCGGGGGGGGTGGGAGGGTGGGGAGGGTAGGCGATGGGCATTGAAGAGGGCATCTTTTGGGATGAGCACTGGGTGTTGTATGGAAACCAATTTGACAATAAATTTCATATATTATAAAAATAATAATAAAATAAAATAAATATATAGCAAGAAAACAGCCAACTATGAATCAGGAAGTGGACCCTTACCAGACACTTAATCTGCCAGTAATTGGACCTTGGACTTCCCAGCCTTGAGAACAGTGAGAAATACATCTCTGTTGTTCATAAGCTACTTAGTCTATGCTGTTCTTTGATAATAGCCCAAATAAACTGAGACAGTGTTACCTATGAAACAGTTTTTCTTATGTGATTTTATTTTTCAATTCTACCTCACTGTGTAATTAACTAATAATTATTTATAATGCCTCTTAGATATGGTTGGTTTCGATGAAGAGTAAGTTCCAAAGAACAGGTCACCCTACATCAGAACTACACAGATACTTTCCAAAGGGAACCAAAAGGGATAGAGACTCAGTGAAATCTAATAAAATGAGGCTTGACTATTCCCACATGAAGGTTACTTTTCCTTACAAAAAGTGTCTGGATAGGACAGCCCTTGTCACTAGGGCTTGCCATTTCATGCTCTGGATAAATCCTGTCCAGGTGGTAGGGATCTCCGTCTGCAGAAGAAAAGAGCAGTTTTTTGTTTGCAAAAGCTCATGCTTCGAATATATGTTACCTAGATCGTTCTACAAAGATGAAATAAAAAATGTGAAGAAGTCAAAAGTGGCTCATCTAATAGTCATGCACTCCACTTCTGAGGTAAATGGACCCACACGTACGTCTAAAATGTTTATTTGGTGCTGTGGCCTGGGAGATTCACATATAGAACATCATATTTTCCTGCTTTATAGAGGACTACAGGATCTTGGCCTATGAACTTTTTCCCAAGTTTCTCTTTGTTACATTCCCTGGGAGTCTTCCCAAAGACCTTTTAGCGGGAGGATATCCCACACACCCTCAGGGAAAAAAATACATAAGACTGAATTCTCTTAGTGAGAAAAACTTGGAAGCAAATTAATTTAAAGAAGAAAACTAACATGATTTTTTTACTCCAAAATTTTGTGCAGCAATTTCATTTCCACATTATCTGTCTCGTTCACAATTCTTCTGTGAACTTATCTGCCTGCAACATCTGGAAGACACATCCAGTTTTCCCTCTTCATCTAGGTCTGATTGGATCAGCATTTGATCAGTGGGGCAAGGTACTCAGCCCGTCTAAAGTTTCTATGTGGAAAAGTACTTACAGCATTGTTTGGAACATAAAATTAGATAATTTTTTAAATGTTTATTTTTCAGAGAAAGAGAGAGAGAGAGACAGAGAGAGAGAGAGACAGAGAGACAAAGCATGAGTGGGGAAGGGGCAGAGAGGGAGACACAGAATCTGAACCAGGCTCCAGGCTCCGAGCTGTCAGCACAGAGCCCGATGCGGGGCTCAAACCCACGCACCGCGAGATCATGACCTGAGCCAAAGTCAGACGCTTAACCAACTGAGCCACCCAGGCACCCCAAAATTAGGTAATTTTTAGCACAATGCCTCATACATACTGAATGCTTAGTATATGTTAGACAGTGTTATTAGAGCCACATTTAACTGAATGTTGATAGTTCAGATACCCACATATCCACAACAAAACATGAAGAAATACTAACACACTATTCACAAACTGGTATCTTGTTTGTTTGCCTCAATTTATAGAGATATAAACAGTTTTTTAGAGGAGAAAGGAGTTTTGTCTGAAGTTGTTAAGAGAATGCTAAAATTGAATATATCTGCTTTTGCCTTGGTCAGGCATCCGAAGACTAAGCAAAAAACATTAAGATTTCAATGCTCACATTCCAGTACAAGATTCTAAACTATTTATGTAGGATATGCTGGAAAAAATAAATCTGTCTTCAGCTCACAACTTCTCAAATACATCTCAGGCAATTAAAGAGTTACAGGAGAAGGAGAGAGATGTATAAGCTATGGCGTCTCTTTCCCGTCCCATCCTTTCTGATTTTGGCACTGGGGGCCAGAATCTGGTAAAGCTGATCAAGAAGAGACCATGTAGGCATTCTGACACAGGTGAAATAGTTTCCGGGACAAAGTTTACACCTACTTTTATCGATGATGTGATGCTCTTCTAACGCCCTGAGGATTGGAAGCTTTGATAGCACCTACACCCAGTGTCCTTGGTATGAACACTGACACTCTCATAACATGTTACGGAGTAGTTGAGGTTTTTTCAGATGATTTTAGAGATGGATAAATGGAAGCGAGAGCACAGGAACCAGAGAACAGCATGCAGTGGGGGAACTAACAGGCACAGACTGCCTTTTGAAAACACATGGAGTACCTCTAGAGTATAGCGTCTAGTATGACATGATGACATGAGGAGTGGCTGGGGGAGTAGCGAAGCCCTGCTAATAGCAGGGACGAAGCTATTGAGGCCAGTGGGTATTTGCATTAAGTATAGCTGTCGTTGTTATTAACACGTTAAAGAGTACCTGATTTCTTTTTTTTTTAATGTTTATTTTTATTTTTGGGAGAGACAGAGACAGAATGCGAGTGGGTTAGGGGCAGAGAGAGGGAGACACAGAATCCGAAGCAGGCTCCAGGCTCCAGGCTCCAAACTGTCAGCACAGAGCCCGACACGGGACTCAAACTCAAGAGCTGTGAGATCATGACCTGAGCCGAAGTCGGACACTCAACCGACTGAGCCACCCAGGCACCCCAAGAGTACCTGATTTCTATCAGTTATTGAAGATAACAGCTACATAAACTGGAGTGAGTTTGTTGTGTATTTGTTTTCTGAATGTGAAACGGCCAAGAAGCAGCATTAATGGGGTGCCTCATTTTTTTTCAATTTTTTTAATTTATTGAATAAATTCATTTATTGAAATTTAGTGAATTTATGTATTTAATAAATTTATTTATTGAAAAAAATTTATTCATTGAAAAAAATATTGAATATGTGAAAATGTGGGACTCACATATGCTCACACAATTATCAGCCAGGAAGTACATCTGATAGGGAGCAAACGGGATTTTTAATTGCCTGACAGAACCAATCCAATAGAATTTTAGAACAAGGCGACTAGAATTTTAAAATGTGATCCAAAATAAGACGTTATAAAAGATTATAAAAATATATTACCTGTTAGTGTCAGCAACTATGTAGGTGGCTATGACACCCTATCACTCTCTGAGAAAAGTAGATTATGCTAGAAAGTGTTTTCCAAGTCCTCCACCAAAATAGTTCACTGACACGTGAGTGCTGACATTTTTGGAAAACCCCAGGGCTCCTGGTTATTAACTTCTGGTCATTCACTAAAATAGTGGTCCTCAGACTTTAGCATGCATCAAAATCATCTGGAGGGGTTATTAAAATTCAGATCGCTGTACCCCAACCCCAAAGTATCTGATTCCATAAGTCTTGGTAATAATTTGCATTTCTAACAAGTTCTCAGGTGACACTACTGCTATTGCTAATGAGGACACACTTTGAGAACCTTTGCACTGGAATACATTACCAGATTTCAGCTAGAATTCTGTGAGCTGCTGAAGGGACCAAATTGAGCAGATCATAAAGGCCTATTAAAAATTTAGAGGACCACCAGAGTCATCCAAATGGCCCTATCTTTAAACATCATGGTTGTTTGGCTAAACATCGTGGTATCTTCTGGTACATACTGCAGGATGCATCATCGATGGAATAAAACCATAACATTTTTGTCAACTCACAAGAACTGTCATTGGGAACTTTCCCATCTCTACCACAAACTTCAGTATTTATTGCCCTTGAAAGTGCATGTGAGATGTCAACCTTGCTGGCCCTTTCTATTATTTTTTTTTTAATTTTTTTAAATGTTTATTTATTCTTGACAGAGAGAGAGAGAGAGCAGAAGCGGGGGGGGGGGGGGGGGGCAGAGAGAGAGGGAGACACAAATTCAGAAGCAGGCTCCAGGCTCTGAGCTGTCAGCACAGAGCCCAATGCGGGGCTCAAACTCACAGACTGCGAGATCATGACCTGAGCCAAAGTCGGACGCTCAACCGACTGAGCCACCCAGGCACCCCTGGCCCTTTCTATTCTTGAAGGACTGTGTTCTCAGAACTGTTCCACAACCATCCTGTAAAACCATCATTCCCGGTGCAACTAGCAATGCAATTGGATCAGCTGGCATCTGTTCCACAAACAAATCCTGTAGGATAATTATGGACAATTAGTGTTCAAACTACTGGATGACTAGAAAAGTTTTGGGTTTGGATTAGTTTGGTCTAGCATGGATTCCATACATTTACACCCCAAAAATCTATTGAATGACTGTCCTTTTTCTAAGCAAAAGAGTCATCTTTGCTTTGGGGCAGATATTGGGAATACTGGTAGTACAGCACTGCTTTCTTGGTTTTTATGTGAGAAAACAAATGCTAGAGTCAATATGGTTACAGCTGCACACACTTTCTTGGGCTAATGTGTCCTGATTACATACATCAATGTAACCTGGGTGTTGTCTGGAATTTAATTTTGATGCCACTTGAGTAATTGTTATAAATGATCATTTCATGATTATGTATGTGTTAGATACATCTGACCATTCTATATCCCCAGTACTAGCCTAAAATGCTCGGAGTCATGAAAGCAGAACTTACTTAAGTTTCTGCTAATCCACCAACAAATTTATTTGAATTCACATTCATAGTTCCTTTTTTTTCTCCTTGTCACACGCACCTGCCTTTCTTCCCATCTGAAAAGCAACCAAGCCACTGGTGATCTACATGCTTCTCCCGCACCTCCCCCGCCAAAGCATCTTGCCCACTCAATTACTCCTTTCTCTCTATCTTCAATCTCTCTCCCTGGAGGAGAATGTTCCCGGAAGTGTGGTTTATGAGTCATGAACCTCAACACAATCTGGGAGTTTTTAGAAAAGGCAAACTCATAGGCCCCACCCTAGACCTCTCTGTTTTGACAAATTCTCAGGTAATTTTGTCACAAGTATGAGAAGCATTAGAATAGTGCAGTGGTTCTCAGACTTATCTACACATTGGAATCACATGGAAGCTTAAAAAAAAAAGCTATCGGTGCTTTGGTCCTATCTCCAGTGATTGATTTCATTCCTCTAAGAGACAGCCTGGGCACTGGATTTCTTTTTAAATAGACTAGTTTTAAGAGCAGTTTTAGGTTCACAGCATAGAGATTTCCTGTATACCTTCTGCACTTAAATACACACAGGAATTTTCAAAAGCTCTCCAGGTGAGCCTCATGTGCAGCCAACTTTAGGAACTACTCTCCAAAATATCTTTCTTATCAGTACTTCAATAGAATTTTCTTACTTTCTTCCAATTCCTCTCAATTGCATATCTACCTCTAAAATTTTTGTTGTTTTTTCACTTATAAGCTTGACTATTCCCTACTTTCTTTCTCCACTTACCTCCTTTTACCACCCAGTCACTGTGATTTCTTCTGCATTTCCACCATTCTCTTATCTTCAACAAGAGATCCTTTTAGATCTTACCTTACTTGATTTCTCTGGGCATTTGGTGCTAACTTCTGAACTCTTCCCTTTCATTATTTTCCTGACAACCCAATCCCTGCGGTTGATTCCCCACTTCTCACTCATTCCCAGTCTATTAGATTTCCTCCTGTGCCATTCCTTATGCACTGATGTTCCTCAAGTTTACATTGCAGGTTCTTTTTTGGACTATCTAGCTGTCACATAGCAGGAAATTTGGGGATACGTGGAGAATTTTTAAAAATTAACTTTTAATGTGTTAGTGAACAGCATGTGAAAAATCACTAAAGCCAAACACAGCTAAAACACGTAGAGGTTTCTGGCTACTCTACATTTTCGACAAAAACAAGTAAAGGAAAACTTGCTGGGGTTTTTGTTTGGAATTTCATTGAATCTATAAATCAGTTTGTGGAGAAATGATATTTTAACAATATTGAAACGTCCAATCTGAGAACATGGTGTATCTTTTATGTTTTTAATTTCTGTCATCTAATTTTACAGTTACCAGAGTAGAGAGCTTTTACACATTTTTCATAACCATGTTTTACTAGATATTTGATGTTTTGGTGCTTTTGTACATGGCATCTTTTAAATTCTATTTTCTATTTTTTTGTTTCTAGTATATGGAAATACAATTCATTTTGTGCATATTGATTTGTATACTATCACCTTGCTAAATTTACTTATTAGTTCTAGTAGTTTCTTTGTAAAGTCTTTTGAGTTTTTTGTACACACAATTGTTGTTGGCAGATAAAAATAATTATACTTTATAATTCCCAGTCTTTATGGATTTGCTTTTTTCCCCTTGCTTTTTTTAATCGGATAGGGTCTCCAATATTATAGTGAATAAAGTATTGGCAGCTGGGGTGCCTGGGTAGCTCCGTCAGTTAAGCATCTAACTCTTGGTTTCAGCTCAGGTCATGATCTCATGGTTCATAAGTTTGAGCCCCACCTCAGGCTCCACACTGACAGCACAGAGCCTGCTGGGAATCTCTCTCTCTCCCTCTCTCTGTTCCTCCCAGCTCACATTCTCTCTCTTTCTTAAAATAATTAAGTAAATTGAAAAAAAAAGTATTGGCAGTAGATACCTTTGCTTTGTTCCCAACTTTCTTTAAGGTGAGTTTTTTTTCATATTTCACTCATATGTGTTGTTAGCTTTATGGTTTTGGTAAATACTTTCAGTCATAATGAGAAAGTTTGACTCTATTCTTAAATTGCTGAGATTTTTACCAGTTTAAATTTAATTATATGACGTTTATGCATCTGATGATAAAGTGATATGGTTTTTCTCCTTATTCTGATAGGCTGGTGAACCACATTGATTGATGTGGGATGATATCAATCATAATGTTTTGTTTGTTTTTGCTGGGTTAATTATTTGATATTCTGTTAAAGATATTTACATTTATGTTCATGAGTGATTTTAGTCTGTAATTTTATCTTCTTGTAATTTTCTTGTTGTGAAATCAAGCCAAATCTTACCCAGTGGTCTGCTGGTAAATGTCCAATCATTAGCTTTCCAGGGAGATAAAAGGCCTTGGTTTATAGCGGTTGATGATTACCTTGGTGAACAAAGTCCCATGACAGCTGATTTCAATCTATCATGTGATGTCACTGAACGAACAGTTGGGAAGACAAGTTCATACTTCATTCTTGTTAGCCTGTGCAAGCTGGCTCCAGCATTCCACTGCTCTGACCAAAAAAAAAAAAAAAAGTTCAGAATTGTTCTGTCATGCTTTATACTTGATAATTGGTGCAATATTGGTATTTCCAAGTCTGCTTTAAAATTTTTTTTACTGGTCACAAGGTTTTGAATAGTTTGGTCTTATGACTCCTGAAATATATATGTGTTTTTCTTTTTCTTAATGTAAAAAAAAAATTGCCCTTTTCTGTGAAGACCATATCATCAGTTGCACTGTGTCTTTCAAGAGAAGTGCATAGTTAGTATGCAAATGACATATTGACATATTCCAGGAAAAAGAAAATCAAAGGAAGCAAAAAGCAAAACGAATCTTTATGATCCTACTACCTGACAAGGACATCTGTAGTTGGCTAAATAATTAGCAGTGGATTTTGTCAAATGCTATTGGAGAAAGATTTATGTTAATAATGGTTCATTTTGTTTTACGCTAAAACACTAGTTTAATCAGTGGCTGACTTTCTCTTTAGCTAAAACATTAGCTAAATCACAGTGGGAAAATAAAATCCAGAGGTGGAAACTAATTGGAAACATTGCTTTTAGGTAATGAAGCACTTACGCATCCATTTGGGGGATTCATTAAGTGTTAGTTTGGGGAAGTTTTCATATAACTCAACTGAAAAATGCATAATTGTGATTGAGATGTATAATTACCAAAATATGAGTACAAGGGAAATCTGGCATTTCATTTCATCAAACATTCCATCAAAATTTGACTAAACTTTAGGGGTCCAAAAAATAAAAAAGATGAACAACAATGTATTCCACTACTTCAGGAACCTAACAAGGAACAAACACATTTAAACTAATAACAACACTAACAGGTGATAAGGGCAATTAATGAGATTTATAAAAAGTGCTATAGGAACACAATGTGAGACCAATACATTCTTTCTGGTGGGAGACAAAGTCTATTGATAGTGTTATTGTCTGTCTGTTTCTCTCTTTTTCTCTCCCACACTGCTCCCCATCAACAAATTAACTATTTTGAAGATGAATTTAAAAAAGTGTCAAAGTAAGAAGTTGCTGCGACTGAGATCAAAGAGGTTGTTGCCTGTTTTCCCCTCTAGGATTTTGATGGCTTCCTGTCTTACATTTAGGTCTTTCATCCATTTTGAATTTATTTTTGTGCATGGTATGAGTAAGTGGTCCAGTTTCATTCTCCTGCATGTCACTGTCCAGTTTTCCCAGCACCTATTGCTAAAGAGACTGTCTTTTTTCCATTGGATACTCTTTCCTGCTTTGTTGAAGATTAGTTGGCCATACATTTGTGGGCCTGTTTCTGGGTTCTCTGTTCCATTGATCTTTGTGTCTGTTTTTGTGCCAATACCATACTATCTTGATTACAGCTTTGTTATACAGCTTAAAGTTCAGAATTATGATGCCTCTAGCTTTACCGTTCTTTTTCACATTACATTGGCTATTAGGGGTCTTTTCTGGTTCTGTAATACAGCTTGAAGTCCAGAATTGTGATGCCTCCAGCTTTGGTGACATGTCTCCTGAGGTAAGGGAAACAAAAGCAAAAAAGAACTCATAGGACCTCATCAAGATAAAAAGCTTCTGCACAGCAAAGGAAATGATTAGCAAAACTAAAAGGCAACTGATGGAATGTGAAAACATATTTGCAAATGACACATCAGATAAAGGGTTAGTATCCAAAATCTATAAAGAAGTTATCAAACTCAACCTCCAAAAAACAAATAATCCAGTGAAGAAATGGGCAAAAGACATGAACAGACACTTTTCCAAAGAAGACAATCAGATGGCTAATGGTCACATGAAAAAATGCTCCACATCACTCATCATCAGGGAAATAGAAATCAAGACCACAATGAGATACCACCTCACACCAGTCAGAATGGCTAAAATTAACACCTCAGGCAACAACAGATGTTGGCAAGGATGTGGAGAAAGAGGAACCCTTTTGCACTGCTGGTGGGAATGCAAACTGGTGCAGCCACTCTGGAAAACAGTATGGAGGTTCCTTAGAAAATTAAAAATAGAAGGGTGCCTGGGTGGCTCAGTAGGTTGAGCATCAGACTTCGGCTCAGGTCATGATCTCACAATTTGTGAGCTCGAGCTCCACATTGGGCTCTGTGCTGATGGCTTGGAGCCTAGAGCCTGCTTCGGATTCTGTGTTTCCCTCTCTCTCTCTGCCCCTCTGCCGCTCATGCTCTGACTCTCTCTCTCAAAAATAAATAAACATTAAAAAAAATTAAAAATAGAATGACCCTATGACCCAGAAATTGCACTACTATGTATTTCTCCAAGGGATACAGGAGTGCTGTTTCAAAGGGGCACATGTACCCAATGTTTATTGCAGTACTATCACACACACACACACACACACACACACACACGCACACATAAAATTATATAATGGAATATTACTCAGCAATCAAAAAGAATGAAATCTTGATGCTTGCAACAATGTGGATGGAACTAGAGTGTATTATGTTAATCAAAATCAGAGAAAGACAAATATCATATGACTTCACTCATATGTGGAATTTAAGATACAAAACAAATGAACATAAAGGAAGGGAAGCAAAAACAATACAAAAACAGGGAGAGAGACAAACCATAAGAAACTCTTAAATACAGAGAACAAACTGAGGGTTGCTGGAGGGGTTTTGTGGGGGGGATGGGCTAAATGGGCAAGGGGCCTTAAGGAGGACACTTGGTATGAGCACTGGGTGTTATATGTAAGAGATGAGTCACTAAATTATACTCCTGAAATCATTATTACACTATATATTAAGTAACTTGGATGTAAATTTAAAAAATAATGATAATAAAAAATAAAATAAAATTTAAGTAACCAAAAAAAATATAAAGAAGGGTCAAAGTATCCCTTCTGTAAACCAGAGGAAGTTAATTTTGCTCCAAGTCCTATTGTTTGCTTTTAAAAGGTGTGCTCAAGTCAAATGAAGGGGCATTAATTCCCAGTGGGATATCTTCCTTTGGAGAACTCCAGAAACATTACCATTGTTGAAGAGCTCCTCAGCAACAAGTGAGCATAGCACATTCATGGTCAATGAATACCATTCTCCTAGGAAAGAGACAATGGATATCTGAAAGGTGAAGTTATTTTTCTAATGGTAAGAAATGGAGCAGTCTCAGAATTTTCCAAAATAATCTTGTTTATCGATTAGGATAGGTTTTATCATATCTTTATACATGATGACTGTTAAAAGAGCTGATGAGATATTTTCCAGAAATATCCAAAGTTTTCCCAGTGCAAACTAAAAATTCAGTGTCACTTGTTCAAACACAAGTAAAATTTCAAGATGGCAGTAGCTGCACATTAAACCCAGTACAGGGCTCTGTATTACTACATAGTTCTCAAGCCCATGAAGACAGTCCTGACCAAAGGGCAGTATCACTTTATGTACTGGAGCAAGCTAAATCTTTGTCATTTGGTTTAGAATGGGAAACCATAAGCTTTGAAATGCAGCAAGTGTGGGTCTGAATACTACTTCCATCACATGTTACCTACTAGATGCTGGACAAGTTATGAAATTTTCCATGTTCCTCACTAAAATGTGGCCATGAAAACTTCCATTGCAAGTTCTAATAATATACATGAATAAACGTGTGCATTCTCTTCTAGTGACTTTACAAACAATTAAAAGTATTATAAAAAGTTTGTGCAAATTAGTGGCTTTAGAGTATTGCTGCTATTTTTAGAAAAATAATTATTAAAACAATCCATTCTTTTTTAAAAAATTTCCTTGCCTTTTGTTGACATCCTTCATTTTGGTTGTGAGCTACCAATTACAAGTTAGATCACTAAAAAATCATTTTAAGACCAGATTTTACGATATTTAAATAACAGTTATGGAGTTAGGATTAAGAACATAATATCACGTGAATTATATATTCTGCATATTATATTCATTATTGCAACATTTCACCATTATTTGGGGGATTCATAGATAGTCATTTAATTTACATTGTATTCAACAATTTAAAATATTACTTATTAAAACACCATAGTACTAGCATAAAAACAGACACATAGATGAATGGAACAGAATAGAGAGCCCAGAAACAAACCCACACAAATAAGGTCAATTAACTTATGAAAAAGGAGCCAAGAATATACAATGGACAGTTTCTGCAATAAATGGTGCTGGAAAGGGACGTCTGGGTGGCTTAGTCGAGTGATCGTCCAACTTTGGCTCAGGTCATGATCTCACGGTTTGTGGGTTAGAGGTCCGTGGTGGGCTCAGTGCTGACAGCTCAGAACCTGGAGCCTGTTTCGGATGCTGTGTCTCCCTCTCTTTCTGCCCCTCCCCTGTTTATTCTCTCTCTCTCTCTCTCTCTCTCTCTCTCTCTCTCTCTCTCTCTCTCTTTCTCTCTCTCAAAAATGAATAAATGTTAAATAAATAAATAAATAAATGGTGCTGGGAAAACTGGGCAGCTACATGCAAAAGAACGAACTGGACCATTATCTGATACCATGTACAAAAAATCACTGAAGATAGATTAATGACATGAATGTAAGACCTGAAACTGTAAAACTCCTAGAAGAAAACAGTGGTAAGCTCTTTGACATTGGTCTTGGTGATGATTTTTTAGATTTGACACCAAAAAAAAAAAAAAAAAAGAAAAAAAAAAGCAACTAAAACAAAAATAAGTGGGACGACATCAAGTTCCAGAGCTTCTGCGCAGCAAAGGAAACTATCAACAAAATGAACAAGCAATCTACTGAATGGGAGAAAATATGTGCAAATCATATATCTGATAGGAAATTAGATAAAAGGGGGCAAGGTAAGCCTAATGGCAAGCGGAAGGAAGGTAGAAGATGAAAAGACAAGCTACAGACAAGGAGAAAATAACTGCAAACCACATAACCAACAAAGACCCATATAATATATTTAAAAATTCTCCAAACTCAACAGTAAGATAAAAAAAAATGAATTAGAAAATGGTAAAAGACATGAACAGATATTTCACTAAAGAAGATATACAGATGGCAACTAAGCTTATGAAAAAAATAGATGTTCAACATCATTAGCCGTTAGGAAATATAAACTAAAACCACCATGAGACATTAATGTATACCTATCAAAATGGCCAAAAGAAAAATGGTTACCACATGAAATGTTGCAAAGATCCAAGAAAACAGTTCACTGATACAATGCTGGTAAAAAAATGCAAAATGATACAGACACTCTCGAAGTTTGGCAGTTTCTCATAAAACAAAAACATGCAACTACCACAGAATCTCAGGCATGTGTCCCAACGAAAAAGAAATGTATATTCACACAAAAAATCATAGCAGCTTTATTCATAACAGCCAGAAACTAAAAATAATCCAGATGTCCTACAACAGATGAATAGTTAAGAGCAAAGTGTGTGGTACACGTACAAGCAATACTACTCAGTAATAAAAAGAACAAACTATCGGTACATATGCCTTTGGTGGATCTTCAGAGAATTACATGGAGTAAAAAAAGCCAATCCCCAAGGTTACATACTGCATGATTCCATTTATACCACACTTTCAAATAAAATTTTAGAATGGAGGTCAGATTCCTGGTTTCTAGTGGTAGTGAGGGGGATAAGGTATATGGGACAACTGGAGGTAGGTGGGCGTGGTTATACGGGGGCAATATGAGGGATATTTGTGATAATGGCTTGTTCAGTATCATGACTGCGGTACTAGATATACAAACCTACAATTGTAATAAAATTGTATGCAACTAAATCCCCCCATATACACACACGTGCGTGTGCGCATGCACACACACAGGAGTGTAAATAAAGCTGGAGAAATCTAAGTAAGATTCAATAGTATCAAAGCCAATATCCTGGATGTAGTGTTAAACTAGTTTTACAAAATGACTAGCAGGAGAACTGGGTGAAAGGTTTAAAGATTGTTCTATATTATTTTTTTTACAAAGCATGTGAATCTATTATCTCAATAAAATTCATTTAAAAATGATTTGTGTATGGGGCGCCTGGGTGGCTCAGTCGGTTGAGCATCCGACTTCGGCTCAGGTCATGATCTCATGGTTCATGGGTTCAAGCCCCGCATGTCCGGCTCTGTGCTGACAGCTCAGAGCCTGGAGCCTGTTTCGGATTCTGTGTCTCTCTCTCTCTCTGCCCCTCCCCTGCTCATGCTCTGTCTCTCTTTCTGTCAAAAATAAATAAAACATTAAAAAAATTTTTTTAAATGATTTGTGTAAGTATTTCTCCTAGAGCCTCCTTACAGGAACTCTGAGGTCAAATTAGGCATCAGATTGCTGCTAGAGAAATACCATTATAAAAACTCTCCCAGCCCAGTGTTACCTCCTGGCCACATTCAGTAACCCATCTAAAGTATAAAACACTCTTATCAAAAACCACAATACCATTCTTAGATGCAAGAAGTGAGATTCAGAATTGTTATGTAGCTTTCCCAATGTTGCATGATGATAGAGTTGAAATCTGAACCTGGCACCATCTAAACACAAAGTCTAAGTTATCAAACTACACAATCCTGCATCCCCATACCGACAGCATTAGCATCACTCTGGATTTCATAGAGACAGACATTGTGTATTATTCTCCTGTTATTTTCTTAATTAATTTTAATTTTAATAGAGGAAGACTGTGGGAAAAAATGTGTGCCTTATATATAAACAGAAATGCTTCAAATCAAGTTAATGTTTCTTAAATAAACATGTGTGGGTCAATGGGCTCATAGTGGTGGTGGTAATTCTCTTAGTTTAACAGTGGCCCCAAATTATGAGAATTAGACCTATTGGTCAAGGTGTGTCAGATTCCCAAAAGGTTTCAGTGCATTGAATTTATTTACCAACGGCTGCAGTTCTAACCAGCACGTACTGTTTATCACAGCAAAATTTAGTGGTTTTGAGAAGTGTGGACATTGCAGGGAGCGCCAATCTCCTGTGACCTGATGACTTCTGCTATGAGTTAGCACAGACCCAAATTGATGTCAAAATGAGCCTTTTTCCAATGTTTTTTTGAAGAGACACTGTCAAAACCCTCCTCTCCCTTATCAGACAAGCCCGTTATCTGAGTGATAAATGCAGAGATATGAGGGATAAAACACACCTGGTAGCAAAGAACCAAACAACTCGCCCCCGAAACATTATATTTGTTTATTTTTTCCTAACTGGACAAGTCTTAGCTTCAAAAGCTTTAAACAGCTAAACGTGAATACATTTTTGGTGATGGGGAAAAGGTAAGAAAGGACTAGTTTCAAGAACAGAAGGAAGCAGGTGATTCCACTTTAAGTCTGGGAGTCGTCAATTTTCAAAGATTATGAAATTCTTGCTGAATGATCAACGAGCCTATTCTTAGAGAGGCTTTGTTGCTCTCGTGGTTCCCTACCAGGTAGTCAGAAAAGAAAATCATGCCCCATGCCATTCACCAACACTCCCACACCTTCTCCCCATCTTTCCACCCCTTGCAGCCCCTTCCAGCAGATGAACTTAAGGTTCAAGAACATGCTGGCTGCCACCATGTGGCAGATACATGTATCTGCATAGAAGAGGAAAAAAGTCTTCATGAAAACTAATAAACACAAAATCATTTCAGAGGAAAAATAATTTCATTATGAAAGTGAAAACAATCAATCAACAATATTATTTAAAAAATGTAGTTAGAGGAGTTTTGATGAAACGTCTTATTTAACATGTCAGCATGGGAAAGAGAGGTAAAAGCCGTAGGTAATTCCTCTATAACCGGGTGCTATTATATCAGCTGCTCCGGGTCCCTTTTTCTAGACACTGCATATCCCCTCGTGGACATGGACCACACTTCATCTAGAGGTTATGACAGAGGGAGCCAGGCTTTTACAAGATGACCCCCCCCTCATTCCACAGTCAGTTGCTTCAGGGACCATCGAAATCAGGGAAGCCAGGCTGTAATGAGAAACAAATACCATACAGAGAGGCAAGAAAGAGAAAGAGGAGATATAATGGTTCCATCAAAATACTACAGCTAGAAGCAATACTTAATTTTTGGTCCCTACCCCAGAATAGTTAAGTCAGAGTCTCTTTGGGTGGAGCGTGGATTTTTTAAAACTCCTGTCAGACTAAGTTAAGCAGCAGCTAGGGTTGAGAATAATGATTCTAGATAGATTCTGAAGCTCAAACGCATTTCCCATCTGGAGCCTGGAAAATACCTCAGTATTCATTCAGTACATTACTGTTAACTAACATAGTTCTTCTGCCAAAATTTTAGAATGTAACATGAGTGCTGCAGAGAGATAGCAAAGCAAACGGCAAGTATATACCATTTTATTTATTTTTTTAATGTTTATTTTTTTTTGAGAGAGAGCGAGCAAGCGAGGGAAGGGCAGAAAGAGAGGGAGACACAGAATTCAAAGCAGGCTCCAGGCTCTGAGCTGTCAGCACAGAGACCAATATGGGGCTTGAAACCACAAACTGCGAGATCATGACCTGAACCGAAGTTGGACCCTTAACCGACTGAGCCACCCAGGCGCCCCAAATATATACCATTTTAATGCAATGTTATATCTTAAGAAGTTAGTTCAAAAAGAAGTTTGTCATATACCTACAGTGTGATTCTTTTGACCAGAGGTTTTAAAAAACAAGGAAAAAGACCTTGTAGTCCATATAATGGAATTTCTTTAGAAGTCTAGGTTTCAGGCCTAAGGCATGCTAAACTTCATTGTTATAGACAAAACAAAGCAAAACAAAAGCCTGCTTACAGAATAGAAGTTAATGGCAGAGTCCTAACAAAAACCCTTTTACCTTACTGGGCTGTTGTAGCAAATAAGTAGTTGGGGAAAGTGTTGTATTATTTTTCACCTACATTTTTATCTGCTTTTTTATTCACTATCCACATTATCTTTGCCATAATGTTAAATGAGGAGACAAAGAGCCAAGAGGTGAATAAAAGAATTTTCTTTGGTCCTTATTAGCTCATCAGAGAATTCAGCTTCAGATTATATAAACTATGAGGAATCCAAATTTGTCTTGGCTCAATATATTTCCAAAATACATTCATGTATACTATTTTATCTGATCCAAATTTTTTAATAACAAAGTGTTTGTATATTTCTTCATTTGAATATATATACAATAGGGGCACCTGGGTGCTTCAGTTGGTTAAGCATCAGACTCTTGATTTCAGCTCAGGTCATGATCTCCAGTTTGGGAAATTGAAGCCTCGCATCGTACTCCATGCTGACAGTGCAGAGCCTGCTTGGGATACTCTCTCCCTCGCTCTATGTCCCTCCTCCACTCATGCTCTCACTCACACAAAATAAAGAAATAAACTTAGGAAAAAAACTTAGATATATTTAAAATATATGGGATCTTAAATCTATTTACCTTTTATCCTTCACACTTTGCATCATCCTTGTCTAGCTGCAATTTCAAGTATTTTTTTTTTATTTTTTTTTTTCAACGTTTATTTATTTTTGGGACAGAGAGAGACAGAGCATGAACGGGGGAGGGGCAGAGAGAGAGGGAGACACAGAATCGGAAACAGGCTCCAGGCTCTGAGCCATCAGCCCAGAGCCTGACGCGGGGCTCGAACTCCCGGACCGCGAGATCGTGACCTGGCTGAAGTCGGACGCTTAACCGACTGTGCCACCCAGGCGCCCCTCAAGTATTTTTTTCTCATTCCCTCTGAGCATCTGTCGCCAAGGAATTTCAACACAGATGAGAGAGTTTGAGACTCTTCCCCCAACGATTCATTTCTGCTTTCTCCGTGAGTAGAAGACAGTATGATATTTCCCAGGTTTCCTCCTCCAGAGACCAATGCCAATCACTGCTTCATGTGATTAGCTTTCCCAGATGTGGATGAAACTCATATGTTCATCAAATTTACCTACCCTGTATTTGGGAACCATGTGCACTCTCATTGAGTACACTTTAGGGGGAAATGAACATCAGAAATTTATTTTAAAACGTACCTCTTTTCTGAAAAGAATCATCTTCCAAGTGTTGATTTTGTCACACTTACTGGAAAATTTCTTTTGGCTTCTTTTTTCCCTTTCAAGCCTTAGGCCAAATTTTTATCTTTTTCATTCTTTGATGAGCGTCTTATATTTCTTCTGGCATTGGCTCTAGCTTTTTGATAAACACTAGAGGATTTAATCAGTTTTGACACAATCTCTCTTTATCTTATTTTTATAAACTCCTTCTGTTGTTCCAGAATTTTGTGCATCCAAAGTAGGAAGGTGCAGTACTGCATCACTCAGCTTTGTTGTAGTTCACCTTCCCTCTTTCCCTGCTGAGGACGAATTACAGTGATACACGCAAAGGGAATCTTCGTAGAGTTCAGATTGTGTCTACATCCACCAATTTGCTGGGTTTGGAAGATAATCATACTGGTATAGTAAGTCAATCCAACATCTCCTTAATTCAAACAATAAAAAATATCACCACGCCTTGATTGTTTAATGAGTTTGTGAATTTTTCTCATGTTGACAAAGAAACCAGTTACTTTCTCCTTCAAGGTTCTCTCTGTGTATCTATCGTCTACATAACTAAACAACTTTCTCTACGACATGTTGTACGTTGAAATCAGGATCATCACAGTCAGTTCTTTCTTGAAATACGGTTGTTGTACATTTTGTTTAGTTGGTTGTTTTTGCTGTTTTTAAGTATCATTTCAATTCTCTTGAAGCTTCCATGAATAACAGCAAAGGAAAATTTTCTCTCAGTTCTCAAGATTGTTTAGAACACAATAGTGGGCTAATGTACCACTTTACTTTTCATGTGAAAAATTCTTTAGCATAGACTAACTAAGGCTTTTGGTTTTCCTATTATTTTGTTTCATTGCCTTATTCTAATGATTTATATCCCAAAATATATACCACTTTTTTTTTGTTATTTTCCAAGAGTTGAAATTTATCTTTTGATGAAATTTTAATATGTCAGTAGCTTTATGAGTTTCTGCAAACCTTTACGTTTATTTTCCAAGAGCTAGAGAAGTAAACATTGATAGATGGGGAATTCTTTCATCTTCTTATAAACAGATTCACTGTTTTCAAATAGCCTGGAACTTGTCCAAAATATATAGATAAGGAAGATTTTAGTATGTTCTTATACTGGAGGAAAAGTGTTATATTGCAGAAATTATTGATTCTATTAGCTGAGAAACAATCACCATGTAATCTAAACAAATAAAACACAGAAGTATCAAACTAGCCAGGCTGAAAAATCCAAAAGAAAAGTGTTCTTTCCAATGTTATTTTAAGAAACCTTCATTCAGGGGCAGCTGAGTGGCTCAGTCAGTTCAGCGTCCAACTCTTGTTGGGCTCACGTCATGATCTCACGGTTTCATGAGTCCAAGCTCTGCATTGAATTTGCTCCTTGGAACTCTCTCTTTCCCTCTCTCTCGACCCCTCCTCCATTTGTGCTGTCTTTGTCTCTCTCAAATAAATAAAGAAAACTTTAAAAAAGCCTTCATTCGAATAACTATTCAATTGTGAAATAGTCACCAAGTGCTTATTAATTACCTTCTGTGCCAGAACTGTACTAATCCCTGGCCACAGATTTGAAGAAGCCGCCCTCATGGGGCTTGCAGCCCTTTCTCTTTTAATCTTCACAAAGATTATTTAAAACATGCAAGTTGGCATTATTATGCCAATAATACAGAAGAATAAAGATTCAATGTCTTGTCCATGGCCAAACTGGAACTCATACCTCCATATTCCTTTTGGGGGCTTTTTCATATATAAAGATGCAATCTTATTGTTTTTAAAAAGCCATGCTATCAAGATATTAAGAATAAACCGAGAAAGAAAATAAAACAGATGGAATCATTTGCTTTCATTCCTTTCACTTGGGTAATTTATACTCTGAATTAATGTAACTTGATTGCCCATTTTGCAGCAATCTCTTCTCCAAGCAAAAAATCCATTGTTCCCTACTTGGAAACTTGGGGCCTTCATTTTTCAAATAAATAATTAATTTATAAATAAATATACTATGCTTGCCTGTACTGCAACCTCTTCCAGGATAATGAAAGAACCAGTACAGCCTGTCTGGAACCCAGCTGGATATTCTTTCCGCTAAATCCTTTCCCTGTTTTCATCTCTTGGTGCATCTGACAGCAACATTCAATCCTAACTAAGCTGCATGCCACAGGCTCTGTTGGGTTTGCCTTTCTGAAGCTATAGTGTCCCCAGTTCTGTGGCATTATCAATCTACTTCTCATGCACAAGGTGACATAGCCATTCTTTGGCCCAATATAAATATATCATCTCCTTTCCACTGTAAAATTGTTACCCACCCACTCCAAACCCTTTTTCACACAATGTAGAGAACATGTCAAAATACCAACTTGAGCCTTATGTTCATGAAATTGAGTTCCATATTTACATTATCATGAACTGCATTATTTTTTACCTTCCAAGACATTTTAAGATTCATAAAGAAAGGATTAGATTTCCTCATTAGAATGCTTTCTAAGCACCTACTACATTGCTATGGGTCCTGTTGCCAGATGAACTTTAATATTTTCAGGTTACCGTGTCTTTTTTGTTTGTTTGTTTATTTTTGAGAGACAGGGAGACACAGAGACAGAGCATGAGCAGGGGAGGGGCAGAGAGAGAGGGAGACACAGAATCCGAAGCAGGCTCCAGACTCTGAGCTGTCAGCACAGAGCCCGACGTGGGGCTTGAACTCACCAGCCTTGAGGTCATGACTTGAGCTGAAGTCAGATGCTCAAGACTGAGCCACCCAGGTGCCCCATCACACTATCCTGTCTTATATCGTCTCTTCACTCCCTGACCTTCTCCCTTTCTTCTCCACCCTCAACATGTGGCAAGATTGAGAAATGGGCGAAAAATGGAAGGTAATAATGACAATTCTTTTATTTTTCCTTTCAACATCAAGAATGTCTTTTTATCTTTTTGTTTCTACACATGGTGGGTTCATCCTGCAGCTTGGTATGTGGGAGGCAAAGTAATAATGCGGAAGAGATGTAACACTGGGAACTCGTAGTGAGAGTCAAAGCACCTGAAATATCAAGATGCAGTGATGACAAACTCTCTCTTTGGCCAAACCCTAGCCAGACTCTGCTCAGCCCTCTTCCTGATGGGACTACAACCTTGGCCCGCAAAGACTTGAGCAAAACACTAACAGCCCAAGACCATATCCCTAGGATGATGACCCTCAGCTCCCTCAAAGTACCTGCCTGAGAAAAGTCAAGGCTGCCAAAAGAACTTACTGTTTGTTCTGGTCAAGACTTGAGATATGGTATTCTAGCTTCTGTGGGAGACTAGGAGCCTAAGGTCAATAGTCAGGTTATCAAACCCAAGGGGGTTTCACTAAACCAATCCCCCCTCCCACTTTTTGTAATTTTGACTTCCCTGACTCACTGAGGCCTCACTCATTTCCTGCCCTATTCCCTCGTACTCCTTTTGTATCACCCAGTCACCCTCTATACAAATTGAAGTTAAAGCCATGTTAAACTCTTTTCCCTATTACAATAGAATATTACTAATTAAAATTTGATCTTACCACTTAAACTAGTGTCCAGCTTTGTTTATCTTTAAAAGTGGGAGCAGGGAGTGCCTGGGCGGCTCAGTCGGGTAAGCATCTGAGTCTTAACTTCAGCTCAGGTCATGATCTAATGGTTCATTGGTTTGAGCCCCATGGGCTCTGCACTGGCAGCATAGAGCCTGCTTGGGATTCTCTCTCCCTTTCTCAGCCCATCTCCCAGTCACATGTGCTGCTCTCACTCTCTCTCAAAATAAATAAACTTAAAAAAAATCAGTTTAAAAGTGGGAACAAGTGGTGGCTACTAGGGAGGTAGGCATCAATTATTGCTTATAGAATGTATATCACTTGAACCCAGCCCAGCCCATAAATCAGATCTTCATGCATGTAAGACAGAGATCACATGCTACTGAGTCAGTTTTTGTTACTCATTTTTGTTTCACAGATCCAAAGAAATTTTTTTAAGTTTGTGCTTTCAAAAGAAGACACTATTCACTATTCATCCTCTTTGTGATGTCCAAGGAACCTAAATATATGGTTCATAGAAGATACTTAAAACTATCTGGTGAATGAAATTATATCAGAATAGGTACCTGATATGCTTCAATTTCCTTATTCCATTAGAGCTCTAAATGCTGAATTTATTAACTTTTCATATTCTAAGAGCTAGCTAATATTCTCAGTTGTATAAATTCAGCTTTGAATTTTCCATGACTTCATTTTTCTAGTTCTAGATCCTTCCTCTTTGCAAAATACCCTACATATTCAGTTGAAACAACTGTTATCTTTTCCCTTGCTGTACAGTAATGTGATTATATTGTACACGGTACAATATTTCAGGACATACATAGGTGAAATATAAAATGTACATGAAATAAAAGATTCCAGGCTCAATTTAAAATCTAAATATGAAGGCTATATTTAGAAAAGCCATCTGCAGAACAGATTTTAGGAATCACTTTAGGAATATCTAGGCCCACGTTTAGTCTGAGGATAAACAAAGGATTAGGAAAGGGCTAGCCAGGAAGTTGTTGGGGAAAAGCCCACAAATGGAACAGATTTGTCAAGTGAAGGATCAAGTAGTAAAAACGTAAGCCACAACTATAATGAAATATAGCAGTTGCTTTCGTTGGCTTCTTACCAATAGCTTTCTATTATTTCACATAGTTATGGTCTAGCCAAAATAACAAAACCAAGTAAGACCTGGTGCACACTTTAAGTTTTGTTTTGTTTTGTTTTAATATTTATTTATTCTTGAGAGACAGAGACAGAGCACAAGCAGGGGAGGAGCAGAGAGACAGGAAGACTCAGAATGCAAAGCAGGTTACAGGCTCTGAGCTGTCAGCACAGAGCCCAACGCAGGAATTTAACTCACGGACCGCAAGATCAGGACCTGAGCTGAAGCCCGACGCTTAACCGACTGAGCCACCCAGGTGCCCCGTGGTGCACACTTTAAAGTGAATAAGCGAGTACTATACGGTTGACCCTTGAACAATGCAGGGGTTAGGGGGACCAACTAACTGCACAGCAGAAAATCCACATGTAACTTCTGACTTCCTCAAAACGTAACTACTGATAGCTTAGTCTTGACCAAAAATCTCACTGAAGAGTTGAGTAACACATATATGCTTTACATATTATATATTGTATTCTTACAATGAACTACGCTAGAGAAAAGAAAATGTTAAGAAAATCATAAGGAAAATACATTTAGAGTAGTGTACTGAAAAAAATACATGCGTAAGTGGACTTGAGTAGTTCAGACCCATTGTGTTTTAAGGTCAATTGTATCTTTCAAGTTGTAAGCCTTCTAATATGACCAAGAAATTTTCTGGCTCAAGAAATTGAAGAAAATGGAAGGGAGAATAAAAATTATGGGAAAATGAAAAAAAGTGTTTCTATAGTTTTTTTCAGATAAGACTCAGTTTTGACAAACTGTTTGGAAAGTAAGTTAGACGTGATTTAAAATCCATTACCACCCAAGCCCATTAAAAAGTGCTGGAAATATTTGAAGCACATACTTCAAAGAAGAGTCACATTTTTGCCCAGGGTAACTTATTGGGTTGCCTTCATTTCTGCCTCTATGTGAACCAAATAATGACAAAACTATCATAAGCTAATAAAGGTAAGTGTTGAAGCTCCCTTCTGATATATGTGGTTCCCATTATGTGGATATGTGAATGAATTAAAGATGAATTAAATTATTAATATAACTGCATTTCATTAAACTATCAGAAACTTATCCTATACATATTAGTCAGGGTTCTTGAGAGAAACACAACCAATAATATGTGATAGAGAGAGAGAGAGAGAGACAGTAGGGGAGAGACAGAGACAGAGATTTATTATGAGTCACATGATTGTGGAGGCCGAGAAGTCCTATAATCAGCTATCTGCAAGCTGGAGGCCCAGGAAAGCTCCTGGTGTAATTCCATCTAAATACCAAGAATGAGGGAAGCAGACTGTGTAAATCCTAGTTTGAGGGCAAAGAAAGATGAGATGCGCCAGCTCAAGTAATGAAGGCGGGGGGGGGGGGGGGGGGGGGGGGAGTAGGGAGGGAAAGGCCAAGCTCCTCCTTTCTCTGTCTTTTGTTCTATTCAAGCCAAGTGATTGGAGATGCCCACCCACAATGAGGAGGAAAATTTACTAAATCCACCAATTTAACTGCTAATCTCATCTGGAAATACTCTCACAGACACACCCAGAAATGTCTAATCTGGGCACCAAGGCTAGTCAAGTTGACACATAAAATTAACCATCACACTTATATTCACACATTTCATAAAAGATATGTGCACATGAACAGTCATTGCAGCATTCAGCTTTTAATGTTTTCTTTTTAATTTTTTAATGTTTGTTTATTTTTGAGAAAGAGACAGATCATGAGTGGGGGAGGGGCAGAGAGCAAGGGAGACAGAATCTGAAGCAGGCTCCAGGCTCTGAGCTGTCAGCACAGAGCCGGATGCGGGACTGGAACCCACGAAACGTGAGATCATGACCTGAGCCGAAGTCAGACGCTTAACCAACTGAGTCACGCAGGCGCCCCCAGCTTTTAATGTTTAAAAGCTTGCAGAGTTCCGTATATTAGTAATTTAAGCTCATGGATCATAAACTTAAAGTATAATTATAAAAGTCATTGTACTACTTGCGTTTCAATAATAATGCCTTATTTTTTTGAAAGATAATACATACAAATGGTAAAAAATTTTAAATCCATCAATTTATGAATAAATATGATATATCAATACAATGAAATATTCAGCGGCAAAAAGAAATAAAGTACTGATGCATGCAACAAGGCAGATGAAGGTTGAAGGAGCTAGTCACAAACGATCACATATTGCATTATCCCATTTATACATAAAGTCCAGCATAGGCAAATCTACAGAGACTAATCTAAAGTAGACTAATAGTTGCCTAGAGCTGGGGGTGGTGGAAAATGGGAAACATCTGGGTGAAAGGTAAGGGATACAGGGTTTCCTTTGAAGGTAATGAAATGTTCTAATATTGGTTGTGGTGATTGTTGTACAACCCTGAAAATATACTAAAAGCAACTGATTTGTGCACCTGAGTTATATCTCAATAAAGGTGTTAAAAATAGATAAGGGCATAGAGTGAAAATTATCCCTCTATTCCTAGTGATCTTCTAGCCAATCACTTCTTTTATTGAATATTCTGGCAAATATATCAGTGCACACATAAGAATTTATTGATCTATCATTTATCTATGCACCTGTCTAAGCTTCCTATTTCTTTTCTCTACCTCTGGCTTGTGTGGGGGGGTGGAGGTGGGGGGGGTGTGGGGGGTGGGTTTGCTTTTGGGGAGGAGGAATGTTGGCAGCAATAGGGGAAGGGCTGTAAATTAGTCTATTAACAGTATACATTAATATCAAACAGTATTTCATCACACAGTTGACTCAATATACCTCATAAGTAACAGGAAATTATGATCTGTCATCTAGAAAAAGAAAAAAAGGCCCCATAGAAATACAGCCAAGATGACTTAGATGTGGAAAAAACAAATAAGGATTGTAAAACTTTTCGTATGTTCAAGAACGAAAAAGAAGTTCATGCTAAATACACATATGGGGAAGCTCAGCTGAGACATGGCAGATACAAAAAAGAACCAAGCAGAAGAAGAGGTTCAAGATGCCAGCACAGGAAGATCCTGCACTCACTTCCTCTCATGGACAAAAAAAAAATCTACAGCTACGTATGGAACAATTTCCTCTGAAAAGAACCAAGAACTAGCTAAGCAGCTTCTCCACAACAAAGGATAGAAGGGCCATATCAAGACAGATAGGAGAGGCAGACACATAATCTCCTGAAAACCCACAGTAGTCGTGGTGACCCACAAGCAAGAGGGATCTTACAAATATAGAATTTCTTCCTGAGGAATGGAGGGGTCTGTGCCCCACAGCAGGCACCCCAACACTTGGGACCTGCACTGGAGGGATCAGCCTCCAAAATGTCTAGTTTTGAGAACCAACAAGTTGCACCCAAGAGAACCACAAGGGGTAAGGAATAGACATTCTGCTCATAGACATTCTGCCATACATTCTGCTCATAAAGGGCTCATATGTAGAATCACTCATCCTGGCTCCCAGTGCAAAAGCAAGAGTTTGAAAAGTCTAGACCACATGTGAAGGAAATTCATTTGTTAATCTTAAAGCATTTACCAGAAGGGCAAAAGCCTATAGGGACTCTCTCCCAGGACAGAAGGGAGAGCACCCTGTCTCCATGCCCCCCCAAGTCACAGGGCACATGCAGCCCACACAGGGGATACCTCCTGAGCACCATGTTTTGGTGGAAGGAAGGAATGCATTTCTGGAGCTCAGGGGTCTGAAACAGAGAGACAACCTGAGAGATAACCAAGAACTAAGGCATGGTTAAAGAGTAAGATTTTCCTCACACACAGGGTCATTCCTTCAAAACTGGAAAAGAGAGTTGTTTTGCTTAACACATAGAATCAAACAGAGAGACAAGCAACATGAAGAAACAGAGACATATATCTCAAATGAAAGAACGAGACAAAATCTCAGGGGGAAAAAAATGAAATGAAGATAAGTAATTTACCTGACAAAGAGCTCAAAGTAATGGTCATAAGGATGTTAATCAAAGTCAGGAAACTGTATGAACACAGCAAGAACTTCAACAAAGAGAACAAAAATATAGGAGTATGAAACATAGATAACAGAACTGATGAATAAAATAATTAAACTGAAAAATACACTAAAGGGGTCCAACAGCTGACTAGATGAAGCAAGAGAAAGAATCAGTGATTTGGAAGACAGAGCAGTGGAATTTACCCAAACACAGCAGCAAAAGGAAAAAGAATCTTAAAAAATGAATATATTATGAATGAATATTAAGGGACTTAGGGAAAGACACACAGAATAACATTTGTATCATAGTTTTCCCAGAAAAAAAAAAGACAGAAAGGGGCAGAAAACATATTTGAAAACATAACGGGCTGATAGTTTCCCAAACCTGGGGAAAGAAATGGACATATAGATCCAGGAATTCTAGAAAATTCCAAATAAGTGAACCCAAAGAGACCCACACCAAGACACTTAATTAAAATATCAAAAGTTAAAGATAAAAAGAGAATCTTAAAACAGCAAGAGAAAAATAGCTTGTTACATATAAGGGAACTCCCATAAGGCCATCAACAGATTTCAAAGCAGAAACTTTTCAGGCCAGAAGGGAGTGGCATTCAAATACTGAAAGGAAAAAAAAATTCCAACCAAGAATATGCTGCCTGGCAAGATTACCATTACAGAACTGAAAAAAAAAAAATTTTTTTTCAGACAAATACAAACTAAAGGAGTTCACCATCATAAAACCAGCCCTACAAAAAAACATTAATGGGACTGCTTTAAGCTTAAAAGACAGGGTAGTAATTAGCAACAAGAAAATATATGTAAGTATATATATATATATATATACATATATATACACATACATGTATATGTATATATACATATATGTGAAAAAGATATATATATATATATATATATGACTCACTAGTAAATGTCAATGTATAGTAAAGGAATTACATTAATCATTTTTAAAGCCAGACAAAAGTAGTAAAAATGACAATAACTACAATAATTAGTTAAGGCATACACCAAATAAAAATATGTAAAATGTGACATCAAAAACATAAAAATGGGAGGGAGGGAGTAAAATGCATTGTTTTAGAATGCATTCAAACTTAACTTGCTGTCAACTTAAAAAAAACGTATGTATGTGTGTACAGAGGCTGGAATATGGGAACCTCATCGTAACCACAAAACAAACACCTATAAAAGATACAATAAGGATAGTGAGAAAAAGAGCCTAAGCATAATACCACTGAGTCATCAAACCATAAAGGAAAAAAGAAAGAGAAGAATAAAGAATCAGGGGCACCTGGGTGGCTTGGTTGGTTAAGCATCCAACTTCGGCTCAGGTCATGATCTCATGGTCCGTGAGTTCGAGCCCCGCATCGGGCTCTGTGCTGACAGCTCGGAGCCTGGAGCCTGTTTCAGATTCTGTGTCTCCCTCTTTCTGCCCCTCCCCTGTTCATGCTCTGTCTCTCTCTGTGTCAAAAATAAATAAATGTTAAAAAAAATTTTTTTAATAAAAAAAAGAATAAAGAATCAGAAAGAAAGTACAAAACAGCCAGAAAACAATTAAAATAATGTCAATAAGTATATAGCTCTACAAAAATTAGGTGTGAATACACAAAATTTTACAGTCAAAAGATACAGAGTGGCTAAATGGATAAAAAACAAGACCCATCTACATTTTGTCTAAAAAGAGTCACTTCAGATGTAAGGACACATAGACTGAAAAAGAAGGGAAGGAAAAAGACATTTCATGCGAATGGAAATGAAAAGAAAGCTGGGGTAGATTCACCTAGGAAAAAACAGCCTTTAAAACAAAGACTGTAATAAAAGACAAAGATGAGCATTACAGATTCATACAGGAGTCAATCCAATTAAGAAGATGAATGTTTGTTCCAATATTTAAGGTAGGAACAGGATGGCCATCAAGAAATCTTAATGACGTTATTGCTTAAATGTTTAAAGACATTATCACAAAGCAGATTAATTTTTCATTAGCAGGTAGCTATTCTTTTGGCAATAACCTTCTTGCTGAGCATTTAACTTATTAGTCTGTGCCCAAAGAACAATTTGTAGATACCTGGAGTATGGTTTTATTTATAAATTATTTTGTTAATTTTACTCTTTAATTCTACTAAGGCTTATTACCTTGATCAATGTTTATATATATTTAAAGAATTAACATCTTGGAACAAAAAACCATGACTCCACAACCATACATGTCCAAAATTTGCTAAGAGATAGACAGTGTCCCCTGCACCATTTTAAAGAGAGAGGGAGGCAAATCACAAGAGACTCCCAAATACAGAGAACAAACTGAGGGCCACTGGAGGCATGTTGAGCAGGGAGATGGGCCAAACGGGTGATGGGCACCAAGGAGAGGACTTGTTGGCATGAACATCGGGTATTACATGTAAGTGATGAATGACTAAATTCTACTCCTGAAATCATTATTACACTACATGCCTACCAACCTGGTTTTAAATAAAATTAAAAAAAAATTTTAAAAGTGTTACACATTTTCTTCTTTAAAAACTCTATAGAGTTAGTACTATTAGATGTATGTTCTTAAATGAAATGACATTAGTGAGGTTTTAAGAACCTGCCAAAATTCACAGGGCTTTGAATTCTGTGAATTGAATTGATGACGGTGGGACTTGAAACTTCAGCTCTCTGACTTCTATTTTTTTTTTTTTTTTGAAAACTAACATTGCCTCCCTAAAATTCTTAAATTAATGAGTGAAATGCAGATATTTTCACTAATTAACCAACACAAATACCCTTTAAATTGTAAGTATAAAAAAGGGACATTCATATTTATTTCTTTTTTTCAGAGAGAATCAGAGTATTTTATTTTAGCTCAGTTGTATCTGTCTTTTGGCTTATCGACACTGTTTAATAATTACCAAATCTGTATATTATATCAATGTGATTGATATTATATCAATGTGATTAAGTTGTACAGAAGTTAAACTGTAGTTACAAAATTTAGAAAGAAAGCTTTTGCCTTTCTACTTAATTCCTTCTCTTCAACTTAGAAAATCGCTCATTGCCAGCATATGTGTATATATTTTATATCAATACTTTTGCTAACATCTGTTCAAAGGAGTGGCTTAATTTAGATGTAAATAACAAATTATGATGTATATATCTGTGTGGGCACAAGCATGTAGTACCCTTACATTTATATTAAATGAGTTTCCTTTTGGAATAATGACATTGACTACAGTAATTGAATTATGTGATATCTCTTAAAATTTGGATAGAACCTTATCTATTAAATTACAGAAAATAACTTAAAGCTAAAAGTAAAATTAATTTTCAGTCATTTCATAGCTTTCAAAATTTAACAGTTTTTAATAATTAGAGATATACATTACTAGACAAATCATTTTTTAAAAGACTCTCAATAACCCCCCCTCCACTTTATTTAATTCAATGATATAGACAAGAGGCTACAGCTAAATTCTTATTGCTTTCTGGGGTGGGGACAATATTTTGTTGCAATCATGGTAATTTGTCTTCTTTAATCTACTATGTGTTGGCAGTTCTTGCAAAATACTACAGTCATTAATGGTGCTTCTCAAAAATTCTGCATGTATACATTTTACATAAGTCATAATTTTCATTGTTTTTTTATTCCAGTATTTTATTTGCACAGATTCATTGTGCCAAATTTCTAGCCTCACCCAAAAGTATCTCTCAAGCTTTAAAAACTCCACTACTGTTAATTTTTTTTAACGTTTTTTTTTTTTTAATTTGAAAAAATACAAATCAGTTTATTAAGTCCCTGGGGGTATTTGTTTGTTTGTTTGTTTGTAATTTTATTTTTTTAAATTTACATCCAAATTAGTTAGCATATAGTGCAACAATGATTTCAGGAGTAGATTCCTTATTTGCAAATGGCAAGATTTCATTCTTTTTGATTGCCGAGTAATACTCCATTGTATATATATATACCACTTCTTAATCCATTCATCCATCAATGGACATTTGGGCTCTTTCCATACTTTGGCTATTGTTGATACTACTGCTATAAACATTGGGGTGCATATGTCCCTTCGAAACAGTACACCTGTATCCGTTGGATAAGTACCTAGTAGTGCAATTGCTGGGTTGTAGGGTAGTTTTATTTTTAATTTTTTGAGGAACCTCCATACTGTTTTCCAGAGTGGCTGCACCAGCTTGCATTCCCATCGGATGGATCATATATTAAGCCACAAAACAAGTCTCGGTAAGTTTAAGAAGACTGCAGTCAATCAAATATCATTTCCAACCACAATGGTATAAATTTACAAGTCAATTACAAGCAGAAAACTGAAAAAATTATCAATATGTGGAGATCAAACAAGCTACTGAAAACCAATGGGTCAAAAAAGAAATTAAAAAATACCATGAGACAAATGGAACACACCAAAGTGTACGGGATGCAGCAAACCGGTACAAGGAGCAAAGTGTATAGCAAGAAAAGCCTATCTCAAGAAACAAGAAAAATCTCACACAACCTAAGTTTACGCCTGAAGGAACCAGAGTAAGAATAAAAAACAAAGTCCCAAGTGAGTAGAAGGAAGGAAATAACAAAGATTAGAGCAGAAATAAATGAAATACTTTAGGAAGACAATAGACAAGATCAATGAAACTAAGACTGGTTATTTGAAAAGACAGACAAAATTGGTAAAACTTTAGCCAGACTTATGAAGAAAAAAGGAGAAAGGACCCAAGGAAATAAAATCAGAAATGAAAACTGAGAAGCTAGAACTGATGCCATAGAAATACAAAGAATCATAACAGACAGCTATGAACAATTATATGCCAACTAATTAGACAATCCGGAAGAAATGGTTAAATTCCTAGGAACATCCAACTTACCAACACTGAATCATAAAGAAATAGAAGATCTAAACAAACCAATAAAGAATAAAGAGGTTGAATCAGTAATGAAACCCTTCCAATACAGAAAAGCCTAGGACCAAATAGTTTTCCTGGTAAATTCAACCAAACATTTAAGAAAAATTAATGCCTATCTTTTTCAACTCTTGCAAAAAATTGAAGATACAGGAACACTCCCAAACTCATTTTCTGAGGTCAGCATTAACTCGATACCCAAACCAATTAAAGGCAGTACAAGAAAAGAAAAAAGAAAGAAAGAAAATTACAGGCTGGTATCCTTGAGGAACACAGATATAGAACTCTTCAAGAAAATACTAGCAAACCAAATTCAACAATACATTTAATGTATTATACATCATGATCAAGTGGGATTTATTCCAGGGATGCTTGGATGGTTCAACATCTGCAAATCAATCAGTGTAACACATTGCATTAACAAAATGAAGGATAAAAATCATATGATCATCTCAATGGATATACAAAAAGCATTGGACGAAATTTGACATCCATTTATGATCTCAAAGTGAGTATGTATGGAACGTACCCCAACATAATAAAGGTCATATATGACAAGCCCACAGCTAACATCATACTTCTTGGCAAAAACCTAAAAGCTTTCCCCTTAAGATCAGGAACAAGACGAGGATGCCCACTCTCGTCACTTTTATTTAACAGAGTAGTGGAAGTCCTTGACAGAGCAATTACACAAAAACAAAAATAAATGTCATCCATATTAGAAAGAAGAAGCAAACTATCACTATTTGTGGATGAATGATCATATATACAGGGAACCCTAAAAACTCCACCAAAAAAACCCCTGAGCTAAAAAAAACAAATTCAGAAAAATTGCAGGGTATAAAATCAATAAACAAAAATCTATCACATTTTTAAAAAATTTTTAACGTTTATTTATTATTGAGAGACAGAGCATGAGCATGGGAGGGGAAGAGAGAGACACACACACACACAGAATCTGCAGCAGGGTCCAGGCTCCAGCCGTCACCACAGAGAGCCCGACGTGGGGCTCGAATTCGCAAACTGCGAGATCACGACGTGAGCTGAAGTCGGACGCTCAACCAACTGAGCAACCCAGGCACCCCAAAATCTATTGCATTTTTATACACTAACAACAAACTATCAGAAAGAGAAATTAAGGAAAGAATCCCATTTATAGTTGCATCAAAAAGAATAGAATATCTTATTATAAATCTAACCAAGAAGGTGAAAGATCTATAATCTGAAAACTATAAGATATTGATGAAAGAAATTGAAGACTCAAATCAATGAAAACATATACAGTACTCATGGATTGGAAGAATTAATACTGCTAAAATGTCCATACAACTATAAGCAGTATACAGGTTCAGTGCAATCCCTACCAAAATTCCAGTGTCATTTTTCATAGAAATAGAACAAACAATAGTAAAATGTGTTTGGAACCAAAAAAAATTCCAAATAGCCAAAGCAATTTTGAGAAAGAAGACCACAGCTGGAGGCATCACATTTGCTGATGTAAATTATATTACAAAGCTATCTGTATTGACACAGACCAATACACCAGAAGAGAAAGTCCACAAATCAACCCAAGTATAAATGGTCAATTAATTTAAAACAAAGAGGCAAGAATATATAATGGGAGAAGAGACAGTCTCTTCAAAAAATGATGTACAGAAAGCTGGGCATCCACATGCAAAAGAATGAAACTGGATCACTATCTTACACCATACACAAAAATTAACCTAAAATGGATTAAAGGATATAAAACCAGAAACCATGAAACTCCTGGAAGAAAATATCTCTTGACATCTCTCTTGGTGATTTATATATTTTGGCTCTGACATCAAAGGCAATGACAACAAAAGCAAAATAAGCAAATGGGACTACATCAAACTCAAAAGCTTCTGCACAGCAAAGGAAACCATTGACAAATTTAAAAGGCAACTTACTAAACAGGAGAAGATATTTACAAATCATATAACTGTTAAGGTATTAATATCCAAAATATATAAAGAGCTTATACAACTCAGTAATAACAAAAACTCCAGTTAAAAAAAAATGGGCAGAGGATGTAAATAGACATTTTCCCACCAAAGAGGTACATGAAAAGATGCTCATCACTAACCATCATGAAAATAGCAAATCAACACCACAATGTAGTATCACCTCACACCTGTCCGAATGGTGGTTATCAAAAAACAAAAAATGACAAATGTTGACAAGGATATAGAGAAAAGGGAACCCTTGCGCACTGCTGGTGGGAATGTAAATAGGTGCAGCCACTATGAAAAATAGTAACGAGGTTCCTCAAAAAATTAAAAATAGAACTACCATACAACCCAGCGATTCCACTTCTAGGCAACAATCTGAAGAAAGTGAAAACACTAATTTGAAAAGATATATGCACCCCATGTTCATTGCAGCATTACTTACAACCTAAGCATCCACTGATAGATGAACGGATAAAGATGTGGTCTATGTACACAATGGATTATTCAGTCACATAAAAAATGAATTTTTGCCATTTGTGACAACACGGATAGACCTTATGGGTATTATGCTAAATGAAATAGGTCAGAGAAAGACAAATACCACATGATTTCACTTATACGTGGAGTCTAAAGGAAGAAAACAAATGAACAAACAAAGCAAAGCAAAACATAGATACAAAAAAAAAATAGGCTGGTGTTTGCCAGAAGGGAAGGGGTTGAGGGGTAGGCCAAATGGTGGGAAGTGATCAAGAGGTATAAACTTCTAGTTATAAAATAAATGAGTCCTGCAGGTGTAATGTAAAGCATGGCAACTACAGTCAATCAAACTGTATTACAAATTTTGGGGAGAAAATGACCAAATAGAAATACCAGAACTAAAAAATATAACATCTGAAATGGAAAAACCATGGGACAGGCTTAATAGCAGATTGATTTAAAGGTCAATAACTTGAAGACAGAACCATAGAAATTATCCAATTCTAACAAAAGAATAAAAGAATGAAAACATAAGCAAACCTCAGTGATCTGTTGGGCAATACCGAGAGTTCTAGCATACATACAGTCGGATTCCTTAGAAAGAAGGGAAAAAATGGAGAAGAAATTTAAAAGAAAAACGGTTGAAATATAAACAAATCCATGAATCTCAGAGAACCCCAGTCTAGAAAAATACAAAGGAAACCAAATAATATAGACTGCACAAAACCAAACAGAAAAAGATACCTTAAGGCAGTGATACCCTACTGCCATCAGATAAAAATGGAGATAAAACGTATGATGTCTTTAACGTGGTAGGAATTAAAATATTGCCAATCTACAGTTCTATATTCAGTAAAGATGACCTTTAAAAATGAAGGCAGGGGCGCCTGGGTGGCTCAGTCGGTTAAGCGTCCGACTTCAGCTCAGGTCACGATCTCACGGTCCCTGAGTTCGAGCCCCGCGTCGGGCTCTGGGCTGATGGCTCAGAGCCTGGTACCTGCTTCCGATTCTGTGTCTCCCTCTCTCTCTGCCCCTCCCCCCTTCATGCTCTGTCTCTCTCTGTCTCAAAAATAAATAAAATGTTAAAAAAAAATTTAAATAAATAAATAAAAATGAAGGCAAGGGGCACCTGGGTGGCTCGGTCAGTTAAGCTCTGATTTTTGGCTTCGGCCCAAGGAATTGATCTCATGGCTCCTGGGATTGAGCCCTAGTTCCTGCTCTGTGCTGGCAGCAAGGAGCCCGCTCAGGATTCTCTTTCCGGCCCTTCCCTGCTCATACTCACCCTCTCTCTCAAAATAAATAAATAAACATGTAAAAAAAAAAAAGAAAGAAAAGAAAAATGAAGGCAAAATAAATATATTTTCAGACTAATAAAAGCTGAATCTATTGCCAGCAGACCTGCACTCTAAGATCTCCAAAAGGAAATTCTTCACCCCAAAGGGAAATGACACTATATAAAACTCAAATGTCCAAGAAAGAATGAAGCACACATGGAATTGTGCACATAGGGGTAAATATATTTTATTATTTTTCTTTATTTTTTAATTTTAATTTATATCCAAATTGGTTAGCATATAGTACAACAATGATTTCAGGAATAGATTCCTTAATGCCCCTTACCCATTTAGCCTATACCCCCTCCCACAACCCTGTTTGTTCTCTATTTTTTTTTTTAATTTTAAAAATCATTTTATTTATTTTTGAGAGAGCGTGTGAGCAGGGAGCAGAGAGAGACACACACAGAATGCGAAGCAGGCTCCAGGCTGTCAGCACAGAATCCTATTGGGGGCTTGAACCCACGAACTATATCATGACCTGAGCCAAAGTAGGATACCCAACCCACTATGCCACCCAGGTGCCCCTGTTTGTTCTCCATATTTAAGAGTCTCTTATGATTTGTCCCCCTCCCTGTTTTTATATTATTTTTGTTTCCCTTCACATAGGGGTAAATATAAAAGCTATCCTTTTTTCCCCTTCCCTTAATATCTGTAAAGACTACTCACTCTGAAAGCCAAATTTTAACAATGTACATGGAGTTTATATCTTATGTATAAATAAAATATGTGAACAGTGACACAAAGGATTGAAGAAATGAAATGCACTGTTGCAAATCTCTATTTTTTTTACTAAGTGATATTAACTTTAAGTGGATTGTGGCAACATAAAAGCAACCAGTTAAAAATAACAACAAATATGAAAAGATGTACCTAAAAAGCATCA
The DNA here is from genome assembly GCF_007474595.2 of Lynx canadensis. NCBI lineage: Eukaryota > Metazoa > Chordata > Mammalia > Carnivora > Felidae > Lynx > Lynx canadensis. The sequence goes on along the minus strand of NC_044311.2, from coordinate 41,371,394 downwards.
AGTAAAATAAAATAGTTTTTAAAAAGTAATGCAGTTATCACCTGACTTATTCAAGTAGGAACATCATCGTATCATGTCCTTAAGACTTGACGTTGGCTCGCCAAAGCTTTGGTGCTTATTTTTTAGTTTTATACATTAACATGCCATCTCTACATTTGAGAAATGTCCTGTGCTAACGACATATACAACAGGATTTTACAAATTTATTCTCACACGCATACTAACAAATAGCATACATACAAAGGAAAATTCCAGAACTCCACTCCCATATATGCCTTCCCCTTTCCAAACTTCTCCCGTAGTGGAGCACCGCCAAGTACGCCTCAGTGCCTAATCTAATTTACTTCTGTCCAGTTCTGATTTTTTGTATAATGTCAGGGGCGTTAGACTCCTCTAGCTCCAATCGGTGGATTGTGCTCCTCCCCAATGACCACCACAGACCTGAAACCCAGGAGTTAGAAAAAAGCATTTGTGCTGAAGGGTGGTAATTAACCAACGGCATTCCCCAATCCCCCCTCCACCCCAGTGTCAGGAAACACTGGCAACCCTACTTCTTCCTTTTTCACCCACGGAGTCCCTCCCTTCCTGCCTCTCAAATCAAGTTGGCCTCCTCCAACCCTTTGGGGGAAGAAAACAAAATGCCTGGGCCCGCGCCAAGGGTCTGGTGGTGGGAACAGAGGCAAATTAACAGGGCTCGGGCAAAGTGGGTGTTTTTTTTTTTTTTTTTTCTTTTCCTTTCCATGCTCTGTAATCTCGGTCAGGAAAACTCTTCCTCACAGGCTGTGGAACCTGCGTCTCTGATTAGATGCAACCGTCGACTTGCCCTTACCTTTCTCTTCCCCTCACACTAGAGCTGCGACAACCTTTCTCCCCGGGTCCCCCTCCCGCTCCTTTCTCATTCGGAAGCCCACGCCTCCCGGGACCACCGACCCGAGGCGCCTGAGCGCGGAGCGCGGAGCGCGGGGGGCGGGGTCGGAGGCCCGAGCGGCCGCGCGCCCCGGGGGAGGGTCCGGGCGAACCGGGACCACGCCCCCGAGCCCCGCGCCGCCCCCTCCCCTCCAGGCTTTAGTTTGTTTTTAATTTGGAAAGCCCTCCTCTTCCTGCCCCCTTCCTCCGCTCCTCCTCTTTTCTCGGCTCCGCTAGGAAAGTTAGACCCCGGCCCGGCGTCGCGGGTGCCGAACGGACGGCGGGCCCGGCGGTGAGTGGGCCTGCAGGGCGGGCGAAGAGCGGGGTCCCGGCGGTGGGCGCCGAGCTGCGTGGGGAGGGAGGCGGGGGCCTGTGGGCGTCCTGGGCTGGCCCTCGGCGGCCAGCTGCGTGGCGCGCTGCTCCCGCAGGTGGCGCGGGATTGCGAAGCGCGTCTTCCCCGAGAGGAGGCGGGACCGGCGGGGAGGTGTGCGCCCTGGGAGAACCGGTTGCGCTTCCCAGTGCTTTCGGCCCGGCTTTCTTGCGCCCCCAGTCGGAAGAAGTCGCGTGGCCGGGCTACTCTCGCCACCCCTGCGTCTCTGTCCCCTGGCAGGTTTCCACCTGACCGACTCCTCTTGCATGCCGTAATGAAAACTTAGCTCGATAGTTCTCATTCTTCAGGATGAGGGAACACGTGATAAGAACAAAAATACCTAAAATGTGACTGCATAAAATAAAAAAAATGCATGGCAGATTCCAATAATAAAGGCCAATGAGACATTTCAAAAATATTTCAACATATAGTAAAGTTCTCATAATCTTTCTATAAAGAACTCAAATCGAAAACAAGAAAAACTAAGATAAAAATGGACAAATGGCAGCTTGTAAAAAAGGAGATACAGATGACTTTCAAACAACAAAAATTAGTCAACCTCATTATTGTAAGAAACCGATCCAGCTATTCTGCTCCCAGGTATATGCCCAAATTTCCCATTAAATTATTAAATTTCCATTAAGTAGCCAGTTAATTGCAGTCATTAAGAACAAGGTTTGTATGAATTGAAATGTGATCAATATGAAGACTTTAGTAAATTTAAAAACAAATAAACACACAAGACTGTCATGTGTATTATAAGGTACTATAAATATTTGTGTCCCTTCAGAATTGGTATATTGAGTCCTAATACCCAGTGTGGTAGTGTAGAACCTTTGGGAAATGCTGAGTTTACAAGGATGCCACCCTCATGAATGGCCTCTTATTAAAATATGAGGCAAGGAAAGATCTCTCTCCTTTCCAGTTTGTGAGGTTACAGTAAGTCTGCATCTGGGAAGAGGGACTTCACCAAATCAGGCTGGCCCCCTGATCTTGGACTTCCAGCCTCCAGAACTGTGAAAAAAAAAACATTTGTGGTTTATAAGCCTCCCGGTTTATGGTATTTTTGTTATAGCAGCACAGATGGACTAAGACGCAAGGTGTATATATTAGTTTGGTTCTTAGAATATCTCCCAAAAGACAAAGTATCTGGTATCTCTAAAGAGTAGCTTTAAAGATAAGAAATGGGGATTGGGGCAGAATGAATTTGTATTTTTCATGATATAAGTACTCCATGACTGCTTGAATTTTATGTTGTGTTTGTCTACAGATAACACCTATTCCAAAGAGTCTATTTTTAGATATTTATTTAAATGTATTTATTTAAATTCAAGTTAGTTGACATACTGGTTTCAGGAGTAGAGCCCAGTGATTCATCATTTGCATATAACACCCAGTGCTCATGCCAACAAGTGCCCTCCTTCATGCCCATCACCCCCCACCCACCTCCCCTCCAGCAACCCTCAATTTTCTCTCTGTCTTTAAGAGTCTCTTATGGTTTGCCTCCGTTTTTATTTTTCCTTCCCTTCCCCTAAATTCATCTTTTGAGTTTCTCAAATGAGTTTCCACATATGAGTGAAATCATTTCTCTTTCTCAGACTTATTTTTCTTAACATAATACACTCTAGTTCCATCCACATTGTTGCAGATGGCAAGATTTCATTCTTTTGATCGCCAAGTAATATTCCATTGTGTATGTGTGTGTATATATATACATAATACACACACATGCACACACACACACATATCTTTATCCAGTCCATTAGTTGATGGACTTTTGGGCTCTTTCTACAATTTGGCCAGAAGGAATCCTTATTTTTCATGATATGAGTACTCCATGACCGCTTGAATTTTTTGTTATTGTTTGTCTGCAGATAACACCTATTCAAAACGAGTCCATTTTTATAAATGTAAGATTTCTTGTCAAAGTGATTCAATCTCATAGGCCGCATGATCTCCTGCTTTGTTACAATTTTCGATACTAGAAGACTAGATGGGTAATAATACAATAAGACATTATCTGTTAATCCAGATATAATTAACATGGTAAGTCTATTATACATCTTATATAAACCTCGTGAGAACATTGTTCTTCCAATATTTTTATACTTCATAATGGCAAAAACTATTCCTTGAAAGCTAAGATTGAGAGAGACCTAATCGTCTCTAAAGCATTTAAACTAATTTAATATACTTAATAAAATTTATCCAGGAACTGTAGTTATAGGCTTGCTTCCATTCAGTCTCATGCTTTTATTTTAAAATAAAGCCACAAACTGACCTTTACAATCCTTAACATTTACCAAAAAGAAAAGAAGGAAATATTCTATCATATACCGTTTGTTTGGACAGTCATAGCATGAATAAAATAAGGAATATATTCATGTAGATTACAAAAATGGTAATATAAAATTGATTAGATTTTGCCAAATGTCATTTAGTCATAGTGAAAAGCATTCACCTCTCAAGTTTTTTTTTTAATGATCGATTCCATGATAATAATTAAATGAATACATTACATTTCAGGGGCAGAGAGAGAGGGAGTGACAGATTTGGAAGCAAGCTCCAGGCTCTGAGCTGTCAGCACAGAGCCCGATGCAGGGCTCCAACTCAGGAACGTGAGATCATGACCTGAGCCAAAGTTGGATGCTTAACCAACTGAACCACCCAGGCGCCCCCCCCCCTTTTTTTTTAATTTTTGATTTTTAATTTTTGTTTTTTTAACAACAGCTATCTAGATCTTAAGTAACCAAGAAACTGATGAAACTCATCAACACAGTATGCTGCAAGAGCCAAGATTAAAAACCTATTAAGAGAATTGAACTTGAAAGAGTGTGCATAAACTATGCCTCTGGTGAACTCAGAAGGTCTTTTTACTTACAGATTCACTACAAGAGACTACTTTGTCAGTTCTGGGGTTTTCAATAGATTAACTTTTATTTAATTTTTCAAGGTCATCACAACAAATACATGTTACTTTTATATTTTTAATTTAGTGGTATTGGGCATTCTAAATGTAAATAGGCGTTTTTGCTGCTACTATAGATGACTTCAAATTACAGTGATTCTTGCCTTTTTTTCTTTGCTTTGCTATAAAATATACATATAAAATTTGTTATAAAATATAATATATACATGTATAAAATATACCATTTTAACCATTTTTAAGTGTATGGTGCAGTGGCAGTTCTATTTTATTTTTTCAACTTATTCAGATTATTACAATCTATTATACATTGCTTACATTTTATTTCCTCTAGGTTTTTCAGACTTTTTAAAAACAAAATTATCCACATTATAATTACTCATATTATAAACATTTTATGATTTTTCCAAAAGGAACCATACCTTTTATAGTTGGCAATAAGATTGTACCAGGGGGTTTCACTATAATTTATTTACTTAACCATTATGAAATATGTGCATTATTTTTCTTGAGTTTCAACATGATGAAAAATATGCAGTGTTTACACTGTCCAGAACAAATTCAAGTATAACTGTTTAAAAATATATTTGGGGCGCCTGGGTGGCTCAGTCGGTTAAGCATACGACTTTGGCTTAGGTCATGATCTCATGGTTTGTGAGTTCAAGCCCTGCGTCAGTCTCTGTGGTGGCAGCTCGGAGCCTGGAGCCTGCTTCGGATTCTCTGTCTCCGTCTCTCTCTGCCCCTCCCCCACTTGTGCTGTCTCTCTCTATCAAAAATAAATAAAATATTTAAAAAATATATATTTAGCCATTTTCTTTTTCTGAAGCATTTTGGATAATATTTAAATGCTTGAGAAGGTAGGAAGATGACTAAACGTTTTGGAGATATTTTCATTAAATTGACAAAAAGTTTGGGAGATAAGCCAGTTGTTTGTAGGAACAGTATATATCCTATTAATCATCCATTTTTAAAATATTTACTATTTTAGATACTCCAGAATAGTATTTTAACTGGTTTAATAAATGATTAATGTTACAATATAAGAATATATATTTACTTAAAAAAATCTTCAGCAACTTGACCTAATACAAAAATCACAACAAAATGCCTCTTTTAAAGTTTGCTATAGAAGGTTTCAATTTGTATTTCAATTTTATTCTCAATTATTTTTGTATTATTTTAATATCAAAGGTTTATTAGTTGCAAGTTTTTCAGAAAGTACCCAAGAGAAAAGAAATAATCTGTAAATTTGATCATGTCTTAGGTTCTTGGGATCATTCCCCTAGGTCATAATTACTTACCTTTAGTAATTCTATAATTCTGTAATTGAATAAGTACATGCATACAATAAAAAAGACACTAATTCCTTTTTCAAAAAGCAGAAGTTATTTTTTTTTTTTATCTTGGATTGGATTTTGGTAGCAGAGACAGACCGCTGTCCCAGGAATGAATAGTAATAGGTATGTTTGAACAAATGATGACTTGAGAGATGACAGAAGTGAAATCTGGGGTGCCCGCCATGGTTCATGACACAGTTTGTCATACCTGTGCACAGTCCTTCATTAAGACCCATCTATGTAGCGGTTTTTTTTTGCAGCAAATTTCATCATCTTGAGATTGGATGCCAATATGACCTAATAGATGATCATTGCCCATAGCTAAATTTTATCCCAGCTAGCAATTCAGTCTTGAATTCGATAAATTTACAGCGGTGTAATCACATTTTTAAGAAGAAAAGGAAAGCTTCTGTTTAAATTTTAAGGGTTCTCTAAATGTACATGAGAAATGTAAATCAGTCAGGTTGCAGGTAGAGAATAGAGTGTTATCAGTAAATATTTCAGTGGTACCAGGAAGTTATGCTTATTTGTAGACAATCCCAAGTTGTATTTGGGAGTAAACCCAGTATAATATGAGGTCAGTTTCAGGGATACTGCTGCATGATCGCCTTTGAGTTGAGCAGATCCTTGAAAAATAAACAGTCCCAGAGAGTTCACCATAGTTAAGACCTATTATTTTTATTAATTTAAAAACATTTTCTAATTTCCCATGGATTATTGAGAAATATTTCATTTCTAAGTTTTGGAGGTTTTTCTCTTATCCATGAGTTAGTGGTCCCTAGTTTAATTCCATTATGGTCAGAGAACAAACTTCATGTAATATAACATATATATTTAGTAATTAATATTCAAAAATTAAAACCCCATAAACTGATATTTCTGATCATTGGGGTCTTCAATTATCGGTATATAAATGCCGCATCTTTATACATCTAACCACTCCTTATGAACATACTTTAAACTTCTGAAAAAAAAAATTTCAATCTTTCTCTTTAAAACATTCTAATTTCTTTGTTCTTGTCATTGAAGTTAGTTTTAACTTTACATTTAACAAGAGTTATCTGTTCAGGAATTTTGAAATATGGCTATTTAACCTATCTTTTCCAGCCTTGTGGTTTGATATTG